>NC_091283.1:782880375-783536625 GCF_032444005.1 Ranitomeya imitator
GGACGGCCTCATCTGATCCCTTATCGCCTGCGAGGCCATGAGGACACCCAGTCTGAAGAAGCGGAAGGAGATGAGTGAACACAGGCAAACATATGCACTGCACATG
The DNA here is from genome assembly GCF_032444005.1 of Ranitomeya imitator. Classification (NCBI taxonomy): domain Eukaryota; kingdom Metazoa; phylum Chordata; class Amphibia; order Anura; family Dendrobatidae; genus Ranitomeya; species Ranitomeya imitator. The sequence goes on from NC_091283.1 coordinate 782,880,482, forward strand.
CCATCAATCACACCCTCGCTGTCCAAAAAAATAAGACACCGAGGGGCGTTGTTTCGAGCAGGGGAGATGCACAGGCGCAGCCAGCTAACCAATGATGTCAAAAGACGGGCAGCGCTAACAAGGTGGTGCTGCGTGTCATTACAAAGGAAAGTCACACCTCAGGGACATTGTAATGGTCTCTAATGAGACACATTTTGTACGTGTTGAGTTCCACGTGGGCAAGGAGAAAAGTCAGCCACCTCGTACAAATGCAGCAGTACTGCTGTACAAGGTGGCTGTTATACATAGAAACACCTGGGGGGGTGGGGGGCAGGCTCCCTTCAATTTCAGTTCATGTGCCTGCGTGGCGTTTGCAGGTCACGTTGCAAGCTACACAGCAGGGGAACAGCTGGCGTTGCTGAACCCCACTGACACATTGACTGGTGTTTTTCTCTGTGCAGATTGCATGTCCGGGCAAAAACTAGCGGTGTTAGAGCCCAGGGTCAGCAGGAGGAGGAGGAGAGGAGCAAAGTGTAGGCCGAAGCCTGCACTGGTGGCAGCTTTTGGTCGGTTTGTGCCAGCGTGGCTTGTGCTGGACACGATGCCGGCTACACAGCGGGGGAACAGCTGGCGGTGCTGAACCCACTAACACATTGGCTGGTGTTTTTCTCTGTGCAGCTAGCATTTCCGGGCAAAAACTAGCGGTGTTTGAGCCCAGGGTCAGCAGGAGGAGTAGAGGAGCAGAGTGTAGGCCGAAGCCTAGTTGAACCAATTTCAAAGGTTACCTTTAACCCCCCCTCAGGTGTTGCAAGGTACAAGAGCCACACCTTGAACAGCATTAATGATGCACAAGTCAAAGGTTGCTCTATTTAATTTTGCTCCTTGCACACGCTGAATTAAACACGTACACTATTTAGCCCATTATACTGTCAAACAGTTGTGGAGGCGTGACTTGTCTTTTTAACGAGACGCAGCACAGGTGTCAAAATTTGCACCTAGGTACTGGGCGCAGATTCCTGAGCGTTGTTATTTGCTGTACAGGAGTCTGCGCTCTTGTGTTATCCCTTGGCAATACACTGTTAGTGCAGGCCGTCTCATGACCTCATTTCATGTTGGCCGGTGCGGTTAACGATGGCCATAAATCCCAGACCCACAGTGGCTTTTCCTAAAGTCACACTGCGGTGCTGGGATTCGTGGCCTTGTGCAGTAATATATGTTCGCCGCTCACACATGTCCTTACACCTGCTTCAGACTGGGCGGCCTCAGCTGATCCCTTATCGCATGCCGCGGCCATGAGGACCGCACAGTCAGAAGAAGGCGGAAGGAGGGGAGTGAAAACAGGGGAACATATGCACTGCTCGTGCCCATCAATCACACCCTCGCAGTCAAAATATATGAGACAACGGGGGGCGTTGTGTCGGGCAGGGGGGACGCACAGGCACAGCCAGCCAACCAATGATGTCAGGAGACGGGCAGCGCTAACAATGGGGGTGCTGCGTGTCATTACAAAGGAAAGTCACACCTCAGGGACATTGTAATGGTCTCTAATGAGACACATTTTGTACGTGTTGAGTTCCACGTGGGCAAGGAGAAAAAGTCAGCCACCTCGTACAAATGCAGCAGTACTGCTGTACAAGGTGGCTGATATACATAGAAACACCTGGGGGGGTGGGGGGCAGGCTCCCTTCAATTTCAGTTCATGTGCCTGCGTGGCGTTTGCAGGTCACGTTGCAAGCTACACAGCAGGGGAACAGCTGGCGTTGCTGAACCCCACTGACACATTGACTGGTGTTTTTCTCTGTGCAGATTGCATGTCCGGGCAAAAACTAGCGGTGTTAGAGCCCAGGGTCAGCAGGAGGAGGAGGAGAGGAGCAAAGTGTAGGCCGAAGCCTGCACTGGTGGCAGCTTTTGTTCTGTTGTGCCAGCGTGGCTTGTGCTGGACACGTTGCCGACTACACAGCAGGGGAACAGCTGGCGGTGCTGAACCCCACTAACACATTGGCTGGTGTTTTTCTCTGTGCAGCTAGCATTTCCGGGCAAAAACTAGCGGTGTTTGAGCCCAGGGTCAGCAGGAGGAGTAGAGGAGCAGAGTGTAGGCCGAAGCCTAGTTGAACCAATTTCAAAGGTTACCTTTAACCCCCCCCTCAGGTGTTGCAAGGTACAAGAGCCACACCTTGAACAGCATTAATGATGCACAAGTCAAAGGTTGCTCTATTTAATTTTGCTCCTTGCACACGCTGAATTAAACACGTACACTATTTAGCCCATTATACTGTCAAACAGTTGTGGAGGCGTGACTTGTCTTTTTAACGAGACGCAGCACAGGTGTCAAAATTTGCACCTAGGTACTGGGCGCAGATTCCTGAGCGTTGTTATTTGCTGTACAGGAGTCTGCGCTCTTGTGTTATCCCTTGGCAATACCCTGTTAGTGCAGGCCGTCTCATGACCTCATTTCATGTTGGCCGGTGCGGTTAACGATGGCCATAAATCCCAGACCCACAGTGGCTTTTCCTAAAGTCACACTGCGGTGCTGGGATTCGTGGCCTTGTGCAGTAAATATGTTCGCCGCTCACACATGTCCTTACACCTGCTTCAGACTGGGCGGCCTCAGCTGATCCCTTATCGCATGCCGCGGCCATGAGGCCGCACAGTCAGAAGAAGGCGGAAGGAGGGGAGTGAAAACAGGGGAACATATGCACTGCTCGTGCCCATCAATCACACCCTCGCAGTCAAAATATATGAGACAACGGGGGGCGTTGTGTCGGGCAGGGGGGACGCACAGGCACAGCCAGCCAACCAATGATGTCAGGAGACGGGCAGCGCTAACAATGGGGGTGCTGCGTGTCATTACAAAGGAAAGTCACACCTCAGGGACATTGTAATGGTCTCTAATGAGACACATTTTGTACGTGTTGAGTTCCACGTGGGCAAGGAGAAAAAGTCAGCCACCTCGTACAAATGCAGCAGTACTGCTGTACAAGGTGGCTGATATACATAGAAACACCTGTGGGTGGGGGGCAGGCTCCCTTCAATTTCAGTTCATGTGCCTGCGTGGCGTTTGCAGGTCACGTTGCAAGCTACACAGCAGGGGAACAGCTGGCGTTGCTGAACCCCACTAACACATTGGCTGGTGTTTTTCTCTGTGCAGCTAGCATGTCCGGGCAGAAACTGGCGTTGTTTGAGCCCAGGGTCAGCAGGAGGAGGAGAGGAGCAAAGTGTAGGCCGAAGCCTGCACTGGTGGCAGCTTTTGGTCGGTTGTGCCAGCGTGGCTTGTGCTGGACACGATGCCGGCTACACAGCGGGGGAACAGCAGGCGGTGCTGAACCCCACTAACACATTGGCTGGTGTTTTTCTCTGTGCAGCTAGCATGTCCGGGCAGAAACTGGCGTTGTTTGAGCCCAGGGTCAGCAGGAGGAGGAGAGGAGCAAAGTGTAGGCCGAAGCCTGCACTGGTGGCAGCTTTTGGTCGGTTGTGCCAGCGTGGCTTGTGCTGGACACGTTGCCGACTACACAGCAGGGGAACAGCTGGCGGTGCTGAACCCCACTAACACATTGGCTGGTGTTTTTCTCTGTGCAGCTAGCATTTCCGGGCAAAAACTAGCGGTGTTTGAGCCCAGGGTCAGCAGGAGGAGTAGAGGAGCAGAGTGTAGGCCGAAGCCTAGTTGAACCAATTTCAAAGGTTACCTTTAACCCCCCCCTCAGGTGTTGCAAGGTACAAGAGCCACACCTTGTGCAGCATTAATGCTGCACAAGTAAAAGGTTGCTCTATTTGTTTTGCTCCTTGCACACGCTGACTAAAACACGTACACTATTTAGCCCATTATACTGTCAAACAGTTGTGGAGGCGTGACTTGTCTTTTTAACGAGACGCAGCACAGGTGTCAAAATTTGCACCTAGGTACTGGGCGCAGATTCCTGAGCGTTGTTATTTGCTGTACAGGAGTCTGCGCTATTGTGATCCCTTGGCCATGCGCTGTGAGCGCTTCCTGTCTTCTGACCTCATTTCATGTCGGCCGTTGCGGTTAGCGATGGACATGAATCCCAGACCCACAGTGTGTTTTTAAAAAATCACACTGCGGTGCTGGGATTCGTGCCCTGGTGCACTAAATATGTTTGCCGCTCACACATGTCCTTACACCTGCTTCAGACTGGGCGGCCTCATCTGATCCCTTATCGCCTGCCGCGGCCATGAGGACACCCAGTCTGAAGAAGGCGGAAGGAGATGAGTGAACACAGGCAAACATATGCACTGCACATGCCCATCAATCACACCCTCGCTGTCCAAAAAAATAAGACACCGAGGGCCGTTGTTTCGAGCAGGGGAGATGCACAGGCGCAGCCAGCTAACCAATGATGTCAAAAGACGGGCAGCGCTAACAAGGGTGGTGCTGCGTGTCATTACAAAGGAAAGTCACACCTCAGGGACATTGTAATGGTCTCTAATGAGACACATTTTGTACGTGTTGAGTTCCACGTGGGCAAGGAGAAAAAGTCAGCCACCTCGTACAAATGCAGCAGTACTGCTGTACAAGGTGGCTGATATACATAGAAACACCTGTGGGTGGGGGGCAGGCTCCCTTCAATTTCAGTTCATGTGCCTGCGTGGCGTTTGCAGGTCACGTTGCAAGCTACACAGCAGGGGAACAGCTGGCGTTGCTGAACCCCACTGACACATTGACTGGTGTTTTTCTCTGTGCAGATTGCATGTCCGGGCAGAAACTGGCGTTGTTTGAGCCCAGGGTCAGCAGGAGGAGGAGAGGAGCAAAGTGTAGGCCGAAGCCTGCACTGGTGGCAGCTTTTGGTCGGTTGTGCCAGCGTGGCTTGTGCTGGACACGATGCCGGCTACACAGCGGGGGAACAGCAGGCGGTGCTGAACCCCACTAACACATTGGCTGGTGTTTTTCTCTGTGCAGCTAGCATGTCCGGGCAGAAACTGGCGTTGTTTGAGCCCAGGGTCAGCAGGAGGAGGAGAGGAGCAAAGTGTAGGCCGAAGCCTGCACTGGTGGCAGCTTTTGGTCGGTTGTGCCAGCGTGGCTTTTGCTGGACACGATGCCGGCTACACAGCGGGGGAACAGCTGGCGGTGCTGAACCCCACTAACACATTGGCTGGTGTTTTTCTCTGTGCAGCTAGCATTTCCGGGCAAAAACTAGCGCTGTTTGAGCCCAGGGTCAGCAGGAGGAGTAGAGGAGCAGAGTGTAGGCCGAAGCCTAGTTGAACCAATTTCAAAGGTTACCTTTAACCCCCCCCTCAGGTGTTGCAAGGTACAAGAGCCACACCTTGTGCAGCATTAATGCTGCACAAGTAAAAGGTTGCTCTATTTGTTTTGCTCCTTGCACACGCTGACTAAAACACGTACACTATTTAGCCCATTATACTGTCAAACAGTTGTGGAGGCGTGACTTGTCTTTTTAACGAGACGCAGCACAGGTGTCAAAATTTGCACCTAGGTACTGGGCGCAGATTCCTGAGCGTTGTTATTTGCTGTACAGGAGTCTGCGCTATTGTGATCCCTTGGCCATGCGCTGTGAGCGCTTCCTGTCTTCTGACCTCATTTCATGTCGGCCGTTGCGGTTAGCGATGGACATGAATCCCAGACCCACAGTGTGTTTTCAAACAATCACACTACGTGGCTGGGATTCGTGGCCTTGTGCAGTAAATAGGTTTGCCGCTTACACATGTCCTTACACCGGCTCCAGACTGGGCGGCCTCAGCTGATCCCTTATCGCCTACCACGGCCAGGAGGCCGCACAGTCTGAAGAAGGCGGAAGGAGATGAGTTAAGACAGGCGAACATATGCACTGCTCGTGCCCATAAACCACACCCTCGCTGACAAAATAAATATGACAACGAGGGGCGTTGTTTCTAGCAGGGCGGATGCACAGGCGCAGCCAGCTAACCATGATGACAAAAGACGGGAAACGCTACCAAGGGGGGTGCTGCGTATCATTACAAAGGAAAGTCACACCTCAGGGACAGTGGAATGGTCTCAATGAGACACATTTTGTACGTGTTGAGTTCCACGTGGGCAAGGAGAAAAAGTCAGCCACCTTGTACAAATGCAGCAGTACTGCTGTACTAGGTGGCTGTTATACATAGAAACACCTGGGGGGGTGGGGCCAGGTTCCCTTTTAATTTCAGTTCCTGTGCCTGCATGGCGTTTGCAGGTCACGTTGCCGGCTACACAGCAGGGGAACAGCTGGCGTTGCTGAACCCCACTAACACATTGGCTGGTGTTTTTCTCTGTGCAGCTAGCACTTCCGGGCAAAAACTAGCGGTGTTTGAGCCCAGGGTCAGCAGGAGGAGGAGAGGAGCAGAGTGTAGGCCGAAGCCTGCACTGGTGGCAGCTTTTGTTCTGTTGTGCCAGCGTGGCTTGTGCTGGACACGTTGCCGACTACACAGCAGGGGAACAGCTGGCGGTGCTGAACCCCACTGACACATCACCTAGTGTTTTTTTCTGTGTAGACAACACTTCCAGGTGGCAACTGACAGTGTTGAAACCCAGGGAATCAAAGAGGAGCAGAGTGTAGGCCGAAGCCTGCAGTGGAGCAAGTTGAAAGGGAACCTTTAACCCCCCCCCCCAGGCATTTGTTGCTGAAAGAGCCATCTTGTACAGCAGTAATACTGCACATGGAAAATGGTGGCTCCGAAAATTATGCTCCTTGCAAACGCTGAAGTACACACTCATATAATGTGTCCCCTCACACCGTCAAACCATCCCGGAAGTGGGACTTTCCTTTGTAATGTGACACAGCACAGCCGTCATTCCAACCCCCTTGGTGCCGGGCACCACCTCCTCAACGTTGTTTGGTTCTGTCACGGAGCCCGCACTGTAATGTTATCCCTTGGCCATGCACAGTTAGCGGTGCCCGTCTTCTGACATCATGTAGGTGTCAGGCTGGCAGTGCCTGTGCGTCCAAGCTGCCCGAGATCCAACCTTGCAGTGTCATCTAATGTAGTCCCACTGCGGGCCAGGGATCCATGGGCATGCGCAGTGCATATCATCGCCTCTCACTCACCTCCTTCCTGCTTCTTCAGACTGTGCGGCGTCACGGCCGTGGCATGCTATTAGGGATCAGCTGACGCCGCCTAGTCTGAAGAAGCGTGAAGAAGGGGAGTGAGAGGCTAGTATATGCACTGCGCATGGCCATGGATACCAGGCCCACTGTGGGATCACATTAGACGACACTGCGAGGTGTGATTTCGGGCAGCGTGGACGCACAGGCGCAGCCAGGACGACAACAAATGATGTCAGAGGACGGGCAGCGCAAACTGTGCATGGCCAAGGGATAACATAACAGCGCAGGGTCCATGACGGAATCAAACAACGCTAAGGAGGCAGCGCACGGTGCCAAGGGGGTAGCAATGACGGCTGTGCTGTGTCACATTACAAAGGAAAGTCCCACCTCCGGGACGGTTGGACGGTGTGAGGGGACACATTACATGAGTGTGTAGTTCAGCGTTTGCAAGGAGCATAATTTCAAGAGCGACCTTTCCCTTGTGCAGTATTAGTGCTGCACATGGTGGCTCTTTCAGTAACAAACGCCTAGGGGGGGGGGGGGACAGGTCCCCTTACATTTTAGTTGTGCCAGCGTGGCGGTCGCATGACACGTTGCCGGATACACAGCTGGGGATCAGCTGACGTTACTGAACCCCAATAACAGAGGAGCGACTGTTGACTGTGCACACAGCACTTCCAGGCACCAACTGGCGGTGTTAGAGCCCAGGGACAGCAGGAGGAGCAGATTGGAGGTATTGCCGCACACACAGCTGGGGATCAGCTGACGTTACTGAACCCCAATAACAGAGGAGCGACTGTTGACTGTGCACACAGCACTTCCAGGCACCAACTGGCGGTGTTAGAGCCCAGGGACAGCAGGAGGAGCAGATTGGAGGTATTGCCGCACACACAGCTGGGGATCAGCTGACGTTACTGAACCCCAATAACAGAGGAGCGACTGTTGACTGTGCACACAGCACTTCCAGGCACCAACTGGCGGTGTTAGAGCCCAGGGACAGCAGGAGGAGCAGAGGAACAGAGTGTAGGCCGAAGCCTGATTGGAGCAAGTTGAAAGGAAACCTTTAACCCCCCCCCCCCAAGACGTTTGTAGCTGAAAGAGCCATGTTGTGCAGCACTAAGGATGCAAAAGGAAAAGGTTGCTCTTTTAATTATGCTCCTTGCAAACACCGAAGTAAACACTAAAAATGTGTCCCTTTATACCGTTAAACCGTTCCGGAGGTGCGAATTTCCTTCGTAATGGGACACAGCACAGCTGTCATTCCTATCCCCTTGATGCCGTGCGCTGCCTCCTCAGCGTTGTTTTAAGCTGCCACGGAGCCTGCGCTGTTCTGTTAGCCCTTGGCCATGCCCAATTAGCGCTGCCTGTCTTCTGACATAATTTGGTGTCAGGCTGTCAGTGCCTGTGCGTCCACGCTGCTCCAGATCCCACCTCGCAGTCTCATCTAACGTAATCCCACTGCGGGCCTTGGAACCATGGGCATGCACAGTGCATAACCTCGACTCTCACTCCCCTCCTTCCCTCTTCTTCAGACTGTGCGGTGTCACGGCCGTGGCATGCTAGGGATCAGCTGACGGCGCACAGTCTAAAGAAGGCGGAGGGAAATGAGCGAGAGCCCGAGGGGAAGATATGCACTGCGCATGCCCATGGATCCCAGGCCCGCAGTGTGACTCAATCAGAAGACACTGCGAGGCGGGATCTCGGGCACCGCGGCCGCACAGGCGCAGCCAGCCTGACACCAAATTATGTCAGAAGACAGGCAGCGCAAATAGGGCATGCCCAAGGGATAACAGAACAGCGCAGGCTCCGTGACAGCTTAAAACAACGCTGAGGAGGCAGCGCATGGCACCAAGGGGGTAGGAATGACGGCTGTGCTGCGTCACATTACGAAGGAAAGTCCCAGCTCCGGGACGGTATAACGGTATCAGTGAACACATTTTATAAGTGTTAAGTTCTGCGTGTGCAAAGAGCTAAAAAAAAAGAGCTACCTTTTCCTTGTGCAGCATTACTGCTGCACAAGATGGCTCTTTCAGTAACAAACGACGGGGGGGGGGGGGGGGACAGGTTCCCTTACATTTAGGTTGTTGTGCCAGCGTGGCGGTCGCAGGACACATTGCCGGCTACACAGCTGGGGATCAGCTGACGTTACTGAAACCCAATAACACTGGGTCGTATGTTTTTACTGTGCAGCCTGCACTTCTGAGCCGCAACTGGCGGTGTTGGAGCCCAGGAATAGCAGTTCAGGTGGTAGAAAGATGAACACAGCAGGAGACCTGGATGACACCCAATTACTTAATCAGGCAGAGGAGTGGCAAATTCCTGCGAGATCCAGGCCTGGTTCATTTTCAGGAAAGTAAGCCGGTCAACGTTATCGGAGGATAGTCGCATGCGACGGTCTGTTAGTACACCACCTGCGGCACTAAAGACACGTTCCGATAAGACACTAGCCGCAGGGCAAGCCAGCACCTCCAATGCATACTGGCTTAGCTCTGGCCATGTATCCAGCTTAGAGACCCAAAACTTGAACGGGGAAGAGCAGTCTGGGAGTACAGTAAGAGGGCAAGCCATGTAGTCTGTCACCATCTGACGGAACCGTTGCCTCCTGCTGACTGGAGCCGCCGGTGATGGTGTAGACATTTGGGGCGGGCACACAAAAGTGTGCCAGAGTTGTGCCATACTGGGCTTGCCTTGGGCAGAGGCACTGCTTCTGCTCCCTCTTTGGGCAGAGCCTCCCCCACTGCCTCGACGCACTGAGCTGCTTTGTAAAGCACTAGCAGCACTCCTCTCAGTTGGACAGGAGAAGATGATGGAATTCACCAGTGTGTCGTGGTACTCCCGCAATTTACGCTCCCGGGTCAACGCAGGGATGAGGTTTTGGACGTTGTCCCGGTAGCGAGGATCGAGGAGGGTGAACACCCAATAATCAGGCATGTTGAGAATGTGGTCGATGCGGCGGTCGTTTCTCAGGCACTGCAGCATGAAATCCACCATGTGCTGCAGAGTGCCAACCGGCCCAGAAACGCTGTCCCCTGCTTGAGACATGATCTCTGCCCGCTCGTCATCACCCCACCCTCGCTGTACACACTGACCACTGGACAATTGTGTCGCTCCCTCCTCTGGACGGAGCTCTTCCTCCTCCATTGACTCCTCCTCATCCTCCTCACAAATTGGCCCCTGCGTACCCCTTTGTGAGGAACCACGTGGCGCTGACTCTCCAGAAGCTGATGGAAAAGGTGACTCCTCATCCTCCACCTCTTCCACCACATCATCCCTTAACCCTTGCAAAGTTTGCTGAAGCAGGCAGATAAGGGGGACAGTCATGCTGACTAGTGCATCATCTGCACTTGCCATCCGCGTGGAATAATCAAAAGGACGCAAAACCTGGCAGACGTCCTTCATAGTGGCCCACTCTGTGGTTGTGAAGTCTGATCGGCGCTGACTGCGACTTCTTTGCGCCTGATGCAGCTGGTACTCCATAACTGCTTGCTGCTGCTCACACAACCGCTCCAACATATGTAACGTGGAATTCCACCGGGTAGGTAGGTCACATATGATGCGGTGTTCCGGAAGGCGGAATCGGCGCTGCAGAGCAGCAATGCGGGATCTGGCCAAGCTGGAACGCCGCAAGTGAGCACACTCTAGGCGGACCTTGTGCAGCAGGGCATCAAGATCCGGATAGTCCCTCAGAAAACTCTGCACAACCAAATTGAGCACATGTGCCAGACATGGGATGTGAGTGAGGTTGCCAAGGGCCAAAGCTGCCACCAGATTTCGGCCATTGTCACACACTACCATGCCTGGCTGGAGATTCGCTGGCAGTAACCACACATCGCTCTCCTGCTTGATGGCATTCCAGAGCTCCTGCGCTGTGTGGCTTCGATGCCCCAATGAAACTAGTTTCAAGACGGCCTGCTGACGTTTGGCCACGGCTGTGCTCATGTCGGTCATAGGTAAACGTTCACGGGTCCATGTGGGGGTGGACTGTGACGGATCCTGCAGAGAGGAATCAGAGGAACTGGTGTAAGAGGAGGAGTCGATGCGTACAGACTGGATTCCTGCAATCCTTGGAGTGGGCAGGACACGTCCTGCGCCACTCGCACGATCTGTACCTGGCTCAACAACATTAACCCAATGGGCAGTGAGGGAAACATATCGCCCCTGTCCATGCTGACTGGTCCACGCATCGGTGGTGAGGTGGACCTTGCTACTGACGGCGTTCAGTAGCGCATGTTTTATGTTTGCCTCAACATGCCTGTGCAGGGCAGGGACAGCCTGCCTGCTGAAGTAAAAGCGGCTGGGCACCTTGTACTGTGGGACTGCCAATGCCATCAAGTCACGGAAGCTGTCAGTCTCCACCAGCCTGAACGAGAGCATTTCCAGGGACAACAGTTTGGCAATGCCTGCATTCAGAGCCTGTGCTCGGGGGTGGTTGGCCGAGAATGCCCGCCTTTTCTCCCATGCCTGTACTACCGATGGCTGTAGAGTAGACTGGGAGTGTGAGGATGACTGGGAAGGTGGTGCTGTGGGTGGAATTACACAAGGTCTCTGGGAGGAAGCCAAACCAGCTGTGCGTGAGCTGGAGGAAGAGGCAACACGAGCTGAAGAGGTGGTAGCTGCCGCTGTTGGTTGGCCTACATCTTCAGTGTGTTTCTGTAACTCCACCGCGTGCCTGGTCCGCACATGTTTCCACATATTTGTGGTATTGAGGTTGCTGACATTTTTCCCTCTTTTTACTTTATGATGACACAGCTTGCATTTGACAAAACAAATGTCATCTGCAACTGTGTCAAAAAAGGACCAGGCACTGCAAGTCTTGGGAGCGCCCTTTTTGGCTTTGGAAAGAGACAGGCTCCTAACGGGTGCCAAAGTGGAGGCTACAGGCTCCGCAGTCTTCCCCCTCCCTCTCCCTCTTTGGCCCGTAAGAGGAAGCTCTTCCTCTGAGCTGCTCCCACCACCTTCCTGTTCCTCACGCCACGATGGGTCAAGGACCTCATCATCTCCACTACCCTCTGCCACCAACTGCTCCTCCTGGGTAGTCTCAGCAGCACAGTACGCACGAGAAAGCGGCACCTGAGTTTCATCATCAGATGCGTACTGCGCTGTGGTCACCGGAGGCACTGGCCCACCTGCCTCTTCAGAGTCAGAGAGAAAAAGGTGTTGGGCATCACTGCACACTGCCTCTTCTTCCATTTCTCCAATGCTGCTTGGCTGGCCCCCTGTTTCCAAGCCAAGAGATTCAGAGAACAGAAGTAGAGACGGCTCCTGTCCTGGGCTCTCTGACTGCCTGGCCAATTTGGCAGGTGGTGAAGAGACAGATGGCTGCTCTCCAGTGCTCTGTGCCTGAGAGGATGTGGCACTAACTGAAGTCGATGCCGAGGCGTTAGCTGCCATCCACCCGACAACGGCTTCAATTTGGTCTTCACGCAGCAGCGGTGCACGGCGCTCTCCGACAAAGCTGCGCATGAAGGACTGTTCCCTGCTGAAACTGAGTGACGACGAGTCACCGGCGCCCGCAGCAGGCACAGAATCACCACGTCCTCTCCCTGCTCCTCTCCCTGCTCCGCGCCCACGCCCACGTGCCTTACTCCCTGCCCTCTTCATCTTGGTTGACAGATAAAGATAAGCAGAAAAGTACTAAGGCCTTAGTGTGCTTATTCCTGTAATGCTCCTCCTAACAGGTGTAAGAAACACTAATGTTGTAAATTGTGGACTAAACTTTATTATTTTTCAAATGTGGCCTACACAAGTGTAAGTTGTGTTTGGTGAACTTAACCTTTTTTTTGGTGCAGATCGGGCTACAGAGCTAGTTTAAATCACACGGAGACCGTGCAGACAGCCGTAAACGGCGCTGCAAGGCCAAGAAACCCTCCTCTAGGTTATCCTATATAGTGTTTTTCCACTATTTAGCTGGATACAAGTGGAAAGACACTAATAGGAATTTTTTTTTTCAAATTTTAAACTGGCTGCACTATTTGAAAAAAAGGAAATTGTTTTTCAAGGTATGAGGCAGTAACGCACCCTGAGCTGAATCCAACCGGCTATGGCTGCACACAGACTACAGGGCGAGCTGCGCTCACACGGAGACCGTGCAGACAGCCGTAAACGGCGCTGCAAGGCCAAAAAACCCTCCTCTAGGTTATCCTATATAGTGTTTTTCCACTATTTAGCTGGATACGAGTGGAAAGACACTAATAGGAATTTTTTTTTTCAAATTTTAAACAGGCTGCACTATTTGAAAAAAAGGAAAATTTTTCTCAAGGTATGAGCCAGTAACGAACCCTGAGCTGAATCCAACCGGCTATGGCTGCACACAGACTACAGGGCGAGCTGGGCTCACACGGAGACCGTGCAGACAGCCGTAAACGGCGCTGCAAGGCCAAAAAACCCTCCTCTAGGTTATCCTATATAGTGTTTTTCCACTATTTAGCTGGATACGAGTGGAAAGACACTAATAGGAATTTTTTTTTTCAAATTTTAAACAGGCTGCACTATTTGAAAAAAAGGAAAATTTTTCTCAAGGTATGAGCCAGTAACGAACCCTGAGCTGAATCCAACCGGCTATGGCTGCACACAGACTACAGGGCGAGCTGGGCTCACACGGAGACCGTGCAGACAGCCGTAAACGGCGCTGCAAGGCCCAAAAACCCCCCTCTAGGTTATCCTATGTAGTGTTTTTCCACAATAGAGCTGGAGACTGGTGGAAAAACACTAATAGGAAATTTGAGAAAAAATGTGCAGCAGGCTGCACTAAGAGCAAAAAAGAACAACTGTGTGAGGCAGTGTGAACCCCCCCTGAGCTGAATACAACCGGGTATATGGCTGCACACAGACTACAGAGTGAGCTGCACACACACACACACACAGAGACCTTGCAGAACGCTGTTAAAACAGCGCTGCAAGGCAAGAGCAAGGTGAACAGTGAAGAACACACAGCGTTTTGCTAAATTAGCCTTTGGAAAGGAAAATAAAGCAATTAGCTAGCTCAACTGGCCCTCAGTTAGAACACAGCGTCCTGTCCCTAACTGAAATCACAGCAGAGTGAGCGCAAAATGGCGGCAGCGCTTTTTTATAGTGCAGAGTGACATCATTTCAGCAGCCAATCCAAGCCTTGCCAGTACTTACATGCCCACCATGCTAAACAGGATGTGCCCACACTTTCATTCATTCCTCATTGGCTGCTGCGTTCAATTTGAATTCTGGGAACTTCCGATTCCGGTATCCGATACGCGGGAAGTATCGGAATTCAGTATCGGAATTCCGATACCGCAAATATCGGCCGATACCCGATACTTGCGGTATCGGAATGCTCAACACTACTCATTGCTGGTTTACTAATGTCAATTAACAGTGATTTATATACCTGAACCACCCACATTTATTTGTTATGTAATGTTGGTATACCGGTGTAAGATTTGTGTCCAAATATTTTATGTACTGCTGTTTGTATTGCTGTTGTAATACTGTAATTTCCCCCCGGGATCAATAAAGTGTATCGTATCATATCGTATGGCCACTGAACAATGATGTTTATTGATATGTTGATTACATGCATTGTCCATGCCAACCAGTTTGTTGACCTTAATAATCTTACTAATATTATTTGCACTCCTTCATCTCCTTCTTTTAATTGTGCCCTTTGGAATCCACGGCCTGTATGTAACAAGCTTCCTTTCCTTCACAATTACTTTCTGAAAAACTCTCTGAATCTGTTGGCCCTCATGGATTCAGGATTCTGACACTGTCTCTCCTGCTGCCATTTCCCATGGTGGCTTACAATTCTCCCATTCCCCGAGACCCACAAACAGACCTGATGGTGGAGTCGGCATACTCCTGTCCCCACAATGCACTTTCCAGGTCATCCCCCCAGTTCCATCGCTCTCATTCCCATCTTTTGAAATCCACACCATCAGGCTCTTCTGTCCCCTCTCCCTCAGAGTAGCAGTCATATACCGGCCCCCAGGCTCACCCACCCACTTCCTGGACCATTTCTCTGCCTGGCTGCCGCACTTCATGTCCTCAGAACTACCAACCCTTATCCTGGGAGACTTCAACATCCCCATTAACAGCCCCACTTCCACATCTGCATCCCAGCTTCTATCACTAATCACTTTTCTAGGCCTCTCACAGCTCTCAACCTCTGAAACACACAAAGATGGTAACACCCTGGACCTGGTTTTCGCACAGCTCTGCTCAATCTCTTAGCTAGATAACTCACCGCTTCCCGTCTCTGACCACAACATTCTCTCCTTCACACTCACAAATCCTCGCTCACCCCAGCACCCTCCTTCCTACCATTCAGTCAGAAATCTACATGCCATTAACCCTCATACACTTTCAGACTCCCTACACTCATCATTGTCCCCAATCTCTTCTTTTTCCTGTCCTGATCTGGCTGTACGTCACTTCAATGACACTCTTAGAAGCACCCTTGACCAAGTAGCTCCCCTCACCCTCAGAACCTCCAAACACAAAGTGAAACAGCCCTGGCTCACATCGCAAACCCGATTTCTCCAGCGTTGCTCTAGATGTGCTGAACGCTTATGGAGGAAAACACGCACACCAGAAGACTTCATACACTTCAAATCTATGTTAAGGACCTATAATTCTGCCCTTCACCTCGCCAAACAGACCTACTTCACCACCCTATCCAACAACCCTAAGAAACTTTTTGACACCTTTCACTCCCTCCTCAGGCCAAAAGCACAAGCCCCTATCTCAGACATTTGTGCCGATGACCTGGCCTCTCACTTTATAGAGAAAATAGACAATATCCATCAGGATATCCGCTCCCAATCACCAAGTTCAGTGACTCCCATCCCTCCCTGCATTTCCCCTGGCTAACTCTCCACATTCGATCCCATCACAGAAGAAGAAGTCTCCAGGCTCCTCTTGTCCGACTACATGCACCACCAACCCCATTCCCTCACATCTCCTCCAGTCTCTCTCTCCAGTCATCACAACTCACCTAACTACAATCTTTAATCCCTCCCTCTCCTCTGGCATTTCCCCTTCTCCTTCAAACATTATCATTTCTCCATTACTAAAGAAACCCACCCTCGACCCATTCTGCACAAATATCTACAGACCAGTCTCCAATCTCCCCTTCATCTCTAAACTCTTGGAGTGCCTGATATGCTCCCGCCTTACCCGTTACCTCTCCACTCACTCCCTCCTAGACTCTTCACAGTCCGATTTTTGCCCCCTACATTCAACAGAAACTGCACTCATCAAAGTGACCAATGACCTTCTGACAGCAAAACGTAACTGTGACCACTCTCTGCTCATTTTTCTCAACCTTTCTGGCTTTCGACACTGTTGACCACCCTCTCCTATTCTCTAGGCTCCAGTCACTTGGCATTAAGGACACTGCTCGCTACTGGTTCTCCTCCTATCTTTCTGACCACTCCTTCAGTGTTGTGTTCTCTGGCTCCACTTCATCTCATCTTCCTCTCACTGTCGGGGTTCCTCAGGGCTCAGTCCTTGGCCCCCTTCTCCTCTACACAGCCCAAATTGTACAGACCATCAGTAGATTTGGCTTTCATTACCATCTTTATGCTGATGACACACAGCTATACACATCCTCCCCTGACATTACCCCTGCTGTACTACAGAACGCCAATGACTGTCTGTCTGCAGTCTCCAACATCATGTCTGCTCTCTATCTGAAACCAAACCTCTCCAAAACTGAACTTCTTCTGCTCCTGACATCTACTAACCTCCCTAAATCTGATATTTCCCTCTCCGTGGGTGGCACAGTAATAACACCCTGGCAGCAGGTGAGCTGTCTGGGTGTTATGTTTGACTCTGATCGCTCCTTCACCTCCCATATACAATCTCTTGCCCGCTCGTGTCGCTTACACCTAAAGAACATCCCTAGAATCCGCCCTTTTCTCACCATGGAAACAACAAAAACCCTCACTGTCGCTGTGATCCACTCCCGCCTGTAGGGTTGAGCAAAACGGATCGGACAATTTCAAAAGTCGCCGACTTTTGGCAAAGTCAGGTTTCATGAAACCCGACCCGATCCTAGTGTGGGATCGGCCATGCGGTCGGCGATCTTCACACCAAAGTCAGGTTTCATTTTTATATATATATATATATGTCATTGAGACATATATATATATATATATATATACATTTATATTTACTTCAGCGCGATATAGCAGAAAAGCCGGTAATTCAATTGCCGGCTTTTCATTTCTCCTTCCTAAACCCGACATGATATGAGACATGGTTTACACACAGTAAACCAGGTCAAATTCCCAATTTTTTTGCAAATTACACCCTACTGATGTAAGTAGTGTGTATGTGCAAAATTTGGGCGCTGTAGCTATTAAATTTAAGGGTTAAATCGCGGAAAAAATTGGCGTGGGCTCCCGCGCAATTTTCTCCGCCAGATTGGTAAAACCAGTGACTGAGGGCATATATTAATAGCCTGGAGAGGGTCCATGGTTATTGGCCCCCCCTGGCTAAAAACATCTGCCCCCAGCCACCCCAGAAAAGGCACATCTGGAAGATGGCACTTGGCCACTCTCTTCCCATTCCCGTGTAGCAGTGGGATATGGGGTAATGAAGGGTTAATGTCACCTTGCTATTGAAAAGTCGCTTAACCCTACCCGCCTGGACTACTGTAATGCTCTACTAATTGGCCTCCCCCTTACTCGACTTTCCCCTCTCCAGTCTATCCTTAATGCAGCAGCCAGGGTCGTCCATCTGGCTAGTCATTACTCGGACGCATCCGCTCTTCGCCAGTCGTTACATTGGCTGCCCATTCATTACAGGAAACAATTCAAAGTACTTGTTCTCACCCACAATGCTCTCCACAGTGCGACACCCCCATACATCTCCTCCCTCATTTCGGTCTATGGGCCTAGCCGACCGCTGCGCTCTGCAAATGACTTTCGACTAACCTCTGCACTAATCCGTACCTCCCACTCTTGACTCCAAGACTTCTCCCGCGCTGCGCCAATCCTCTAAAATGCTCTACCCCAAGATATTAGGTTCATCCACTATTTGCATAGTTTTGGGCGCTCGCTCAAAACACATTTGTTCAGAGCAGCCTATCACATTCAGTAATCAAAGTCATGTTATGTTTGTGTGTTTGTAGCCCATTCACTATCTCCATCTATCCCCCACCCCTGAAGATGACTGGACCATCATTGTAAATACATCATTGTAAATACACACCTGTACTTTGTATCTCCCCCACCTCATTGTAGATTGTAAGCTCTCACAAGCAGGGTCGTCTTATTTCGCTTTAATTATTGCATTGATAACGTTGTTACCTATGACTGTTGTGTTTGAGACTGTTAAACTGTAAAGTGCTGTGGAATATGTTGGCGCTATATAAATAAAGATTATTATTATTATTGACATTCCAAACAGAGGAGGAAAAACTATGCAAATAGATTACATAATCTAACAATACAGGTTGGCCTCATTCACATCTTTCTTTGCCCTCTGGATGCTGGTTGAAGTTGTGTTTTTCTTCTGGTCCAGGTTACCCGACAGCAGGGGTGTCAAACTGCATTCCTCGAGGGCTGCAAACAGGTCATGTTTTCAGGATTTCCTTGTACTGCACAGGTGATAATTTAATCACCTACACAAATAATGAGTTGGTGATTAAATTCTCACCTGTGCAGTACAAGGAAATCCTGAAAACATGACCTGTTTGCAGCCCTCGAGGAATGCAGTTTGACACCCCTACTCTACAGGATATCAGCTTAGGTGACTACGAACCCAGCTGGGAGAACACAGGACTGCTTTGTTAACCATCACTGAAACCCCTGAGACTTCTTAAAGAATCCAGATTGGGACAATTGGGTCATCTGGCCACATACCTCACTGCTCACAGTTAATTTCCTAAGCTTGTCAATACCTCCTCTCTGTGGGGGCCTGCTAAAAGTTGGGAGCCACTGGTGGGGCTATTTAGCACTGGAAACAGCTCTAATCCCCTCTAGTCACCGGAAGGGTGAAACCCTGTAATTTGCACCATCTTGGGTATTTTCTGGGACTGTTTTGTAAGCTATGTATTGATGGTTCAATAAATTAATGTCACACTGTTTTACCCTCACCCTGTGTTGTCTTAGTAGTGTTCTACCCACAAGAAGAGAGTGGAGGCATTCAGTGGTGAGCCCTGATCCATACAGTCTTTCTAAAGACAGCCGTGATATGTGCATATGTAGAACCAGACTTAGATGTAGAATAAATTGACAGCTAATAAATTCTATTTAGACATTTTGAGCCTGATTCATTATTCCACTTGTGACTTTTGTTAGCTTGTTTTTTGTGTTTTTCACCTGTCTTTCATTGTTGACTTATAGCTTCTATTCATTTGCACCTATTTTTCCTGAGTTGTCCATAATTGGACAAAGTTTATGGTTTCCAGATGCTTTTATATGATTTATCTTTTGCTACTTATGGAAAAGTAATCAAATTTGTCACAATTGAACTCAAGCCCTACTCTTACACCTCCCCCTACCTCGGAGTAATTTTATGTATGGAAGATCATTTCTGTCCCTGTTTTGCTATATTTTGTAAAACTATGGTAATTACTCTAGAGAGACACAAAAAAGAATAGAGACAAAAAGTAAATTTATTTAAACTTTGCACAAAAGTTATGAATCTTTTGCACTATATTAAAGAATTTGGCAAAAAAAACAGCAACGTACACCAAAAGACAAAAAAGGAAAGTGACATTAAAAAATTGTAAATGATCAATTGAGGCTTGGAAATGTTCTATTTTGATTGTGTTAATATTCAACAAGAATATTAGTAATCAGGTCTTTTTTCTTATTTATTGAACCATTCCATTTAACTATGGTTTATGGATTTATTGAGTATCTATGCAGACAATTATGTTATGTCTCAATAAATTCAATTATTAGAATTTACTATTGATGTGATCGCTTACATTGGTTTTGCTTATATTAATTTAGAAATTTTGGACTCTGAATAATTGGATTTTTCTACATATTAATTTTATAGGCCAGATATCTAGATTTCTGCAAATATGTTATTATACATTTTCACAGCAAACAGTTTATTACACATAAACTACAACAATTTTCTGGAAGGTCTAGCAATAAATATTTGATTTATGATGGTCTAGCGGATTTCGGACCCTAAAGACACAAAATTAGTGAAGATGCCAAGAAGGCTTTTTTCAAGATATATGAAGCACTCTTAAGCCATCAAGTGTCCTATAAAATTCTATAAATCAGTCACTAAGTTAAAAGCTTTCCACTGTGCCACACATATAATAGATGGAAGCTCTAAAATAAAATGTTTTTTCAGGATGTATGACTTTATATTTATATTTATACTTTGATACACTATACGTTGATTTTATTACATGTATGCGTCAATTTTCGTGCACAAAATGCATACAATGTGTAGATGAGCTTTTTAAAATTTCATTAATTTAGGTGGTACTGCACACTATGCTGCAGATTTTCTGCATGTAAATCTGAATGGAAAATCTAAGCTAAATACACAGTTAGGGGACTTTTACACATTTCATGTATGTAAGTATTGCAAAATGTATATGTAACACCCCAGGTAACTGGTTGTTACAATGATGTTGCCTTCATTTCGGGGGGAGGGGGTAATGTCATGCTTGGAGGCAAGGAGGATTTCCTTTATCAGGTAAGCACCTACATGCAACATGTTCTGAATCCAGGCCAGAAGGGAGAGCTCTGAAAGCGGATTCAGGGGAGCTCCCCTGATATATATATTCTGGTCTGGAGGAGTTAGTTAGTCTGTTGGAGGAAGAGACTGAGTGAGGAGTGAGAGCAGATGGGCAAAGCATACTGCACATGCGCGAGGCAAGACTGCATTGCGCACACGCGAACTTTGGGGTAGGGTTGAGTGAAACAGGTCGGCCAGATTCAGAAGTCGCCGACTTTTGGCAAAGTCGGGTTTCATGAAACCCGACCCGACCCCTGTGTGGGGCCGGCCATGAGGTCGG
This sequence comes from Ranitomeya imitator, assembly GCF_032444005.1. Taxonomy (NCBI): domain Eukaryota; kingdom Metazoa; phylum Chordata; class Amphibia; order Anura; family Dendrobatidae; genus Ranitomeya; species Ranitomeya imitator. Next base: position 782,901,446 of record NC_091283.1, read on the forward strand.
CGATCTTCTGATCTGGAATCGGAATTCCGATACCGAGTTCCGATATGTTTAAGATATCGGGAATTGGTATCGGAATTCATATTTAAGTGTAAAATAAAGAATAAAAATAAAAAATATTGATATACTCACCCTCGGACGCGCCCTGGTTCTCACTGGCAACCTTCCTTCCTAAGAATGAGCGCCTGAAGGGCCTTTGATGACATCGCGGCTTGTGATTGGTCGCGTGAGCGGTCACATGGGCGTCACGCGACCAATCACAAGCCGCGACGTCATCTAAGGTCCTTCAGGCGCTAATTCTTAGGAAGGAAGCGTCCGAGGGCGCGTCCGAGGGTGAGTATATTCCTAATAGGTATATACTCACCCTCGGACGCGCCCTGGTTCTAACCCGCAGCCTTCCTTCCTAAGAATAAGCGCCTGAAGGACCTTAGATGACGTCACGGCTTGTGATTGGTCGCGTGATGCCCATGTGACCGCTCACGCGTCCAATCACAAGCTGCGACGTCATCGAAGGTCCTTCAGGCGCTCATTCTTAGGAAGGAAGGCTGCCGGTGAGAACCAGGGCGCGTCCGAGGGTAAGTATATCAATATTTTTTATTTTGATTCTTTATTTTACACTTAAATATGGATCCCAGGGCCTGAAGGAGAGTTTCCTCTCTTTCAGACCCTGGGAACCATTAGAAACACAATGCACTGCATTGGGTTTCGGGTTTCGGCCGACCCCGACCCCGACTTTTCTATAGGATCGGCCAATTTCACTCGACCCGACTTTTGAAAAAGTCGGGTTTCGTGAAACCCGACCCGATCCTATAAAAAGAAAAGTCGCTCAACAACCCTACTATGGGGGATACCTACTCAAATTCATGAAAACATTGTGGATAGCGAGGAAGGATGGGGTGAAGGAAAGAAGACGAAACACCGCCCATCTGACCGAACACAGGGCATTTACATAGCCGGCCAATTTGAGGTGAAAGCTTCTGCAGCGCCCCAGAGTCCTGGTCGTTGCAGTAATGTCGCTCTGCCACTAAGGGGAGTGATGTTATGTCTGATTGCACTAACAGAGTTCACCTGACCAGGTATCACAGTCACACATTACACTTCACACTCCGGCCACCAGGGGGAGCAAAAGGCTCTATGTTTTAGGCCACTCCTCACACTTGGGTAAAACTGGGGGTTGGATAAGAAGTTAGAGAGAGAAGCAACCTGGGAGAGCTCCAGGGAGGACCTGTCAGGGGTGGGTTCCTGGTAGGGGCCTAGCAGAAAGGATAGATCGTTACGGAGCTGCGCCTGCGCTACCTTGCAGCGGCATCCTAAGGAAGGACACAAAGCGAAGTATATTGTGGAGAAGTGAGAAATGAGATCACAGCAAAAAGGCGATAGAACCAGTAGGAGTCGTGCCTCGAGATCGGCAACATCCTACTGAGGCGCGTAGCCGGTGGCTGGAATGCCGAGGAAGTAACAGACTTCAAGCATTACTTCAAACAGCGGCAGGACAGTTGATTATAGGTTGGCTGTCTAACTTAAATCACCTAAGCAGACATAGGGGGCAATTGTGGGAAAGGGGCGTCTCTAGGGTCCCAGAATAACTCCAGGCCTTCCCGTCATACGGGCGCATCCTAGCGAGATAAACTGAGGGACAAATAGAGAAAGAACAGATATGACAGTTCTGAGGACTATCCCGTGGTGCTCAGCAGGGAAGGACTACAACACACAGGCGCTAGTTGGTAGGCATTGATTTCCACCTGCAAACGGAACTCTGGATGTGCCTTCGGACCGGCCGGTCTCAGCCAGCCCTGTTAGCAGTGCTCTGGATTGTGGATCCCGAAGTCTTCAGTAAAAAGGTAAAGAGACTGCAACCTTGGGTCCTCGTTATTAACCGAGCCTCACATCATCGCCACCTACACTACTGGGAAGCCCTAGGGGAAAACTTCACCTGTGGGAAGGGGTACCATCTAGCTGCCATTACATTACCCCAGTGGACCCCTCAGCAGCGTCGGTCACCCTGACCAGATACCACAGGTGGCGTCACAAACCCTTGACAAAATTTCATCACCTTTCATTGGACACCCCTTAGCAGGGTCACGGACTGGGTCTAGCCACTGTGACAACCCCAGGACTGAGACAGAGAGGACCGGTACCGAGTACGCCACGGTCCTGCATCTGGGGGCGCTCCACTTCCCTTTAAGTCCAATAAAATGCTTACCGATTGCCATCATCCACAATTTCTATTGCTTCTCACTCAAATGATGGAAATAATGTCTCGTCAAATCAGTCTGGAATTTGTGTGGACCGGAAGTTGCTTTTACAATATAAGTCTATGGAGCCTTACTGTAATAGGGAAAACAGGGAAAAATGTCGATTGGTAAGTATTTTATTGCACTTGCATTGCACAACTCACGTATTTAAATATGTTTAGCAAACAAAAAATTGTTGGGAATGCCTCTTTAAGTAAGGGGTCTTTCATACTCTTTAAATAAAGTTACCCCCAAATGCAGTAACCTGTATCTCATGCATCACCCTGTGAATAGCTCTCAGTAGATGACATCCATCCCACCTAGTTTTACTGCCTCTTGTCCATTTTTATACTCCATTTAAGGTGCTTCATTCGTAAAAGTACTCTGAGTATATACAAGTGCTGGTTGTAAATAGTTATTTGTTATTCTTGCAGCTGCTGCTGCTGTTATGGAAAAAGATGAAAATGAGATCAAGGTACTCGATGTGACCCATTTAATTTATTAGGATGGAGTATATTAAACCAATTCCAAAATGGGTCCCTCATGTGTTACCAAAATTTTTTAACAAATTTAGTTCAGATATTTTAACTATCTCTAAATATATGAAATTCAGAGAAGCTCAATATTTACTTTAAATTGTTAGAATTGTTTTATGGCTGATGTACCGTATTTTCTGTCTGAGTGCGATCTACCAAATCATCGGATTGCTCTCAGACCAATCTTATTCTATTGTCTGTGCACATGTCCAATTTTTTCCTCAGACCGACTTGGTCTGAGGAAAAAAATCACAACATGGCTGAGTTGGATCCCATTATCGGATTGCACTCGGCCATGCAAGTCAATTAGTCCATGGAAAACATCGGACTGAACTTGGGTGACATCTTAGTGCAGTCCAATTTCCATGTAATGACAGAATGAAGATGCATATGTTTTTGTGTTCCATCTTCTGATTCTCTTAGATGAGAGCATATATGCTGGTTTTACCCTAGCCTTAGGCTGACTTAGAATCGTAGAATGTTAGAGTTGTAAGGGATCTCAAAGGTCATCGTGTCCAAGCCCCTGCTCAATGCAGAATTCACCAAACATTTCTTGCAGATGTCTGTCCAGCTTCTGTTTGAAGACTAACAGTGATGGAAAACTCATCACATCTCATGGCAGCCGGTTCCACTCATTGATCCTAAGAATATTGATGGCTTGTGTAATTTTCTATTACCGATTATGTAGTTAATCCACACCAACTCTGCGTGTGCTCCAAATTTTGGTCAAATTTGCAACAAAATCCACATGATGTGAATCAAAAAATCCAAAGTATTTCCTTCACTCCATAAAGTTTTTGTTTTACCACATGTGGACTGGTTTATTATAACACAATCTACAAATATTTTAATATCAATTACAGCAAATTTCCAAGTCATAAAACTACAAAGCATGTAAATTCACCAAAGAAAGGAACAACTAAATGGCATAAGTAAGGCTCATTCAGATGTCCATTCAAATCAGCTCCAGATCAGTCCACAATGCGCAGACTTGCCACGGTTCTCCCAACCCGAGCAGGACAACCTCATAGAAATAACATGAAGCTGTCATACTAGGGTCCCACAGCCAGACCAAAATGCGCAGATGTCTGAATGAGCCTTTAAACATTTTAATCTTTGAAGGGATTATCTGAGATATGAAAAAACAACAGTGCCACACTTGTTCAAAGTCTGTGTTTGTTGGTGTTGTATTTTTGCCAGATTTACTTGCATGGAGCAGAGCTACAATATCAAACAACTCATATCCAAGTGTGATGCTGTTTCTGAAAAAAAAACCAGCAAGCAAGCAAGTTTTAGTACAAAACTTTTAGCAAATACATCAACTTTCCTAACTAACATTTCATTCTAACATACTTATCATTCATTGGTAGCTGACCCTCACAAACTCACAAAAAAATGTTTTTCTAAGTTTTCTTGAATCAGATATTTCTCCTTTTTGCAGAATCAGTTTGCTAAAGCTCTGCTGCATAGCTATTAACGGATTTAAACTAGTAAAATATGTATTATTATAAATCCATATACAAAAGGTCCCACCATTTAGCCTTCATTGTAGAAAAAAGTTGATTTTACTGCAGTGAGAACATTGGTACCATCAAATAATAATTGGTTGTAGCATATTATCAGTGCCCCACAGATCAAAATATTCATTTTTTTAGTCTAATGGTGAAAAAGACACGCATTAAACTCTTCAGGTGACGTGTTATCATTAAAGTTTTATAGAGAAGAAAATGATTTAATCTGTGTACCAGATCAAACTTTATGTTCTCTTGTGAAGATAATTGTGGAAGATAGAATTTCAATGCTGCATCAAGGTCAGTTTGTTCTGTAAATTTCTACTTTGTAGTTGTGGGATTACAAAGTCTTCCTAGTTATATTTAATTGTAACTAGTGTTGAGCGATACCGTCCGATACTTGAAAGTATCGGTATCGGATAGTATCGGCCGATACCCGAAAAGTATCGGATATCGCCGATACCGATATCCGATACCAATACAAGTCAATGGGACATCAAGTATCGGAAGGTATCCTGATGGATCCCAGGGTCTGAAGGAGAGGAAACTCTCCTTCAGGCCCTGGGATCCATAGTGAGGTGTAAAATAAAGAATTAAAATAAAAAATATTGTTATATTCACCTCTCCGGCGGCCCCTGGAACATCACCGCGTCCGGCAGGCTTCTTTGTTCAAAATGAGCGCCTTTAGGACCTGCGGAATGACGTCGCGGCTTCTGATTGGTCGCGTGCCGCCCATGTGACCGCCACGCGACCAATCAGAAGCCGCGACGTCATTCCACAGGTCCTTAAGGCGCTCATTCTAGGAATTTATCTGAGGAATGACGTCCCGTCTTCTGATTGGTCGCGTGGCGGTCACATGGGCGGCACGCGACCAATCAGAAGCCGCGACGTCATTCCGCAGGTCCTAAAGGCGCTCATTTTGAACAAAGAAGCCTGCCGGACGCCGGTGACTCGCGGTGATGTTCCAGGGGCCGCCGGAGAGGTGAATATAACAATATTTTTTATTTTAATTCTTTATTTTACACCTCCGATACCCGATACCACAAAAATATCGGATCTCGGTATCGGAATTCCGATACCGCATGTATCGGCCGATACCCGATACTTGCGGTATCGGAATGCTCAACACTAATTGTAACCTAATCTATACCAATCTAATTAGAAAACAATTACTGATTTGATTTTGCCAATGCAGTTAGGCAATAAGTACTAATTTCATTTTGCTCATTTTGGAGGAATACTTTCATTTAAGTGAAAGCAACAAAATCACTTTTTTTTTTGTTCAAAACTAAAAGGAATGCAAAAGTCTAAGTATTTTATTTATTGAGTGCTGCATAATTTTCTAGAAACATTTGTAATGTTAGATTTTAACTGTGGTGACCATTAGTAGAGTAAGCTTTAGGGCAAAGTAAGATGGTCATATGAATAGGAGTGAGATCGGAATGCAGTGCATGGACTGGCCGGCGGCTCACACGACCCGAACATGACAGCTGCATAGAAATACTTTTAGCTGTGGCGCTCGGGTCAGCCAAATCTTGCTTCAATTTATAAGGTCATCTGACTCTGCCCTTATAGATATGCTTTCATCTGGCTAGTTTCTACACCAGATGGGCACAACTCAGTCTAAGGCAATAGGGACAGAAATGCATAAAGTCAAAATTGTGTGTGGCCAAAAGCTTTCCAACCAGGGAATCAGACTTTATCCCGGAATGTAATGATGACTATTGCCTTGACTTTGTTTGCAAAGTTCCAGTACCTGGAATTCAATCATATGATGTTTAATTTCAGTGAAACAAAATGTGGCAGGACAAGTTGAGTAGATTTAACAAAATTCAAATTCGCCAAAACATGTGGATTTTCCTGAGTATTTTGATTTGTTGTTCTCCATGAATTGAATGTCCCTTATTATGCTCTGTGATCTCTAAAGACCCCAGTGTATAAAAAATACAAAAAACCTAAAAACATTATATTCACCTGACCACACATCTGTCCAGCCGCTCCATTGCTTGATGCCAGCCATCCAGTCCTCAGTGCCTCCTCTTTTCTTTTCCCTGTCATGAGCCACATGTTCTATTTACTCTAGGCTGGGACTTTCATCAGCGACTGTGGGAGTCACTGCGCATCGCACATTGTAACATCACAGAAGTGTGACATGCAGTGATTTCTGAGGCTAGGTGGTGGCTGAAAGTCCCAGCCTAAAGTGAACATGTGGGTGCTACAACGGCAGAAAGTAGATGCCCTAATGACTGGATGGTCTGTAGTACGTAGTGCTGTCCAATGTCCAGGGCTCTTCTTTAAGCTATCTCATCATCAACCAAGATTTTGGGCCTCAACAAGGCCTCAGATTTCATTGCACACTGCATGTCTGTGACATCACGTCATGCAGCATGCAGTAGCTTCCAAGGCCTGATTGCTACTGGAAGGTCTCAAATAGAGTGAACAGGCTGTGATAGGTGTCTCACAAAGGGGAAAAAGAGGCAACTCCGAGGACCAAAAATTTCCATTTTAACCCTCCAACCTTGCATTTCTCACATCAGGACTTGACTCATAGTCCATAACACAGCATCAGCATGCTAAACGGAGACAACATTGCTCCATATTTAACTGAACAACTGGCTCTTTGCTAATATAGAATGATTCTGCCCCGCACTCCAGAGTGGTGCACATGAACAAAACTCCAGACTCTAGGTCTAGCCACAAGCATTGTCTCTGCAATTGCAATAAGTATTACTTATTCAAGTGGAATTAAATTATCTTCGAATTTTACAAATATATATTATATTCTCCAGAAAGCTTCAATTCCTCAAAAATATGGATTTTCTTTTAACTCACTCTGCTCAGATTGAGCAAATCAGCGGCCAGCTGTAGATAACACTTTTATCCACCCACCTTTCCCATGCAAGGTTTTAATTGTGAGCTACACCTGGTTTCCTTTTCACTCCTGTGAAGCATTGACTGTTGTTACATGTGAGGGTCACTGTATGTTCCCACAGGATGTGCACGGAGGCATATTGAGGCCATGAGAGTGCATTGCAGTCACAGGCGTAGCTGTGGTTGCAATGCAGACTAAAGTGAGTATAGGTCTTGGACATGCTGGTTGTCTAAGGCAGATTTAGGGAAAATCTGCTCTGGGCTTTTGTGTTTTGAAACAGACTGCAGATGTTAGTGGTGCAGTCTATTTCATTCCTGGCCGGGTTTTCCATGTGGTTGAAGGCCACAGGTTGCTAGTTAAGTATCCTGCAGTATAGGGTTTGGGGTGTTTCAGGCTCAGAGTCAGTGTCTGTCTGGTGTTGGCAGTACAAAGCTTGAGGCTCTGCAGAGCTCGACACTTTGTGGGGCAACACCAGCCAGAGAAGCCAAACAGCCGAGGCAGCTGAAAAGCCTGGCACCCCACAGCGTACACAGTGGTGCAGTCACCCATGGTAACTGGTCTTAGGAGGTGGATTGGCGTGTTTATTGATTGTAAGCTGGAGGATATGGTTCACAGCTGAGATCCAGAGGTTATAGTGTACTGTGTATTGCTGTGAGTAAAGAGACATTAACACAGCAGTGCAGTTGCCCATGGCAACCGGTCAGAGGAGGACTGGCAGGTTTAGTGACTGTAATCCAGAGGATATGAGCCGGCTGCGAACCAGAGGTGGACTGTCTTGTTCCCAGCTGTGATCTGGAGGTGGACTGTCCTGTTTCCTGGCTGCAATCCGGAGGATATTGTGTGCTGTGTTGTTTGAGTTGAACAATAAAGAGATGTTTTGCTTGGAACTTTGCTGAGTCACTGCCTCATCAATGCACAGGGTGCTACCGCTGCACTACTCTCCCAAATCAGAAGAGGCCTGGTTTAGCACATGGAGAGTTAGCACATTAGCGATAAGGACAATCCATATTTAGGTGCACCTTGACATGAATGGATGGCTTTTGCCCTCTTTGATCAAAAACACTGAGTATCTTATGTTTGTAATGTTTACAGCAATATTAGAGTTCATGTATTTATTAATTAGAGGGTGCTGATGCACCGTTTATGTATATGGCCTTATTGTCATGTCCATGGTTTGTAGTATCTGTTTATGTAATGTTTTGAACTCTGAAAATTTCTCTTCTCTCCATCCTTGCAAAACTGGTTATGATGACGTATGATGCTCTACTACTCCCTTTTCTCTCACTCCCTTTGTCTGCAAAGGTTGTGTTTCACATGCTGAGCAGCAGATCATGTAGTGTAAGCAGCAGATCTGAACTGTGTGTAAAGATAGTGAATAACTAAAGAACTACCTTATCTTACCTTTGTAATAGACGGACATAGGAGCCTGTGAGCAGAGGAAAAAAATCATTGGAACTGTCGTCCATTGGTAATGCTGCCCTGGCAAATAGCTATGTAAAGCTGAGTGATTTATAATGAAAATTAAAAAATAAACTGCTTCAGACCTATAGTGACATTGCTTAGTCAGCATTTAGACACATATACTGTGGGTTGCTTTCTGTGTTTTCCAAGGGCTTGCATCGTTTATTTATTTTATTAGAGCCCTTCTGATAAAATACCAAGTGCATAGCTTTTTAAACGTTTAAAAATGATAACTGCCTTAATAATTACCAATTTCCATATCACATCCTGAATGTTCATCACGTTTTATGTGGTTCTGAATACATTATAGAAGTGTCAGCCTTTGAATAAAATATCGACATGTTTTAATTACATTTGATATAAACCTTTTTAATGATATCCTGACAAATCATATTCTAAATCTAAATTTACAGCTTTAACTGAACCTTGATTCAAAATATTGTCATGAACCATTTATTTGTCACTGGGTATAATTGTTGTTTTTATGGCTTTATACACATGAAAGCAATTCAGCTGTATGTAAAAAAAAATAATTCCACTTCATGTTTTATTGGCAACATCTGTTGAATTTCAGTGCAACATGGACAAAACAAATGTATATGATATACTCATTATATGGAGCTTAGGTGATTTAGCCAAGATCAATATAAAAACACCCAGGTCATCTATTAAAGGGAATGTGTCTTTAGAAAATCTATTTGTCCAAATCGTTTTAGCTTTGTAGCTTTTCCCCTTAATAACCTCCATATAGTACTTTTATATGAGCCGATGAGAGGATTGTATTTGATGTGCCATGGTTCAGAAGTTTGATACGTTATTTTGGCACACTGAGGCCACTCAATGGCCCAAAGGTCTGCAATAAGAATGAGCCTATTAGGAATTTATATATATACTAGATGGTGGCCTGATTCTTACGCATCGGGTATTCTAGAATATGTATGTAGTTTATAAAGATTTCCACTTAGTATATTGCACAGCCACGTAGTATATTGCACAGCCACATAGTATATAGTGCAGCCACATAGTATATAGCACAGCCCATGTAGTATATTGCATAACCACGTAGTATATTGCACAGCCACGTAGTGTATAGCACAGCCCACGTAGTATATAGCACAGCCCACGTAGTATATAGCACAGCTACGTAGTATATTGCACAGCCAAGTAGTATATAGCACAACCCACGTAGTATATAGCACCGCCCATGTACTATACAACACAGCCACGTAGTGTATTGCACAGCCCACATAGTATAAAGCACAGCGACGTAGTATATAACACAGCACACGCAGTATATAACACAGCCCACACAGTATATAACACAGGCCACGCAGTATAACACAGCCCATGAGGTATATAACACAGCCCACGTAGTATATAGCAATGTGGGCACCATATCCCTGTTAAAAAAAACAATTAAAGGGGTTGTCCACTACTTTCAATTAACCCCCCAATGTATCCCCCGGGGCCCCTAATGAATTTTATAAATACTTTGTGTTGCCTTTTTTGCCTGTGAGCGGCGCTATGCCGGCAGCTGAGTCCGGGTCACGTGACCCACAGGCTGCAGCTGCCACTAATTTCCGCCGATGTCACGTCAATTTTCAGACTCTGGAAACTGACGTGACATCATCAGTAGGAGTGACTCAGCCTCCACAAACAGCGGTCACTGATCAAGAGTGACTGGCCTGTGGGTGGTGCTGGGGGCTGCTGGGATTTGCGGGTGGTGCTAGGCTGGGATGTGCAGGCTGTGCTGGGATGGGCGGGGCTGCACTGGGATGTGCGGGCGCGAGGATATCTACGTGACTGCACTGGGATGTGCGGGTGTCGGGCGGTGCGGTGGGGCTGTACTGGGATGTGCAGGCGTGAGGTGGTCTGCTTGGCTGTGCCAGGATGTGCGGGCACCAGGTGGTGTGGTGGGGCTGCACTGGGATGTGCAGGCACCGGGCGGTACTGGGGTCTGCGGGTTTGTGTGGTGGATCCACTGGCCATGCTGGGGTCTGCTTCAAGCGGGGGGTCATTGGTGTGTTTGTTTCTGTGTGCAGGCATCGTCCGATGGGACTACAAGTCCCATCGGGCTATGCCTGCTACAGTGACAGTGAGTGACACATAAGCCAATGATGGGACAGTAGTAGTCACATCATCCGGCTAATGTGTTGAATGTAAAAAAACAAAACACAAACATATAACATACAACATATAACATTCAACATGCAACAGAACATACAACATCTAACATACAACATACAGCAGAACATACAACATATAACATACAACATACAACGTAACATATAACATACAACACATAACACATAACATGCAACATAACATACAACATACAGCATAACATACAACATATAATATACAACATATAACATACAACAGAACATATAACATACAACATACAACAGAACATACAGCATATAACATACAAAAAAAATACAACATATAACATACAACAGAACATACAACATATAACATACAACATACAACAGAACATACAACATATAACATACAACATACAACAGAATATACAGCATATAACATACAACATACAACAGAACATACAACATACAACATATAACAGAACATACAACATATAACATATAACAGAACATACAACATATAACATACAACATACAACATATAACATATAACAGAACATACAACATATAACATAGCAGAACATACAACATATAACATATAACTTATAACATATAACAGAACATACAACATATAACATACAACATACAACAGAACATACAACATACAACATATAACATATAACATACAACATACAACAGAACATACAACATATAACATAAGATACAACATACAACATACAACATATAACATACAACATATAATATACAACATAACATACAACATATAACATACAACATAAAACAGAACATACAACACATATCATACAACAGAACATACAACATATAACATACAACAGAACATACACCATATAACAAATAACATACAACAGAACATACAACATATAACAGAACATATAACATATAACAGAACATACAACATATAACATAACAGAACATACAACATATAACACAACATATAACATACAACAGAACATACAACATAAAACATAACATATAACATACAACATACAACAGAACATACAACAGTGTCACCTGTCACCTGAGGATCCTTTTTTCTCATAGAGTTGTATAAGTGCCGGATTACGCCTGATGGCCACATGTTTCATCCGTTTTTTGCCTGATCCATCAGAAAAGCTGTTTCCAGCAGACGGAGAAAATGTACAGAAGAACGGTTTTTCTGTCCGGCGAGAAAACGCCCAGCGACGGATGCGACGAAAAACGTATGAGACTGAGATGTGAAATGATGAATCCCGCCTCCGAATCCATTTTTTCATGCATTTTTTCCATTGAAATCATGCACATTTTCCATTCTCTCTCTCGCTCTCTCTCTAAAAAAAAACGGATCTGTTGCATCAGTTTTTCACTATTTGCAACCGATCCGTTTTTTCAAAAATTCCCTGGATCCTGCCTGATGGATAGATGTAGATATATATATGGATAGCTAGGCTACTTTCACACATCAGTTTGTTTCCGTCAGGCAGGATCGGGTGAATTTTTGCAAAAACAGATCTGTTGCAAATAGTGAAAAACTGATGCAACTGATTCATTTTTTTAGAGATAGAGTGAGAGAGAGAATGGAAAATGTGCATGATTTCAATGGAAAAAATGCATGAGAAACCGGATTCGGAGGCCGGATTCATCATTTCACATCTCAGTTTCATACATCTCATTTATAGTGAAAAATAGATCTGGTAAGAGAGTTAAGTGAGATGGTGGAAAGATGACAAGTTTGGCTTGATTAGTTTAGATAAGCAATAATTTCCATGTGACTCAAATTAAAAAAAACTTGCTGATATTCCTGAAACCTGAGATGTCCATGAGACTCCCAGAAAAGGGGAGATCATCTAGACTAATGGAAGAGGAGACAGTTCTTTTGGGCAACACTGAGGACAGGCAGATCTTGTGCTGGGCTAGCCTCCTTAATGCACATACTTCCATTGGGACCCTGTATGATACGCTGCTACAATAGTGTAGGTTATGTACACTATTGCAGCAGCTTTTACAGTGAGGAGGAAGAATAGCTGTTTGCTCTTCCAAGTGGCAGATGCAGTCCTCTAGTCCCTTCACTATTTGGACTGGTTGCTCTATCTCTAGTGTTGATGTCTTCCTCTCCCCAGAGCAATTATCTAATGACTAGTGATGAGCGAGTATACTCGTTGCTCGGGTTTTCCCAAGCACGCTCGGGTGGTCTCCGAGTATTTGTGACTGCTCGGAGATTTAGTTTTTGTTGACGCAACTGCATGATTTACAGCTGTTAGCCAGCCTGAGTACATGTGGGAATTGCCTGGTTGCTAGGGAATCCCCACATGTAATCAAGCTGTCTAGTAGCCGCAAATCATGCAGCTGCGGCAAGGAAAACTAAATTTACAAGCAGTCACAAATACTCGGAGACCACCTGAGTGTGCTCGGGAAAACATGAGCAATGAGTATACTCGCTCATCACTACTAATAACACAATGTTGATATTGGAGATTGTTTAGTTAATCTCCTTGCCTATCCCTCCCAGCAACTTTCCCCTTCATTTAAGGGGTTAGCTAACATTTAAAACAAAGAATGGCTGCAAATGTTAAAAATTAATCTCTATCGGGGTGAACAGAGACAGAAGAAACATCCTGTGCAAGAAGAATATATGGGTCCAATAGTTCATCATAATGAACCCCTTTTTGTGCTGCATTAAAAGAGGAATGGGCCATTTTACCTATTAGGCTTCTGTGTGGTTACTGTATATACTCAGAAAAAAAGCTTTCTTTGTCATAGTTACTTCTTACCTCTCCTAGGCGATTGGTAGGCAATCAAAAACTTATTTCTCACTGCAAAATGCAAATATACTTTATACAATGTGATTTTCTGGATTTTATTTTTGATGTCCTATCTCTCAATGTTAAAATTAACTTACCCTTAAAATTATAGGCTATTCATGTCTTTGTCAGTGGACAAACTTACAAAATCATTAATGGATCAAATAATTATTTCCTTCCCTGTTTAGCCTCTTGTCTTGCAGTTAGAGATAAGCTTCTCCACTCTCTTGGGCTGTATTGAACATCACCTCCAATGATATTGGCTTCGCTAATGCAAATTGGCTTGTCTCCTGCACATAGATGGACCTCATGCTGTCATGCTGTAGTCTGGACTTCAGCTGATAATGCTCCTCAATGACACTATTGATGGTCTAATTAATCAGAATAGAGTTGGGGAAAGGATTTACATGGCCTCCATACCTAAAGCAACAGCTGTGTTACTTCACAGAGAGGAACAGTACTAAAGAGCACTAAGTGCTCTGTCCTGTTAAACAGCACATGTCAAGCACGTGAACTGATCTCGTACACAGAAACAAAACAGATGCTCTGTTAATAAGTTGTGTCACTCACACACAGAAACGAAACCAATGTCTGCAACTGAGCTGTGACACTCACACTCACACACAGAAATGAAACAGATGCTCTGCAATTGAGCTGTGTCACTCTTACACAGAAATTAAACCAATGCTCTACAACTGATCTGTGTCACTTGCACACAGAAACAAAGCCAATTCTCCGCTACTGAGCTGTGTCAATCGCACACAGAAACTAAACCAATGCTCTGCAAATGAGCTGTGTCACTCGCACACAGAAACTAAACCAATGCTCTGCAAATGATCTGTGTCACTCGCACACAGAAATGAAGCCAATTCTCTGCAACTGAGCTGTGTCAATCGCACACAGAAACGAATCAGATGCTCTGAACAAAATAATCTGACTAAGGTTGAGCTTGCTCTGAAACTCTTCTGTGCTAACCGCACACAAGTAGGCAACAGATGCTAAGCCAAATGGCTAATTGCCCCCCTAACACTAGCTGCCTGCCTACGTGTACAGTCCTGAAGGTTAGACAGACATATGACACTTGCAGACAGAGTGGAAGGGTCAACACTCAGCCACACACAAATGATGCTAGCATACTGGCGTGTGCCTCTGAGAGCCTTTTAAACATTAGGCTCCAGCCCAAAGATTCACGCCCAGCCATCCATGACATCACCCACAGCCAATTCAGAGCTACCACATCACGGATATGCTCAGAAAGGAGATTTCTGGACTTAGGATCCAGAGCACAAGAATGCACCTGCGCAACTCTGGTTACTATAGGTTTGACTGGAGAGCTAGCAGTAACCAAGCACATAGCAGGAGCCTGAGCAAGACGCTAGGAACAATGTCTATGCTGAGCTGCAATCTGAGCGACCGGACCTGCATAGGAGACGACAGAGGCAGATAAGGCTTGGGATCTATCCTGTAGAGCCGGAGAATCCCAATGCCTAATGCACTACAAGATAACAAGGGCACCTGGAGTCTGCAAGCAGTCCCATTATATGTCCGAGTGGGACAACACTATAATACCAATAAAAGCTAGAAGTGTGTAGGTAATGTAGACACAGCAAAGACAGCAACATTTGCACAAGCATTGCAGCCCCTTGTGACTTGTAATTGCTGGGTGTACTGGGAGTTAGGCATCCTTGAATATTACAATCCTGAAAAACTACATTAAGCATTTCAGTCTTCAGGAAAAAGCAGATCACACAAGTTGTACTGTATTACAATGTACTATCGATAAAAAGGAAAACATAAATGGGAATGGTAAGACTAGGCTGTGTATCAGTGCATAAAATATAAAATGTGATTTGTACTCTTAACATTCTCTTTAAAATATTAGAAACCCCTTTTTACTTTATGACAACCTTTTGGTTTTTCATAAGATGAATCAAAATTAAATGTAATGGGTGGATTGATGAATGGCTAATCTTAATACTGATAAGCAAAATCACTTCATGCTTACAGGGTAGTCCACTTCTGGAGAACCCCAGCTTAATCACTTCAGTGCCTCATACAAAATAAAAACAATCGATACTCACCGCGTGTAGTTGCCCGGTTTATTAAAATGTTGGTGATACTATTTTCATTGAGTCACATGTCATTATTGCTTCAAATAACTGCTGCAGCCAATCAGCTTCACCGTTTCCACAAGAGCAGAATACTCTGCAGCCGATCAGCAGCCATTGATTGTCACATGATGTGCCGAGAAATGCCGACATTGCAACAACAGTACAACTGTGGGATATGAGTATTGTTTTTATGTTATATAGGGAACTGAAGTGTTTAAACAAAGGTTGTCCATTAGCGGAATACCCCTTTAAAGGGAGAATATGCTAAAAAATAAAACTTAAATTATGTATGTGTGGTAAAATTACCAATATGCATAGCAATTTAGCATAGCACACCTCTAAGTGATTCTTATACAACATATAAAAGCGTAAACACATACATAATTCATTACTTTACCTTGCATTTTGTGACCTATTAACTAGCATTTAAATGAGTCTGTTTTGAATGCTACAAACAAACTTCCAATAAAATTTGCATTGCCGAGATTACAACACTTCACGGAGCCCAGACTATGCTCATCTGCAATTCTATTGCCACATTAACACATGTGAACAAGCTCTCTCAAAGTAATTTTATAATACCTGTTGCATAACATTGAAAGCAGCCGTCACAGTGATATCACTTTCAGGATTCGGAGAACTATCTTTTTTAACTTCTTTTGTCAACACTTGTTATTTACTCCCTTCTCTTGTAATAAACCCTGCAAAGCAAACCTGCATTTTTCCTGTAATCTCGAGCAGCCAGAGTCACCGAAAGAGCTCTATGTGTGCTTTGAAGAAGAGTAAATGAAGTAACAATTACTAGCAACATTCTTTCTAAAAGCCACATCCTAAAACTCAAGTTGGAAGCAGCAAAGCATAAAGTAAACATTGATTTGTAAAATAAACTCTTAAACCTTAAGGTACCGTCACATTAAGCGACGCTGCAGCGATATAGGCAAAGATGCTGCAGCGTCGCGGTTTCGTCGTTGTGTGATCGCTGGAGAGCTGTCACACAGACAGCTCTCCAGCGACCAACGATGCCGAAGTCCCCTGGTAACCAGGGTAAACATCGGGTTACTAAGCGCAGGGCCACGCTTAGTAACCCACTGTTTACCCTGGTTACCATTGTAAATGTAAAAAAAAAAACATTACATACTTATATTCCGGTGTCTGTCGCGTCCCTCGCCGTCACCTTCCCTGTACTGTGTAAGCGCCTGCCGTAAAGCAGAGCGGTGACGTCACCGCTGTGCTCTGCTTTACGGTCAGCCGGCGCTCACAGTCAGTGCGGGAAGCTGACGGCGAGGGACGCGACAGACACCGGAATGTAAGTATGTAGTGTTTAGGTTTTTTTACATTTACAGTGGTAACCAGGGTAAACATCGGGTTACTAAGCGCGGCCCTGCGCTTAGTAACCCGATGTTTACCCTGGTTACAAGTGAAGACATCGCTGAATCGGCGTCACACACTCCAATTCAGCGATGTCAGCGGTTGATCCAGCGACGAAATAAAGTTCTGGCCTTCTAGCTCCGACCAGCGATCTCACAGCAGGATCCTGATCGCTGCTGCGTGTCAAACACAACGATATCGCTATCCAGGACGCTGCAACGTCACGGTTCGCTATCATTATCGTTCTAAAGTTGCTCAGTGTGAAGGTACCTTTACTATACACAGAAATAGGCTTTTGATGCTTATCACAGACATAATTTGAAGATTATGGACCCCAATAAAAGACCTGCAACATGGCCCCCAATTATTATCATTTATTATTGTAATACTAGTGTCTTCTTACGTGGCAGGGGGATCTTTCGGGATCTTTAGTCACCAAAACTTGGTTACTATTGCTATTTCCATAACCCCTTATAAATGAACCACAATATCTGCTCTTATTTAGTTGACCTTCTGTTCAAGCCTATCGGCATTATTATACCATCTTTGGATGATGAGTTGAGTTAATTATGCCCATTATCCATAGACATTCATTCCTTATGTTTCGGAGCTTCAGATTCAGAGGTATCCGCTTTTTTTCTAAAATTTAAGGCAAATTCAATTAGCCTTAAAAAAGTTTGCTTATCGCTACTTTGCACCAGTAAACGTGTTTTGCTCTACACACACTTGTTGTTATGATGGCAGTGGGTGAGCTGCTGATTATATTGGGGTGGACTCTAGCACCCATTCGCCTAATTATGTGGCACCTGTACTTGGGGTATATATGGTAGGGCTGCAATGAGGTCGTACTCCTAGAGAAAGCAAACACGAAACATGCATCAGGGCAGTTAAGTGGGCACATAGAGTCTCCCTCTATTATGGGTAAGCACTTTATATTGTGCAATGATTTGGCACCTTTGTAAGCATTGTCACTTTAATCTTTATACTTTTCTGACATCACTTTACTTTGTCATCATACACTTATATGGAGATTCTTTCATAATGGTGTTTCTCAGTATGTGCATTTATATGTATTGTATAGGATTCTGATGTAAAAAGTGTAGTGAATTCAGCTCACCCTTATGAAGGATTTCACATGGTCCATATGTGGAGCAAAGGATTTAGTCTCCGCCAGGCATGGAGTAGATGCAGGCATGAAGGTAGAAACATCCAGCTCCAACAAGATCATATAAAAGAAAAATCTTTATTTGCAATACAATAAAATAAGAGGCATTGTTGTGGAGAGCCAAAATTTTAAAAGAGAAGTGGGTGTCGATCATTGTAGAACCAGACGCGTTTCGAACACAATGTGTGTTCTTTGACCCATCTATTTTTTCTCCTTGATTGACCTTACTAAAATTAATATTAGGTAATTAATTTTAAATTATTTGAATATTAGAAAGGTTATTTTATTTAATCCTTTCTAAAGTTGTATTTGTTTACTCAATTTGTTTTTTGCTTTTTTGGTTTACATTTGTTATGGGAGAATTCCACTAATAAACTTCCTGTTTCCAAATAGAGCTTAGAAAAATTCAGCTAGTCAGTTTTTAATCAAGTGATGTCGTAGACCTAATGGAAAACAGAGGAATTAACAGAAGAAAGGCAAAATGAGCAATTGTAATTAATGTCAGTGCTATGTAATATGATGCTTGAAATATATTAAGATGATACAAATTTGGATGGGAGTGATTCTTTAAATCAATTATTAACAAAGTATGTAAACAATTTATGTCAAAGAAATATATCTAGTGTTCCTTTAAGTTTCAACTCGCAAATTTTGGTTGCAGCTGTATCTTTAGGGAAATTCAATTTTCAGAGGACAACCTGGAGGATTTTTCAGTGGCTTCGAAAGTGACTTGACGTGAACCTCATAGAAAATCTTTGATGGAATTTGAAGAAGGCAATTAGAGAAACAACTTCTTGTATTAGTTGTTTTTAGTTTATTGCTCTTGTTTGCTTGGCTTACTGCAAACAGTAGAAAGATTGTAAATTTTAAATTTTGCTGATAAACTGAATTTGCATTGAGTTTTGAAGAATTGTGATGTCACATGCATTCGAAGGTATAACACTGTTGCAGAAACAAACAATATGTAGTCAAAACCAGGGAAAAATATCAAATATGTCACTTTATTAAAAAAAAATGACATATCAAAAAACATAGGAAATAAAAGACATCATAAAAAGAGGGGTTTTTATAAGAGGGGGATGATGTGCCATGATGAGAAAAGATGGTATAAAACATCATCAATTCAGATAAAGAAAGTGCACTGTGCATAAACAATTCATGAATATGTGATGTAATACAACCTCCTCACATCACTTCTACGCACCTTTCGCTTCCACTTCATCAACAACACTGTTGCTATCTAGGAAGTTATGATGATAAGGAAGATGATCTTGAGATGTTAATTGCAGTTTAAAAATAGTGGCTCAGCCCCTCTGAAGTCTAATCACACCAAATATCTTAAACTGCAGTTAAAATCTCAAGATCCTCTTCCCGACCAAAATCATAAGAATAAATCTTAGTAGCAGAAACTCCGAAACAACTAGGCCAGATCCCTCAAAATAAGATAAGGAATAGATTTAGTTTCAAAACTGTAAAATTCAATCTTTGGTGGTTGTATGACGGAATTTTGTTCGGCAACCTTATGTTGTAATTTTGTATTATTTCTACACATCTGTGACAACCTTAATGTTCTAGACAGTAATATAGTTTTAATAGTTTTTATTGTGAACATTACTGATGTGAAAAGTATTCATTGACTGTATTTCCAAGGCAAGGCATTTTTCTTACCAGCCCTCTTATCGACCTTTATGTATCTCACCTTCCTACCTCTGCTTTTATTTCATTGACTGATGTGTATTCTGTATACATTAAAATTCCTTATCATATGATGTATGTGCTTTTTGACTTACTCTATCACTAACATGATACCCTGTGTCAAGGAAATCTTACAAGTATAATGCATGCATGAGATATACAGTTCCACTTATGGATCATACGTTGAGATTGCTTTTGATAATTCTATGATGTGAAAGTAATTTATTTTCAGAAAGTGAAAAACAACATTTTCTGCAATGGAAAATAACAAATATTAAACCTGATAAGGCTTATATATGTTCCGGTCCCCACCAGTCAGTGTTTGGTAGTCGCATCCTCGACACACCAGAACTGGCTGTAAATGGCCATTTAGACAAACATTGGGAAACAATTGTCAGTGATTTGGAGTGAGAGCATTTCTATTCACACACAGGAACCAGTTAAGTTCCTGAAATGGGATCTACTGGGGTTGGAGGAATCTATCCCTGAAGCAAACATATTAGGGCGGCTATAGTTAGAAAAAAAAAATTCCCATCAATAACAGTAATCTCTGCAGTGTCTCTGGTATTGCAGCTTATTCCCATTCAAGAGAATGGTATTGAGCTAAAATACAGTCCCAATCCATGGACAGGTGTGTTGTTTCCCTAGGAAAAGTAGACTTTTTTATGTTATACATGGTACCCTTAAATCATACCAAAATGACACAAAACCCTTTTGTTCCATATAAAATAATTTTATTTCTATTACAATAATCAATACAATACAAAAGAGGATATAAAGAAAGATTTCCCAGTTTTGTATACTATATACAATAGCTATATTCCCCATACACACCAAGCCACCATTACAGTGTCAGATACAATAAATATTAATAAAGTACAGTCCTAAGGTACAATAATCCGCTAGACATTATAGCTGCAGGGTTTTATGTGCAGACCAGCTTGGCAGCGTAAAAAACCATTATCCCGCTCTTTGATATTTCAACGGTGTGGGAAATGGTGCCAGGCAAAGGTTTCTTTTGCAAACTTAACATCCAGTCTTAAAATATTTGAATCCATGTGACAGGAAATTCAACTGAAACTCGACTCTCTGAGGATCGGTCCGCTCATCTCAAGTATTGACAGTTTATGACCATCGATGTGCGGTAATTTGATACTTTTTCAGTTGATCACAAATGTTGTAAAAGATTTGAAACATATGATCAGTTCCCAAATATCCAGTCCAGTAATATACTATGGAAAAAAATGAGTAAAAGGCAAGTAAAGGGGAGAACATATTGTGAAATGTGATATGTGGATATATCATTGACATTGGCATTTTAGAATTAATTTCCTTGTGATATTTTCTGTATTTATTATGCAGAGTTCTGACACATATCATCTCACATCAGCAACATTTTTGCACATTTTTTTTACACATAGCTAATTATATACAATATTATAATATTTTACTGGCAGTGACCTCAGGATATGACATCTTATTTAATTTACTGCCAGAAACTGATGTTCAAGTTGCTTACAAATGAGTAACACATCATAGGATCCTGCTTGATGTTAATATTCTATAGAATGATTACTTCACTCTGGAAGGTTTTTCTAGAATTAGTTTTCTAGAATATATAGTTTATATATATATAGATGTATATACATATACATATATATATATATATATATATATACACATATATCTCCAAAACAATATTCATATACCTCAATAAAGTTCTATCAGTTCCATGAGTTAGGAACATAGCTATATCATACAGTTCTTCTCATCATTGAAGCAGGAAATATACAAGATGGAGAATATAGGGCGGATTACTTCTATACTGACTACAAAATGTTACAAAAGGAGTAACTGAAGACCACCAGTCGAAATTAATAAAATAGCAAATTATTTGTTGAAGAATATTAAGAACAATTAGTCAGGTGATTCAAAGAGGAAAAAAGTTGAAAAGGGATAAAAAACAATCAGCAACGGCACAGGTAATCTGATCTCCAATGTGGTATGTATATATATACAGTGGGGCAAAAAAGTATTTAGTCAGTCAGCAATAGTGCAAGTTCCACCACTTAAAAAGATGAGAGGCGTCTGTAATTTACATCATAGGTAGACCTCAACTATGGGAGACAAACTGAGAAAAAAAAATCCAGAAAATCACATTGTCTGTTTTTTTAACATTTTATTTGCATATTATGGTGGAAAATAAGTATTTGGTCAGAAACCAAGTTTCATCTCAATACTTTGTAATATATCCTTTGTTGGCAATGACAGAAGTCAAACGTTTTCTGTAAGTCTTCACAAGGTTGCCACACACTGTTGTTGGTATGTTGGCCCATTCCTCCATGCAGATCTCCTCTAGAGCAGTGATGTTTTTGGCTTTTCGCTTGGCAACACGGACTTTCAACTCCCTCCAAAGGTTTTCTATTGGGTTGAGATCTGGAGACTGGCTAGGCCACTCCAGGACCTTGAAATGCTTCTTACGAAGCCACTCCTTCGTTGCCCTGGCGGTGTGCTTTGGATCATTGTCATGTTGAAAGACCCAGCCACGTTTCATCTTCAATGCCCTTGCTGATGGAAGGAGGTTTGCACTCAAAATCTCACGATACATGGCCCCATTCATTCTTTCATGTACCCGGATCAGTCGTCCTGGCCCCTTTGCAGAGAAACAGCCCCAAAGCATGATGTTTCCGCCACCATGCTTTACAGTAGGTATGGTGTTTGATGGATGCAACTCAGTATTCTTTTTCCTCCAAACACGACAAGTTGTGTTTCTACCAAACAGTTCCAGTTTGGTTTCATCAGACCATAGGACATTCTCCCCGAACTCCTCTGGATCATCCAAATGCTCTCTAGCAAACTTCAGACGGGCCCGGACATGTACTGGCTTAAGCAGGGGGACACGTTTGGCACTGCAGGATCTGAGTCCATGGTGGCGTAGTGTGTTACTTATGGTAGGCCTTGTTACATTGGTCCCAGCTCTCTGCAGTTCATTCACTAGGTCCCCCCGCGTGGTTCCGGGATTTTTGCTCACCGTTCTTGTGATCATTCTGACCCCACAGGGTGGGATTTTGCGTGGAGCCCCAGATCGAGGGAGATTATCAGTGGTCTTGTATGTCTTCCATTTTCTAATTATTGCTCCCATCGTTGATTTCTTCACTCCAAGCTGGTTGGCTATTGCAGATTCAGTCTTCCTAGCCTGGTGCAGGGCTACAATTTTGTTTCTGGTGTCCTTTGACAGCTCTTTGGTCTTCACCATAGTGGAGTTTGGTGTTAGACTGTTTGAGGGTGTGCACAGGTGTCTTTTTATACTGATAACACGTTTAAACAGGTGCCATTACTACAGGTAATGAGTGGAGGAAAGAGGAGACTCTTAAAGAAGAAGTTACAGGTCTGTGAGAGCCAGAAATCTTGATTGTTTGTTTCTGACCAAATACTTATTTTCCACCATAATATGCAAATAAAATGTTAAAAAAACAGACAATGTGATTTTCTGGATTTTTTTTTCTCAGTTTGTCTCCCATAGTTGAGGTCTACCTATGATGTAAATTACAGACGCCTCTCATCTTTTTAAGTGGTGGAACTTGCACTATTGCTGACTGACTAAATACTTTTTTGCCCCACTGTATATAGGTATGTTGCACTTGCCACTGTCAAGTACATTTAATCATAGTACAATATCTGAATCAACCTAGAGTTCTAAACCCCAGTTTAGGTAATCCGATAACAGAAGAAATTGTAAAAAGTAATGCTTACCCATTTAAGTGACAATTGCTCACCTGTTCATACAGCCCAGACCCACATTTTGCTTTCTCAAGCATCATACAAAATGAGTGTCAGGGTTGTGTAGACATCTGAGTAATTGTCAAATAAATGGGTAAGCAATGCACTTCACAAATTCTTCTTTAATTTAATTACTTGAACTGAGGTTTGGACCTCTGGCTTGATTCAGATGTAGGACTATAATTAAACTTACTTGGTAGTGGTATGTGTAATGTACCTATACCATTAATTGAGAAAGAGCATTCCTGCAAACATTTTTTCACGATTATATACGCAGAAAAAAAGCTTAATATGAGTAGTAGTAGAGATACTTGCTATGCAGACTGTGCTACATATTGATAAAAAGGTTTTATTGTAAAACTACAAATTTACCTTGTCTAAGAAACCACAAGTTTACTTTCCAATGGAAGCTCTTACTCTCTGTCAATAAGCTCTGATCATTTATAGGATGATCAATTTGGATAATTTTTTATCATTGTGAGATCCTAATGTTTTAACTTTGCAACCTATAGTAAGAATATGCTATGCTATACTATTACTATATAATAAGAATATTGAACATATATGGTAGAGTTGGGCCAAATGATCTTCGGGACTGGAGCCTGGTCCAGGGACCACAGTGGCTATCGAACCAGAGCTCTCCAAATCACTACTTCCCAGTTGTCCCAGCACGTCTTCTACTTAGTAATCCTGATACGACATCCTGCGTGCACTCCAACAATTGCCTATTATTTAGAAGAGGTGCTAGGGATGTCAGCAGCTATGAGGACTACCAATATGGCCACAGGACCAATGTTCTGTAAATCTTTTTGCTCAATGCTAATATATATTATTTTGTAGCTCAACATTTTCACTATATAAACCACTGGATATTTTTCACCAAGCATTGTTTCAATTCAAACTACATAAATGTAGAAAAGGTGTTTTAAGTAGAAAGGCAAAAGTGATATTTTCCTATGAAAACAAATCATTAAATGCAAGCGCCTTTAAAAGATACACATTTCTCTTGTTGCCTGCAGTGTGACTATGAAAAATGGAACCATATGTCCTTAAATCCAATGTATTTTCACCGGTGCCAACCATTCTCCCATATAAATCTATTAGATTTAATCACAGCCACTCTGTTCCCACTTACAGGCTAACTTTGTTTTTCAAACTAAGTACATTACTGACAGAATCGTTTTCAACTGTAAGATAAGTTGCTAAGCTGCTATCATTATTTACCAGAACTGATACTACACAACTCGGGGACTTAGGACTCAGTCGATGAAAGTTTAAACTTCAAATCTGATTCAGAGTTCAGAATTTACTTGAATATTCGTTCTAAGCAGAGGAAAAGCTGTTTATGAAAATGGTAAGTGTAGCAAGAAGAATATAAATATCCTTTACAGTGATTGTCTATTTTAAAAATGTGTCTTTTGATGTTATAAAAATATACAGTAAATTGAAAAAAAGCAAAAAAACAGACAATACTCATGTCCATGTGCACACCGGTATAAAGATATTAAATATTAATTATAAATATACACGGACAAAATACTTATCAATGCAAAAATACCCAGACTCATATTGTTCAGTATACCAAGCATATAATGCCTAGCTACTTGCATACCACTCCATGATAATTATATTAAAAAAGGAGAAACATTGGAGGTTTTGGCAAAATTTCTATAACAACTTTTATTGAAACAGACCATCAAACATATATTAGCAAACAAGATTTAAAAGATGTGATTAAAAAGGACACCAACACTGGTCACATTCAGTACTAAATGTAATACTAAAGGGTTCAATCAACATGATATTTTAAGGACCCCATCACCTTCAATGTCCATCCACCTGCTCCCAAAGGTTAATGGAGGGAGGGCATTAATCAATATAGAAACAGGAACACATGGGCTACTTGCACAGTGAACAAGTCTGTATGATCATGTTCACACACCACCAAGAAACCTGAAGACACAAAAGAGAATAGTAAAACCAAAAACACTCAGTTTGAAAAAATGTTGCAGTAATCCGCAAGTGCTAGTAAAAGATGTAAAAAACAGGGTATTTGGTTGATACGTTTTTTGCAAAAAATGTATACTAAGCTGCTCTACCAATCTTCACGGTATACCCTTATCAGAGCAGTCCTAACTAATGTATGCAATCCCTATCTGATGTATTTAAAAACCTGATCATCTGTATATAACCTGTGTGAACAGGGTTCAGAGAGGAAAAATCCATGTGTGCATACAGGGTAGAACAGCTTTTGTGCAGATAGCCCAAGAGGAGTGGTGGAACTCCCCAGTCTTGTAGACACAAGAGAACAATTATGGAAACAGGAACACATGGGCTACTTGCACAGTGAACAAGTCTGTATGATCATGTTCACACACCACCAAGAAACCTGAAGACACAAAAGAGAATAGTAAAACCAAAAACACTCAGTTTGAAAAAACATAATATTAATCAATATAGCCTAGTGGCTGTTGCAGAATCTTCTCTGGGGATTTCTCTCCCATACTGCCCCTTAATACACATGGTCACAAAAATCAACCTATGTTAAGTTGAATAAAAGGGTCATCTGACCCAGACTGAGGCACACCGCTGGCCACACCCCGACACACGTTTCGCCGCTCTATAGACTTGCTTCCTCAAGGGGAGGTGTGTTAATGGTCTCCTAAAGGAGCTTCTATATCCATGGTAACCGGTCATGTGTGTATCACA
Source organism: Ranitomeya imitator (assembly GCF_032444005.1). Classification (NCBI taxonomy): domain Eukaryota; kingdom Metazoa; phylum Chordata; class Amphibia; order Anura; family Dendrobatidae; genus Ranitomeya; species Ranitomeya imitator. The sequence goes on from NC_091283.1 coordinate 782,927,806, forward strand.
TGACCGGCCACCGCTGGGCTGTGTATACATGGCGCATGCGCCTGCGGCCGGCCGCACCATACCCACGTGACCCGGTACATCGCCATCCAGCATCCGAGTGGAGGCCAAACCCCCAGTCAGATGCTGGCAATGACAGAATGCCAGATGACATGGGCCGGCACATGTGCACCACAACCTCAGCGGTCAGATAGAAAAACACATAACCCATTAAAGATATTGTAATATGCATGCATCAAATAAATATTACAAAAAAAATTTTTTTTTTTTTTTTTACATGCTTTTAAGATCACAACAACAATAGTTGATAATTAGTGTTGAGCATTCCGATACTGCAAGTATCGGGTATCGGACGATATTTGCGGTATCGGAATTCTGATACCGAGTTCCGATACTTTCAGTATATCGGATACTGGAATCGGAAGTTCCTATAATTCAAAGAGCCAGTTTCATTTAATTCAGCCAATGAGGAATGATTAGAAGTGTGGGCACATCCTGTTCTGCATGGTAGGCATGTAACTACTGGCATGGCTGTGATTGGCTGCTGAAATGATGTCATAATGCACTTTTATAAGTTGCCGCCGCCATTTTGGGCTCACTCTGCTGTGAATTCAGTTAGGGACAGGATGCTGTGATCTGACTGAGGGCCAGTTTAGAGATAGTGATTTGCTTCATTGTGCTTTAACCAGGCTAATTTAGCAACCACTGTGTGAGAACCTTGCTTTTGCCTTGCAGTGCTGTTCACAGCTGTCTGCAAGGTCTGTGTGTGTGAGTGCAGCTCACTCTGTAGTCTGTCCGCAGCCACCGCTGGTTGTAGTCAGCTCAGGGTGCGTCACTGCCTCATACTGTTCAATCCATTGTCCTTTTTTTGAAATTAGTGCAGCCTGCTGCACATTTTTTCAAATTTATCCTATTAGTGGCTTTCCATCCGTATCCTGCTATACGTGGAAAAACACTATATAGGATTACATAGAGGAGCTTGTTTTGGCCTTGCAGCGCTGTTCACGGCTGTCTGCACGATCTGTGTGTGAGTGCAGCTCACTCTGTAGTCTGTTCTACCGCCACAGCTGGTTGTAGTCAGCTCAGGGTGCGTCACTGCCTCATACCGTTCGATTGTTCATTTGTCAATTAGTGCAGCCTGCTGCACATTTGTTCAAATTTATCCTATTAGTGGCTTTTCCTCCGTATCCCGCTAGATTGTGGAAAACCACTATAGGATTACATAGAGGAGCTTGTTTTGGCCTTGCAGCGCTGTTCACGGCTGTCTTTTAATCATAGACCTGAGACAGGGACAAGGGGGTATCCTCTATGTCTGGAGGAAAGAAGGTTTAGGCATAATAACAGACGCGGGTTCTTTACTGTAAGAGCAGAGAGACTATGGAACTCTCTGCCGTATGATGTTGTAATGAGTGATTCATCACTTAATTTTAAGAGGGGATTGGATACATTTCTTGAAAAGTATAATGTTACAGGTTATATATACACTAGATTCCTTAATAGGGCGTTGATCCAGGAAACTAGTCTGATTGCCGTATGTGGAGTCGGGAGGGAATTATTTTCCCCAAAGTGGAGCTTACTATTTGCCACATGGGGTTTTATGCCTTCCTCTGGATCAACATGTTAGGGCATGTTAGGTTAGGCTATGGGTTGAACTAGATGGACTTAAAGTCTTCCTTCCACCTTAATAACTATGTTACTATGTATACAGAGCTGTATAGTTTGGCTACATACATTGTGAACTTAGGGCCGTTGCAGGAGTTCTTGGCAGCTGTTCAGTAATTGTGTTGGGGGATCCCCACAGATCTGGAATATGGAATGAATAAAATACTAGCTATACTGATACAGGAAATATGTAAATTTTTGTTCCTTGTTAGCCAGTAGATAGAAAAATATTGAGATTTGAGAGTCCTCAGTGATTGATACATTTTAATGGCCTACTGAAAAGATAGTAACAAATTACTTATCTATTAATTGTTCCAATATTTACTGCCACAACTTTTTATTCCTCTCCCATTATGATAGTTCTGCTTCACGTCACTTGTCCTATCTATTGCATAATTTCTGTGTGCCATTGTGCATAAATATATGACTCTTCAGATTTTGTTATTCTATGCCTGATGAAGAGATTGAGTAGTCTCGAAAGCTTGCAATGTGTTACCATCTTTTCACTTAGCCATTAAAGGGTATCAACAAGTGAGGGCTCTTAAATATTAATATTTTTCTAGCTATACTGAATAATTTCCCACAAAGCTGTAAATCAATCTACTTAGCGCTATAAAAGAATGATTTGCATTTACAATGTGACAAGTTCCCTTTAAAGAGCCGTGGGACTACTCGTATCTGAAGTTAAACTAATAGGCCAGTAATCACTGTCTTATGACCATGGTTTTTTGTGAACTTTTCTCTTTTCATTTTGAAATGATCAACTTAAGGGTATACAAAGGGAGCAGGCAGCTTCAGTTTCTGACACCTAATTGTTTTTTAGCATCTATCAAGGGAAGATTTTAAACTAAATAATATAAGACAACTTGCCTATAAGCAACAGTGTCATCAGCTGATTTAAGACACTTTGCGCCCATTTAATGCTTTTAAATGCTCAGCCAGATGACTGACGTCTACTGGCACACCAAACAATGACACGTGATATCTATTAGCAGTTTTTCTTATGCCAGTTAAACTGGCGGGCTTGGGTAATGATTTTGTTTGGCAGGGTATATTATCTTGAGCCAATTCAGTCACAAAATTATTAGTATTTAGTAAACTGACTCAAAGTAAGGGACAAATAGCTTATCTTGTCATCTGAGACAATTCGAATATGCTAAATTGTGTGCATTTTATCGAGAAGTGTGATTCATAGTAAATTTATTATCTGCAAATTGTATGTTCCTTATTATGCTATGTGCGCTGGATATACTGTACCCCAAGCATAATAAACGTAAGATGTAGAAAAATTAATATTAATAACTACGGTAATATTCACCTCACTGCTCACCTTTCCAGCCACCCCACTTCTCACTGTGCACTGTATGTCGTCACTACTACCGACGAGTGCTGAAACTCCTGGCCTCTTCATGCTAGTAAGGTTGTGGAGCACATCGTGACATCATGAGGTTACAACCATACGACATGCACATGCAAGGATGTCCCGAGCCTTGTCACGCCCTGAACTTCCTGTCTAGAGTGCACAAAATAAGGTTGTGGTGTAACTTGAGGCACTTGTGCTGAGATATCCTGCATCTGGTTGTGGCTAGAAGTCCTGGCTTAGCTTGAAAAGACCTGATGTTTTAGCACACTGTAGCGGTAAGAAGACGACCATATGGAGGACACTGAGCAATGGAGATGGCCAAAGAAGTGAATGGTAGTATTTTTTTAACGTTTCTATGACCCTGTACAGTTCAATATTTTGCTATAAGCATGCAGAGAAAATTGCAAAAGACTCACGTTTTGGAGACTATGGATTTTTGTAAATTCGAGTAGCATTCAATTCCACTTAAATAAATTTGCTCCTCTATCTGCCATCATTGTAAAAGCACTTCTCCAGTGAGTTATTGTTATTTTATTACTGGAGTATCACTTATTCATCTATGCACATTACCTGATTCTATGGTCTGTGCACTTGGAATCCCGGTGTGCATGCGCGGTCTTTGTGGCATAGTTTTGCATGGTGACTAGTGTTGAGCGATACCTTCCGATATTCGAAAGTATTGGTATCGGATTGGATCGGCCGATATCGGAAAAATATCGGATCTCGCCGATACCGATACCCGATACCAATGCAAGTCAATGGGACCAAAATATCGGAATTAAAATAAACCCTTTCTTTCCTTGTAGGTTAATTCCACATGAAGGAAAACAACCATTAGTCTAGGTTCCCTGCCCCTAGCATTATACTTACCAGACACCATCTTCATCTTTTTTTTGGCATAGCTCCGGTCATCCTCTGCAGGCTTTAATTTGCTGGATCACTTCAGTATTTGCTGGGTGAGCCAGAAGTCACAATTCAATGTAAATCTATGAGAGCCAGAATGAGGCCAGTACAAGGTTCTCATAGATTTACACTGAGAGCTTGTGACCATTACCTCTGACTTCCAGTCAGTCAGAAGTTGCGGTCACAAGATGGTGGTGCAGGAAAGAGCTCAACACGGCTTCTGTTAAGTATGAAACTAGCATCAGGGAACTTAGATTAGTAGCATCACTACAATACTGATTTAAAAAAAGAAAAAAAGAATGCTGGAGTGGTGCTTTAATTCAATTAAAAAATGTATTTCTGGTGCATCAGATACTGGATTAAAGGAATTTTCCTATGTATACAATAAACTGATAACATGGTACCTAGCACACAAGTACAATAGATGTGTCTATAATTTAGTGTATCACTGTCAGTTGTAATAAGTCTAACTTAAAAAAAAATGTCATTTTTGCCCACCTAAATTAATTCTACACCTACAACTTGAATTCATAGGCAATGTGCACATGTTAAATTGAAACCAATTGCGCTTACTGCAATGACATATTCTATGCTGGATTTGATATGTCTGAGTTATTTTCACCCTAATTAGCTATTCCAATAACAATTCAATGATTTACAAAGCAAGCGAGCCATTCGTCACATCTAAATGTTCCAGTGAAAACCCTTAACATAAAATGAAATTATATTTAATAATGATGAATGGCAAATTTTACAGGACAATGATTGGGATGAGATGGAATATGAATTGATTTTAGGTTTTTAATGAGTCGTTCGGAAGGTGCTTGAGTGCCGTGGTTGAGCTCATCTTGTCAGTGCACGTTCAGAGTGCATGCAATTTTGTCATATGATGTAGTATGAAGTGATAATGTTTGCTTGCTTGCTTTACCGCACTCATCCATAAACCTAAGACTATACACTTATTAATTTAATCAAAGATTCACCTACACATGTCAACATAGTACAGTAACTGTAAAGTATGCCGAGAAGATTTGATCTGCGTTCATCGGATCGAGCATTTTTTGCAGGCTCCGTGCGACAGAAAATACAGTAATTCTTCAGGCTGTCATATCTAAACGTATAACCCTGATTTAATAAAATTAATAAATTAATAATAATAAATTAATTAATAAAAAAATTAAAGGTTCTGAGTACAGATGAGCAAATTGATTTGAAGCTTATGAAATTATTTTGTAATTTTAGCCTGCCATTTTGTTTGATTTATTATTGGTCTGGAAGAGGTTAAAAAAAAAATATAATATATATTTATATGGAACAACATTTCTGATGAGGCATATACCACTAATAAGATGCATCTAACTCATGAAGTGTCTGTTTTCTATTCTCCACCCCATCCTTCCCCGCTGTCCACAATATTTTCATGAATTTGAGTAGGTGTCCTCCATAGTTTATCCAATAAATAACCACTTGTATGCAAGGTATATGTCATGCACCACTAGACATAAATCATCCAAAACAAAAAGTGCAATACAAAGACACGGTATTAAAATTATTTTTATTAATGGTAATATTAAAATTAAAAATAATAATGTACAAAATAAAGCTGATAAGTATCGAACACACTATAGTGGCATGATAGGACACCTCAAAGTATGCAAAATATTTACATAGACCCTGTACTCATATGACACATAAATATTGCACTAGAGAAGGATTAATAAATACAGATAATAATATAATAAATAAATAAATATACAAGTGTATTATCATATAATCCCTGATGAAAAAAATTTGTGAAAACAGTATATATAATGAAATAAATGTGCAAACAAATGCAAAAATTGTGCAAAATAAAGACCCAAAAAATGTATGAACAAAGGTGTATGTGAAAACTAAGAGGGAATAAATAACGCTAAATATACCCAATATATTGCACACACCCAACCTAAAATATATATATGTGTGCACAATAGTGCAAGAATGTGCTAAAATAATGATCTGGGCGCTAAAAAGTGCAAAAAATGTATGCAGTATTAAAATCCCTGCATATAAATAAGGTGTACTGCTATAAAGTGCACATGTGCTAGTGCTATAAACCAATACTAGGTCCCTATATTGCACAGTACCACACTCGGCCACAAGAAAAAGTAGTGCAATAGTAAAATAGATACAAATCCTATTGCTAACAAAGGCTCCACATACCTATAGGTGCTCAGTCCCTACTGAGCACCTATAGGCATGTGGAGCCTCTGTTAGGAATTTGATTTGTATCTATTTTACTTATGTTGCTGCTACAGTGGCTGACTCAGTAAGGCACTATTTGCACTTTAGTACCTTCATGGTTACCCTATTTCATTGTTGCACTACTTTTTCTTGTGGCCGAGTGTGGTACTGTGCAATATAGGGACCTAGTGTTGGTTTATAGCACTAGCACATGTGCACTTTATAGCAGTATACCTTATTTATATGCAGGGATTGTAACACTGCATGCATTTTTTGCACTTTTTAGCGCCCAGATCATTATTTTAGCACATTCTTGCACTATTGTGCACACATATATATATATTTTAGGTTGGGTGTGTGCAATATATTGGGTATATTTAGCGTTATTTATTCCCTCTTAGTTTTCACATACACCTTTGTTCATACATTTTTTGGGTCTTTATTTTGCACAATTTTTGCATTTGTTTGCACATTTATTTCATTATATATACTGTTTTCACAAATTTTTTTCATCAGGGATTATATGATAATACACTTGTATATTTATTTATTTATTATATTATTATCTGTATTTATTAATCCTTCTCTAGTGCAATATTTATGTTTCATATGAGTACAGGGTCTATGTAAATATTTTGCATATTTTGAGGTGTCCTATCATGCCACTATAGCGTGTTCGATACTTATCAGCTTTATTTTGTACATTATTATTTTTAATTTTAATATTACCATTAATAAAAATAATTGTAATACTGTGTCTTTGTATTGTCCTCCATAGTTTGCGTGTGCGCAATGCAATCTTGCCTCGCGCATGTGCAGAATGCTTTGCCCAACTGCGAGCAAAGCCGAAAAGCATTACTGCGCATGTACCGGCATGCTAGGACCTGGAAGTATTTTGCTGTGTTCCGGGACATAGTGCACCGGCGCATGCGCAGTAATGCTTTTCGGCTTTGCTCGCAGCTGGGCAAAGCATACTTCGCATGCACGAGGCAAGATTGCATTGCACAAGCGTGAACTATGAAGGACACCTATTTAAATTCACGAAAATATTGCAGACAGTGGGGAAGGATGGGGTGCAGAAGAGATGAAACACCGCCCATCGGACCGGACACAGGGCATTTACATAGCCCACCAATTTGAGGTGACAGAATCCCTTTAAAGAAGCACTCCCATCAAAATTTGTATCTTCAATATATTGCAGTCATAATATTAAGTAGTACTGTGTACTTAAAATTGTTCATTTTGCCTTTTTACCCAGTTATTTCTCCTAGTTTCCATTATATTTATGACATCACGTGATTAAAAACAGACTTGTTGAATACTTTTAAGCTGTATGTAGAAATAGGAACTCTCTTTTCCCTACATGAGTCATCACTGCAAAAGTCACTGGCAGGAAGAAGCAGTTGGGCAGCATTGTTATAAGTTGAATAGGTTAATGAGAAGTGCAGGGAAAAGAGACTTCCTATTTCTACATGCAGGGAAAAGAGACTTCTTGTTTCTTCATAGAACAAAGATAAGGAATAACACAGTGCCATATAATATGATGACTGGAATATATTAAGACTCAGAGGATAAAAACTTTGATGGGAATGCTTCGTGCAAAACACTAATCTTAATTACTCAGGGCCTTAGTCTGGGGAAACTGTGCCAAAGTCCAGGATGTCAGGTAATTACAACAATGACAAAGTTTAGGCATTGCAAGGATCAATCCAAAAGGTTGTCCACAGGTTAAATAGAGGCATTTTTTAGGCACGCAGCTCAAAAATCCATCCTTCAAATAGCGCAGCTGAGTAGTAATAAAACGCATTCTGGCACTGTAGAAAATGTTGGCTGTGAGTGGAGCGACCCTTAGTAGGGCAGTGGGGTACTCGGAGCCGGACCCTTTGGTTCTCAAGGGGGATGTCATGGTGGCTGACCCGGTCCGTGGCCCTAGGGACATTCGTTGATAAAAGGGGGAAAGGTCTTTAAAGGGGAAATGTTTGTGATGCCACCTGTGGTATTCGGTCAGGGTGACCGACGCTGCTTAGGGGTCCGCTGGGGTGATGTTATGGCAGCTGGATGGTATACCTTCCCACAGGTGAAGTATGTCCCCAGGGCTTCCCAGAGTGTAGACGGTGGATGGTGTGAGGCGCAGTGAAGAGCAAAGGACATAAGGGTGCAGTCTCTTTACCATTTTACTGAAGGTTCAGCATCCACAGTCCAGAGCACCAGATCACAGGGTAGGCAGAGTCCGGCCGGTCTGAAGCCAATTCCAGAGTCCCCCTTGTCCAGGTGGAAATCAGTAGCTTTCCTCTAGCGCCTGAGTGTTGTAGTCCCTCCCTGCTGAGCTTCTCGGTGAGGTCCTCACAACTGTTGTTGGTGTTCTAGATGTTAAGTCTTTCTCTCCCCAGATGGATAGGAACAACCCATGTGACTGATGGCCTGAGGCTTTTTACAGGGACCCTATGATGCCCCATCCCCCACAATTTGCCACCGTGCCTCCTGGGTATAAGGTCGGGCAGCCAACGTGGAATTAACTGTCCTGCCAGTCTCTGAAGTAAAGCGTAGAGATCCTTACTCCCTCGGTGTTCTGGATACCGGCTTCTGCGCCCCAGAAAAGAGGCAGCCTTTTACAGGGCAGAACTCCTTCTGGTTTCCTCTCCTTTTGCTATGACTTCGTTTCTCACCCTCTACAACACAATTTTCTTTGAGTCCTTTCTTAGGATGCTGCTGCACGTGGGGTAGGCGCAGCTCCATGGCCTTCTATCTATGGCCTTCTATCTATCTAGGCCTCTGACAGGATCCCACCCCTGTGAGGGACCACTCTGTCTGCAGCTTATAGATGTTCCTCCTTCCCCTGTCTGCCTGACAGGTGCTGCCTGGGTGAAGCCCAGTCAGCTTCTGCCTAACTTTCTATCCAGCCCACCAGTTTTACCTAATTGTCAGGAGTGCCCTAATAGATAGGAGCAAAGCTCCCCCTGGTGGACTGGAGTGTGAAGTGTGGTGTATGGTTTGTGATACCTGGTGAGGTGATCTTCTTTATTGTCATCAGATGTAACATCACTCTGCCCTAGAGGAGAATGATACTACTGCAGTGACCAGGACCCTGGGGCGCTGCACTCCCCCCCAGCCCACCCAACCCTCCCCCCCCCCCATTAAATCCAGTACTCCGGAACTGGGAAAAGAAAACAACAATACATTAGCAAAAGACATGCAAATTTTTGAAATGCTATAAAACAAATTAATTTAACTGTGCTTCCCTTTATGGGAAGTGAGTACACTTGAACGTTACAAACAATAACATATTTACACGACTACTTAGTTCATCTTGTTACAGGTTTTCATTCTATTATCTACTAAGTGCATATGCGAACATCTTATCTTTATTCAAGTATAAAACAGTTATTCTTCTCTAAGTGTAAACATTTAACTAAGTACTCACTAAATGACTCACTGACCCCCACGGGTTCACTTTATTGAAACATAGAACAGATATCACCCCCCTTACGGGTTCACTGTATCTTTCTTCCAATTTTATTCTCAGTACATCATTTTAACTATCTAACTTTAGTTCTATCATATTAGCTACATACTATCAATTATGTAAAGATGGTGGATGGTGTGAGGCGCAGTGAAGAGCAAAGGACATCGCTGGGGTGATGTTATGGCAGCTGGATGGTATACCTTCCCACAGGTGAAGTATGTCCCCAGGGCTTCCCAGAGTGTAGATGGTGGACGGTGTGAGGCGCAGTGAAGAACGAGGACACAAGGGTGCAGTCTCTTTACCTTTTTACTGAGGGTTCAGCATCCACTGTCCAGAGCTCCAGATCACGGGGTAGGCAGAGTCCGGCCGGTTTGAAGGCAATTCCAGAGTCCCTCTTATCCAGGTGGAAATCAGTAGCCTTCATCTAGTGCCTGAGTGTTGTAGTCCCTCCCTGCTGAGCTTCTCGGTGAGGTCCTCACAACTGTTGTTGGTGTTCTAGATGTTAAGTCTTTCTCTCTGTCCCCAGATGGATAGGAACAACCCGTATGACAGGATCCCACCCCTGTCAGGGACCACTCTGTTTGCAGCTTGTAGATGTTCCTCCTTCCCCTGTCTGCCTGACAGGTGCTGCCTGGGTGAAGCCCAGTCAGCTTCTGCCTAACTTCCTATCCAGCCCACCAGTTTCACCTAATTGTGAGGAGTGCCCTAATAGATAGGAGCAAAGCTCCCCCTGGTGGACTGGAGTGTGAAGTGTGGTGTATGGTTTGTGATGCCTGGTGATAGGGAAATTAGGGACCACCTTAATGTGTTCTCATAATTCATACATATGTCTCTGAATATGTCCAGACATGTTTCACCTTGCTGATACTAACTCTGCTGACTATTGATTACCAATTAGAATTGCTGAGAGAGGTAAAAAGCTAATCAAGAGATGAGACTTGGGACATTGGCCCTTTACGTGTCTAAACCCAAGTTACCTCTTGTGTAAGGATCACCTGTCCACAGTTCTGTCCTTATTAGGAATAAGCCTGAAGAATTAAGAATGATCTCATATGTAATAAACAGCTGATTTGCCCACAAACATTATGTATACGCCTACTCAAAAGTGTATATAACTGCATGTAACCAGTAAACGTTATGGCTTCTGAAACAGATTCATGTCTGTCTCTGTCCATCATTTCTCTGGAGAACTCACACATTTGGCAGCCATCCAATATCCCTGAGGGTCTGACTTGCAGACCACCCTAACACTGGTAAGGTGATCTCCTTTATTGTCATCAGACTTAACATCACTCCCCCCTAGAGGAGAATGATATTACTGTGACGACCAGGACCCTGGGGCGCTGCACTAGCATTATGCTGATTTGCCGGCTGCATCACGTCATTGAGTCTTATAGAAGATCCGGTCACACAATTATCGGCACACAGTCCTCTGGAAGCAGTTCAGGCAGAATTGTTATAGAAAAGAGAGCTTAGATTAATGTCTGCCCCCTTTAAATATTATAAAGTTGCACCATTTAGTGCCTTTAATGTGGCACTAAAGGGTGTTTGTAACCTTTTTTAAACCTAATGCTGCTGACATCGACACCCTTGCCGGGTCACACAGAGCGCAGCCTGACCAGGAGTGACCTAAGAAGCTTTATTTGCAGAATGAGGCTCCATAGATTGTTTTATAGAATAAGTGGATGTCATGGGAACGCCATGGACTACATTGGAGCTGCTGGGCTAATAAATTGGTGAACAAGGGACTATCTCTTGTCTTTATTTATTTACCTCTCTCCCTTTATCTCTTTTAGGTTGTGGACTAAGTTGTGGCTACTTCAGACCAGCATTGCTTTTTTTTATTATTATTGAATTAGTGAACCAGGGAGTTGAGGAGTTTTTTTTTAAATAGAATATTTTTGCGTGTTTTTTTCCCTTTTTCTCCTTTGCCTTACTGGGTTAGTAATGTGAAGGACCGATAGACGCCTCTCCATTACTAATCCCTTGACTTGATGCCAGCTGAAACTACACAGCTAACATCAACCCCTAAAAATATTACGCCTATTGGTAATGCACCAGAGCATCCGGGAAGAGCAGGGCAAAGTGCCAGAATTGGTGAATCTAATGTGATGCACAAATTCTGGAGTGGCTGTAGGCTGGTATTTTTAGGATAAGAAGAGGCCAATATCCATTGACCTTTCCAGCCTGATGATATCAGCCCTCAGCTGTCTGCTTTACCTTGGCTGGTTATCAAAAATAAAGGGACACGTCATTTTTTTTCTCATTTATTTATTTATTTACAAGTTGTTAATAAATAGGTTAAAAAACAATGTTGGGTTAGGCTGGAGTCACACTAGTCTGTAATACGGATGAGTGCTATGCGATAAAAAAATCGCATAGCACTCTGACCAGTATTTCTCTCTGGGGCAGCTCACATCTTCCGTATTTTTCTCGTCCGTATTACACTTGCGAGTGAAATGGCAGCATGCTGCGATTGTCCACTAATCTTCGCTGAGAAACGCCAATGCAAGTCTATCGGGATGAGAAAAATATAGATTACACACGGACCATCAGTGTGAATTGCGAGAAATTCTCAGGCATTGGGCAGGTGACAGGAAAGGCTCAGCTATTATTTGCTCATTTTGCAAGTGTGTGAGAAAATCTCACCATATGGATGAGATACTGATGACACACAGATATTTTTTTGAGAAAAAAGCGCATCCTGGCATTGCACACGGATGACATACGGATCACCATATGGAGAACATTTGTGTGATTCTCAGCAGACAAAATTGGACAGATTTTTTATACATTGTGTGTGACTCCAGCCTTACAGTACTAAAACCCCCCACACATTTTCCACTATTTATTGTACAAGATACATTAAGCATTCCCTTTATGGGACAAGTTAATATGGTTTAAGAATACCATGGCTTAGCACCAACAATTTAAACCATGTGTCACCAACAGGTTATATTAGCATTATTTTTTATTTTTTTCTTACCATATAAAGGTTAAGTTATAAAGTAGGCCTTCTTATTCCATGAGCTATTCCAACATACTGCCGTTACATAGGTACTAAGAGGATGCTATGTAAGAATACATTGTGTGAGGTGTCGAGTTCCCGCCTCTGCACAGGGGAAATCTCGAACCATCTCCACTGTGGTCTCCCATTCTTCTCCAGCTGCAGTGGAGCCTGCTCAGTGGAGACGTCGGTCCCAGTGTCTAGCTCAGGCTGATACTGGGCAACTGGTTATAACTGTCCTTCCAGGCTCTGCCATTGTAGCCAGCACTGATCAGCAGCGAGCAGATCTTTCTGGGACTAAGTCCTGCTTTTCCCGTACTGAGCATGCCCATGGGACGACCTCCCATTGGAGGTTGAGGGTCACATGCTCAGGTCCTGTTGCAACTCCTATTGGACCATCTTGAAGGTCTTGTAGCACTGCTGGTATAAAAGGCCGAGCGGCCGTGCGCTAGTGTACACTTGTAAATGTGTGTGTGTTGACTTGTGAAAGTCGTTCATTAATTATCCCCTCCCTTGTGTATGACTGCTCGCATAAGGTGGATGATTGCTATCTAGCGCCCGACTTAGCTATCAGCACGTGACACACAAAACAGCGTCAAATTGCTGTGACCGCCAGTGCGGCGCCATGCGCTTTCACAGCGCTTTCTTTACCCAAGCCTGGGTGGTTAGTTGCGTCCGCCAGAGCGGCACCACATGCACTCTCGTGCATCTAAATAATTATTGCTATTTCATTCACTCTGACACCCCAGTTGCGGTGTCGAGCGCAAGAGGTCTAGATGAACTCTAATCCAGAGTCTTGGGATAGAGTTCTGTGACTCCTTGCTTGCGCTCTTTTGAGCGGTACCGCGGTCCTGTGACACAACAAGGTTTTCGCATTCTTCATACAGGGTGAAGTTAACCCCTGTGTGAATCCATTTTGTACCGCCATATAGTCCGCCATTAGTCAGCAGCAGGTTCCATCTCTGCATGGTGGACCTCGGGCTGCGAATGCCCCTTATTCTATCTATCTAATTATTTGTTGCGTTCCGCTAGCCCTAACACATTATTGTTTAATTTTAACTCTTGTCCTCATTCTCCAAAAAAACTTTTTTTTTGCGGTGGAGGCTTTTGTGTTTGCTCAACAGCTCCAATGTAATATAGAGGGGATGTTGTAGTGTTAAAACAGTCTTACTTAATAGGAAAAGCCTCGGAGCTGAATTTATGAAAATACAAGATCAGAAGTTGGAATGTGTGTCCACTTCTACATCTTTTAGCATATACAGAATTTTTTTTAAAGAAATGCTACATGAAATAGTCACATTTGTCCCAGATTTTCGTGCCAAATTAAAAGAAAAACACTTTTTTATCAGAACACCCCTTTAAGGGAACAGTTAGATTAAAAATTGTATCATTATAAAATATGTATGACTATTGTTGCGAACATGACAAAGCTAATTATGGCGCAGTGTACAAATTCTGTTTAGTGCAAGTCTAGCTGGTGAAAATGTCCAGGGAATGGGATTTGTTCTTCTAGACTAGCAGTTATATATGTAGATTAATGACCATGGAGCTTACATAGCTGAGAAATGCTTACATTTGCTGAATATATAAAATATGTTTGGAATCTTTACAAAATACATAGTAGACTTAGATAAATTAGCAGTATTTGATGAAAGGCTCAGTGTATAAGTTTAAAAAAAATATCCCAGAAAACTTTGAAACTCACTGACAGCAATATCAAACTTTGGGTAATTTTTTTTGCAGGACTCAGCTATGCTGTTCATTTTACTTTTAGAAAGGCAGGTATATAAAACATCTCATTCAATGAATAATTACTTGATTACTGAGGGGATCTCACATTTAAAATGTTTGATTTTAAGGTTGAATTACTACTGAATATCACAAAATGTAAAGTTATCTTGGCATTAAAACGCTTGAGAAAGTTTCCCCACTGTAATGTTATTGATGTCCTGTTGAAAACCAAGTATAGTCACTAATCAGCGTCAGCACCCAGATATAATAAGTATATGGAGCAGAACACCATTGCTTCATCACACTATTTAATGACCATAAAACTGGAATAAAAAGCTTTGAAAAATCTCCAACGTATTGTGCAAAGTGAGACTGTGTAAAAAATTTTACATTTGGCATTTTCACACCATTTTTGCCCAGCTCTGAAAAAGTGGGTGCAGCTGGGGAAATAGGGACATGACAGGGTGAGGCACACCTAACTCATCAAATTTATGATGAGTGGTGGCATTCCTTACATGACAAATCTTATTCCAAACTTTAACAAGAATAAGATTTTTGGCGCGGTGCATATGGAGGTGCACACCACTTTGAGCCTCACTGGAATCATTAAGAAATGCGCAGCTATATGTGCCGTCAGGAGCTTCATTCCTGCAAACCACCATATATAATGCCTGGGGATTGCGCTGACTCACATTAAGCACCGTCGCGATCAAATTCAGGTTTCAGTTCTATATGAGAGCTGACACTCTGCAGCAATGCCCACAATTGGTGCTAGCACCGATTGTGAGCATTTAACCCCTCCAGTGCTGCTTTCAATAGTGACAGCAAGATCAATGGGCATCACAGAGGGAGGGAGCTCCCTCTCTGCTCCCATCAACAAAAGCGATTGCCTCTGCAAAATTTGGGGCTAAAAAACATTTTTGTGGGAAAAATGTATTTTTTTAATTTTCACAAATTAACGTTAGAAACTTCTATGAAGCACCTGGGGTTTCAAGGTGCTCACCACACATCTAAATACCGTATATACTCGAGTATAAGCCGACCCGAGTATAAGCCGACCCCCCCTAATTTTGCCACAAAAAACTGGGAAAACTTATTGACTCGAGTATAAGCCTAGGGTGGAAATGCAGCATTTACCGATGAATTTCAAAAATAAAAATAGATCATTATTTCCCCATAGCTGTGCCATATAGTGCTCTGCACCGTTCATTATTTCCCCATAGCTGTGCCATATAGTGCTCTGCACCGTTCATTATTTCCCCATAGCTGTGCCATATAGTGCTCTGCACCGTTCATATTTCCCCATATCTGTGCCATATAGTGCTCTGCACCGTTCATATTTCCCCACAGCCCTGCCATATAGTGCTCTGCACCGTTCATATTTCCCTATATCTGTGCCATATAGTGCTCTGCACCGTTCATATTTCCCCACAGCCCTGCCATATAGTGCTCTGCACTGTTCATATTTCCCCATAGCTCTGCCATATAGTGCTCTGCACCATTCATTATTGCCCTATAGCTGTGCCCCATATAGTGCTCTGCACCGTTCATTATTGCCCTATAGCTGTGCCCCATATAGTGCTCTGCACCGTTCATTATTGCCCTATAGCTGTGCCATATAGTGCTCTGCACCGTTCATATTGCCCCATAGCTGTGCCATATAGTGCTCTGCAGCGTTCATATTTCCCCATAGCTCTGCCATATAGTGCTCTGCACCGTTCATATTTCCCCATAGCTCTGCCATATAGTGCTCTGCACCGTTCATATTTCCCCATAGCTGAGCCCCATATAGTGCTCTGCACCGTTCATTATTGCCCTATAGCTGTGCCCCATATAGTGCTCTGCACCGTTCATTATTGCCCTATAGCTGTGCCCCATATAGTGCTCTGCACCGTTCATTATTGCCCTATAGCTGTGTCCCATATAGTGCTCTGCACTGTTCATTATTGCCCCATAGCTGTGCCTCATATAGTGCTCCGCACCGTTCATATTTCCCCATAGAAAGCTCTGCCATTGCTGCTGCTGCTGCAGTAAAAAAAAAAAAACACACATACTCACCTCTCTTGCTTGCAGCTCCCAGCGTCCGGTCCCGGCGTCTCTGCGCACTGACTGATCAGGCAGAGGGCGCCGCGCACACTATATGCGTCATCGCGCCCTCTGACCTGAACAGTCAGAGCGCAGAGACGCCGGGAAGACAGAGAGACGCCGGGAAGATGGAGCGGTGCCCGGCGTGTGGAACGGGGACAGGTGAATATGCGATACTTACCTGGTCCCTGCGTCCGGCTCCTTCCCTCGTACAGCTGTCTTCGGTGCCGCAGCTTCTTCCTCTATCAGCGGTCACCGTTACCGCTGATTAGAGAAATGAATAGGCGGCTCCGCCCCTATGGGAGGTAGAGCCACCTATTCATTTCTCTAATGAGCGGTCCCACGTGACCGCTGACAGGAAGAGCTGCAGCACCGAAGACCGTGGGACGGGCAGGGGGAGCGTCAGGATCGCCGGGACTAGGTGAGTATGCCTCAGCGCCCTCTCCCCCTCACCCGCCGACCCTGCCACCCACCTTGACTCGAGTATAAGCCGAGAGGGACACTTTCAGCCCAAAAATTTGGGCTGAAAATCTCGGCTTATACTCGAGTGTATACGGTAAGTTCCTTGAGGGATCTAGTTTTCAAAATGGGGTCACTTGTTGGGGGTTTTCACTGTTTAGGCACATCAGAGGCTCTCCAAATGTGACATGGTGTCTGCTATTGCAAGTTTTGCATTCAAGTTGTCAAATGGTGCTCCTTCCTTAACGAGCCTTGTCATGCACCCAAACAGTAGTTTTCCCCCACATATTGGGTATTGGCATACTCAGGAGAAATTTCATAATTTTTAGGTCCATTTTCTCCTGTTACCCTTGTGAAAATAAAAAAAATGTGTCTAAAGTTAAATTTTTGTGAAACAAATTTAAATGTTCATTTTTTCCATTCTTATTTATTCAGTTCCTGTGAAGCACCTGAAAGTTTAACAAACTGCTTGAATGTTGTTTTCAGCACTTTGGGGTATTTTCTGTGATATAGACCCTTCAAAGTCACTTCAAATAGGATGTGATTCCAAAAAAAAAGTTTTGTAAATTTTGCTGGAAAAATTAGAAATTGCTGGTCAACTGTTAACCCGTCTAAATTCTTAATGAAAAAAATATGTTTCAAAAATTGTGCTGTTGTAAAGTATCCATGTGGGAAATGTGATTTATTAACTAGTTTGACATAGTTCTGTGATTTAAAGGCATTAAAATTAAAAGTTTGAAAATTGTAAAATTTTCAAAACGTTGCCAAGTTTCGATAGTTTCATAAAGGTTTTTCACACAAGTCATAGATCGAATAAAGTTTACCACTGTCATGAAGTACAATATGTAAATAGAAAACAATCTCAGTATCACTAGGATCCATTGAAGTGTTACAGAGTTATTACCTTAAATTGACATTGGTCAGAATTTAAAAAATTGTCCTGGTCAGGGTGAAGGGCAGCAGAGTAGCCCGCCTGTGAAACAAACTATACCGCCTGTGTATCTCAATTTTCACTGCATCTAATCCAGTTATTAGTTTAGGGCCTAGGAGCAGTGTCTGCACATCAGCAGAGTAGCCCACCTGTGAAACTAACTACACTGCCTGTTTATCTCTATTTTCACTGCATCTAATCCATTTAACAGTTTAGGGCCTAGGAGCAGTGTCTACACGTCAGCAGAGTAGCCCACCTGTGAAACTAACTACACCGCCTGAGCATCTCTATTTTCACTGCATCTAATCCAGTTAATAGTTTAGGGCCTAGGAGCAGTGTCTGCACGTCAGCAGAGTAGCCCGCCTGTGAATCTAACTACACAGCCTGTGTATATCTCGATTTTCACTGCATCTAATCCAGTTAATAGTTTAGGGCCTAGGAGCAGTGTCTGCTCGTCAGCAGAGTAGCCCGCCTGTGAAACAAACTATACCACCTGTGTATCTCTATTTTCACTGCATCTAATCCAGGTATTAGTTTTGGGCCTAGGAGCAGTGTCTGCATGTCAGCAGAGTAGCCCGCCTGTGAAACTAACTACACCGCCTGTGTATCTCAATTTTCACTGCATCTAATCCAGTTATTAGTTTTGGGCCTAGGAGCAGTGTCTACACATCAGCAGAGTAGCCCACCTGTGAAACTAACTACACCGCCTGTTTATCTCTATTTTCACTGCATCTAATCCATTTAACAGTTTAGGGCCTAGGAGCAGTGTCTACACGTCAGCAGAGTAGCCCACCTGTGAAACTAACTACACCGCCTGTGCATCTCTATTTTCACTGCATCTAATCCAGTTAATAGTTTAGGGCCTAGGAGCAGTGTCTGCGCGTCAGCAAAGTAGCCCGCCTGTGAAACTAACTATACCGCCTGTGTATCTCAATTTTCACTGCATCTAATCCAGTTAATAGTTTAGGGCCTAGGAGCAATGTCTGCACGTCAGCAGAGTAGCCCACCTTTGAAACAAACTATACCGCCTGTGTATCTCAATTTTCACTGCATCTAATCCAGTTATTAGTTTTGGGCCTAGTACCACAGTTTGGCCACTCAGTTCTGCTCGGTTTTCATCCATCGGTTGTTGTGCCAACAACTATAGATACAGAGTTGCCAATTAGTTAAGCACTAAAATGAGTGACAAAAGGCCTGCTGCTGATGAAAAGGGGAATAGGCATGTTGGAAAGGGAAAAAAACGTTGTGTCCGTGGGGTAGGTGGTAAAGCAACAGTAACATCTACAGAAGAAAGACCATCTTCCAGCCAAAGTAAGATGTCTACTTCTTTTCGTGGACAATCTGATATGATCCCTTTCTTATGACCATCGCTACAAGCATCGCCAAAAATTCCAGATGAGGCACAAAAACAGCAGGTGCTTGAACGGATATCAATTGCTCATTCAAGTGGGCTCTCCTCCATGTCAACTTCAACATCACAACTACTCCAGTCCTCAGAGTTGTCACCCCAATCGCATTTGCTTCCTCACAGCTCCTAAGTCTCCAGCTGCCCGTCTGAGCATGGGGTAACACACATGGTTGAGTCTGTAGAGCTGTTTACGCATACTATAGCCTGGGAATCAGAGGTCTGCTCCAGAGCTTCTGTGAATCCAGACGAGGAAATGATCTGCACTGATGCCAAGAATCTTTGTGAGTCCGATCCAGGCCCAGATGAAGAAGGTTCTGAGCATAATGTAGACCCTCGTTCCCAAACTGTAACTCCTGTTGGTGAAGACAATGAGGAAGATGATGATGAGACTGAGATACCTGATTGGAACGAAAACTTGACTTTTCAGTCAGGGCAGCAAGAGGTTGTCTCTGAGGACGACGGGTGTGAGAACACACAGGATGATGATGATGATGACAAGGTTGTAGACCCCACTTACCGTCAACCCCCAGTCCGCCAGTCCATGAGGTCAGCAGAGGAGGTGGAGGAGGATACTAGTGACGAGTCTGACAATGAGGTTACGTTGCGCCTTCCTGGACAGAGATGGAGTACTGGAAGCACGTCAACAACTGCATCCTCAACCCCAACTGTGCCTCAGACCAGAAGTCGTGGTGGCTCTTCAGGTCACACGGGCTCTAAGCCTTGCACAGCCCGGGCATTTTTTGACATTGCAAAGGATGACCCAACTCATGGGCCAAAAAATCACTAGCTTGAGTACTTCATGCATGAACCGTCACATGGATATGAGGCATGAGTTGCAGTGGGAAGCTCACTGTGCTACAATGTGGCCTAGTGGGCTGGGTCAACCACTGTCTGCCCCATCAAGTGCATCCGCATCCTCTTCATCCTTTGTGACTGTGGGGACAGCAGTCGCACATGGTTTTGGATGTAGACCTTCAACCTCTTTACCCGCAACAGCCAGTGTGATTGGCAGGTCGTCAGGACATTTGCAAGTGGAAACACCTGCTGGTGTTGAGCGATCTCCGACATCAACACCACATTTTGATCAAGGCAACATAACATCTCCACCTGCACCTTCCTCACAGACCAGCAGTTTGCCGGGGACAACCTAATCAACCCTGTCTAAGCACGGCAGCCAGCCTTCAGTCCCTCAGATGTGGACAAGTAAAAGACCATTTCCCTCTAGCCATGACAAAGCTAAGAGGTTGAATTTTTCCATCTGCAAGCTGTTGGCTACAGAAATGCTGCCTTTCCGCCTGGTAGACACAGAGGATTTTCGAGACCTTATGTCCGTCGCAGTGCCCCAGTACCAGGTGCCCAGTCGCCACTACTTCTCAAAGAAAGCTGTGCCTGCGCTACACCAGCATGTCGCACACAACATCACCGCTTCCTTGAGAAACTGTGTGTGTGAAAGGGTGCATTTCACCACAGACACTTGGACGAGTAGACATGGACAGGGGCGTTACATGTGGGTGACTGAGCACTGGGTAACTACGGCGACATCAGGAGAAGGGGCTGCTGTCCAAGTCTTGCCGTCGATATGAGTTGCTCGTCGATCCTCTGTATCTAGAAGTTCCTCCACTGCTTCTGCCTCCTCAACCTCCTCTCGGTCCTCCACCTGCACCCAAAGCCTGTCTGGTAATGCCACCCGCATTGTAACTGCGCAGAAGGAATTCTGCACACCTCCTCACTATGCTGTCACCAGGGCTCAATGGCATCAGGCAGTGTTTACATTGAAATGTCTGAGAAATGTGAGTCACACAGCTGAGGAGTTGTGGTCAGCTCTGGAGACCGTGTTCCATCAATGGTTGTCTCCACTCAACCTGCAGCTAGGGAAGGCTGTGTGCGACAATACTGCAAACCTGGGTGTGGCCCTTCGCCGATGCAATGTCACACACGTGCCTTGTATGGCTCACGTTTTGAACCTGGTTGTCCAGGAATTTTTATTCCACTATCCCGGACTAGATGGGCTTCTGCAGAGGGCACGGTCGCTGTGTGCTCACTTCCGCAGTTCGTATCCCGCAGCTCGACGACTTGCATCTCTACAGAAGTCGTTGGGCCTGCCAGTTCACCAGCTGAAATGCGATGTGCCCACACGGTGGAATTCAACTCTGTACATGTTGCAGCGACTGTGGCAGCACCGACGAGCCCTGGTGCAATACGTTATGACGTATAGCCTGGGCCAACGAGATCAAGAGGTGGGGCAAATCACGCTGCAGGAGTGGTCTCAGATGAAGGACCTATGCACAGTTTTGAAATAGTGATGAAGATGTTTAATGCTGACGATGCCATTATCAGCATGACCATTCCGGTGATTTACATGCTAGTGCACACCATACACAGTGTTCAGAGTCAGGTGGTGGAACAAGAGGAGGAAGAGGAGGAACAGGAGAAGTCGTATGTGGAAGGGATCATATCTCCAAGGTCAAGAAGGTTGGCAGCACCAAGGCGGCGGGCAATGGAAGCTGGGGGAGAGGGATTACTGAGGGCGCATGGCAGCAGCCAAACAGTTGAGGAAGGTGCAGGAGGCGAGGAAGAAGTGGAGGACGAACTGGCACTGGTCTTGGAAGACTCATCAGATGAGGGAGACCTTGATCAAATTTCTCTTGTGCGAGGTTGGGGGGAGAGGGCTGATGAAGGAAGCATGATTCTCATCTCACCACCACCAAGACAACAAGGACTTGGTCCTCCTGGATGCACAAGACACATGAGTGCCTTCTTGCTGCACTACCTGCAACATGACCCTCAGATTGTCAGAATCCAAAGTAATGCCAACTACTGGGTTGCCACACTCTTAGATCCCCGGTACAAAAGCAAATTTGGCGAAATAATTCCTGCCATAGAAAGGGATTCACGCATGCAGGAGTATCAGCAGAGACTGTTACAGAATCTAACATCTGCTTTTCCACAAAACACCAGTGTTGCACGTAGTGAATCTCTGAGTTCTAGCTTGCCAACCATGGGACTATCGAGTCATCACTCAAACCGTAACAGTAACATCGTATCAAGATTTATTTAGACCATCCTTTGCAAGGCCACAGGAGACAAGAAGTCTGACACACAGCCAATGCCTACAGAGAATGCTACAAGAGTATCTCCAAGTTAACATCGATGCCATGACTGTGGAACTGGACCCTTGCTCATTTTGGTCCTCCAATCTTGAAAAATGGTCTGAGCTCACCACTCACACCTTGGAGATCTTGTTGTGCCATGCAGCCAGTGTTCTCTCTGAACGTGTGTTCAGCGCTGCTGGTGGTGTGCTGACAGATAAGCGCACGTGGCTGTCCAGTGACAATGTAGACAGACTAACGTTCATCAAGATGAACAAATACTGTATCCGCAAGGACTTTTCTACCCCTGTGTCATCTTGGGGAGATTAAAAGCTTGATGATTTTTGAAAATCATCTCACCAACCGTTTTAAAAAAACTCTGGCGAAATTGATGCCACTTAAGTGGTGTCTGTGGCCGAATTTTTGGAAAAAATGGAGACTCTTTTATTTAGTCCCCTTGCTGAGTTTTACATGACATTGCCATCGTCAATTCCAGGTGGGTGGGGTTGTCTGCAGAGTTGTTTCCTCATACTATGGCCTGGGATTCAGAGGTCTGCTCCAAAGCTTCAGTGTCTGCTAGTCAGCAGAGTAGGCCAGCTACCCACCGCCTGTTTACCGAAGTACTATTTTTAACGGCATCTGGCCCAGGAAATCATTTTGGGCCTAGTAGAATTTGTTGCTACTCAGCAGCGCACTTCACCCATGAAGCAAGCTACACCGCCTGTTTACCTAACTACTAATTTTTAACTGCATCTAGCCCAGGAAATCGTTTTGTACCTAATAGCATTTTGTGCTACTCAGCACAGTACCCCACCCATGAAGCAAGCTACACCGCTTGTTTACCTAACTACTATTTTGTAACGGCATCTAGCCCAGGAAATCCATTTGGGCCTAGTAGAATTTGGTGTTACTCAGCAGCGTACTTCACCCATGAATCAAGCTACACCGCCTGTTTACCTAACTACAATTTTGGAACGGCATCTAGCCCAGGAAATCCTTTTGGGCCTAGTAGAATTTGGTGCAACTCAGCAGGGTACCCCACCCATGAAGCAAGCTACACCGCCTGTTTACCTAAGTACTTTTTTTTAACGGCATCTAGCCCAGGAAATCCTTTTTGGCCTAGTAGAATTTGGTGCTACTCAGCAGCGTACCCCACCCATGAAGCAAGCTACACCGCCTGTTTACCTAACTACAATTTTGTAACGGCATCTAGCCCAGGAAATCCTTTTTGGCCTAATAGAATTTGGTGCTACTCAGCAGCGTACTTCACCCATGAAGCAAGCTACACCGCCTGTTTACCTAACTACTATTTTTTAACGCCATCTAGCCCAGGAAATCATTTTGGGCCTAGTAGAATTTGGTGCAACTCAGCAGCGTACCCCACCCATGAAGCAAGCTACACCGCCTGTTTACCTAAGTACTATTTTTTAACTGCATTTGGCCCAGGAAATCCTTTTGGGCCTAGTAGCAATTTCTGCTACTCAGCAGAGTACCCCACCCATGAAGCAAGCTACACCGCCTTCTTTCTTTCTCAATCTAACCCCTCAGCTCTGGGGTGTTCACTCTCCCTACAGCTCTCTCATTCTCACAGGTGGACTACCGCGTGTTTTCACACTGTGGCGAATCTTTTGGGCCCACGCATAAAAAGTCATCGAGGT
Organism: Ranitomeya imitator; assembly: GCF_032444005.1. NCBI lineage: Eukaryota > Metazoa > Chordata > Amphibia > Anura > Dendrobatidae > Ranitomeya > Ranitomeya imitator. The sequence goes on from NC_091283.1 coordinate 782,951,785, forward strand.
AATGGATAATATGTGCTGGCTTACAAATATTCATGACGACACATTCGAGGAAGCAACTAAACGCCTCAAATAGTGAGCAGGATATGGAGCACCCCATGGGCAAACAGCGATCTATGTACTATGCTCCTTCACAGAAGCAGCCAAATGGGAGGACACTATTCGGAGGCACAGGTAGTAACCGGAACGCCCCCTCGATGTCTGTTTTGGCCATTAGGGTGCCCCTTACCAACTCCCTGACCCACCTGATTATCTCGTCAAAGAAAGTACAGTACTTAGTACTGTCCTTGGTTCCGTGTCGATGTTGTCGTTTACTGACCTGCCCCTTGGATATGACAAATGGTGGATTAGTCTGAATGTCTGTATTGGGTTCATTTTTTGGCACAACTCCCAATGGGGTACCACTACGTCTTCTAAGGAAAGTGTTATGAATGGACCCACAGCCATTCTACCTAAAGATATTTATTTTTTTATTTTTTTTGTCAAGACGCCTGGGTGTTGGTAGAGGGAGTTTACATTTTTACTCCAGCCTTTCTTGATTTTAGAAGGGCATGACCTCCCTATATCTGTGTCTCCTCCTCCTTTTACTAATCCACTTCTTTTCTTTTCACTTGACAATGTGTAGTTATGACTTTTCCATGTGTTTGTTGTGTCATCTGAGCAGTTTGTCAGCTTTTGGACACCTTTTAAGGTGTTTTCTATGTGTTTTCCATGGGTTTGTATGTGTTTGTGTTTGCCTGCCATTGGTTTCAATGGGGTTCGACGGTGGTCGTCGAACGTTCGACGAACATTTCATCCAACACGTCCCTGTTCGACGAACTGAACCGAACCCGAACACTAGGGAGGTGGCTCAACACTACCCATTACAGGTGGCTTCAGGTGCAATTTACTTAGCAAGAGGAACATAATTTTTAATTTTACATTTAAGCCAGAAAGATAGGCAGTGTTTATAAAAATATGCAAAAAGTTTTACGAAGGAGCCAAAACTATAGTGCATATACAATAACAAAATAAAAAGGATTAACGAAAGAAACTTACTAAACACTGGTCACAGAAACAGATCAGAGCTTAGCGAAAGGAAGCAATCGATTGAGAAACATACAGTGAAACATGGGTCAAGACTACACAGCTGTGTATCTTCCAGCATTACAGTGATCATAATTGGCATTGGCTTTTTAGTAGCTCCTCAGTCACACTCACGTATGATGACCTCATGTGAGTCAGATTGTGAGATGTTCTCAGCCCATTAGGGTTTTATGAAGTCCATACTTTAGGAGATATTTTTGCCTCTGAAGGTCCCCAGTGTTAGACATTGCCGTCATATTTTTTATTGTGATTTTACCTTTACATGGACCCCCAAATATGACAAGTATAGCCATATCTATCAGCCTGTTATTCATTTGGAGGGATTCTAGAGGTCATACGCTAATTTGAGTTAATGTGTCAAGTCTGTCCCTTCGCTACGTCAAAATCTGTGTCCCATAAATATTGGATGGACACAAATCTCAGTATTCATATCTGACAATTAAAGACTCACTTTTTAGCTATACTTAATTTACTCTTTTACCATGTGTTAAACATGTGTTCCTACATTTTCAAATCTTTCTGCTGGAGATTTTATGGATCTTAATTTTTCTGTGACAATTATCAATAGCTACGTAATAATAAACATAACTGAAAAAATGAACCGTATAATAAGTTGGCATACATACAAAATAGAAGTATATTCACTCTGGCCATTAAACAGACAAAACCTAAGACAGAAACAAAATGAACATATACCTTTGCTGTAAGTAAATAAGTAAAAGCAATAGTGCAGATGAATAATATAGAGTACTTAGCATACACTGTTTTTGATTTATAAAAAAAAGTGTAAAAGCCATCTCATCAGTGTCAAGGTGTACCCAAATCGGGATGGTCCTAACTTCTAATATTAAAACCTTACCATGTGTCAAAGTGTCATCAATGTGAATAAGGGATGAGCAGGACTGGGTCTCGAATGTAGATACCCAGCAATGGGAAACTATATAAATATAATGTCCAGCTCAAAAAAGGAAGGCCACACCTTTACCTGCACCAAGTGCGGAAACCTGTAACTTAACCGAAAAAATTAACTGGAGTATAAGTTGGTATGCATGCAAAATACCTTACCTGGATTGTATCAGCTGTTCAGTGTTGACACTGCCCTCTGCTACTGTATATATTCTCACCTATGGCACTTAGGAATTGCCAGTGTTATTTCGTACTGCCTGGTTTGAAGTTGGAAGTGCAGTTTGTCATTGAGGATTTGTTCAGGAGACTGTGGCTTGGAGTTTTGTTTGTGTGTGCATCCTCATCCTCTCCTATTTGGTTTCTCCTTCCTTTAATTTCCCTCTGTTCCACTCTGTTGTTTGGTAATTGTATTTTGTATGATTGTTATTTTCATTTATCCCTATCCTTCTCCCCATGGTTTTCTTGTTAGTGTTATCATATACACCTCGGCTTCCCACCTCCCTGGATGGGGGAGGGGACTGATGAGGGTTGATATAGGAGCAAAACAAGGCACGTGAACCCAGCATCTCCACCTTCAAGAGTAATCCAGGGGACAGGGATAGACTAGGGTGCCCCTATTTCTAGGGACCTAGGTGGCACCCACAGTCCCAAGGCACTGCATGACACTTCCTTATGTCAAAGAGATGTCATTGTGAATAAGGGCCAAGCAGGACCGAGCCTTGAATATAGCAAATCGGAAGCTATATTAACATAATGTCCAGCCCAAAGGATGGGAGACCACACCATTACCTATACTAGGTGCATAAACCTGAAATTTAACTGAAAAAAAAGAAACTGGAGTATGAGACAAAAACTATGCTTGCAAAGTGCCCTATGTTATTTAAATGCACTTTTATTTATTTAATTACAACAGGGTATATGTTCATTATGTTTCTGTCTTAGGTTTTTCATAAGAATAATAAAAATGTATTATACTCAGCCACCTCCATGCTTTCAACTGGGGGAATTTTCCTGTCTTGTAGGCCCAGGTGAGAGCAGACTTTTCATCCTGGATTTTTATCTGAACTAAATTGTTCTTTAATCTTAATTTTTATATCCCTATCCTAGTCCAGGTGAGGTCTCTGGGCAGAAAGCTAAGTTGCGCATAGACCTTTCTGGAATCAAAACCAATGTCTGTGTAATGCACATGTGACTTTGTACTTGGCATTTCCATCTTTATACTTGGATATCCCCTTCTTCAAAAGCTATTTCAAAGCTGAACCAAAAATATTAAAGTGATGGAGTCAAAATGAAATATTACATTTACCCTTTAAAAAAAAATTCATGATGAAGCTAAAGTTTTTGGAATTACTGTATCTTTTCAATGAGATGCAATAATGTTTAGCTTGACTGCGCATATTACTAGACTTCTTTTTGATTTGCACTATCCATGAATAAAGACTGGTTACAGTCTGAAATGCATAGGGAAAAGGATTGAGTTATTACACTGGATAATACTCAAAGCTATTTCATCCTCTTAATCATGCTGCATGATGTTTACCTTTTAATCTGGAATATGGCTGAAGGACTTTCTTCTTTGGGTTTTATTGTAGACTAGATGGCAGCCCGATTCTAAAGAATCGGGAGTCTAGAATCCATATATACTTTATTTATTCAAATGTAAGAATAATACAATTAATAAATAATAGTAAGAAAGAACAAAAAATGGCTGCACTCACCAGCTCTTGACAATTCTTGTTATTTAAGGTACAGTTACACAGGATCCATGAACATGCTTATGAGGGGAGGGATGAAAGACATCAGACGACAACTTTGCGTGTTGTGGCAAATGCCACAACAACGGTTCTTTGCTTAAGAACGATGTCAGGTAGTAGGAAAATAGCCAGTTAATAATAGGCAATAGTTCTTTGCAGGAATGCAGATATTAATAAATAGGCAGTTTATATTGCAGAGAAATTGCTGGGCAATAATGGACAATGTCCTTATGTGGCAAATAATAGAGCAATATACCCAATGTGGCAAAGAAGAGGTTAATAAACGGCAGTCTCTCAGTATAACAGTCAGTGAATAATAGGCAGTATATGGAGAAAACACCAAACAAAAGTTCAAAATTGGTGTGAAAATGTCACTGAACCACTTCACAACTAAATATATATAGTTTTGGTAAATGGTATTATCATTTTTTTGACGAAATTCGGCAGGAGCTTGAAGAGCAACGTCACTGGGCCCGCCTCCACGCAGTAGAAACTTGCTGTGAGGTAAAAATTCAAAAATCACACCAAAATGGCGGGCGGAGTGTGTCACAGTACGGCATGTTTCTGATTGGTCGCTCGCAGCAGGCGGCAACCAATCAGACACTGGACACTGTTGACGTCACTTATCTCCGGACATTAGCTCCGGACATTAGCTCCGGACATTATCTCCGGACATTAGCTCCGGACAGGAAGTTGGCACAAATTGCAGGAAGTAGTATTCTAGGCAATTATATATTAGATATGGTTTCCACTGTGCCTAGATTACAATGGCTTCTACATTAATGTTACACTATAGGAAGCCTTTCTTCCTGTTATTGCAGATAAAAATGTATTCTTTAAAGCAGATATCACCTATAGAATGTTCTGTATTCGTTACTTCAATATGGGTTTTGCTATTTTGCTAGCCCCAGAACTCAAGGAGCATGACAGTCATCTGGCAATTAATTCCCTAAGTAACGATGATAGCAGTAAGCCAAAAATAATGTAGTGTGTTATGGAGATACAGTCATGGTCGAAAGTTTTGACATCCTTGAAATTGTTTCAGAAAAGGAAGTATTTCTCCCAGAAACATTATAGCAATTACATGCAATTACATGTTTAGATATACATGTTTATTTCCTTTGTGTATATTGGAAAAACAAAACAAAAAACTGAAAATATGGCATATTGGACAAAAAAATGGCAAAACCCCCAAAATTGCATGGACAAAATTGTTGGCACCTTTCCAAAAATGTGGATAAACAACTTTGTTTCAAGCACGTGGTGCTTGTTCCAACTCAAATGTGGCAAGTAACAAATGTGGGCAATATGAAAATCACACCTGAAGCCAGATAAAAAGGGAGAAAGTTGACTTAATATTTGCATTGTGTGGCTGTTAAGCACCAGGATTCTCCCTCTGCACAGGATGGATTCCAAGCCTTATCTTCTCCTGCTGTCTCCCATTTGGTCTCGACCACAGTAGATGCTGTTCAGCAAAGACATCAGTCTCAACGTCTGTCTCAGACTTGGGCTGTGCACATTATTACTGCTGCCTCTCCAGGTTCAGCTAAGGTAACTAACAATATACTGCCGCGAGCAGTCATTCCTGAAACTAAGTCCAGGATTTGCTCTACTGAGCATGCTAGTGAGGTGGCGACCTCTCATTGGTGGTCGGTCGTCTGCTGCTCAGGTCCTGTCCCGGCTCCGGATTGACCGAGAGCAAAGTCCTGTCTGATTGGCACAGTCTATAAAAGGATCTTTGGCACGCCCGGCAGTGCGCTAAGATCATTTATGTTTTGTGAGTGTGTGGAACCTAATGGTAATGAGGACATGTCTGCTTGTGCTCAGGGCAGGTATATAGCCTTTAGAATTCCGGCACCTCCAGAGAGGAGTTCGTGTGCGTGCACATGCTGTGTTTGTGTTCACTACCTGTTCCCTTGCCCCAGTGAGGGTAACGTTCTCCTGTAAAGTTAACAGGGTTCGTGTTTAGCGCCATACCTGCTCTGTTACTGTGTGCTAGTGACACAGCTCTACTGCAGAGCATCTCTTCTGTTGCTGTGTGCGATTGTCCTATGTCCCTGGTGCACAACATAATCCAGAAGTATATAACCCATGGCACTGTAGCTAATTTCCCTGGATGTGGACAACAGAGAAAAAAATGATGAAAAGTTGCAACATAGGATAGTCCGGATGGTGGATAAGCAGCCCAAATCAAGTTTCAAAAAACTTCAAGATGTCCTGTAGGCTTAGGGTGCATCAGTTTCAGTACGAACTGTCCATCTACTTTTGAAAGAAATGAATGCTGCAGCAGGAGATTTGGGAGGACCTTGCTGCTGAGACAGAGACATAAAAAAGGTAAACTTCAGTTTGCCAAAATGTTTGTGAGTAAGCCAAAATCCTTCTGAGAAAGTGTATTGTGAACAGATGAGACCAAGATGGAGCTTTTGGTAAAGCACATCATTCTACTGTTTACAGAACACCGTATCTACAGTCAAATATCGTGGAGGTTCAAAGATGTTTTGGGGTTATTTTGCTGCCTTTGTCTATGCATGGCATCATGAAATCTGAAGATTACCAAAAGATTTTGGGTCGCAATGTATTGCCCAGTGTCAGAAAGCTATGCTTATGACCTAGGTAATGGGTCTTCCAGCAGGATAATGACCTCAAACATACTTGAAGAAGGCAGAAAAATGGATGGAAACAAAACTATGTCGAGTTCTGAAGTGGCCAGCAATGAGTCCAGATCTAAATCTTACTCAACACCTGTGGAAAGATCTTAAAATTCCCATTGGGAGAAGGCACCCTTCAAATATAAGACATCTAAAGCACTTTACAAAATAAGAGTGGTCCAAAATTTCAGTTGAGAGTTGTAAGGTTGTAAGAAGCTTGTTGATGGTTATAGGAAGCCATGGATTGCTGTTATTTATTTCAATGGATTTCACCTGACAGCCAAATAATAAATTGAGGGTGGTAACAATTTTTCCTTCCCATTTTGGGGGTTTTGTGTGAAAATATGTCCATTTTGCCTTTTTTCACAGTTTTTTTTGTGTTGTTCTAATGTATACAAATGATGTAAATATGTGTATAACCAAACATGTGCAATTGCAATAATTGTCTGGGAGGAATACTTCATTTTCTGGAACAATTTGAAAGGTGCCAAAAATGTCGGCAGTGACTGTATCTCAACTCTCAAAATGTTCCTAACAGACAGATTTGACTCTAGCCAAATATGAGGTTAATGATATAAAAGGACAACCAAAGTAGACAGTATCAACCACTAGAGTTACCAGAAAGAAAGAGCTCATGACAATATCAGATAGTGTTCACTTCTTTGCTTGTTCAATGGCTGTGTATCCTTGTTGACCTTGCTACAGAGAAGCGAGCAGGGGGAATCACTTACAAATTACATTGGATTGTAGTAAGACGAGTTTCTGACAGTTCAATTCAGTCAGTGATTTTCATATCTCCCCAAAGTTTCTTTTAACAGAGTAGTACCTTTACATGAATCCCCCTATTATCACTTACTACACTGTAGCTAAATCATTTTGATATAACAAAAGAGCATCACTGTCACAAGCTAAAAAAAAAAGGAATTCTCTGAAAGCTTTGTCATGAGACAGAATATGTTGACACAAAAGCATGTAAAAGTAGTAAAACCTAAAAAGAACTACGGTAAATATTTGGCATCATTGTAATCATACTGACCACGAAGTAAAGAAAATGAAAACACATTTAGCTCCCTCTATTCAATAAGACACAAGATGGTTTTATCAAATATTCCACAAGACAGAAGGTGCAATGCATTTTGGCTCACTTATGATACTTCTTCATTTGCCATTAAGAAGAATCATAAGCAGTAGCGTAACTGCTGGGTGGGCAGACGGTGCAGTCCCCTCAGGCGGAGCTATGTTACCCTTAACTGTGCACGCCGATAACGTTAAGCCTCACAATAGAGCTGGGAGACAAAGTCTCACTGCTCTACCGCTCTCTGTTTTGTAGACTACTTGTCACTTTAAACCTGCTGTCTACAGAACGGCCAAGGCGCCAAAGCATGCGCGGAATGTCAAAGTCCTGGCGCGTTGATGTCATCTCGCAGAGTCGTGACTCTGACGTCCTTTGCGTGTTGAACTTCTAGCTATTCCTCTGATCATAAGTAGTCTGAAGCTAATTGCATTTCTACACTTTGTGTCTTGTTCACTCCTGTGCAATACTTAATAAAGACATCTTATTTTTAATTAGAACAAGGGAGCTGGATGTTCGTTTTCTCTTACTACACACAGACTGTGAGATCTGTGCACCTGGTGGTGAGTTAGCTGGACTTTTCTTTAATTTTGGACCACCAAATAAATTTATCGCGTAAGAGCTACATTCCAGGGAATATTATGAAAACACAACCCCCAAAAATGTGAGATTGCTGTTTTTTCTATCGCCACCCAAAATTAATAAAAGTTTTGGAATAAATTAAATGTGTACTCTAATTTTTTGTAACTAAAAAAAATGCAACTTCTAATGCTCAAAACTATCCCTGACAAATTTTTTTTAGACAATATGGCTCTCAGAATAAAGTGATAATAAAAAAATGGGAAAAAAAATAACTGTTAAAGGGACACTGTCACCTGAATTTGGAAGGAACAATCTTCAGCCATATGGGCGGGGTTTTCGGGTGTTTGATTCACCCTTTCCTTACCCGCTGGCTGCATGCTGGCTGCAATATTGGATTGAAGTTCATTCTCTGTCCTCCGTAGTACACACTTGCACAAGGCAATCTTGGCTTGTGCAGGCGTGTACTACGGAGGACAGAGAATGAACTTCAATCCAATATTGCAGCCAGCATGCAGCCAGCGGGTAAGGATAGGGTGAATCAAACACCCGAAAACCCCGCCCCTATGGCTGAAGATTGTTCCCTCCAAATTCAGGTGACAGAGTCCCTTTAACTCAATGACCTAGTAGCTGCATCCTTAAAAAGAACTTGTTGGATTCATGTTACCTGAACCATGGGAAACAGGAATCGAAGCCTGGCTGCGTGATGGCACACAGGTGTATTTCACCTTGAAACTTTGCCATAATTCAAAGAAAACATAGTTTGAACAGCCGGCTATGGGCTATAGAAGAGACCTAACTAGTACAATGACGTTGCTGGCCAGCTTCTTCCCACCCCAGTCTAGTTAACTGGCAAGTCTCTCCCTATGTACATGCAAAAGATTTGTCAATCAATTGGAGTGGGGTGGGGTGAAGCCATCTGGGAATGTTATCACACTAGTCAGGTCTTTTTCTATAGTCCCCAGCTGGCTTGATAACCTATATTTTTGCTGAAAAAGAAAAACATTTCAGAGCAAAACATACCTGGAAGCAGTCAAATAGCCAGCTTTTGACTCATACTTTGGACTGTATGAAGTTAATCTTAGGTTTCCTTTAATGGGTTAAAATACTGTATCTCTTTAAGCTGTGAACAGCTTAAACAGCAGAGCAGAATGCATCCTGTATGCACTCCTAAATATATAATGAACTTTGGCATTAAGGAGCAATATTTTCTGACTTATGCATCGCAGTCCCACGGAAAAGAAATATTTCATGCTTTATTGCGGAAACAATATATATTTTTTACTTTATCAAAGCATTTGTGAAGTTACTGTCTCCTATTTTTATTTGGTCAGTATATACACTTAGAACACTGTTTAATCACCGAGCAGGAAAAGAGCAGCTCATTGCTATTTTTTAGTTACAAAGCATGGGATGATTGATAAGCTGCCTTCTGCATATAAATAATTGATGATGACTACTGCACAGAGAGCTAAAAATGCAGTATGAGCCCACCAAATAAATGTCAGACTGAAATCAAGTCTAAGTAGCAAAAAAAATAATGCACACTTTTTGGTTGTAAAATAAATTTGAAAGGCATGCTGGGAATGCTGTATTACCAAGCAGTATCGTTTAAAGTACAATATGTAGGCTAATATTTAACTCATGAAAAGAACATTTTGCATATTTTCATAGCAACACACATTTTAATTATGTATATATGTACATAGTATTGATATCAATCAGTAACTTTGTACATTGTACAGCAGCACTCTGTAAGCGCTAAGATGTATGCATATATTGAATATATGAAATTTGGACTAAATTACTGTAACATAGAATATAGTTATAATAAATACTTTACAGGGTTGTCCACTACTAGGACAACCCCTTCTTAAACTAAATGTATAGCGCAGGCGGCAGCTGATGAATACTCCCATCAGCCGCTGCCTGCTCTCACTGTTATTAGCGGCAGCAGGTGTAGGCTAATGGGAGTAGTAGCCCTATTAGCTGCCGCCTGCTGTCACTGTTATCAGTTGAATACAACTATCAACATTCTTCCCTGCTTGTGTTGATCACCAGCAGAGCAGGGGAGAATGATGAGTGTGGTCTTCAACACTCGGTGCTGGGAAGCAGCGCTAACATTACCGCTGTTTCCTTGGCGCCTGTACGTGTGGTACTGATTCGGCACACAGGCAGCACACAGTTGCCACAAGTATGTCACAAGTATTGCACACTCGGAAACACGGACACGGATATCTCCAGTACTGTTTCTTCCAGTACCGGAAATATCAGGACGTGTGAAACAGGCCTAGACTTTGAGCTATCACCTGAGCCTCTAGCGAAGGTGTAATAGCCATGGCTCCTTAGGCTAATAATAATAGCCTGTAGCTGACTGCCTAGCCTTTGCTGGTTATTAAATATAGGGGGACCCTATGTAATTTTTCTTGGGCGGGTCCCTCATTTTAACCCTTTAACCTCCGTAGAGTTTTTCTATTTTGAGTTTTTGTTTATCGGTCCCCATAACTTTTTTACTTTTCTGTCAATATAGTCATGTTACTAGAAAACAGGAAAAAAATTCCAAGTGCGGTGAAATTGCAAAAAAGTGCAATGCGACACTTGTGTTTTGTTTGGCTTTTTTTACTAGCTTCACTAGATGCTAAAATTGACCACCATTATGATTCTCCAGGCAATTACAAGTTCATAGACACCAAACATGGCTAGGTTCTCTTTTATGTAAGTGATGAAAAAAATTCTAAACTTCGTTAAAAAAATGTGCCATTTTCCGATACCTGTACCATCTCCATTTTTTGTGATCTTGGGTTGGGTGAGGGCTTATTTTTTGTGTGCCTACAGGTCATTTTTAATGATACCATTTTGGTGCAGATATGGTCTTTTGATCGCCTGTTATGGCATTTTACTGCAATATCGCGGCGACCAAAAATAACGTTATTTTGGTGTTTTGACTTTTTTCTCACTACGCCATTCAGCAATCAGGTTAAAGCTTTTTTTTAATGATAGATGAGGCAATTCTGAACGCGTCGATACCAAATAAGTGTATGTTTGATTTTATTTCTATTGCTTTATTTTGAATGGGGTGAAAGGGGGGGGTGATTTGAACTTTTATATTTTTTTATTTTTTTTTTTATATTTTTAAAGACTTTTTTTTTTAACTTTTGCCTGCTTCAATAGTCTCTATAGGAAACTAGAAGCTGCCACAACCCAATCGGCTCTGTTACATAGAGGCGATGTTCAGAATGCCTCTATATAGCAGATTTACTCACTTGCTATGAGTGGGTGGCGCTTACAGCAACTGACAACCATAGAGGTCTCTAGGAGACTTCAGGTTGTCATGCCAACACACCAATGAGCCGAGATCATGTGACAGGGTCACCGTTGTGCGTATTTCCGTCTCGATTGCCGGAAACGCGATTTAAATGCTGCTGTTAGAGTTTGACAGCGGCATTTAAATGGTTAATAGCCGCTTTTGGATCGCGATTCCACCCGCTGCTATTGCTGGCACATGTCAGCTGTTAAAAACAGCTGACATGTCCCCAGAAAGATGTGGGCTCAGCGCCGGAGCCCACCTCAAAGGGAGGGAGTCCGACATTGGCATACTATTATGCCTGATGTCGGAAAGGGGTTAATAACCAGTAAAGGCTAAATATACAGCTGTGAGCTGATATTATCCTTGGAAGCTCCAAGGGAATTATCACCTTCCCAGGCTATAAACATATGATAATGACACTTGGCTCCTGCTGCGAGCGGGTGCCGAGTGTCCGTGCTCTGTGCTCCGATCCTCTCACATGAGAGGATTGCAGTACAGTTGCAGAGAAAATGGAGAAATTAATTTCTCCATCTCCTCTGCTGCCAGCATCTGCAGGAAACGCACTGCATTCAGGTGATATCCGATTGCAGTGCGATGTTTCACATGCAGATTCTCAGGTACAGTCGCAACATGCTGTGATTGTTTTCAGATGCTTAATTGGCATAAGTAAATAATCGCAGATGTGAGCTGCAACACAAAGTAACATTGGGGCGAGAACAATCAGATTTTTTATCGGACTGTACTCATCGATTGCATCGCAATTGGGAACGAGCCCTTAGTTTCTGCTACAATTGAATTGAGTTGCAATACTACACACCACTCAGGTGTGGTGGTGTTTTAAAAGAAAGTAATCTGGATTTTCTAATCCTGAATAAGTATTTTCAGTCTATTTTCTCCCATATATAATCCTTCTAGCACTTTTTTTTAATGAATTAATGCCAATGGCACTAACTTCATGTGACAAATAAATAGCCATACAGACTTTAGAGTTTTCTCTGTTCTTTGCTTCCAGTTGTACTTTTTCTGCAGTTTATTTTCTCCAGAACCTCCAGGGTTTGGTGATAAAACAAGGTTTATGTCACAGCATGAGAATTCATGCACACTCAGTTTTCATATTATGTAGCCCCAATCTAATCAACTGATAAAAAGTAACTACCTGTACACCGCAGCAGGATTTTACAATATTTAGTGATGCTCACTTGACAGCATGTGATGTATAAGGTAATACTGCAATGCAGGTGGAAAACATTAATGCTTAGGAAACATTCCTTATTTCACAACTCATTGCACACAATTGAAATTGCTGTTGTAGAAAAAAACCTTTTTATCTAATTTCTTATAAATCATTTCCGTATATATTTGTTGTCTGACATCTAACAAGTTTCATTGATAATAATGGCGTACACAGATGTGAGCTTACACTTACTTAGATTAATGAGATGAGAGAAATAATTCACGTTAAATCATCTTGCACAAGTAAAGATTTGTATTGTCAGTCCTAAACATAAGGCTAAAATCGGCAGGAATCACAGTGGTATATAGATTAAGAAAAATGCATAAAAGTTTGAACTAATTCATTAGAATTTTAATGGGTTCGTGATTATTCTCAAACACTCTTTTTGGGGAACCAAAGTTTGGCTGTGATCTTGCTTACGCTTAACACTCTGCAGAGCGCTGTCATTAAAAACACGTCCACTCATTTTGGTGTGTTAAGTCCCAAAATGGAGGATGGAAGAAGAAAAGGGTTGGACAAGGAAATGACATCATTTTATTTATTTTTTTTCCCCACTGCAGTAAGCTTTATTTGTGTCAAAACACAGACAATCTGCAGAGAAAACTGCACTAAAAACCGCACTAAAAACCGCATCAAAAAACGCAACAAAACACGCACCAAAAACGCAACAAAAAACGCACCTGCATTTTCTGCCAAGAGCTGCGGTTTTTAGTGCAGAAAAAACAGCAGGGAAATCAGGAACGTGTGAACATAGCCTTTTACCTCAGTATTTGTAAGCCAAAACCAGGAGTGGGGAGAAAATGCAGAAGTGGTGACGTGTTGCCATTATACTTTTCTTTTAATTGTTCTTCTCCTGATTTTGACTTACAAATACTGATGTAAAATACAAACCAAATACTAAACGTGTGCACCAAACGTGGCCAAACTTTGGCTCCTCAAAAAGAGTGTTTGAGAATAATCAAAAACCCATCTACCTGAAAAATAAGTGGTAGGGAGACACAACTCAAAAAATCACCCAAAATAAGTTGTAAAAAAATAAAACTCTGCATTCTAAACTTTTAAGGCCCCCATACGCACTGGACTAATGTCAGCCAAACCCACCAATATTGGCGGGTCTGCCAATAGTATGAAGGCTTCTTCTCTTCCAATAGCTGATTCCTTCATTTTTCCTGGAAATAAGCCATAGCCATTTGATTTTGCCAGTATCTCTCTTATTGAGAACACAGGAACAATCAGCCAAACTAAAGGTACCTTCACACTAAGCGAGGTCGCTAGCGAGATCGCTGCTGAGTCACAAGTTTTGTGATGCAACAGCGACCTCAGTAGCGATCTCACTATGTTTGACGCGTAGCAGCGACCAGGCCCCTGCTGTAAGATCGCTGGTCGTGTCAGAATGGCCTGGACCTTTTTTTGATTGTTGAGGTCCCGCTGGGTAGCACACATCGCTGTGTTTGACACTTTACCAACGACCTCGTTGACGACTCAGACACCGACACATAGGCGTGCATTTGCGTTGCCTTTTCTGCACCCCTCCGCTCCGATTGGTGGTCGCTACTGCGTTCTGATTGGCGGTCATGCCTTCAACAGAAGGCGACATAGTAGCGCTTCCATCCTAGGTGTCAGAAGAACTGTTGAAGAATAGATAAATCGAAGAGGAGTCGCAGGCCGGAGAACTCTACAACGATCTGCTAACCACCACGTGGTCAGGAACAAAGGACGGAAGGGCTATTGTGTCGCCTCATAAGGCAAGGCCGCCACCAATCAGAACGCAGTAGCGACCACCAATCGGAACTGAATGGGCACGGAAAAGGCAACGCAAATGCGCGCCTGTGTGACTACAACGTCACACAGGACGCCCCTCATCGAGGTCTGAATCGTCATAATAGCTGCCATGTGACAGGGTCACAACGACCAACGACATCGTTGTACAGGTCGCTACAGGTCGCCGCATCGCTGCTGCATCAATGGGAAGATCTCACTGTTTGACATCTCACCAGCGACCACGTAGCGACGCAGCAACGATCCCTGACAGGTCATATCGTTGTCGGGATCGCTTAAGCGTCGCTAAGTGTGACGGGGCCTTAAGTAATTCTGTTTTTACAGGATCTGGGAGAGAAGCTATTTAATGTGTATGGAGGTTTTTACCATAAGATATGTCTGATTGTTTTGTGTGCGTTGATCCCTGTAACAGCAGATTGGCCATTTAGACTGAAACTCACCCCTATATTTGCAGTTTTTTCTGTAATCTTGATCTTTGTCTCTAATGCACCTTGGAGGAGCATGACCTAAACTAATTCCAGTCAGTCATGTGATTGTCAAGTTTCTATATTCTCACTAATTTGCACTTTAGTTTGGTACTTTCAATATTTATGGTATCATCATTAGTCTATTTTTATGACCTCTGCCCCATGCTCTCTACCTCTAATGCCACTTTGACAGTATTCTAGCAAGATGTATATAAGTCCCACACACCCTCTACATAACCCAAAAATGAAACAACTCAAGAAAATAAACAATCAAAAATTCCAAAAGAAATGTTTTATAAAAAAATACAAAAAATCTTTATTGTATAATGCGGGTACATGGAAACGGGGGAAGGAACCAACACAAGGATGCACATGCAAGATATAGGCGCACAAGCTGACAGGGTGTGTAGTATGTAATTACATCATATAGCCCAAATATATTACACATTCCCGATATGCCTAATAGGGAGTTAAAAAGAGAGTCAAATGTGTTAGGAGTCGAGTTTCCTCTGCTGCACAGGGGGAATCTCAATCCGTGTCTGCTGCGGTCTCCCATTCTGCTTCGGCCGCAGTGGGCTCTGCTCAGCGGAGGCGTCGCTCCCAGCGTCTCGCTGGGACTGATTCTGTGCAAAGGGTTACTGCTGCCTTTTCTGGCTCTCCTGTTGTACCCTGCACTGATCTGCGGCGAGCGGGCTTCTCTGGGACTAAGTCCTTATTTGTACACACTGAGCATGCCCAGGGCAAGATCTTCCGTTGGAGATCGAGGGTCACATGCTCAGGTACTGCAGCACATCCCATTGGTCCTCTTGGCAGGTCCTGAAAGGGCAAAACTTTTGGAGCTGCTTCCTGTGCTGCAACTATATAAACTGCGTATGAACGCACGGCCATGCGCTAGTATTGTCTTGATAATATGTGTGTGTGTTGTGAGTGAAAGTCGCTCTTTAAAATACCCTCCCTATTGGATGACTGTTCGTGGAAGGTGTATGTTTGCTATCTAGCGCCCGACTTATCCAACAGCACGTTACACACATAACAGCGTCTAGTTGCTGTGACCACCTGTACGGCGCCGTGCGCTTGCTCTGCGCTTTCCTTACCCAAGCCTGGGTGGTTAGTGGCGTCCGTCAGTGCGGCACTGCATGCACTCTCGTGCCTTTATATAGTATTTTAATAGTTTCTTTACACACCCAGTTGCGGTGTTGTGCCAGCAAGTGGTCTAATTGGACTTCAATCCTGTGTTGGGGTTGTGTTCGCTGACTTCTTGCTCGCGCTCTATGTGCGGTACCGCGGTCCTGTGACTCAACAGGATCGCTTCCTTCACGCAGGGTGAAGTTAACCCGTGCGTGTATACTTTTAGTACCGCCATATAGTCCGTCTTACTAGCAGCGGGGTTTTTACCTGCACGGTGGACCTCGGACTGCGAACGCACCTAGTTTCATATCATCTATACTTGGTGCGTTCCGCCAGTCCTTAACAAAATGTATACATATTCCTTATGTAACAACAAGTATGTGTACCTGATCCAGTGGCTGGAATTATGTCACCGTGCGCCCTCCCCGAGACACGTTTCGGCTTACAAAGCCTTTGCCAACCCCTTGACATGCCCTCAGCTTGTGTGCCCATACCTTGCATGTTTGTGTTGGTTCCTTCCCCAGTTTCTATGTACCCCCATTATTCAATAAAGATTTTTTTGTATTTTTTTGATAAAACATTACTTTTGGAATATTTGATTGTTTATTTTCTTAAGTTGGTTCTGTGACTTTTCCCTTATGGCCATGATATATGGTGATAACGTATAATTTACATCTATGTTGATGAATTTTGTTAAATGTCCCAGTGTGGTTACGCTTTTTCCATTAGACTTTTATGATAACCTCCTGCAACCTCCTGCTCTGTGGCCTGCCCGCTAACACTCTCGCACCCCTCCAATCTATTCTAAACTCTGCTGCCCGACTAATCCACCTGTCCCCCCGCTATTCCCCGGCCTCTCCCCTCTGTCAATCCCTTCACTGGCTCCCCATTGCCCAGAGACTCCACTACAAAACCCTAACCATGACGTACAAAGCCATCCACAACCTGTCTCCTCCATACATCTGTGACCTCGTCTCCCGGTACTTACCTACCCGCAACCTCCGATCCTCACAAGATCTCCTACTCTACTCCCCTCTTATCTCCTCTTCCCATAATCGTATACAAGATTTCTCTCGCGTATCACCCCTACTCTGGAACCCTCTACCACAACACATCAGACTCTCGCCTACCATCGAAACCTTCAAAAAGAACCTGAAGACCCACCTCTTCAGACAAGCCTACAACCTGCAGCTACCACCGATCGACCAAACCGCTGCATGACCATCTCTACCCTCACCTACTGTATTCTCACCCATCCCTTGTAGATTGTGAGCCCTCGCGGGCAGGGTCCTCATTCCTCCTGTACCAGTTATGACTTGTATTGTTTAAAATTATTGTACTTGTTTTCATTATGTATACCCCTCCTCACATGTAAAGCGCCATGGAATAAATGGCGCTATAACAATAAATAATAATAATAATAATAATAATAACCCAAAAATACCTTTTATAATCTTCACATATGGCGTGGTCCGTTCCAATAAGCATCACTGGTCTTGATTCAGCACCTCCTTTCTCATCACAATCATATAATCATACAATGTTAGAATTGGAAGAGACCTCAAGGGTCATCGTCTTCAACCCCCTGCTCAATGCAGGATTTACTAAACCATCGCAGACAGATATCTGTCCAGCCTCTGTTTGAAGACTTCAATTGAAGGAGAACTCACCACGTCTCGTGGCAGTCTGTTCCACTCATTGATCACCCTCACTGTCAAAATGTTTTTCTAATATCTAATCTGTATCTTTTCCCTTTCAGTTTCATTCCATTGATTGTCATGTTTCCATGTGCCAATGAGAATAAGGATGATCCCACTACACTCTGACATTCCTTCAGAAATTTGTAGACTGCTATTATGTCTCTTCTTAGCCTTTTTTTCCAAGCTAAGCATTCCTAGATCCTTTAACTGTTCCTCATAAGAGCTACTTTGCAGTCCGCTTACCATCCTGGTAGCTCTTCTTTGAACTTGCTCCAGTTTTTCAATGTCTTTATTAAAATGCTGTGCTCAGAACTGGACACAGTAATCCAGATGAGGCCTGACCAAGGAAGAGTTAAGGGGGATAATTACTTCACATGATCTAGACCAGGGGTGTCAAACTGCATTCCTCGAGGGCTGCAAACAGGTCATGTTTTCAGGATTTCCTTGTACTACACAGGTGATAATTTAATCACCAACTTTTTTGTATAGGTGATTAAATTATCACCTGTGCAGTACAAGGAAATCCTGAAAACATGACCCGTTTGCAGCCCTCGAGGAATGCAGTTTGACACCTCTGATCTAGACTCTTTGGTTGTCTTAATATAGCCTAGATCTGTGTTTGCTTTTTTGCTGCTGCATCACACTTTTGACTCATGTGTAGTCTGTTATCTATTAGCATACCCAAATATTTTTCACACGTGCTGTTGCTTAGTTCTAATCTTCCTATTTTATAGATGTAATTTTCATTTTTCTTGCCCAGGTGTAGAATCTTACATTTCTCCCTGTTAAATACCATTCTATTAGTTCAAGCCCATTGTTCAAGCTTATCTAGATCCTTCTGAATCCTTTCTCTGTTTCTATAGTTTCAGCTATCCCTCCTAGCTTTGCATAGTCTGTAAATTTGATTAGATTACTTTCAGTTCCCTTATCTAGATCATTTATAAATAATGTTGGAAAAAACTGGGGCCAGGACAGAGCCTTTTGGTACCCCACATGGAACACTTTTCCAATTGGATGTGCAGCCATTTATTACCGCTCTGAGTACCTCTGCTTACTCTTTCAATACCCTAGGATGTAAGTCATCTGGTCCAAGAGATTTTAAATAATTTTAATTAGCTAAGTGTTCCCTCACCATCTCTCTGTTTATGGATTCAGTGGATTTTTTTGTTCCTTCAATGGCACCCTGAAGATCAGTTGATATTACATTTGCTTTCTTAGAGAACATAGATGAAAAATAGGAATTTAAAAGTTAAGCCTTCTCAACATCATTTTTCACCACCTCACCCTTTTCATCCTGCAAAAATCCTATGGCATATTTGAATTTTCTTTTGCTTTTGACATAACCCAAAAATCCCTTCTTAATGCTTTTGGTCTCCCTTGCAAGCCTTAATTCACTACTGGCTTTGGCTCTTCTAACTCTTGCCCTCCATTCCCTGCAAACCGCATTATATTCTTCTTTAGATATGCCCCCTCTTTCCATTTGATATACATTTCTTTTTTCCTTTTTAAGAAATTATTTTAAGTTCTGTCTTTATCCACCCTAGTGTCTTTAAATGGTTCCAGTTCTTCCTTTTTTGGGGACTATTACCAGAGAGAATTTTATTTAGCAAAATCTCTCATCCTTCTTGGACATTTAGAACATCCAGTCATTGGACTTTTCCTCCTCTCTTTCTGAGTCTATTAAAATCTGCCTTTCTGAAGTCCAACCTAAAAGTCTGAGTCCTCGCTGGTCTTCCTCCTCCTGTAATCCAAAATTCGAAGATAGCATGATCGCTACCTTCTAAATTCCCAGCCACCTTTATTTCCTCAACCATTTCCTCCCTGTTGGTAAGAATTAAGTCAAAGATTGCAGATCCTCTTGCTCTCTCTTCTACCTTTTGTAACATAGAGTTGTCAGCAAGAGAATATAAGATTCTTTTTAGATTAGTATTGTGATTTGAAAACACCCTTATGGCATATCAAATTCCATAATTCTCACTGTCGGATACATATAGAGTAGGCTACAGGAAAGAAATATATCTTGGTACCGTGTTAGCCAGTAGATAGAAAAATATTTAGAATTGAGAGTCCTCAGTGGTTGATACCTTTTAATGGCTAACTGAAAAGATGGTAACAAATTGCAAGCTTTCGAGACTACACAGGTCTCTTCATCAGGCAAAGACTAAAACAAATTCTGAAGAATCACATATTTATGCACAACATAGCATAGAAAAAAAGGGGGGGGGCATAGAGTAGGCTAGACACCCTTCTGGTATATTAGAGTAATTGAACACCGTGAATCTAATACACCATGGGAGTGTCTTCATATCACAATACTAATCTCACTGTGTGTATTCATTCATTAATTCTTATACATCACAGTGTGTTTAATTGATTGTACTCCTCACATGTGAGGATAAATTATCAATTGGTGCAGGTTTCTAACGTACCATAAGGGTATCTACCATTATTAGTGATGATCGAGTGTGCTCGCTACTCGAGTTTTCCGAGCATGCTCAGGTGTTCTCTGAGTATCATGGGCGTGCTCGTAGATTATGTTTGTGTTCCCTCAGCTGCATGATTTGTGGCTGTTAGACAACCTAAACACATGCAGCTGCGGGGACACAAACATAATCCATGAGCATGCCCAAGATACTCGAAGAACACCCGAGCATGCTTGGAAAACTTGAGTACCGAGGACACTCGCACATCACTAACCATTATAAGTTCCTTGTTTAAATTTAGTGCATGAGCCATTGATCAAAATGTACCAATACAGGGATCTAGATACACAATAGTGTGATAGTGCAGTTAATAAATGGTGCAAACAATGCCTCTTTCTATTTCATGATCAACTAGGGCTTAGTAATGAGATTGGAATCCACCCTTTAATTTTGGGGACAATGGTTGGAACTCCACCTCATTTATCTCCGAGTTCAGTAATCAGTTGGGACCTAGTGGATCACATTGGTGCTTATAACACAACAAATCAAGCACTGTGGTCCAATATACATCTAAAATAGATGTATAGTTATATATTTTTAATATATGTCATTGGAATTATAATTATTTAATAATACTAATAAAGGTTAAATTTTAAATTCACATTCCTTCCTCCCTTCCCTTGGTTATCTTACTAATCTCTAAGGTGTCCACCTATGTGAATCTTGTCTGATGAGATCTGACTTTTTGCTTGTAAACATCTTGTTAGAATTCTGTAAAAGAGGCATAAAAGTAGTTTGTATTGGGGAAACCTGGTGACAGGTTCCCTGTGATAATGACTTGTCTTGCGCATTTACGTCATTTTTACTGATATAGTGTCTTGTTACATTTTATTTTGAATAAAATATATTTATTATATCTGATTTTGTTTATTTAATTATTCTTGGGTTCTTTTTCTATGGTACTATTCAATATGCCAACCAGGAAGATTTACTGTATGGGCAGGTACAGAGGAGCCTATTTTCAGTACAAGTGTGATCCAACAAAACATTGGATTGCACTAAGACCAATGTTAGTCTATGGTTAGAGAAAAAAAAAATTCCTTTCTAGGCGCTTCCGGAAGACAAGGATAATTTGAAGGTTGAGATCATTTGCTCAGTACCAAATTTATTAGGACACTTTAATAAGAATAAAACAATGCGTTTCAGCCCACAACGGCCTTCATCAGGTATTATATGTGCTTTTTTGAAAAAATTTTGAAGGAATTTTTTTTTTTTTTCTCTAACCATTGTATTCACATGCAATCCTTGGATCAAGGCTGGCATAGTTCCTGCAATAGTGCTGCATACCGGAATACTATAAGGCGTGGATCCATCATACGGATCAATTGAATGTACATACAAGACATCCAAATAGTGAGTGCAACAATATATATTTCTTGCTGTGA
The DNA here is from genome assembly GCF_032444005.1 of Ranitomeya imitator. Taxonomy (NCBI): domain Eukaryota; kingdom Metazoa; phylum Chordata; class Amphibia; order Anura; family Dendrobatidae; genus Ranitomeya; species Ranitomeya imitator. The sequence goes on from NC_091283.1 coordinate 782,973,310, forward strand.
ATATACATCTACACTTAGACTCTGCGCCCCTTGTCTCCCCTTTTTATATCCCCTTCCGAGATCCTTGTGCAATGTTAGTCTATGGGAACGTATACATTTTTTCTTTGAACAGTGCCTGCCCGAGGAAATGTTAGCTGCATACCTGAGTTTGATCTAATATTCAGATCACACTCTGCCATGCAAGTCAATGATTGCGTGTAAACTATGAACCTGCACTTGGATGACATCTTCTTGCAGTTCAATTTCCGCTCACTGAGAGAATGGAGAAGATGGTGACACCTCGTCTGAGAGAATCAGAGCACACCGTGATCCCACTCTGATCAAACTCTGACTAGAGTCTGATCAAAGTGTAATTTGCATCATCGGCCTGTCTCTCTGAAATGAAAGAACCTACGGCTGTGTGCCCGAGCCCCATGTCTGGCCAACTAAAAGAAAATTGTGGAAAGAGAAATAAAATAGTTAATGTAAATAAAATAGTGGTGCAGCTCCTCAAAGCTTTCACATGTATGTTTTCTCCCACACATACCTTTAATTGAGTAACAAAATCTTAAATGTAGAACCATATTTTTAAGAAACTGCGACAAACTCTGCAAACACTGTTGTGTTTTTCCCAACATATTAAAAAAAAACCATTTTGTTTTCTGAGACAACATGACTTATGTAAAAGAAAAAGTTTTAGGTATACAGCATTTGTTCACAATAACATATTACAACTGTCAGACTTCATTCAGTATCCTTCAGCATTTAGTTCACAGCCACTCAAACTGTCATAAGCTAGCAATATCTTCTATAAGGAATATAAATTTATAGACATACTGCTACAAGTAGGTCACATATCTAATCCCGGAGGGATGACACTAGCAAAGACAGTAAGGAGCTAAGCTCTGACAAAATAAAGCTTGATTTCTAAGAAGATTCACCTCTACCTTTGATTTCTTATTCTTTCTGGTTTACAGTAGCAAATTTGGACATAGAGTGTGATCGCTAACCATTTATTGTTATACTGTGTCTCATGGATGAATATTTATGGTAATACTGGACAAACAAGTTTAGATTTCAGCAGTCAAAAAATGCAAAAATTATCTCTTTAAGAATTTAAGGGGATTTCCATTAACAAAGATAACATAATTTCCGCTAAGAGGCTAATTTCCTCTTAAAATATAAGGATGAGTGATTCAAAATCCAAGTTGGAGGGGAATCAGTAGGCCCATGTACACATAATACGGTTGGCTCACACCATCAAACGCAGTGGGTTTCATCTTACGTCCATCTAATGGGCATTGGTTTATTTTGGTTTTCCATATCGCTCAATGCTCATCATTAAGCGCTGTCTGTAATTAATTATGCAATTAAACAACTGGTGACCAGTCAATACTTACCGATTGGCGATCATTTAACTCAACAAAATCAGGCAGTGCAAAACCACCTTAAGGCCGGAGTCACACTTGCAACTGCAATGCGAGAAATAACCGGCACTGCCGCAGGCACTCGGGAGCGGGGTGTGCGGCTGCATGTATGTCTAGGCAGCTGAACGCTCCGGTCCAAACCGCAGGCGGCAGTGCTGGGTATTGAGGTGACAGACTCGTGCGAGTTTCTCTCATTGCAGTTGCAAGTGTGACACTGGCTAAGTCATATTATACAGATCGGCATGCCCTCATTGATTAGCATAGCAGAGGGTTGTTTGCACCCTATATAGCGCTTCTGCAATGTATGCTTTGCTCAGTTCAACTGCATTAATTTAAATGGAGCAATAGTATCAGGCATAGCGTCACATTTGAAAGGGTCATTGTGCAAGAATAAACTTTTGCAGGGGCTTCAACAATCCAGGGAACTGCAGAGCCATAGAGATACAGACAATTCTAATGCATATATGAATAAATCTATATGCTGGGAACAGAGTGTAGGTTCACTGTTGTGAATTCCGTTCTTGGGCTCCCTCCGGTGGTTGTAAATGGCACTTTTGTGAATTCTGCCCTTGGGCTCCCTCTGGTGGTTTTGAGTGGAACTGCCGCTCCTTGGGTTTAGCTTTAGCAGCTGCTTTCACTAATCGTCTCTCCTGGCTCTGCTATTTAACCTGGCTCTAGTCTTCAGCCTATGCCACTTGTCAATGTTCTCTGGCTGGATTCACATCTCTGCTTGGATTCTCCTGGTTTCCTGACCAGTTCTGCAAAGTTAAGTTCTGGCTTTGCTCATTTCAGTCCACATGTTGTGGACTTATTGTTCTGTGCATTCTATTTTTGTCCAGCTTGTCATTATGGATTTTTTTCTGTTAGCTGAAGCTCTGGGAAGCAGATTTACCCTCCACACCTTTAGTCAGATGTGGAGATTTTGTAAACTCTGCGTGGATTTTTGTAGTTTTTATACTGACCGCACAGTATCCTTTCCTGTCCTATCTATCAAGCTAGACTGGCCTCCTATGCTAAAATCTGATTTCATCTCTGCGTATGTTATTTTCCCCTCCTCTCACCGTTAATATTTGTGGGGGGCTATCTTTCCTTTGGGGATTTTATCTGAGGCAAGATAGGTTTCCTGTTTCCTTCTTTAGGGGAAGTTAGATCTTAGGCTGTGCCGAGGGGTCTAGGGAGCGTCAGGTACCCCCCACAGCTAATTCTAGTTGCGCTGCTAGGTTCAGGGTCTGCGGTCAGTACAGATACCACCTCCTTCAGAGCTTGTCTCATGTTGTTCCTAAACCACCAGATCATAACAGTACAAGTGGCCAAAAATGAATTAAATGTATCTCAAAAGAAGGAAAAGAAAGTTCTGAACCATTTTTTTTTCTGTGCTCTGGTTTGCCTCTTTTTTCCTCTTGATATCTGGGTGGTTCTGGATATATGCTCTGGCATGGATGCTCAGGGTTTGTTTTCTCGTGTGGATCAACTGGCTGCAAGAGTACAGAGTATCCAGGACTATGTTGTCCAGACTCCAGGTTTAGAGCCCAGAATTCCTACTCCGGATTTGTTCTTTGGGGACAGATCCAAGTTTTTTGAACTTTAAAAATAACTGCAATTTGTTTTTTGCTTTGAAACCCCGTTCTTCAGGTGATCCCATTCAGCAGGTGAAAATCATCATATCCTTGCTGCGTGGTGATCCGCAAGACTGGGCTTTTTCTCTTGAAACAGGGGATCCGGCATTATTGAATGTAGACACATTTTTTCAAGCGCTCGGATTATTGTATGACGAACCTAACTCTGTAGAGCATGCTGAGAAAACACTGTTGGCCCTGTGTCAAGGTCAGGAAGCGGCAGAATTATACTGCCAGAAATTTAGAAAATGGTCTGTGCTCACTAAATGGAATGAAGAGGCTCTGGCTGCTATTTTCAGAAAAGGTCTTTCTGAAACCCTTAAAGATGTTATGGTGGGCTTTCCTACGCCTGCCAGTTTGAATGAATCTATGTCTCTAGCCATTCAGATTGATCGGCGTCTGCGCGAGCGCAAAGCTGTGCACCATATGGCAGTGTCCTCGGAGCAGAGTCCTGAACCTATGCAATGTGATAGGATTTTGACTAGAATAGAACGGCAGGAATTCAGACGTCAGAATAGGCTGTGTTTTTACTGTGGTGATTCGGCTCATGTTATCTCTGATTGCCCTAAGCGTACTAAGAGAGTCGCTAGGTCTGTTACCATTAGTACTATACAGCCTAAATTTCTCTTATCTGTGACCCTGATTTGCTCATTGTCGTCCTTTTCTGTCGTGGCATTTGTGGATTCAGGCGCTGCCCTGAACTTAAACTTTTCCTTGCAGCCTTTGCAGAGCCCTATTCCTTTGAGGGGCATTGATGCTACACCCTTGGCTAAGGATAAACCTCAGTACTGGACACAGATGACTATGTACATGGCTCCTGCACATCAGGAAGATTGCCGTTTTCTGGTGTTGCATAACCTGCATGATGTTGTTGTCCTGGGATTTCCATGGTTACAGGAACATAATCCGGTGCTGGATTTAAAAACTATGCCTGTGACTAGTTGGGGTTGTCAAGGGGTACATAGTGACGTTCCTTTGATGTCAATTTCCTCTTCCCCCTCTTCTGAGGTCCCTGAGTTTTTGTCGGATTTCCAGGATGTATTTGATGAGCCCAAGTCCAGTTCCCTTCCTCCACATAGGGACTGTGATTGTGCTATTAACTTGATTCCTGGTTGTAAGTTCCCTAAGGGCCGACTTTTCAATCTGTCTGTGCCAGAGCATGCCGCCATGCAGAGCTATGTTAAGGAATCTTTGGAGAAAGGGCATATTCGGCCCTCTTCGTCACCATTGGGAGCGGGTTTCTTTTTTGTTGCTAAGAAGGATGGCTCCTTGAGTCCCTGTATTGATTATCGTCTTCTTAATAAGATCACGGTCAGATTCCAATACCCCTTGCCTTTGCTTACTGATTTGTTTGCTCAGATTAAGGGGGCTAGTTGGTTTACTAAGATTGACCTCCGAGGGGCATATAATCTTGTTCGTATTAAACAGGGTGACGAATGGAAAACTGCATTTAATACGCCCGAAGGCCATTTTGAATACCTTGTGATGCCATTTGGGCTCTCTAATGCTCCATCTGTGTTCCAGTCTTTCATGCATGATATTTTCCGCAATTATCTTGATAAATTCATGGTCGTATATTTGGATGATATTTTGATTTTTTCCAATGATTGGGAGTTTCATGTGAAGCAGGTCAGGATGGTGTTCCAGATCCTTCGTGATAATGCTCTATTTGTGAAGGGGTCTAAGTGCCGATTCGGAGTTCAGAAGGTCTCTTTTTTGGGTTTTTTTTTCTCCCTCGTCTATAGAAATGGATCCTGTTAAGGTCCAAGCTATTCATGACTGGATCAAACCCACATCTGTGAAGGGTCTTCAAAAATTTTTGGCCTTTGCTAATTTCTATCGCCGTTTCATTGTCAACTTTTCCAGTGTGGTTAAGCCCCTTACTGATTTGACGAAGAAAGGCGCTGATGTGACGAATTGGTCCTCTGAGGCTGTTGAGGCATTTTAAGAGCTTAAACGCCGATTTACTTCTGCCCCTGTGTTGCGTCAACCGGATGTTTCTCTCCCTTTTCAGGTTGAGGTCGACGCTTCTGAGATTGGGGCAGGGGCCGTCTTGTCTCAGAGGGAGTCTGATGTTTCTTTGATGAAACCGTGTGCTTTTTTTTCCAGAAAGTTTTCGCCTGCGGAACGCAATTATGATGTCGGCAATCGGGAGTTGTTGGCTATGAAGTGGGCGTTTGAGGAGTGGCGACATTGGCTTGAGGGAGCTAAACCTGACCGATCATAAGAATCTGATTTACCTCGAGTCGGCCAAACGGCTGAATCCTAGACAGGCTCGATGGTCCCTGTTTTTCTCCCATTTTGATTTTGTGGTCTCGTATCTTCCGGGATCTAAGAATGTTAAGGCTGATGCCCTCTCTAGGAGTTTTTCGCCTGATTCTCCTGGAGTCCTGGAGCCGGTTGGCATTCTTAAGGAAGGGGTGATTCTTTCTGCTATCTCCCCTGATTTGCGCCGGGTGCTTCAGGAATTTCAGGCTGATAGGCCTGACTGCTGTCCAGTGGGGAAGCTGTTTGTTCCTGATAGATGGACAAGTAAGGTAATTTCTGAGGTTCATTGTTCTGTGTTGGCTGGTCATCCTGGGATTTTTGGTACCAGAGATTTGGTTGCTAGGTCCTTTTGGTGGCCTTCCTTGTCTCGCGATGTGCGTGCTTTTGTGCAGTCCTGTGGGACTTGCGCCCAGGCCAAGCCTTGCTGTTCCCGCGCTAGTGGGTTGCTTTTGCCTTTGCCAGTCCCTGAGAGGCCCTGGACGCATATTTCCATGGATTTTATTTCGGATCTTCCTGTTTCCCAGAAGATGTCTGTTATCTGGGTTGTTTGTGACCGGTTCTCTACAAATGGTCCATTTGGTACCTTTGCCTAAGTTGCCTTCCTCCTCAGATCTGGTTCCATTGTTTTTTCAGCATGTGGTCCGTTTGCATGGCATTCCGGAGAATATTGTGTCTGACAGAGGTTCTCAGTTTGTCTCTAGATTTTGGCGGGCCTTTTGTGCTAGGATGGGCATTGATTTGTCTTTTTCTTCGGCGTTTCATCCTCAGACTAATGGCCAAACTGAGCGAACTAATCAGACCTTGGAGACCTATTTGAGATGCTTTTTGTCTGCTGATCAGGATGATTGGGTGTCTTTCTTGCCGTTGGCCGAGTTTGCCCTTAATAATCGGGCTAGTTCGGCTACTTTGGTTTCACCTTTTTTTCGTAATTTTGGTTTTCATCCTCGTTTTTCTTCTGGGCAGGTTGAGCATTCTGATTATCCTGGTGTTGATTCTGTGGTGGACAGGCTGCAGCAGATTTGGACTCATGTGGTGGACAATTTGACGTTGTCTCAGGAAAGGGCTCAACGTTTTGCTAACCGCCGTCGGCGTGTTGGTCCCCGGCTTCGTGTGGGGGATTTGGTTTGGTTGTCTTCTCGTCATGTTCCTATGAAGGTTTCTTCTCCTAAGTTTAAGCCTCGGTTTATTGGTCCTTATAAAACTTCTGAAATTATTAATCCGGTCTCTTTTCGTTTGGCTCTTCCAGCCTCTTTTGCCATTCATAATGTTTTCCATAGATCTTTGTTGCGGAGATATGTGGTGCCCGTTGTTCCCTCGGTTGACCCTCCTGCCCCGGTGTTGGTTGAGGAAGAGTTGGAATATGAGGTTGAGAAGATTTTGGATTCTCGTTTTTCGAGGCGGAGTCTCCAGTATCTTGTCAAGTGGAAGGGTTATGGCCAGGAGGATAATTCTTGGGTTGTTGCCTCCGATGTCCATGCCACCGATTTGGTTCGTGCTTTTCACTTGGCTCGTCCTGATCGGCCTGGGGGCTCTGGTAAGGGTTCGGTGACCCCTCCTCAAGGGGGGGGTACTGTTGTGAATTCCGTTCTTGGGCTCCCTCCGGTGGTTGTAAATGGCACTTTTGTGAATTCTGCCCTTGGGCTCCCTCTGGTGGTTTTGAGTGGAACTGCCGCTCCTTGGGTTTAGGTTTAGCAGCTGCTTTCACTAATCGTCTCTCCTGGCTCTGCTATTTAACCTGGCTCTAGTCTTCAGCCTATGCCACTTGTCAATGTTCTCTGGCTGGATTCACATCTCTGCTTGGATTCTCCTGGTTTCCTGACCAGTTCTGCAAAGTTATTCTGCAAAGTTAAGTTCTGGCTTTGCTCATTTCAGTCCACATGTTGTGGACTTATTGTTCTGTGCATTCTATTTTTGTCCAGCTTGTCATTATGGATTTTTTCTGTTAGCTGAAGCTCTGGGAAGCAGATTTGCCCTCCACACCTTTAGTCAGGTGTGGAGATTTTGTAAACTCTGCGTGGATTTTTGTAGTTTTTATACTGACCGCAGAGTATCCTTTCCTGTCCTATCTATCAAGCTAGACTGGCCTCCTATGCTAAAATCTGATTTCATCTCTGCGTATGTTATTTTCCCCTCCTCTCACCGTTAATATTTGTGGGGGGCTATCTTTCCTTTGGGGATTTTCTCTGAGGCAAGATAGGTTTCCTGTTTCCATCTTTAGGGGAAGTTAGATCTTAGGCTGTGCCGAGGGGTCTAGGGAGCTTCAGGTACCCCCCACGGCTATTTCTAGTTGCGCTGCTAGGTCTGCGGTCAGTACAGATACCACCTCCTTCAGAGCTTGTCTCATGTTGTTCCTAAACCACCAGATCATAACAGTTCACACTTGGATATGGGGCTTTGCGGACGGCTGTGTACTTCCTCCCTGAAGCTCTGCCCACTTCCGCACTTCATCCCTTTAGGTCCACCTACTTCTGCATGCATCCTGCTTACCTATCATTAACATTGACATGCGGGACATGCGAACGTATGCAGATGAGTCATTTTGATGTGCCCGCCGACCGCACGGGAATGCAACAAGTGCGACGCATCTGCATACATCCGCATTCATCCGCATGTCTTGCATACCCAATGTTAAAGATAGGTATGCAGGACACATGTAGAAGTAGGCAGACCGAAAACGGAAGAAGTGCGAAAGTGGGTGGCGCTTCAGGGAGGAAGTACGCACCCGTCCGCAGAGCCCTGGTACGCAAGTGTGAACATAGCCTTAGTGCTTGGTCAACACTTGCCAGGTAGAAGAGTAGCGACAGCCACAGCCACTATGTAGGCATGAAGAAAAACAGCTGCTGCTGCCCCGTGACTGGGGGATAGATCCTCCAGGAAATATTGGATCCAGTTGTACGAACATGTGAGGTGGGCTGCACTACTGGAGTAAAGTGATTCTTCAACAATGATGATGTTAATAACGTTTTTTATTCACAATGCGTTTCGGTGTCTTTATCAAGTGACAAAAACAAATGCATTTTATATATATATACGTATATATATATGGATGGCTAGATAGATAGATAGATACATAGTAACATAGTAACATAGTTAGTAAGGCCGAAAAAAGACATTTGTCCATCCAGTTCAGCCTATATTCCATTATAATAAATACCCAGATCTACGTCCTTCTACAGAACCTAATAATTGTGTGATACAATATTGTTCTGCTCCAGGAAGACATCCAGGCCTCTCTTGAACCCCTCGACTGAGTTCGCCATCACCACCTCCTCAGGCAAGCAATTCCAGATTCTCACTGCCCTAACAGTAAAGAATCCTCTTCTATGTTGGTGGAAAAACCTTCTCTCCTCCAGACGCAAAGAATGCCCCCTTGTGCCCGTCACCTTCCTTGGTATAAACAGATCCTCAGCGAGATATTTGTATTGTCCCCTTATATACTTATACATGGTTATTAGATCGCCCCTCAGTCGTCTTTTTTCTAGACTAAATAATCCTAATTTCGCTAATCTATCTGGGTATTGTAGTTCTCCCATCCCCTTTATTAATTTTGTTGCCCTCCTTTGTACTCTCTCTAGTTCCATTATATCCTTCCTGAGCACCGGTGCCCAAAACTGGACACAGTACTCCATGTGCGGTCTAACTAGGGATTTGTACAGAGGCAGTATAATGCTCTCATCATGTGTATCCAGACCTCTTTTAATGCACCCCATGATCCTGTTTGCCTTGGCAGCTGCTGCCTGGCACTGGCTGCTCCAAGTAAGTTTATCATTAACTAGGATCCCCAAGTCCTTCTCCCTGTCAGATTTACCCAGTGGTTTCCCGTTCAGTGTGTAATGGTGATATTGATTCCCTCTTCCCATGTGTATAACCTTACATTTATCATTGTTAAACCTCATCTGCCACCTTTCAGCCCAAGTTTCCAACTTATCCAGATCCATCTGTAGCAGAATACTATCTTCTCTTGTATTAACTGCTTTACATAGTTTTGTATCATCTGCAAATATCGATATTTTACTGTGTAAACCTTCTACCAGATCATTAATGAATATGTTGAAGAGAACAGGTCCCAATACTGACCCCTGCGGTACCCCACTGGTCACAGCGACCCAGTTAGAGACTATACCATTTATAACCACTCTCTGCTTTCTATCACTAAGCCAGTTACTAACCCATTTACACACATTTTCCCTCAGACCAAGCATTCTCATTTTGTGTACCAACCTCTTGTGCGGCACGGTATCAAACGCTTTGGAAAAATCGAGATATACCACGTCCAATGACTCACCGTGGTCCAGCCCATAGCTTACCTCTTCATAAAAACTGATTAGATTGGTTTGACAGGAGCGATTTCTCATAAACCCATGCTGATATGGAGTTAAACAGTTATTCTCATTGAGATAATCCAGAATAACATCCCTCAGAAACCCTTCAAATATTTTACCAACAATACTTACTGGCCTATAATTTCCAGGTTCACTTTTAGAGCCCTTTTTGAATATTGGCACCACATTTGCTATGCGCCAGTCCTGCAGAACAGACCCTGTCGCTATAGAGTCACTAAAAATAAGAAATAATGGTTTATCTATTACATTACTTAGTTCTCTTAGTACTCGTGGGTGTATGCCATCCGGACCCGGAGATTTATCTATTTTAATCTTATTTAGCCGGTTTCCCCCCCTTCTTGGGTTAGATTGGTGACCCTTAATATAGGGTTTTCATTGTTTCTTGGGATTTCACCTAGCATTTCATTTTCCACCGTGAATACCGTGGAGAAGAAGGTGTTTAATATGTTAGCTTTTTCCTCGTCATCTACAACCATTCTTTCCTCACTATTTTTTAAGGGGCCTACATTTTCAGTTTTTATTCTTTTACTATTGATATAGTTGAAGAACAGTTTGGGATTAGTTTTACTCTCCTTAGCAATGTGCTTCTCTGTTTCCTTTTTGGCAGCTTTAATTAGTTTTTTAGATAAAGTATTTTTCTCCCTATAGTTTTTTAGAGCTTCAATGGTGCCATCCTGCTTTAGTAGTGCAAATGCTTTCTTTTTACTGTTAATTGCCTGTCTTACTTCTTTGTTTAGCCACATTGGGTTTTTCCTATTTCTAGTCCTTTTATTCCCACAAGGTATAAACCGCTTACACTGCCTATTTAGGATGTTCTTAAACATTTCCCATTTATTATCTGTATTCTCATTTCTGAGGATATTGTCCCAGTCTACCAGATTAAGGGCATCTCTAAGCTGTTCAAACTTTGCCTTCCTAAAGTTCAATGTTTTTGTGACTCCCTGACAAGTCCCCCTAGTGAAAGACAGGTGAAACTGCACAATATTGTGGTCGCTATTTCCTAAATGCCCAACCACCTGCAGATTTGTTATTCTGTCAGGTCTATTAGATAGTATTAGGTCTAAAAGTGCTGCTCCTCTGGTTGGATTCTGCACCAATTGTGAAAGATAATTTTTCTTGGTTATTAGCAGAAACCTGTTGCCTTTATGGGTTTCACAGGTTTCTGTTTCCCAGTTAATATCCGGGTAGTTAAAGTCCCCCATAACCAGGACCTCATTATGGGTTGCAGCTTCATCTATCTGCTTTAGAAGTAGACTTTCCATGGTTTCTGTTATATTTGGGGGTTTGTAACAGACCCCAATGAGAATTTTGTTACCATTTTTCCCTCCATGAATTTCAACCCATATGGACTCGACATCCTCATTCCCTTCGCTAATATCCTCCCTTAAAGTGGACTTTAGACAAGACTTTACATAGAGACAAACCCCTCCTCCTCTCCGATTTTTACGATCCTTTCTAAACAGACTGTAACCCTGTAAGTTAACTGCCCAGTCATAGCTTTCATCTAACCATGTCTCGGTTATTCCCACTATGTCAAAGTTACCTGTAGATATTTCTGCTTCTAGTTCTTCCATCTTGTTTGTCAGGCTTCTGGCGTTTGCGAGCATGCAGTTTAGAGGATTTTGTTTTGTTCCAATCTCCTCACTGTGGATTGTTTTAGAAATGTTCTTACCTCCCTTCTGAGTATGTTTTCCTGGGTCGTCTTTGTTCGAGTCTAATGTTTTTCTTCCCGTCCCCTCTTCTTCTAGTTTAACGCCCTCCTGATGAGTGTAGCGAGTCTTCTGGCGAATGTGTGTTTCCCAGGTTTGTTGAGGTGTAGTCCGTCTCTGGCGAGGAGTCCATCATACCAGTAATTCACACCGTGGTCCAGGAATCCAAATCCTTGTTGTCTGCACCATCGTCTTAGCCAGTTGTTTGCATCAAGGATCCTGTTCCATCTCCTGGTGCCATGCCCGTCTACTGGAAGGATAGAAGAAAAAACTACCTGTGCATCCAGTTCCTTTACTTTCTTCCCCAACTCTTCAAAGTCCTTGCAGATTGTCGGTAGGTCCTTCCTTGCCGTGTCATTGGTGCCAACATGTATCAGAAGAAATGGGTGGACGTCCTTGGAGCTGAAGAGCTTTGGTATCCTATAGGTCACATCCTTGATCATCGCACCTGGAAGGCAGCATACTTCTCTTGCAGTTATGTCCGGTCTGCAGATGGCTGCTTCTGTGCCTCTCAGTAGTGAGTCTCCCACCACCACCACTCTTCGTTGCTTCTTGGCTGTACTTTTTGCTGTCACTTGTTGCTGTGTGCCCTTTTCTTTTTTGCTTGCTGGTATTGCTTCATTCTTAGGTGTGCCATCTTCATCCTCTACAAAGATTTGATATCGGTTCTTCAGTTGTGTGGTTGGTGATTTCTCCATGGTCTTCTTGCTTCTTTTGGTCACATGCTTCCACTCATCTGCTTTTGGAGGTTCTCTGACACTTTTTGCACCTTCTGTGACCAGTAGAGATGCTTCTGTTCTGTCTAGAAAGTCTTCATTCTCTTTGATGAGTTTCAAAGTTGCTATTCTTTCTTCCAGACCCCGCACCTTTTCTTCTAAAAGGGCCACTAGTCTACACTTCTGACAGGTGAAATTGGATTCTTCTTCTGGTCGATCTGTGAACATGTAGCACATGCTGCAGCTCACCATGTAGGTTGTCACATCTGCCATGTTGCTCCTAGATCCTGCTGACTTGCTGTGTGTTTTCCTTCTTGTGTAATCTACTCAGCCAAGCTCTCTTGCAATAATGTCCTACAGGCAAAAATTCGGCGCGCGGTTTGGTGATGCTTTCGAAGCAGCTGGTCCCGGCTGTACCCAACGATCTTCTAGCTTAGGGAGACTTCGCTTCTCCCAGAAGGCACCTGGAATATGCAAATTAGCCTCCTCAAGCTTGAATCACTGGTTTGGTGATGCTTTCCAAGCAGCTGGTCCCGGCTGTACCCAACGATCTTCTAGCTTAGGGAGACTTCGCTTCTCCCAGAAGGCACCTGGAATATGCAAATTAGCCTCCTGAAGCTTGAATCCCTGGTTTGATAGATAGAGCTGAAGGAATACTGAACTAATAGTTGAAGAGTACATTTGAGACACCCTATTTTGTAGTTTATATACAGTATGTGGTGCCAGAAATCATTGAATTTACTTCACTAATTATTATGGCAATCACAGTTTAAAATCTGATAAACTTTTTAGCAACTTTATAATGTACACCCTGTGAAATACTTTCAGATTTTTATTATTTTATTATTTATCAATGTTACCAGTACAACGTTGCACAAGCTATTTTCCATCCCGCTGAGATACAAAAGAAGCCGAATTCTCCCATGATGTTGTTTGATGCTGCCTTTGACTTATTTATTACATGTTTATTATTAAAGGTTTAAGAACGTTGGTACTTTGAAATAAATCTTTTACTGACAAAACAATCAATAATCTTACCTTTAAAGATTCAATATACACCTTTCAACTCCCTTTAATTTGACCCTTATAGACTACAAACACCCAAAAGAAAATGGATAAGGTTATGTATCCTACATGCAAATATAACTCCATTTAATGATGCAGTTCAATATTCTTAGAAATGCTTGGCTATACTGTAATATAAAAATGAGGAAAAACATTCAGTTTTATTCTCCTTGATACATTCAAATTGTGACGGATTTATAAACTCCACTTTTTGAAATTGTAATTATAATTAGTGATGGTGTAAAATATTGCAAGTAAAATTTGCTACTACCAAACTTATTTTAGTCTTTTGTAAAGAATTTTACATTAATAAAATCGTAATTAATGATATATTGCGTTTTCTTAAAGGGAACCTGTCACCCCGAAAATCGCGGGTGAGGTAAGCCCACCGGCATCAGGGGCTTATCTACAGCATTCTGTAATTCTGTAGATAAGCCCCCGATGTTACCTGAAAGAGGAGAAAAAGACGTTAGATTATACTCACCCAGGGGCGGTCCAGCTGCTGGTCCGGTCGGATGGGTGTCTCTGGTCCGCTGCGGCGCCTCCCATCTTCATTCCAAGACGTCCTCTTCTGATCTTCAGCCACGGCTCTGGTGCAAGCGTACTTTGTCTGCCCTGTTGAGGGCAGAGCAAAGTACTGCAGTGCGCAGGCGCCGGGCCTCTCTGACTTTTCCGGCGCCTGCGCACTGCAGTACTTTGTTCTGCCCTCAACAGGGCAGACAAAGTACGCCTGCGCCGGAGCCGTGGCTGAAGATCAGAAGAGGACGTCTTGGAATGAAGATGGGAGGCGCTGCAGCGGACCAGAGACGCCCATCCGACCGGACCAGCAGCTGGACCTCCCCTGGGTGAGTATAATCTAACATCTTTTTCTCCTCTTTCAGGTAACATCGGGGGCTTAACTACAGCATTACAGAATGCTGTAGATAAGCCCCTGATGCCGGTGGGCTTACCTCACCCGCGATTTTCGGGGTGACAGGTTCCCTTTAAACAGAAAAATAGCTGTAAATTATTTCAGATACTAGAGATAAGCTAATATTTACCATGTACAATTTGTACATTGGTTGTTCTAAAGCTATTTTATTAGTAAAATTACATAGGGCTTGTAACGGGAATTAACTTTGCAATTTACTTTTTCTTAAAAATCCTAACCATTCTGAAGAACAGAGTGATATTTATTTTACTACTTATTGCTTAGGTTACCAGCCAATGCTGCAGTCTAGCAGTGCTGGCTGAACATGTGCAGTGCTTACAAGTAGAGATGAGCAAACTTGAACTGTACAGTTCAGTATTCATACAGGACACACAGTGTCCGGAGCTGACCTCCAAACACGGACTTCCACTGGAAGTCCGTTTTACAGTTCGAGAGAGAAAGATTTTCTAGTTCCAAAGTTCGGGTCCCTATTGATTTCCATAGGGTTTGAGTTTAAGTTCACGTACAATTCTAGTACCAAAACTGATCTTTGGACAAAAGTTTTGTCGAACCTGACGAACCCGAATTTCCATGGGTTGGCTCATTCTTACTTCCAAGCTCTTTTCAATAGAGTTTGTAAACACTACAGCTTGCAGGACCCCTGGAAATTTCTGCTAGCTCTCCATCCTGCCAGTTTCGTTGCCATGGTGCTTCTTTGATCCAGTTTTATGAGGCTGCTTTGCCATTGCAGATATGGAGGAGTACAATAAATAATGGTGGCTAGATATGTTCCATTGTGTCTGAGAACACACAATTCTTTCGCAAAAAGAATAATACAGTCCAAGTGGTGTGTCATCAATTGTAATGAACTTTGACATATTGGAGTACAATTTTCATGTAATTACTATAGGGGGAAGTTTCTGGAAAGTAGTAGATGAGGATGATGATGGGTCTGATGAAAACAACAAGTCACTACTTGCATGTGCAGGCTGGTTACCAGAAAGATTTAAAAAAAAATCTAAATTTGATCTCAATCTGTGTTCAACCTAGAATAGACAGATATTAATACTGTGATGTATGAGTAATATGGCGCATCAGTAGTGATGAGCGAGTGTACTCATTGCTCGGGTTTTCCAGAGCACGCTCGAGTGACCTCTGAGTATTTATGACTGCTCGGAGATTTAGTTTTCATCCTGGCAGCTGAATGATTTAGAGTTTACAGCTACTAGCCTGCTTGATTACATGTGGGGATTCCCTAGCAACCAGGCAACCCCCACATGTACTCAGCCTGGCTAGTAACTGTAAATCATTCAGCTGCAGGGATGAAAACTAAATTGCCGAGCAGTCATAAATACTCAGAGGTCACCCGAGCGTGCTCAGAAAAACCCGAGCAACGAGTACACTCACTCATCACTACCCGTCAGGGATGATTGAGACACCAAAGACAAAAAGGGGTAGATTTAACAAGAATTAATACATTTTATTTGCACAATAATAGTCTTTACATGCCTATAAAAGAAGAAAAAATGGGATAAGGAGAGAAAAACACTAAAAGCAGATAGGGAAATAGATAGAAAAATGCAATATCAGAACCAGAGACAAAAAGATCCCTCATGGGGTGGAATACTCCTGACAAAAAATGTAATTAACACTACTGCAAAAGTCACATGCATAGAATGTACTTAAATTGAACACAGACTAGAACAACTGCATGAAGGTACTGATAGCACAAATCAACAGTACAGGTAACGTGGAGACACACATATGGGCTATAAACCCAAAGGCAATGTAGCTAATGGTAGCTTGGTCAATAGATGAAGAGTAGAGAAAAGTGGATCAGATCCTATACACTAAAGGTACCTTCACACTGAGCGACTTAACAACGATATCGCTAGCGATCCATGACGTTGCAGCGTCCTGGATAGCGATATCATTGTGTTTGACATGCAGCATGCCGATTCAGCGATGTCTTCACTGGTAACCAGGGTAAACATCGGGTTACTAAGCGCAGGGCCGCGCTTAGTAACCCGATGTTTACCCTGGTTACCATTGTAAATGTAAAAAAAAAACAAACACTACATACTTACATTCCAGTGTCTGTCCCCTCGCCGTCAGCTTCCCGCACTGACTGTATTGTATTGTTGTGGTGCCTACAATTGTTAAATGCTAATAGTCAGACAGCCGCAAAACCTTAACCTCTTCTTGTTATTTTATTCCTTTGGTAATTTTTTTTTTAAATAATGACATTAATCTAAAAGAAAAGTAAGTTAATGAAACTTAAAATGCTACATTGTGAAGTTGCTACCCATCTGTTTACACCCAGTAACAAATACTGGGCATAAGCCGAGATTTTCAGCCCAAAATTTTGGGCTGAAAGTGCCCCTCTCGGCTTATACTCGAGTCACGGTGGGCGGCAGGGTCGGCGGGTGAGGGGGAGAGGGAGCTGAGGCATACTCACCTAGTCCCGGCGGTGCTGACGCTCCCTCTGCCCGTCACACGTTCTTCGGTGCTGCAGCTCTACCCCTGTTCAGCGGTCACGTGGGACCCATGGGAGGTGGAGCCGCATATTCATTTCTCTAATCAGCGGTGCCGGTGACCGCTGATAGAGGAAGAGGCTGCGGCACCGAAGACCGTGTGACAGGCAGAGGGAGCGGGACGCCGGGAGCAGGTAAGTATGTCATATTCACCTGTCCGCGTTCCACCCGCCAGGCGCCGCTCTGTCTTCGCGTCCTCTTGCTCTGACTGTTCAGGTTAGAGGGCGCGATGACG
This sequence comes from Ranitomeya imitator, assembly GCF_032444005.1. Lineage (NCBI taxonomy): Eukaryota > Metazoa > Chordata > Amphibia > Anura > Dendrobatidae > Ranitomeya > Ranitomeya imitator. Next base: position 782,990,112 of record NC_091283.1, read on the forward strand.
CATATAGGGTGCGCGCCGCCCTGTGCCTGATCAGTCAGTGCGGAGAGACGCCGGGACCGGACGCCGGGAGCTGCAAGCAAGAAAGGTGAGTATGGCTTTTTTTTCTTTATTATTGCAGCATCAGCAATGGCACAACTTTATATGGCACAGTTATGGGGCAATAATGAACGGCGCAGAGCACTATATGGCAGCTATGGAGCAATAATGAATGGCGCAGAGTACTATATGGCACAGCTATGGGGCAATAATGAACGGCACAGAGTACTATATGGCAGCTATGGGGCAATAATGAACGGTGCAGAGCACTATATGGCACAGCTATGGGGCAATAATGAACGGTGCAGAGCACTATATGGCACAGCTATGGGGCAATAATGAACGGTGCAGAGCACTATATGGCAGCTATGGGGCAATAATGAATGGCGCAGAGTACTATATGGCAGCTATGGGGCAATAATGAATGGTGCAGAGCACTATATGGCACAGCTATGGGACAATAATGAACGGTGCAGAGCACTATATGGCACAGCTATGGGGCAATAATGAACGGTGCAGAGCACTATATGGCACAGCTATGGGGCAATAATGAACGGTGCAGAGTACTATATGGCAGCTATGGGGCAATAATGAACGGTGCAGAGCACTATATGGCACAGCTATGGGGCAATAATGAACGGTGCAGAGCACTATATGGCACAGCTATGGGGCAATAATGAACGGTGCAGAGCACTATATGGCACACCTATGGGGCAATAATGAACGGTGCAGAGTACTATATGGCAGCTATGGGGCAATAATGAACGGTGCAGAGCACTATATGGCACAGCTATGGGGCAATAATGAACGGTGCAGAGCACTATATGGCAGCTATGGGGCAATACTGAACGGCGCAGAGTACTATATGGCAGCTATGGGGCAATAATGAACGGTGCAGAGCACTATATGGCAGCTATGGGGCAATAATGAATGGCGCACAGCACTATATGGCACAGCTATGGGGCAATAATGAACGGCACAGAGTACTATATGGCAGCTATGGGGCAACAATGAACGGTGCAGAGCACTATATGGCACAGCTATGGGGCAATAATGAACGGCGCAGAGCACTATATGGCACATCTATGGGGCAATAATGAATGGCACAGCTTTCTATGGTACATCTATGGGGAAATAATGAACGGCGCAGAGCACTATATGGCACAGCTATGGGGCAACAATGAATGGTGCAGAGCACTATATGGCACAGCTATGGGGCAATAATGAATGGGGCAATAATGAACAGTGCAGAGCACTACATGGCAGCTATGGGGCAATAGTGAACGGTGCAGAGCACTATATGGCACAGCTATGGGGCAATAATGAATGGTGCAGAGCACTATATGGCAGCTATGGGGCAATAATGAACGGCGCAGAGCACTATATGGCACAGCTATGGGGCAATAATGAACGGCGCAGAGTACTATATGGCAGCTATGGGGCAATAATGAACGGTGCAGAGCACTATATGGCAGCTATGGGGCAATAATGAACAGTGCAGAGCACTATATGGCACGGCTATGGGGCAATAATGAATGGCGCAGAGCACTATATGGCACAGCTATGGGGCAATAATGAACGGCGCAGAGCACTATATGGCATAGCTATGGGGCAACAATGAACGGTGCAGAGCACTATATGGCACAGCTATGGGGCAATAATGAATGGTGCAGAGCACTATATGGCACAGCTATGGGGCAACAATGAACGGTGCAGAGCACTATATGGCACAGCTATGGGGCAATAATGAACGGCGCAGAGCACTATATGGCACATCTATGGGGCAATAATGAATGGCACAGCTTTCTATGGTACATCTATGGGGAAATAATGAACGGTGCAGAGCACTATATGGCACAGCTATGGGGCAATAATGAACGGTGCAGAGCATCTATTTTTATTTTTGAAATTTACCGGTAGCTGCTGCATTTTCCACCCTAGGCTTATACTCGAGTCAATAAGTTTTCCCAGTTTTTTGTGGCAAAATTAGGGGGGTCGGCTTATACTCGGGTCGGCTTATACTCGAGTATATACGGTATGTGGCAATAATGGCAGTATGACTGTGGAGTGTACGGTATATAAAGTAGACAATTAGAACAGGTATTTCAAAAATAAAGAAAGCATTTATATTCAGGTTAGATTAAAAAAAAAGCCTCCTGCCTTTACAAAATAGAATGGGACAAGAAAATGAAGGGAGAATCATTTTCCACAAGCAAGCATGTGCAACTGGCCACTGTACTCAGACATGGCTCATACAAGTCTAGAATTAGACCAAGAAATGACGAGGACTCAACAAATTATATAAAGCAAAGCACACACTTACTGTATTTTTCACTTTATAAGATGCACTTTTTTTCCCTAAAGTAAGGGGAACAACTCAGTGCATTTTATAAATCGAACATGGCCATATTCTGCATTATGACACAGATTTATATGAAAGTGCAAACTGCGCAATCACTCATTGCAGTTCAGTAGAAGCTTGCGGCGGGTGGGCCGTGGGGAGGGCAAGCAGTGGAAGCATGTGTTTGGCAGTCCTGTCAAGCATGTAGCAGGCCAGCCATCTGAAGCGGGCGACGGGCTGTGAATTCTGGGACAGGCAGTCACAGGAAGTATAGGGCAGGGTCGGCCACTCAGCAGGGCTGGAAACTGATTGATGGATCGAACTGAGCTGCCTCCACCAATCAGTGATCTGTTCCTGACAAGATTGTGACCATATGAAGAATCGTGTGGGCCTTAATAAAGATCGACTCTATAAATTAGCTAAGCAAAGACACTGAAGGGGAGCTCAGTGGGAGACATGGGAGGAGCAATATAACTACACCCCACATCATCCTTCAGAATATACTGTACCATTGGGTGTATTCTGAAGGATGATGGGGATTAGTTAACCAGTTACTGTCTACCCTGATGTGATTTTTTAAATGATTTTCAAATAAAAACAAGGATATTTTCTATCTCAAGGATCCAGCATTGCTTCTTTTGTTTATCTTTGGGCATAATCAACATGTGACTACCACCCCGACATGCTTAAGAATACACTTATGCATACAGTATTATTTTATTTTTTTCTTTCCTCCTCTAAAACCTAGGTGCGTCTTAAAAAGCAAAAAATAAGGCACGTAGTTTATTTGTCTTTAAATTTTATTTTTTTTAAGTCCTCATGCCTTTACCAAATTGAATGGGACCCCCAAATCTAGGTAGAAATACAGTCATGGCCAAAAGTATTGACACACCTGCAATTCTGTCAAATAATACTCATTTTCTTCCTGAAAATGATTGCAAACACAAATTATTTGGTATTATTATCTTCATTTAATTTGTCTTAAATAATAAAACACAAAAAGAATTGTCCTAAAGCTAAATTGGATATAATGCCACACTAAACATAAAAAAGGGTGGACAAAATTATTGGCACTGTTCGAAAAATCATGTGATGCTTCTCTAATTTGTGTAATTAACAGCACCTGTAACTTACCTGTGGCACCTAACAGGTGTTGGCAATAACTAAATCACACTTGCAGCCAGTTGACATGGATTAAAGTTGACTCAACCGCTGTCCTGTGTCCTTGTGTGTACCACATTGAGCATGGAGAAAAGAAAGAAGGCCAAAGAACTGTCTGAGGACTTGAGAAACCAAATTGTGTGGAAGCATGAGCAATCTCAAGGCTACAAGTCCATCTAAAAAGACCTGAATGTTCCTGTGTCTACCGTGCGCAGTGTCATCAAGAAGTTTAAAGCCCATGGACTGTGGACGGAAAAGAAAAATTGACAAGAGATTTCAATGCAAGATTGTGCGGATGTTGGATAAAGAACCTCGACTAACATCCAAACAAGTTCAAACTGCCCTGCAGTCCGAGGGTACAACAGTGTCAACCCGTACTATCCGTCGGTGTCTAAATGAAAAGGGACTGTATGGTAGGAGACCCAAGAAGACCCCACTTCTTACCCCGAGACATAAAAAAGCCAGGCTGGAGTTTGCCAAAACATACCTGAAAAAGCCTAAAACATTTTGGAAGAATGTTCTCTGGTCAGATGAGACAAAAGTAGAGCTTTTTGGGCAAAGGCATCAACAGTTTATAGGAGAAAAAAAGAGGCATTCAAAGAAAAGAACACGGTCACTACAGTCAAACATGGTGGTGGTTCCCTGATGTTTTGGGGTTGCTTTGCTGCCTCTGGCACTGGACTGCTTGACCGTGTGCATGGCATTATGAAGTCTGAAGACTACCAACAAATTTTGCAGCATAATGTAGGGCACAGTGTGAGAAAGCTGGGTCTCCCTCAGAGGTCATGGGTCTACCAGCAGGACAATGACCCAAAACACACTTCAAAAAGCACTAGAAAATAGTTTGAGAGAAAGCACTGGAGACTTCTAAGGTGGCCAGCAATGAGTCCAGACCTGAATCCCTTAGAACACCTGTGGAGAGATCTAAAAATGGCAGTTTGGAGAAGGCACCCTTCAAATATCAGGGACCTGGAGCAGTTTGCCAAAGAAGAATGGTCTAAAATCCCAGCAGAGCATTGTAAGAAACTCATTGATGGTTACCGGAAGTGGATATTTTGGCTAAAGGTTGTGCAACCAAGTATTAGGCTGAGGGTGCCAATACTTTTGTCTGGCCCATTTTTTTTGTGTGAAATGATCAATGTTTTGCATTTGGCTTCATTCTCTTTTGTGTTTTTTCATTTAAGACAAATTAAATGAAGATAATAATATCAAATAATTTGTGTTTGCAATCATTTTCAGGAAGAAAATGAGTATTATCTGACAGAATTGCAGGGGTGTCAATACTTTTGGCCATGACTGTACATCCCAATATCAAGCACGTGTAACTCGCCGCTGCATTCAGGTTTCTTGTGAAAATGTCTAATGTTAGACTAATTGGAGCAATGAAGTGGGCTCAAAAAATAGTTTTAACAATGTGCACACTTTGGTGGGGAAACACTTGTACTAAACTTTGATGATTTTGGAGAAAAAAAAATGGAAGATCTCAATACAAATGTATCGCACTTGCGTTTACTAACAGAAGCAACCTTTAAATTCAGATTTAGATGTAAAATCTGCAATAAATGATTTAAGAGTACCATTGCTTGCGGTCAATGTGAGAGAATAAAATGGAAAAAAGACAGCTACTAAGGGGTTGTTGCAGTATATTACAGATGTATTAATTCAGTCACACACTGAATGGTGATGATGAAACAGGTCACTGTACAGTAAATCACTTGAATTAATATATATAACTTCACAGGATGAGACTATCACTCTAATTTTCAAAAGGTACATCGGCACAAAAGTAGTACACCAAAATTGCATTGAGCCTTTATCTGCCCCTATTCAGTGTGCAGGATGTTTGTTCAAATTCATGGAAAAATGGATTTCAGGAAATTTGACTCAAACACGATCCTCCTTTTAATGCTTTATATTATTCTACAGCCTTTATAGTGGAGATCATGTTTTGTGTTGTACTGTTACAAGCTCTATTTGCTCTATTTTCCGTACCTAAAGTAAAGTTCTTTTGAAAGTAAAGATGTAAAAAAATGCATTAGCTGTCTTACTGTTCAGTATTTAATTGTCTCAGTACAATAAAAGAAAGTGTTGATTTTACTGAACACTGAGGTTAGTTGCTTAAAGTTTCTGAAGTCAAATAATAAGAAAAGGTGCCATGCTAAAAACAAAGAGATATATAATTTCCTACACTGTACATGTGCAGAACATAAATCAAAAATTTCTTTAGAACTATTATTTTTCAACTCTTTTTTTTTTCAGAGAACGTAAGCGTCTTATGCATTTTAGGAAACCTTTTGTTGTATTTTTACATTGTGCAAAAGTACAAATGAAAAAAATGATTTTGTCTGTACATGGACCAACTCAATTTTAAAGAACTGCTGAATATGTTGCCACTAAAAAAGTTAGAATTATTATACTTGAGTAAAAGCCAAGATTTTCAGCTCATTTTTTTAGGCTGAAAGTGCCCCTCTCGGCTTATACTCGAGTCATTGTCCCAGGGAGTCGGCGGGGGAGGGAGAGTGGCAGGAGTGGCAGCTGTCACATCATACTCACCCCCTCCTGGTGCGGTCTCTCTGCAAGTCCCTGCATATGTGATGGTCTCTGGCGTGCGCCGGCAGCTTGTTCCTGTGTTCATTGGTCACATGGTACTGCTCATTAACCCCTTTCTGACCTCGGACGGGATAGTTCATCTGAGGTCAGAACCCCCGCTTTGATGCGGGCTCCGGAGGTGAGCCCGCATCAAAGCCGGGACATGTCAGCTGTTTTGAACAGCTGAAATGTGCCCGCAATAGCGGCGGGTGAAATCGCAATTCACCCACCGCTATTAACTAGTTAAATGCCGCTATCAATCGCTGACAGCGGCATTTAACCGGTGCTTCCGGCCGGGCGGCCGGAAATGAGCGCATCGCTGTCCCCGTCACATGATCGGGGGTCAGTGATGCTTCTGTACAGTAACCATAGATGATCGCTGCTATGTAGCAGAGGCGATCGAGTTGTGCCAGCTTCAAGCCTCCTATGGGCGCTATTGAAGCATGGCAAAAGTTTAAAAAATTTTTTAAAAAATGTGAAAAAATATATATATAAAAGTTTAAATCACCCCCCCTTTCGCCCCGTTCAAAATAAATCAATAAAAAAAAAATCTAACCTACACATATTTGGTATCCCCGCGTTCAGAATCGCCCAATCTATCAATAAAAAAAAGCATTTATCTGATCGCTAAAAAGCGTAGCGAGAAAAAAATTTGAAACGCCAGAATTATGTTTTTTTGGTCGCCGCGACATTGCATTAAAATGCAATAACGGGCGATAAAAAGAACGTATCTGCACCGAAATGGTATAATTAAAAACGCCAGCTCAGCACGCAAAAAATAAGCCCTCAACCGACCCCAGATCATGAAAAATAGAGACGTTATGTGTATCGGAAAATGGCACAATTTTGTTTTGTTTTGTTTTGCAAAGTTTGGAATTTTGTTTCACCACTTAGATAAAAAATAACTTAGTCATGTTAGGTGTTTATGAACATGTAATACATTTCAAAAACCTGACCTGCACATCCAAACATAGACTAAGTGTGAACAGGTGCTGAACCGAGAGTCACCAACTCGTATATAGTTAAATAAATAAATAAGGCAGCACACTGCAGCGCTAGAACATACAAACTTGAAATACGAAATTTGAACTGCATTACTGCACTAGAAATATGAAAAATGAGAGCGTTTAGCGCATAAAAATGGCCAATTTTATGTGTACCTGGTAGCCACTTTACGGCATCTCTCTTATACCAGGTCCTACGCTTGCCTTACCTCACTGAGAATAATTGTCTACATCTGAATGGGTACATGTGAAACCTCTTCCTAGACTAAAATTCTCTCTCTCTATGGAGGGGTATTGGACCTGCTGTAATTAAAACACCTGTGGCTAGAAGGCGGAGTGCACGATCAGAAGGCTAGAGAATACATTTCAAAAACCTGACCTGCACATCCAAACATAGACTAAGTGTGAACAGGTGCTGAACCTAGAGTCGCCAACTCGTATATAGTTAAATAAATAAGGCAGCACACTGCAGCGCTAGAACATACAAACTTGAAATACGAAATTTGAACTGCATTACTGCACTAGAAATATGAAAAATGAGAGCGTTTAGCGCATAAAAATGGCCAATTTTATGTGTACCTGGTAGCCACTTTACGGCATCTCTCTTATACCAGGTCCTACGCTTGCCTTACCTCGCTGAGAATAATTGTCTCCATCTGAATGGGTACATGTGAAACCTCTTCCTAGACTAAAATTCTCTCTCTCTATGGAGGGGTATTGGACCTGCTGTAATTAAAACACCTGTGGCTAGAAGGCGGAGTGCACGATCAGAAGGCTAGAGAATACATTTCAAAAACCTGACCTGCACATCCAAACATAGACTAAGTGTGAACAGGTGCTGAACCTAGAGTCGCCAACTCGTATATAGTTAAATAAATAAATAAGGCAGCACACTGCATCGCTAGAACATACAAACTTGAAATACGAAATTTGAACTGCATTACTGCACTAGAAATATGAAAAATGAGAGCGTTTAGCGCATAAAAATGGCCAATTTTATGTGTACCTTGTAGCCACTTTACGGCATCTCTCTTATACCAGGTCCTACGCTTGCCTTACCTCACTGAGAATAATTGTCTACATCTGAATGGGTACATGTGAAACCTCTTCCTAGACTAAAATTCTCTCTCTCTATGGAGGGGTATTGGACCTGCTGTAATTAAAACACCTGTGGCTAGAAGGCGGAGTGCACGATCAGAAGGCTAGAGAATACATTTCAAAAACCTGACCTGCACATCCAAACATAGACTAAGTGTGAACAGGTGCTGAACCTAGAGTCGCCAACTCGTATATAGTTAAATAAATAAGGCAGCACACTGCAGCGCTAGAACATACAAACTTGAAATACGAAATTTGAACTGCATTACTGCACTAGAAATATGAAAAATGAGAGCGTTTAGCGCATAAAAATGGCCAATTTTATGTGTACCTGGTAGCCACTTTACGGCATCTCTCTTATACCAGGTCCTACGCTTGCCTTACCTCGCTGAGAATAATTGTCTCCATCTGAATGGGTACATGTGAAACCTCTTCCTAGACTAAAATTCTCTCTCTCTATGGAGGGGTATTGGACCTGCTGTAATTAAAACACCTGTGGCTAGAAGGCGGAGTGCACGATCAGAAGGCTAGAGAATACATTTCAAAAACCTGACCTGCACATCCAAACATAGACTAAGTGTGAACAGGTGCTGAACCTAGAGTCGCCAACTCGTATATAGTTAAATAAATAAGGCAGCACACTGCAGCGCTAGAACATACAAACTTGAAATACGAAATTTGAACTGCATTACTGCACTAGAAATATGAAAAATGAGAGCGTTTAGCTCACAGTTCACACTTAGTCTATGTTTGGATGTGCCGGTCAGGTTTTTGAAATGTATTCTCTAGCCTTCTGATCGTGCACTCCGCCTTCTAGCCACAGGTGTTTTAATTACAGCAGGTCCAATACCCCTCCATAGAGAGAGAGAATTTTAGTCTAGGAAGAGATTTCACATGTACCCATTCAGATGGAGACAATTATTCTCAGCGAGGTAAGGCAAGCGTAGGACCTGGTATAAGAGAGATGCCGTAAAGTGGCTACCAGGTACACATAAAATTGGCCATTTTTATGCGCTAAACGCTCTCATTTTTCATATTTCTAGTGCAGTAATGCAGTTCAAATTTCGTATTTCAAGTTTGTATGTTCTAGCGCTGCAGTGTGCTGCCTTATTTATTTAACTATGAACATGTAATGACCTGGAGAATCATAATGGCTGGTCAGTTTTAGCATTTAATGAACCTAGCAAAAAAGCCAAACAAAAAACAAGTGTGGGACTGCACTTTTTTTTGCAATTTCACCGCACTTGGAATTTTTTTCCTGTTTTCTAGTACATGACATGCTAAAACCAATAACGTCATTCAAAAGGACAACTTGTTTCGCAAAAAATAAGCTCTCACATGTCCATATTGATGAAAAAATAAAAAAGTTATTGCTCTGGGAAGAAGGGGAGCAAAAAACGAACACGGAAAAACGGAAAATCCCAAGGTCACGAAGGGTTAAACTAATGAATATGTGCTCCACGCCTATGGGAGTGGAGTTGCGTGCATATTCATTACTTTAATGAGTGGTACCATGTGACCGCTGAACACAGGAAGAGCTGCCAGTGCCAGAGACCATCTGAGAAGCAGGGACGTGCAGAGATGACAGCTGCCACTCCTGCCACTCCCCCTCCCCCTTCCGACCCCCTGGGACAATGACTCGAGTATAAGCCGAGAGGGGGCACTTTCAGCCTAAAAACGTGGGCTAAAAATCTTGGCTTTTACTCGAGTATATACAGTACTTAAACTATAATTTTTTTAAATACCTTTTAAATTTGGCCTTATACACAAAACATTGTACAGGAAGAATTATAACATATTTTTTTCCTGTAAAATGCAATTTCTCATCAGTTCGGAATGTTTTAATGTCACTCCTTAAAGTGGAGTAAATGTGTGACACCATTGTTCTCATCAGCGATCAAGGAGTCAGAGATTCTATCAGGAGTCTTCCTCATGCTGTTCTCCTTCTATTCAACACTTTTTCCATCCATTTGAACATTTTCACTGCCCCCCGGATCTTTTTGTATGCTCTGCCTGTAAAAAAGCTTATTTCCTATTGACTTCCAATATAATTGTTAGTCGAAACGAGCATTCGGGTATTAGGAATTGCTCATTTCAAGCAAAGAGCACCTGAGCATTTTACTTCTTGCTCATCTCTAGTGTCAATATATCAACATTCATGACAACTTCTTCGCCCATTCACAGCTCATTTCTGGAGAGTGTAACACACACACACATCTTTGGTCAATCTCCTTTTAAGCTCACCACTGCACAAGTGTTGAACTCATCTAAAGAGCCTGGGGCTGTTGTAAAGTGTCTGTACAATAATTGTGCCTCCAACAGTAAAGGCCCCTTCACATTAAGCGACGCTGCAGCGATACCGACAACGATCCGGATTGCTGCAGCGTCGCTGTTTGGTCACTGGAGAGCTGTCACACAGACAGCTCTCCAACGACCAACGATGCCGGTAACCAGGGTAAACATCGGGTAACTAAGCGCAGGGCCGCGCTTAGTAACCCGATGTTTACCCTGGTTACCATCCTAAAAGTAAAAAAACAAACAGTACATACTTACCTACCGCTGTCTGTCCCCTGCGCTCTGCTTCTCTGCATTCCTCCTGTACTGTCTGTGTGAGCACAGCGGCCGGAAAGCAGAGCGGTGACGTCACCGCTCTGCTTTCCGGCTGACCGACGCTCACAGCCAGTACAGGAGGAGTGCAGAGCACAGCGCCGGGGACAGACAGCGGTAGGTAAGTATGTACTGTTTGTTTTTTTACTTTTAGGATGGTAACCAGGGTAAACATCGGGTTACTAAGCGCGGCCCTGCGCTTAGTTACCCGATGTTTACCCTGGTTACCAGTGAAGACATCGCTGGATTGGTGTCACACACGCCGATCCAGCAATGTCCGCGGGAGATCCAGCGACGAAATAAAGTTCTGGACTTTCTTCAGCGACCAACGATCTCCCAGCAGGGGCCTGATCGTTGGTCGCTGTCACACATAACGATTTCATTAACGATATCATTGCTACGTCACAAAATGCAACGATATCGTTAACAATATCGTTATGTGTGAAGGTACCTTAACAGTGCCTCTTCTACGCCTCTACACACAGTTATAATGCAATGAAGGAAAGGTATGGCTTATTAGGGCACTCAAACCAAGACAGACACTTGTTATAGCTAGAAAAGAAACCTCTTTACTTGGTCATTCTACTCACAAAGCTTTTCGGCGGTGAGCCCGCCTTCATCAGGTAACCTTTTTGTTAAAGCACGACAATTTTTTGTTTACAGAAAACAGATTGAATGCTACAAAGAAAAGAACACAGTACCTACAGTCAAATATGGTAGAAATTCAAATATGTTTTGGGGTTGTTTTGCTGCCTCTGACACTGGGTGCCTTGACTGTGTGCAAAGCATCATGAAATTTGAAGATTAGCAAAGGAATTTGTTTCATAATGTAGACCCCAGTGTCAGAAAGCTGGGTTTGTATACTAAGTCATGGGTTTTGCAGCAGGACAATGATCCCAAACATACTTCAAGAAGCACCCAGCATGGATGGAAACAAAGCGCTGGAGAGTTCTGAAGTGACCAACAATGAGATCGGATCAAAATCCCATTGAACACCTGTGGAGAGATCTTAAAATTGTTGTTGGGAGAAGGTGCCTTCAAATATGAGAGACCTGGAGCAGTTTGTAAAAGATAAGTGGTCAGAAATTCTATTTAAGGGTTGTAAGAAGCTTGTTGATCGTTATAGGAAGTGATTGATTGCAGTTATTTATTCCAAAAAGCGTACAAACAAATATTAAGTTGAGGGTGCCAACAACTTTGTCAGGCCTATTTTTGGGTTTTGTGTAAAACTACGTCCAATTTGCTTGTTTTTCTCTGTGTATAACAGAACATCTGTAATTGCAAAAATATTCTGGGAGAAATACTTCATTTTCTGGAATAATTTCAAAGGTGCTAACACTTTCAGCCATGTATATCTGCCTGTAAACATAAACTGAGAAGCAGCAGAAAGACATCACAAGACCTGAAGAGGGTGATTTAACCTGTCTTTATTTTTTTCTCTAGCCCAAGCCAATCAGCAAAAAAAAACTAATTCAAGTAGAAAACCACTTTAACACAGGAGAGTCCATACACAGGGGCACTTTGCTCCAAATATACACTCTTGGCTTTGCCATAGCACATCTCTTATGCAGCACAGGCAAAACTGTTCTTGTTACCAGCATTGGAGAAAGCACAGTTTGTACCTGATGAGCAATGATGCTGCTGATCCAAACTATTTGTCAGGCCGGTTTCACACGTCAGTGGCTCCGGTACGTGAGGTGACAGTTTCCTCACGTACCGGAGCCACTGACACACGTAGACACATTAAAATCAATGCATCTGTGCAGATGTCATTGATTTTTTGCGGACCGTGTCTCCGTGTGCCAAACACGGAGACATGTCAGTGTTCGTGGGAGCGCACGGATTACACGGACCCATTAAAGTCAATGGGTCCGTGCAAAACAGGTACCGCACACGGACGTTGTCCGTGTGCAGTCCGTGTGCCGTGCAGGAGACAGCGGTACATTAAGCTCTGTTCCCCCCACTGGTGCTGAAGCCGCCATTCATATCTTCTCTACAGCAGTGTTTGCTGTAGAGAAGATATGAATAATCGTGTGTAAAATCAAGATCCAGGTCATCACCCCGCTCCCACCCCCTGTGTGCCCCCCCTCTCCCCCCGCTGTGATTTAAATACTCACCCGGCTCCCGGCTCCCTCGCAGCGTCCTGTCCTGGCCGCACCTTCTACTGTATGAGCGGTCACGTGGGGCCGCTCATTTACAGTAATGAATATGCGGCTCCACCCCTACGGGAGGTGGAGCCGCATATTCATGACTGTAATCGGCGGCCCCACGTGACCGCTCATACAGTAGAAGGTGCGGCTAGGACAGGAAACAGCACCAGCGAGGGAGCCAGGTGAGTATTTTCATCACAGCGGGGGGGCGCACAGGGGGTGGGAGGGGGGTGGGGACCTGGATCTTGATTTTACACACAATTATTCAAATCTTCTCTACAGCAAACGCTGCTGCAGGGAAGATATGAATGGGGCTTCAGCACCAAATGCAGGGGACAGCGCTAAACTTTAGCGCTGTCTCTGGCACGGTGCGTGTGGTACCCAGTGGGCACATGGGCAGCACATGTGTGCTGCACGTGTGCCACACTGATGTGCCACAGAAACGCACCGGCACATGTACACGGATAATTCCGGTACCGATTTTTCTGGTACCGTAATTATCTGGACGTGTGAGACTGGCCTCAAGCAGAGGCGCATTCCCACCTCACCCGTCCAGGGTAAGCAGAAAGCCAGAAGGCAGGGAAGTGGTGCATGCCTGAAAAATAAAACTGATCAGAACCCTTTAAATCTACCAGAAGCTCTCCAGCTTTCCCTACACCAGGTTGAACTTATATGATCATACAGTGTTATACAATCATCCTCTGCCGAAATAAAAAAAAATAATACTTTTGCATGAGATTATGTTTTGTGCTTGTGAAGTCTCATTTCTTTAGGGTAAGAATATTTTCAGTAGGCTGTAAACTTTCCATAAATGAAGCTATTTAGTCATGGAAAAAAGAAAAGAAGCTGCTTTGTAATATACATCTTTTACTATTGTGTATTATTTGCAGTTCCCTGAATGTAATCAGCAGTATAAACAATGGAGGCTTTTGTTGTATTTGCAGGGCTATGTACAGTTATTACAATTACTCTTCAATTCAATCCAGTATAAAACGTTATCTACCAAAGACAATGGAAATTAGAATAATCTTTATTGGTGGCACTATTTTCCACAGTACTGCACAATTTTGTGGGGTCATGATTGAAAAGCAACAATTTAAAAACTTACAAATCAAACAAAAGCGACACAAGGACCCATCATGCAAATGCTTGCAATATAAAGGGGTTGTCCACTACCTGGACAACCCCTTCTGAATCTCTCTGTTTCCCTCTTGTAAAATAATAACCCCAATACTCACCTTTGGTGCTGGCGCCATTCCAGTGGTGTCAGCACTGGCTTTTCATGGGATTGCTATCCCTGCAGCCAATCAGCACTGGTTTTACTCTCCAAATCCTTTGGATAAATTACATACATCCGTAAGAACTGGAACTGCATATGTTACGTCCGAAGGTTGGGTGAGTGAAGCCAGCGATTTATGGACGCACGGTTGCGTTACATAATAATATCACACAACCCCTGGGAGATCCAGTGCTGTTGCCAGAGGTAAGTATAAAGGTACCGTCACATTTAGCGACGCTGCAGCGATACAGACAACAATCCCAATCGCTGCAGCGTCGCTGTTTGGTCGCTGGAGAGCTGTCACACAGACAGCTCTCCAGCGACCAACGATGCCAGTCCCCTGGTAACCAGGATAAACATCGGGTTACTAAGCGCAGGGCCGCGCTTAGCAACCCGATGTTTACCCTGGTTACCAGCGTAAACGTAAAAAAAAAAAACACTATATACTTACCTTCCGCTGTCTGTCCTCCGGCACTGTGCTTCTCTGCACTGACTGTGAGCGCCAGCCGGAAAGCACAGCGGTGACCTCACTGCTGTGCTCTGCTTTCCGGCTGGCCGGCGCTCACAGTGCAGAGAAGCAGAGCGCCGGAGGACAGACAGCGGAAGGTATGTAGTGTTTGTTTCTTTTTACGTTTACGCTGGTAACCAGGTTAAACATCGGGTTACTAAGCGCGGCCCTGCGCTTAGTAACCCGATGTTTACCCTGGTTACCAGTGAAGACATCGCTGAATCGGCGTCACACACGCCGATTCAGCAATGTCTGCGGGGAGTCCAGCGACGAAATAAAGTTCTGGACTTTCTGCGCCGACCAACGATGGCACAGCAAGATCCTGATCGCTGCTGCCTGTCAAACTGAACGATATCGCTAGCCAGGACGCTGCAACGTCACGGATCGCTAGCGATATCGTTCAGTGTGAAGGTACCTTTAGCGTTATTATTTTGCAAGAGAGAAACTTAGGAATTCAAAAGGGGGTGTTTGAGTAGTGGATAACCTCTTTAAAGCAAATCTGTCAATAAGATTAACTAAGCTATCTACATGGGTATGCAGGTCATAGAAAGGTCTACAAATCTCACACTGGTAACTCCCCCATTGATTTAAACTAAGCTCTGAACACAGATTCTCAGGAGATCAGTTTCCGGCTTATGACAACCCAAAACATTCAAATGACTATGATCAAAAGTTCACATACCCCATTTCTTAATACCGTGTATTGCCCCCTCTAGCATCAATGACAGCTTGAAGTCTTTTGTGGTAGTTGTGGATGAGGTTCTTTATTTTCTAAGATGGTAAATCTGCTCACTCTTCTTGGCAAAAAGCCTCTAGTTCAAGTAAATTCCAGGACTGTCTAGCATGAACTGTGTGCTTGAGATCTCCCCAGAGTGACTCAATGATATTGAAGTCAGGAATACTGAGATAGCCTCTCCAGAACCTTCACTTTGTTCTGTCCCGCCGCACAGAGACACCCTGCCTGCTGCACAAAGACCCCACACACCGCATAGAGCCCCGGCGACATACAGCACATTAAACATAGAGTTCATACTCACCATTACTTGTCATTTTGATCCCCGAAGCCAGTGTCCTCTGTAAAAAAGAAGAAAAAAACAAACAACCAATATACTCCCTGTACGCAGAAATCCACGAGTGTCCCACGACGATCTCCAGTGGCTACAAATATTGGCCCCCGGCTGTCGGCTTTCCCCCTCTGGCGCAGAAAATTGCGTGGGAGTCCACACCGTTTTTTTCCGCTTTCTTTTTTTCTTTTTAATTCAACGCTCATTAAAGCCTCTTTCACACTTGCATCGGTACGGGTCCGTCGCTATACGTCGGGCTGATGTACCGACGCACGTTGTGAAATTTGTGCACTATGTGGGCAGCGGATGCAGTTTTTCAATGCATCCGCTGGCCATTCTGAAGTGCGGGGAGGAGGCGGTGGAGTTTCTGCAGCGAATGCGGGGTAGAAAATGGCGGGCGCGACGGCCAAAAAATCGTTCACTTGAACGTTTTTTGTGCCAACGGTCCGCCAAAACACAACAGATCCGTTGCACGACGGACACGACGTGGGGCCATCCGTCGCGATCTGTTGCTAATACAAGTCTATGGGTAAAAAACGCATCCTGCGAGCACATTTGCAGTATCCGTTTTTTCCGCCGGATCGTTTTTTTCCTGCCGGATCCGTTTTTTTCCACCAGATCCGTTTTTTTCCGCCAGACCCGTTTTTTTCTGCCTGATCCGTTTTTTCCACCAGATACTTTTTTTTCAGACGGATCATTTTTTCCACCGGATGTTTTTTCCCACCGGATCTGTGGAAAAAAACGGATCCAGCGGAAAAAAAATGAACCGGTGGAAAAAATGGATCTGGCAAAAAAAATCCCGATCCGGCGGAAAAAAACGGATCCTGCAAATATGCTTGCAGGATGCGCTTTTTACCCATAGACTTGTATTAGCGACAGATTGCGATGGATGGCCACACGTCGCGTTCATTGTGCAACGGATTTGTTGTGTCTTGGCGGACCGTCGGCACGAAAAAACGTTCAAGTGAACATTTTTTTGGCCATTGCGCCCGCCATTTTCTACCACGCATGTGCGGCAGAAACTCCGCCCCCTCCTCCCCACACTTCAGAATGGGCAGCAGATGCATTGAAAAACTGCATCTGCTGCCCACGTCGTGCACAAATTTCACAACGTGTGTCGGTATTTCGGCCCGACGCATAGCGACGAACCTGTACCGATGCAAGTGTGAAAGAGGCCTTAATGAGCGTTGAATTTAAAAAAAAAAAAGAAAGCGGAAAAAACGGCGTGGGCTCCAGCACAATTTTCTGCGCCAGAGGGGGAAAGCCGACAGCCGGGGGCCAATATTTGTAGCCTGCTATGAATATCAGCCCGCAGCTGTCTGTTCATAGCCTAGAGAGGGGCCATGGATATTGGCCCCCCCAGCTACAAATACCAGTCCGCAGCCGCCCCAGAAATGGCGCATCTGTAAGATGCGCCAATTCCGGCACTTAGCCCCTTTCTTCCCACTCCCGTGTAGCAGTGGGATATGGGGTAATAAGGGGTTAATGTCACCTTGCTATTGTAAGGTGACATTAAGCCGGGTTAATAACGGAGATGCGTCAATAAGACGCCTATCCATTATTAATCCAATAGTAAGAAAGGGTTATTAAAACACACACATTCGGAAAAAAGTATTTTAATATTCTTCATTTAACCATACTTACCATACTTCAGCGCCTGCAAAAAAAACATAAAATAATAAACTGTATACTACAAGTCCGCCGTAGTCCAATTAATAACGAGTGTCCCACGACGATCTCCCCTATAGAACACTGACATCGGGGGATGTCACTGCTCTATAGGACCCTCAGTGACACACTGTCAGGAGACAATGGCTCCTGCAGTGCATCACTGAGGTTACTATAGTTCAAAGTCTCACTTTACGGCAATTGCTGCGTGGGAATAAATCTCACCCAGCAATGCCATAAGTGAGGCTAGGGACTATTTTTTTTACAGCGGCAGAGGAATACCTTCCTCCTGTCATTGTGATTCTGGGGCCCCTGGAGAGTGGTCGCAACAGCTGTTTCTGCCGTTCTCCACGGGAGATCGTCATGGGACACTCGTGGATTGCTGTGGACATGGAGTTTATTGGTTGTTTGTTTTTTTCATCTTATTTACAGATGACACTAGCTTTGGGGATCAAAATGACAAGTAATGGTGAGTATGAACTCTATGTTTAATGTACTGTATGTCTGTATGTATGTAATGTATGAATGTACTGTATGGAGTATGTATGGAGTATTTTTTTTTTCATTTAACACATTAGCCGGATGATGGGACTACTACTGTCCCATCATTGGCTAATGTGTCAATCACTGTCAGTGTAGCAGGCATCGTCCGATGGGACTTGTAGTCCCATTGGACGATGCCTGCACTGAGACACCCCGCACGCCGCAGAGACCCCGCACAGAGACACCCCGCATGCCGCAAAATGCTAGTAGACGATGTAAATAGTTAATTTGAGACCTGAAGCTTATGATAAAAGTATCATTCTTCAATCTAATACTAATAAAGGCTAGGTCATTAATATAAGATCGGTGGGGATTCAACACTAGACACTGATCAGCTGATCTGGCCTAAGGTTGTGGCTGGATGTAAACAGGTTTTTTTTAAGTGGAACTCTACAGCTTGGTATACTGCATAGTGGCCTCTGTGAGATACTGAAGACTACCTCATATTGAAGAGAAGAAAAACAATAATATTATTTCTATAGTGCCAACATATTTTGCAACACTTTAGAATGCATTCGTACAAACAATGGTGGCCTAGTTGTTATCACTAGTGTTGAGCGATACCATCCGATATTTGAAAGTATCGGTATCGCCGATACCGATATCTGATACCAATACAAGTCAATGGGACACAAATATCGGAAGGTATGCTCTATGGTTCCCAGGGTCTGAAGGAGAGGAAACTCTCCTTCAGGCCCTGGGATCCATATTCATGTGTAAAATAAAGAATAAAAATAAAAAATATTGATATACTTACCCTCGGACGCGCCCTGGTTGTCACCGCTGCAACCGCCATGCTTCCCTTTTTAAGAATGAGCGCGTTAAGGACCTTCGATGATGTCGCGGCTTGTGATTGGTTGTGTGAGCGGTCACATGACCGCTCAGCGACCAATCACAAGCCGCGACGTCATCGAAGGTCCTTAACGCGCTCATTCTTAGGAACGGAAGCATGGCGGTTGCAGCGGTGACAACCAGGGCGCGTCCGAGGGTAAGTATATCAATATTTTTTATTTTTATTCTTTATTTTACACATGAATCTTAATCCCGATACCGATTCCCGATATCACAAAAATATCGGAACTCGGTATCGGAATTCCGATACCGCAAATATCGGCCGATACCCGATACTTGCGGTATCGGAATGCTCAACACTAGTTATCACTGTTGCTTTGCAACACAGGGGTCCTGGGTTCAAATCCCACCAAGGACAACATATGCAATGAGTTTGTATGTTCTCCCCGTGTTTAAGTGGGTTTCCTCCGGGTTCTTCGATTTCCTCCTAAACTCCAAAGACACACTGATCGGGAATTCAGTTTGTGAGTCACAATGGAGACAGTGATGATAATGCCTGTAAAGCACTGTGGAATTAATGGCGCTATATAAGCAAGTAAAATAAATATCTAGCTACATGAACCGGTCACATAAGAATAACAGTAAAAGTTTCAAAGGCAAGAAAAAGGCAAATTCTGGAGATACTTTTGAGGTGCAGGATATATAAGCTTCCAACTGATTGGATATAGAGAACAAAACAAAATCATAATCTTGCGCTTGCTGCCTGGAGGTTATGGTAGTACCACACATAGAAATATCAGGTTAACCGTAGGTTACTAGAAGGATAAAACACCAGAAATTC
This sequence comes from Ranitomeya imitator, assembly GCF_032444005.1. Lineage (NCBI taxonomy): Eukaryota > Metazoa > Chordata > Amphibia > Anura > Dendrobatidae > Ranitomeya > Ranitomeya imitator. The sequence continues at coordinate 783,009,793 of NC_091283.1, forward strand.
AATTTTGAAAATATTGAGTTTCAGATAGAGAGAGAACATGATTTTATAGTATATGTCATTATCGATGACATACCTTGAATCTTTTGTGCAACAATGCAAAATCTCCAACAGGAAATCCTCAAATATCATGTGTTAGGTGTCGAGTTCCCAACTCTGCACAGGGGGCATCTCGAAGCATCTACGCTACAGTCTTCCTTTCTCCTCCGGCCACAGTGGAGCCTGCTCAGCAGACACGTCAGTCCCAGCATCTGGCTCAAGCTGATACTGTGCAGCTGGTTAGTGCTGTCCTTCCAGGCTCAGCCATAGCAACCAGTTCTGATCAGCGGCGAGCGGGCGCTCCTGGGACTAAGTCCTGCTTTTCTTCTTCTGAGCATGCTCAAGGGATGACCTCCCATTGGAGGTCGGGGGTCACATGCTCAGGTCCTGTAGCAGTTCCTATTGGACCACTAGGAAGGTCCCAGAGAGCTTCCGTTATAAAAGGTTCGCATGGCCGCACGGCCATGCTCTAGTATAAACCTGTTATTGTGTGTGTGCTTGTATGCCTGTTCTGGTGATTGTTCCTTAATCATTCCCATTCCTATTGTTGTTGAATGCTCGCGAATGTTGAAGCTACCTAGCGCCTGACAATACAATCCTTAACACAAAAGCATGATACTTACTGTGTCAAACCAGCAGCAACTGCCAGTGTGTCACCGTGTGCAATTAGAGTGCTTTCCTGGCCCTAGTTAGGGTGGTTAGTGGTGTCTGCTAGAGCGGCGCTGTTCGCAATCTGGGCAATAATCTTTTATTAGTCCTGACAACCGGTCAGTTAGGGTTGGGAACTCCCGCCTGATCTCAGCATCTGACTCAGGGCGTCCTCAAAAGCCACCGAGGGTCAGAGCGAGAACAATGATCAGCATAGTGGGGGTACATTTCAGGGATCCCACTAGCGTCCATCTGCTGCACCCTGTGACTGCTAACAGGGCACAGCATTTCCTTAGTTTCCCTACGACTCTGTGAAGCAACAGAGTTTGCATCAGTTCATACTGGGTGAATGAACCCATGTTTATTCTGGCGTAGTACCGCCATATAGTGACGCCATTACCTAGCAGCAGGTTCCATCTCTGCACGGTGGACCTCGGGCTGCGAACGCACCTTTTACTATCTTTATATTTATTTGTTGCGTTCCGCCAGCCCTAACATCATGTGCAATTAATAATATTGGTCTTTTCATATTGGTCGAAGGGACTTTTTGGCCCACCCTGAAGCTCCAGAACTCTGGTGCAACTGCAACTCTTGCACTCACAAAGGTTACACCCCCCGTTCATCATTATGAAAGTACTGAAAAAATCTTTAAATAATTTATAAAAAATATACATTTATATAATTTATACAATGTGATTTTCTGGATTTTATTTTTGATATTCTATCTCCCAATGTTAAAATTAGCCTACCCTTAAAATTATAGACTGTTCATGCCTTTGTCATTGGGCAAACTTACAAAATCAGCAAGGGATCGAATACTTATTTCCCCAACCCTAATGCCATAATAAAGCTGATTTCACATGGTTTTGAACAAAATTCACAGTGTTGGAGTGAATGTTCATCCAACCATCTTGCCCAGAAGATGGAGATCCCATGAGCTAATTTCCTCCACCTTTTCACTGTACATATAAAACTGGAGAAAACAACACTTAATGCTTCTCTGTCAATGTGTCCATGCATATAATGAGTGTTTGTATGGTACACAGACAGTAACAAAGTATTCTGCAGTGGTACGCATTGATTCCAGAGAGACATAATGCACTCTGGTCTCAAGTGGCATGTGTGATTAATGTTAATGTCTATTGTTAATTCTGTTGAGAAATGCACATCCTCCTTGGACCACTAAACATGTGACTAATTTATAAGAATTGCCAAGCACAATATATTTGTGAAGAAATGGAACCATTGTTATAAAAAAGCATTCATAGACACGTGAAAGTTATTCAAGGATCAGTTTTATTCCAGGGTGTATTGTACAATGTAGTATATGCAAAGAAGAATAATTAATGTTTCTAAGTTGTAAAGATTATCTTGCCATATAGTATGAACATGTAATAAGTATAACAAAAGATTTTTTCAGAAAAATACATGTCAATCAGGCATGTCATGTTCACATCAAAGAAGCTCGCAGCATAGTCCCCTCTAATGAAGACAATTAAATGATGCATTCCAGAAGATGTATGTCCACAGTTTTGTGAAATTCCTAGGCATCCATCTTAAAGACACTTTAAAAAATATTTGCTGCAAAGTGTACATATATTAGTGTTGCTACTGTGTAAAGGAAGTGTAGTCTTCTACACTTTCTCATATAGTTAAATAAATGGTTTGCAGACACATATCTGTCACACACAAGTAAATGGTGGAAAAAATTATTGCTAAATTATATAGGTCAGGAAAAAAAAACTCCCAAAATACACTTTTGGTAAGGACACAAACACAGAGTGTGAAAAAAAAAATCATGGAGACATGTCCATTTTTTTCTGGCAATATGGATGATAAGTGCTAATACAAATCTATGAAAAGCATGAATCCATGGGCCATCCATGTGCTGTCCGTGTTTGCAAAGAGTAGGAGAAGCTGTGTAGTTTATTTATTAATTTATTTATACATGAAAACTACTGATGATGATGAAACATGGATCTAAAGCACTGATGATGCCTATATCATTTTTTTGCTTATGTGAATAATATTGATTTCTCAATGAGGCCTAAGTCAGGACAATTCTAGAGGTGGGAAAATTCAGGGGAAGGAAAGGAGCTCATGCCATTTCTATGCTAAGACAGGTGTCAGCTGAGTAAGGAATGATGATGATAATAATTGTGTAGTGGACAGGATCTGGAAACGAGATCAGGGTAATAAGGAGGTTATATCATCAGAAGAGCCAACCCCCAGCCAAAAGCTCTTTTGGGCACACATCTGCTTCTTTTGAGAGCAGCTCGAGAGAATATGATTCCCCAACTGGTGTTTTAAAAGAAGTCTCAGAAGTGCCTAAAAGCTCTGGTCATGGTTGTTTTAGCGTTGAGCAATGAATCTTTTGAAGGTTATGAAGTGTGAAGGTTAGGAGAAACTGGCATATATTGGTAAGAGACAAGGATTTGACGGGAATTGTAGCCAGAAGTCCACTGATTTCAAGTAAACGCAGCACAAGGTTGAGGGATGTACTAGTACGCAATCATATTGAAAAAGAGAACAAGAATTGGCTAGAACAGGGAGTCCCGAAAGGAAACTACCGTTGTGGACATTGCTCTTATTGCAAATACCATATTACCCGGTAATGGATTTCATTACCTATAAAACGTATCATGTTGTATATGTTCTCTTTTGACCATGCAGATTCTACTTTGTAGGTAAAACCATACGCCCCATGTATGTGCGTTTTCGGGAGCACTATACGTCAATTAGAATGGGCATTGAGAGGGTCCTCAGACGCGAGTCGAAGTGGATAATGCGCACTAGCGCGAGGGGACCGACGGGGTTCAACGATAAGTTGGACATGTCGGTCTTCTTGTAATTATTGAAGGAGAGTCAGTTGCGTCATCGTTGGACATTGTCAGCAGAGGAGCATTTTGCTTTATGTTAGCCGTTCACTTGTAGGATTGGAGGTTACCACTAGGGGAGATTAGAGATTAGTAATTGTTGTTCCTGTCATTTGTGCTATTTTTACTGTTTAATGGATAAGATTTATGGATGCTTTACATAGTTTTAATTATGTTTTAAATGTTTTTGTGATTTGTATCTCATGGCTAGGTGGGAGGAACCGGGAATGGGAGGGACATGCCGCGGCTGGGGCATATGATCCTCCTTCCCGGCGTCTTTCCACGTACAGACCCGTGGAAGCGCAGAGAGTGCGCGAAACGGCCGTCGTCGTTACACTGCTCACATGAGCTCCTTGTTCACTCTCCCGGCCATGACATTTTAATGGATTTCTAATGAAGTCAAGTCAAGCTTCTGACCGGTGAGTGCCCTCCTTTCTTTTTCTTTTGCAACATATAACATACAGTACATACTCACCATCACTTGTCACTTTGTTCCCTGAAGCCAGTGTCATCTGTAAAAAATATTAAAATAACAAACAAACACTATACTCCCTGATCCGCAGAAATCCACGAGTGTCCCATGACGATCTCCGGTGGAGAACAGCAGCATCAGCTGATGCGACCGCTCTCTAGGGGCTCCAGAAATACAATAACAGGAAGAAGGTATCCTTCTGCTCTTTATTCCTCCACCGCTGTAAAAAAAAAGTCCCTAGTCTCACTTTTGGCATTGCTGTGTGAGAAAGTTTATGCAGCTTTTGCCATAAAGTGAGACCAGTGAACTATAGTAACCTTTCAGTGATCCACTGCAGGAGCCATTGTCTCCTGTCAGTGTGTCACTGAAGGTCCTATAGAGTAGTGACAACACCCGATGTCACTGTTCTATAGATGAGATAATCGTGGGACACTCGTTATTAATTGGACTACGGCGGACAGGTAGTATACGGTTTATTATTTTACTTTTTTGCAGGCACTGAGGTATAGTAAGTATGGTTGACTTAAGAATATTAAAATACTTTTTCTGGCTGTGTCTTTATTTTTTTAACTCTTTAACTACTGTAGGATTAATAATGGATAGGCATCTTATTGACGCCTCTCCATTATTAACCCGGCTTAATGTCACCTTACAATAGCAAGGTCACATTAACCCCTTATTACCCCATATCCCACCGCTACATGGGAGTGGGAAGAGAGGGGCTAAGTGCCGGAATTGGCACATTTTACAGATGCGCCATTTCTGGGGCGGCTGCGGACTGGTATTTGTTGCCGGGGGGGCCAATATCCATGGCCCCCTCTAGGCTATAAATATCAGCCCGCAGCTGTCTGCGTAGCCTTTCTCACTATAAAATATAGGGGGACCCACATCATTTTTTTGGGGTCCTCCTATTTTAATAGCCAGTAAAGGCTACACAGACAGCTGCCGGCTGATATTCATAGTCTGGGAGGGGCCATGGGTATTACCACCTTCCCAGGCTACAAATATTGGCCCCGGCCCATCGGCTTTCCCCTTCTGGCGCAGAAAATTGTGCAGGACCCCACGTCATTTTTTTCCCGTTTTTTTCTTTATGTTCATTTATCAACATCGGCCTATCTATGGGTATACAGTATCTATCTATAGATATATCTATAGGTACATAGATGTTTCTATCCATATATCTATCTGGCTAATTTCACACATCAGGTTTCTGCCGTCAGGCACAATTCGGCGAGGTTTGAAAAAAAACTATCTGCTTTTTTTCTGCTAGATCCATTTTTTCTCATAGAGTTGTAATAGCTCCGGATTGTGCCTGATGGCCACACGTTTCATACGTTTTTTGCCGGATCCATCAAAAAAGCGGTTTCCGCCAGACGGAAAACACATGCAGAGGAATGTTTTTTCTGTCCAGCGAAATAACGCACAGCGACGGATCTGGCGAAAAACATATGAAACTGAGATGTGAAATGATGAATCCGGCCTCCGAATCCATTTTTTTATGCATGTTTCCAACAAACTTTGTGGAGATGGAAATTTCATTCTCCAGTAGGAATTGGCACCTGTCCACACTGCCAAAAGTACCAATACCTGGTTTACAAACAACAGTATCACTGTGCTTGATTGATCAGCAAAATCGCCTGACCCCAACCATTGTCAAGAGGAAGATGAGAGACACCAGACCCAGCAATGCAGATGAGCTTAAGCCTGCTATCAAAGCAACCTTGGCTTCCATAACAACTCAGCAGTATAAAATATGAGATTCACTTTTTGTTTTGAGGAACTGAAATAAATTAACTTTTGACGATATTCTAATTTAGGGAAAACGTCTTGCATATATTTTGGGGAAAAAAATCCCTTTCTGCAGGCAGGCGCTGGCAGAGGCACCTGCATTGCAGCCTGATCGCATGTATAGTGCGAACCTAATTCATTTACTTGAGGCTATCCTGAAATTCATTAAAAAAAATCTGTTTGAAAGTGGCGCCGACTGCTCCTGTGAAGCAGCAGCTATCAGTGATCGGTGACACTATCTTTGTACAGAAAAAAATTTCCTCCTCCAAGGTGGCGCCATCAGTGCCTGCACAGTAGCAGCTATTGGCAATAGCTGTCAGAAACCATGAACATGAATACCTAAGCAGAGCACCACATGAAGCCCCCCGACAGGCTGCCTCAAAACTGAAAATAAAGATTAAACAACAACCACAAGATGAATTTTATCAACCAAGGTATCATTTTAATCAGTATAACGGCGGCAACCTGACACTGTAGGTTACTGTGCACAATCCAGCTGACAGTTTCCCTTTAATGAACGGGCCGCTGGAGTAAGATGTACCTAAATCATTAAAAGATGCAAATCACTTAATAAATTAGGAATCTTAGAAGAGCCATGCGCCTCTGGCAAAAATACACACTGCACATACATATACTGTATATATACAGTGCCTACAAGTAGTATTCAACCCCCTGCAGATTTAGCAGGTTTACACATTTGGAATTAACTTGGCATTGGGACATTTGGACTGTAGATCAGCCTGGAAGTGTGAAATGCACTACAGCAAAAAAGAATGTTATTTCTTTGTTTATTTTTTTTTTTAAATTGTGAAAAGTCTTTTCAGAGGGTCATTTATTATTCAACCCCTCAACCCACCAGAATTCTGTTTGGTTCCCCTAAAGTATTAAGAAGTAGTTCAGGCACAAAGAACAATGAGCTTCACATGTTTGGATTAATTATCTCTTTTTCCAGCCTTTTTTGACTATTTAAGACCCTCCCCAAACTTGTGAACAGCACTCATACATGGTCAACATGGGAAAGACAAAGGAGCATTCCAAGGCCATCAGAGACAAGATCGTGGAGGGTCACAAGGCTGGCAAGGGGTATAAAACCCTTTCCAAGGAGTTAGGCCTACCTGTCTCCACTGTTGGGAGCATCATCCGGAAGTGGAAGGCTTATGGAACTACTGTTAGCCTTCCACGGCCTGGACAGCCTTTGAAAGTTTCCTCCCGTGCCGAGGCCAGGCTTGTCGGAAGAGTCAAGGCTAACCCAAGGACAACAAGGAAGGAGCTCCGGGAAGATCTCATGGCAGTGGGGACATTGGTTTCAGTCAATACCATAAGTAACGTACTCCACCGCAATGGTCTCCGTTCCAGACGAGCCCGTAAGGTACCTTTACTTTCAAAGCGTCATGTCAAGGCTCGTCTACAGTTTGCTCATGATCACTTGGAGGACTCTGAGACTGACTGGTTCAAGGTTCTCTGGTCTGATGAGACCAAGATCGAGATCTTTGGTGCCAACCACACACGTGACGTTTGGAGACTGGATGGCACTGCATACGACCCCAAGAATACAATCCCTACAGTCAAGCATGGTGGTGGCAGCATCATGCTGTGGGGCTGTTTCTCAGCCAAGGGGCCTGGCCATCTGGTCCGCATCCATGGGAAGATGGATAGCACGGCCTACCTGGAGATTTTGGCCAAGAACCTCCGCTCCTCCATCAAGGATCTTAAGATGGGTCGTCATTTCATCTTCCAACAAGACAACGACCCAAAGCACACAGCCAAGAAAACCAAGGCCTGGTTCAAGAGGCAAAAAATCAAGGTGTTGCAGTGGCCTAGTCAGTCTCCTGACCTTAACCCAATTGAAAAATTGTGGAAGGAGCTCAAGATTAAAGTCCACATGAGACACCCAAAGAACCTAGATAACTTGGAGAAGATCTGCATGGAGGAGTGGGCCAAGATAACTCCAGAGACCTGTGCCGGCCTGATCAGGTCTTATAAAAGACGATTATTAGCTGTAATTGCAAACAAAGGTTATTCCACAAAATATTAAACCTAGGGGTTGAATAATAATTGACCCACACTTTTATGTTTAAAATTTATAAAAATTTAACTGAGCAACAAAACTTTTTCGTTTGTAAGATTTATGCATCTGTTAATAAATCCTGCTCTTGTTTGAAGTTTGAAGGCTCTAACTTATTTGCATCTTATTAAACCTGCTAAATCTGAAGGGGGTTGAATACTACTTGTAGGCACTGTATATACAGCTCTGGCAAAAATTAAGAGACCACCACATCAAAACCTTTCATGGGCAGTCCATTCTCCCGACCTGAACCTCATTGAAAACCTCTGGAATGTAATCAAGAGGATGATGGATAGTCACAAGCCATCAAACAAAGAAAAACTGCTTACATTTTTCCGCCAGAAGCAGTGTGAAAGACTGGTGGAAAGCATGCCAAGACACATGAAAGCAGTGATTAAAAATCATGGTTATTCCACAAAATATTGATTTCTGAACTCTTCCTGAGTTAAAACATTAGTATTGTTGTTTCTAAATGATTATGAAATTATTTTCTTTGCATTATTTGAGGTCTGAAAGCACTGGATTTTTTTTTTTTATTTTGACCATTTCTCCTTTTCAGAAAAAAACCAAAATGTATCGTTTGGAAATTAGGAGACGTTGTCAGAAGTTTGTAGAATAAAAGAACAATTCACATTTTACTCAAAAATATTCCTATTAAGAGAAAAATCAGACAAACTGAACATTTTGCAGTGGTCTCTTAATTTTTGCCAGAGCTGTATATGTATTTGAGCTGCAGTGAAGAACACATCAACCAGGAGAGGTGGAGAAAATGCTATAGTTGGGAATTAGGTCTGGTACCAACACTAGTTGGTGCGTATCTACCTCCTCCTATACCTCTACATCAATAGGCTTAACCCCAGACCCAACAGCAATGGGACAGAATGTTGTATTTGATCTCCACCCTTTTTATTTCTGTTCTTGAAAGTTTAAGTGCTACAACGCTGTTTTATAGCTTGTGAAGAAAGGTGAAAAAACTTACATAGATTTTACATCGAGGTCAAATGATTTAAAATTATGATTCTTTACTGTGCGATGTACTGTATGAAAATGTAAATACCACTTAAGTGTAGCTATCCCTCTTTGGAGCAGAGACATTTTTTAGCATTAGATAGCTACTATTAAAACTATATGTATTCAATTTTAATTGCTGTATATATAATAATAATTATAATAATAATTTATTTGCTCTGCTTCTGTCTAGAAGGATAGTGTTATTTATGTACTAAAAATGATCTGTGATAAGTAGCCATTTTAAAGAGTAACCATCATGTAACATATCTTACAACTTTATAAATGTTGTGCTCCTAATTAGATATTGTCAAAACTTGGAAGTGGGCTTAAGAGAGTAAATGAAGGGAAAACATTCAGATGTTCATCAGAGGTCATACCTGTGATAGAGGTGAAATGTATTTACTGCTTCAGTGAACCAAGTCAAATTTACTGAAGTTGACAGAGCGAATGGGTGCTGAAAAATTTATGTTAGAGCAAACTTTTTTTTTTTTTTGTACTGAAGCATCTCATTTCATTTTGCATTGGCTATAAACCTCAGTAGGTGAGTGAGAATGGAAAAAGTGCCAGCCGTAGAGATTTCCAGCTAATTGAAGGTATTCAACTGTGGTTAGGAAATTTGAAAGCAACTAGCTAATTCACACTTATGTTATATTCAAGAAAGAGTTTTAAAAGAGTTATGTGGGAAACACCTCATTTCAATAAAAATGTAAGTTTTTGTTTATATAACTTGTGTATTGTTTCCATAACAAAGTAATTATAGTAAATAAAAAGTATTTCCAGTTTAAGCATTTATCTACTGAGTATGTGACAGGTGCAAATCAGAGTACTTTTCCTTTCAGCATAAAAGTGTGGTCATTAGAGAAGAGTGAATAGTTTTGACGGAAATGGAATTTATGTTGAATTTTAAGAAATTCATGTAACCTGACAAATTCCAAAATCACAAAAAAAGCCACCATCATTCTATACATTGCAGAAGATTGAATGAGTCAGTGAAGGCTCACATGACCTTAGGCGAATGTCTCCATGATGTCTTGCAGCTATCACATCACATGGTATAGCACAGCCAATCTGGAGGTACTATCCTAGGTTGTATAAAAGCAGAGGCAGGGAATGCATCAACCTTTTAAAGTGAATATAGATACGGAGAGGATGTCGCAGTTCACAACTTAACTCGTGTATAAGCCGTGTTTTTCAGCACATTGTTTTGTGCTGAAAAGGCCTCCTCGGCTTATACACGAGTCACAGAACAGAAAGCCGGTGGGGGAGGGGGCAGCAGAGCAGCGGCAGGAGCCAGCGCACACATCATACTCACCTTACCTGTGCACCCTCGATGCTGGAACTGCATCTCGTTCCGACCGCCGGCGCCTGCCTGCAGCTCTTCTTGTGCTCAGCAGTCACGTGGTACCGCTCATTAAGGTGATGAATATGGATGCATCTTCACTCCCATAGGGGCGTAGTGCATATTCATCACCTTAATGAGTGGTACGATGTAACCACTGAGCACAGGAAGAGCTGCAGGCACCTGCGGCCGGAACGGGATGCAGTGCAAGCATCGAGGGTGCGCAGGTACATAGTAACATAGTAACATAGTTAGTAAGGCCGAAAAAAGACATTTGTCCATCCAGTTCAGCCTATATTCCATCATAATAAATACCCAGATCTACGTCCTTCTACAGAACCTAATAATTGTATGATACAATATTGTTCTGCTCCAGGAAGACATCCAGGCCTCTCTTGAACCCCTCGACTGAGTTCGCCATCACCACCTCCTCAGGCAAGCAATTCCAGATTCTCACTGCCCTAACAGTAAAGAATCCTCTTCTATGTTGGTGGAAAAACCTTCTCTCCTCCAGACGCAAAGAATGCCCCCTTGTGCCCGTCACCTTCCTTGGTATAAACAGATCCTCAGCGAGATATTTGTATTGTCCCCTTATATACTTATACATGGTTATTAGATCGCCCCTCAGTCGTCTTTTTTCTAGACTAAATAATCCTAATTTCGCTAATCTATCTGGGTATTGTAGTTCTCCCATCCCCTTTATTAATTTTGTTGCCCTCCTTTGTACTCTCTCTAGTTCCATTATATCCTTCCTGAGCACCGGTGCCCAAAACTGGACACAGTACTCCATGTGCGGTCTAACTAGGGATTTGTACAGAGGCAGTATAATGCTCTCATCATGTGTATCCAGACCTCTTTTAATGCACCCCATGATCCTGTTTGCCTTGGCAGCTGCTGCCTGGCACTGGCTGCTCCAGGTAAGTTTATCATTAACTAGGATCCCCAAGTCCTTCTCCCTGTCAGATTTACCCAGTGGTTTCCCGTTCAGTGTGTAATGGTGATATTGATTCCCTCTTCCCATGTGTATAACCTTACATTTATCATTGTTAAACCTCATCTGCCACCTTTCAGCCCAAGTTTCCAACTTATCCAGATCCATCTGTAGCAGAATACTATCTTCTCTTGTATTAACTGCTTTACATAGTTTTGTATCATCTGCAAATATCGATATTTTACTGTGTAAACCTTCTACCAGATCATTAATGAATATGTTGAAGAGAATAGGTCCCAATACTGACCCCTGCGGTACCCCACTGGTCACAGCGACCCAGTTAGAGACTATACCATTTATAACCACCCTCTGCTTTCTATCACTAAGCCAGTTACTAACCCATTTACACACATTTTCCCCCAGACCAAGCATTCTCATTTTGTGTACCAACCTCTTGTGCGGCACGGTATCAAACGCTTTGGAAAAATCGAGATATACCACGTCCAATGACTCACCGTGGTCCAGTCTATAGCTTACCTCTTCATAAAAACTGATTAGATTGGTTTGACAGGAGCGATTTCTCATAAACCCATGCTGATATGGAGTTAAACAGTTATTCTCATTGAGATAATCCAGAATAACATCCCTCAGAAACCCTTCAAATATTTTACCAACAATAGAGGTTAGACTTACTGGCCTATAATTTCCAGGTTCACTTTTAGAGCCCTTTTTGAATATTGGCACCACATTTGCTATGCGCCAGTCCTGCGGAACAGACCCTGTCGCTATAGAGTCACTAAAAATAAGAAATAATGGTTTATCTATTACATTACTTAGTTCTCTTAGTACTCGTGGGTGTATGCCATCCGGACCCGGAGATTTATCTATTTTAATCTTATTTAGCCGGTTTCGCACCTCTTCTTGGGTTAGATTGGTGACCCTTAATATAGGGTTTTCATTGTTTCTTGGGATTTCACCTAGCATTTCATTTTCCACCGTGAATACCGTGGAGAAGAAGGTGTTTAATATGTTAGCTTTTTCCTCGTCATCTACAACCATTCTTTCCTCACTATTTTTTAAGGGGCCTACATTTTCAGTTTTTATTCTTTTACTATTGATATAGTTGAAGAACAGTTTGGGATTAGTTTTACTCTCCTTAGCAATGTGCTTCTCTGTTTCCTTTTTGGCAGCTTTAATTAGTTTTTTAGATAAAGTATTTTTCTCCCTATAGTTTTTTAGAGCTTCAATGGTGCCATCCTGCTTTAGTAGTGCAAATGCTTTCTTTTTACTGTTAATTGCCTGTCTTACTTCTTTGTTTAGCCACATTGGGTTTTTCCTATTTCTAGTCCTTTTATTCCCACAAGGTATAAACCGCTTACACTGCCTATTTAGGATGTTCTTAAACATTTCCCATTTATTATCTGTATTCTCATTTCTGAGGATATTGTCCCAGTCTACCAGATTAAGGGCATCTCTAAGCTGTTCAAACTTTGCCTTCCTAAAGTTCAATGTTTTTGTGACTCCCTGACAAGTCCCCCTAGTGAAAGACAGGTGAAACTGCACAATATTGTGGTCGCTATTTCCTAAATGCCCAACCACCTGCAGATTTGTTATTCTGTCAGGTCTATTAGATAGTATTAGGTCTAAAAGTGCTGCTCCTCTGGTTGGATTCTGCACCAATTGTGAAAGATAATTTTTCTTGGTTATTAGCAGAAACCTGTTGCCTTTATGGGTTTCACAGGTTTCTGTTTCCCAGTTAATATCCGGGTAGTTAAAGTCCCCCATAACCAGGACCTCATTATGGGTTGCAGCTTCATCTATCTGCTTTAGAAGTAGACTTTCCATGCTTTCTGTTATATTTGGGGGTTTGTAACAGACCCCAATGAGAATTTTGTTACCATTTTTCCCTCCATGAATTTCAACCCATATGGACTCGACATCCTCATTCCCTTCGCTAATATCCTCCCTTAAAGTGGACTTTAGACAAGACTTTACATAGAGACAAACCCCTCCTCCTCTCCGATTTTTACGATCCTTTCTAAACAGACTGTAACCCTGTAAGTTAACTGCCCAGTCATAGCTTTCATCTAACCATGTCTCGGTTATTCCCACTATGTCAAAGTTACCTGTAGATATTTCTGCTTCTAGTTCTTCCATCTTGTTTGTCAGGCTTCTGGCGTTTGCGAGCATGCAGTTTAGAGGATTTTGTTTTGTTCCAATCTCCTCACTGTGGATTGTTTTAGAAATGTTCTTACCTCCCTTCTGAGTATGTTTTCCTGGGTCGTCTTTGTTCGAGTCTAATGTTTTTCTTCCCGTCCCCTCTTCTTCTAGTTTAACGCCCTCCTGATGAGTGTAGCGAGTCTTCTGGCGAATGTGTGTTTCCCAGGTTTGTTGAGGTGTAGTCCGTCTCTGGCGAGGAGTCCATCATACCAGTAATTCACACCGTGGTCCAGGAATCCAAATCCTTGTTGTCTGCACCATCGTCTTAGCCAGTTGTTTGCATCAAGGATCCTGTTCCATCTCCTGGTGCCATGCCCGTCTACTGGAAGGATAGAAGAAAAAACTACCTGTGCATCCAGTTCCTTTACTTTCTTCCCCAACTCTTCAAAGTCCTTGCAGATTGTCGGTAGGTCCTTCCTTGCCGTGTCATTGGTGCCAACATGTATCAGAAGAAATGGGTGGACGTCCTTGGAGCTGAAGAGCTTTGGTATCCTATCGGTCACATCCTTGATCATCGCACCTGGAAGGCAGCATACTTCTCTTGCAGTTATGTCCGGTCTGCAGATGGCTGCTTCGGTGCCTCTCAGTAGTGAGTCTCCCACCACCACCACTCTTCGTTGCTTCTTGGCTGTACTTTTTGCTGTCACTTGTTGCTGTGTGCCCTTTTCTTTTTTGCTTGCTGGTATTGCTTCATTCTTAGGTGTGCCATCTTCATCCTCTACAAAGATTTGATATCGGTTCTTCAGTTGTGTGGTTGGTGATTTCTCCATGGTCTTCTTGCTTCTTTTGGTCACATGCTTCCACTCATCTGCTTTTGGAGGTTCTCTGACACTTTTTGCACCTTCTGTGACCAGTAGAGATGCTTCTGTTCTGTCTAGAAAGCCTTCATTCTCTTTGATGAGTTTCAAAGTTGCTATTCTTTCTTCCAGACCCCGCACCTTTTCTTCTAAAAGGGCCACTAGTCTACACTTCTGACAGGTGAAATTGGATTCTTCTTCTGGTCGATCTGTGAACATGTAGCACATGCTGCAGCTCACCATGTAGGTTGTCACATCTGCCATGTTGCTCCTAGATCCTGCTGACTTGCTGTGTGTTTTCCTTCTTGTGTAATCTACTCAGCCAAGCTCTCTTGCAATAATGTCCTATAGGCAAAAAAAGGCGCGCGGTTTGGTGATGCTTTCGAAGCAGCTGGTCCCGGCTGTACCCAACGATCTTCTAGCTTAGGGAGACTTCGCTTCTCCCAGAAGGCACCTGGAATATGCAAATTAGCCTCCTGAAGCTTGAATCCCTGGTTTGGTGATGCTTTCGAAGCAGCTGGTCCCGGCTGTACCCAACGATCTTCTAGCTTAGGGAGACTTCGCTTCTCCCAGAAGGCACCTGGAATATGCAAATTAGCCTCCTGAAGCTTGAATCCCTGGTTTGGTGATGCTTTCGAAGCAGCTGGTCCCGGCTGTACCCAACGATCTTCTAGCTTAGGGAGACTTCGCTTCTCCCAGAAGGCACCTGGAATATGCAAATTAGCCTCCTGAAGCTTGAATCCCTGGTTTGGTGATGCTTTCGAAGCAGCTGGTCCCGGCTGTACCCAACGATCTTCTAGCTTAGGGAGACTTCGCTTCTCCCAGAAGGCACCTGGAATATGCAAATTAGCCTCCTGAAGCTTGAATCCCTGGTTTGGTGATGCTTTCGAAGCAGCTGGTCCCGGCTGTACCCAACGATCTTCTAGCTTAGGGAGACTTCGCTTCTCCCAGAAGGCACCTGGAATATGCAAATTAGCCTCCTGAAGCTTGAATCCCTGGTTTGGTGATGCTTTCGAAGCAGCTGGTCCCGGCTGTACCCAACGATCTTCTAGCTTAGGGAGACTTCGCTTCTCCCAGAAGGCACCTGGAATATGCAAATTAGCCTCCTGAAGCTTGAATCCCTGGTTTGGTGATGCTTTCGAAGCAGCTGGTCCCGGCTGTACCCAACGATCTTCTAGCTTAGGGAGACTTCGCTTCTCCCAGAAGGCACCTGGAATATGCAAATTAGCCTCCTGAAGCTTGAATCCCTGGTAGGTGAGTAGGATGTTTTATGGTTTTTTTTCAATAGGAAACATGTACACAGGAATAGGGAATAAGCAGTGATGTATCTGGGAGGCATGCATATGGGGACAGAACGGGGGAGGCATTGATACCAGGACAGGGAAAAGGGAGGCATGCATACAATGACTGGGAAAGGGAGGCATATAGACAGGGACAGGGAAAGGGGGGCATTCATACCAGGACAGGGAAGGGGGAGGCGTGCATATAGGGGCTGAAAGGGGGAGGCATGCATACAGGGAAAGAACGGGGAGGCATGCATAGCAGGACAGGGATCAGGGGACAATGCATACCCGGCTTATACTCGAGTAAATAAGCTTATCCAGTTGGCAAAAGTAGGTGCCTCGGCTTATACTTGGGTCGGCTTATACTCGAGTATATACGGTAATTCAAATGTTAAACTATTTGTTTATCTCCAGTAATCATCTCTCCACTGAAGTGTATGGCCAGTAAAACAGCATTCATGGCATATTCTGGGAGATAATAAATATATTTAAAATGTATGTGGACATTTGTCTTGTATAAATTATATTTGACTTCTGATGTATGACTTCGCTTTCTAAATGACGAGCTTTCTCTGACATATAGTTAAGCTGCATGTTCCCAGCTTAAATGGTAATGCTCAGTTGAGACGTCTTAGTTGAGAATTCTAGAAAGAAAAGCATTAAACAAACATACCAATAAGGTCAAGGAGACCAATTGCAGATATGTATGTAGAACGTGGACATTTTTAACTCCATTATTTCCAGAGTGCAAAGCCTTCAGGGAACAGAGATTTCATTTTAACCATATATTTAGGCATATACAGTGCCTTTGCGAAAGTATTCGGCCCCCTGGAACTTTTCAACCTTTTCCCACATATCATGCTTCAAACATAAAGATACCAAATGTAATTTTTTGGTGAAGAATCAATAACAAGTGGAACACAATTGTGAAGTTATTGGCTATTTAATATTTTTGTGGAAATTCAAAAACTGAAAAGTGGGCGTGCAATATTATTTGGCCCCTTTACTTTCAGTGCAGCAAACTCACTTCAGAAATTCATTGTGGATCTCTGAATGATCCAATGTTGTCCTAAATGCCTAATGATGATAAATATAATCCACCTTTGTGTAATCAAGTCTCCATATAAATGCACCTGCTCTGTGTCTCAGGGTTCTGTTTGAAGCACAGAGAGCATCATGAAGACCAAGGAACACAACAGGCAGGTCCGTGATACTGTTGTGGTGAAGTTTAAAGCCGGATTTGGTTACAAAATGATTTCCAAAACCTTAAACATCCCAAGGAGCACTTTGCAAGCGATCATATTGAAATGGAAGGAGTATCATACGACTGCAAATCTACCAAGACCCGGCCGTCCCTCTAAACTTTCATCTCAAGCAAGGAGAAGACTGATCAGAGATGCAGCCAAGAGACCCATGATCAACTCTGTATGAACTGCAGAGATCTACAGCTGAGGTGGGACAGTCTGTCCATAGGACAACAATCAGTCATACACTGCACAAATCTGGCCTTTTTGGAAGAGTGGCAAGAAGAAAGCCATTTCTCAAAGATATCCATAAAAAGTGTTGTTTAAAGTTTGCAACAAGCCACCTGGGAGACACACCAACCATGTGGAAGAAGGTGCTCTGGTCAGATGAAACCAAAATCGAACTTTTTGACAACAATGCTAATCAATATGTTTGGCGTAAAGGCAACACAGCTGATCACCCTGAACACACCATCCCCACTGTCAAACATGGTGGTGGCAGCATCATGGTTTGGGCCTGCTTTTCTTCAGCAGGGACTGGTCAGATGGTTAAAATTGATGGGAAGATGGATGGAGCCAAATACAGGACCATTCTTGAAGAAAACCTGTTGGAGTCTGCAAAAGACCTGAGACTGGGACAGAGATTTGTCTTCCAACAAGACAATGATCCCAAACATAAAGCAAAATCTACAATGGAATGGTTCACAAATAAACGTATTCAGGTGTTAGAATGGCCAAGTCAGAGTCCAGACCTCAATCCAATCGAGAATCTGTGGAAAGAGCTGAAAACTGCTGTTCACAAATGATCTCCATCAAACCTCACTGAGCTCGAGCTGTTTGCCAAGGAAGAATGGGCAAGAATTTCAGGCTCTCAATGTACAAAACTGATAGAGACATACCCCAAGCGACTTGCAGCTGTAATCGCAGCAAAAGGTGGTGCAACAAAGTATTAAGTTAAAGGGGCCGAATAATATTGCACGCCCCACTTTTCACTTTTTGAATTTCCACAAAAATTTAAAATAACCAATAAATTTTGTTCAACTTCACAATTGTGTTCCACTTGTTGTTGATTCTTCACCAAAAATTTACATTTGGTATCTTTATGTTTGAAGCATGATATGTGGGAAAAGGCTGAAAACTTCCAAGGGACCGAATACTTTTACATGGCACTGTATTTGATGTCAGATAATAAGTGAATTAGATTTTGCTGATCACTGTATGGTAGTGAAAAGGCTAGGGACACTTACCAATTTAATTTTTACTTTTACTATTATTGTGCTGATTGTTATGTTACACATATGTTCATACTATAGTTGCCAACATTTATGGGGTGCTTATGTCCCAGCCCAAATCCCAACCTGACCCTCAGGTTAATGCTCAACTTTGCCCTATGCCCCACTTCTGGACAAGGTTTATAGTTTTATATCTTTATCAGCCCAAGTGTTCCGGGAAATCAGGATAGCCGGAAACCATTTTATGGCACTTACTAGGGATGAGCAATTACCGTATATACTCGAGTATAAGCCGAGATTTTCAGCCCATTTTTTGGGGCTGAAAGTCCCCCTCTCGGCTTATACTCGAGTCATATACCCGGGGGTCGGCAGGTGAGGGGGAGCGGGGGCTGTGTAGTTATACTTACCTGCTGTGGCGCGGTCCCTGCAGTCCCTGGCTTCCCCGGCGCTGCAGATTCTTCCTGTACTGAGCGGTCACATGGCACCGCTCATTACAGAAATGAATAGGCGGCTCCACCTCCCATAGGGGAGGAGCCGCATATTCATTGCTGTAAATGATCGGTAACTGTGACCGCACAATTACAGGAAGAAGCTGCAGCGCCGGGGAAGCCAGGGACTGCAGGGACCGCGCCGGGAGCAGGTAAGTATACGGGGAGCACAGTGCTGCGCTATATTTACCTGCTCCTCGCTCCGGTGCGGCTCCGTCTGCAGCGTCCTCTAGCAGTGACGCTCAGGTTAGAGGGCGCGGTGACGTAGTCAGTGCGCCCTCTGCTGAGCGTCAGTGCTGGAGACGGAGCCGCAAAAGGAGCAGGTAAATATTGAAAGTGCTGGCATCCTGAGCAAGAGAGGTGAGTATGTGATTTTTTTTTTTATTGCAGCACCAGCAGCATTCTATATGGAGCATCTATGGGGCCATAATCAACGGTGCAGAGCAATCTATATGGCACAGCTTTATAAGGAGCATCTATAGGGCCATAATCAACGGTGCAGAGCAATATATATGGCACAGCTTTATAAGGAGAATCTATGGGGCCATAATCAATGGTGCAGAGCAATATATATATGGCACAGCTTTATAAGGAGCATCTATGGGGCCATAATCAATGGTGCAGAGCAATATATATGGGGCACAGCTTTATAAGGAGCATCTATGGGGCCATAATCAATGGTGCAGAGCAATATATATATGGCACAGCTTTCTATGGAGCATCTATGGGGCCATAATGAACGGTATAGAGCATTCCATATGGCACAGCTTTATGTGGAGCATCTATGGGGCCATAATGAATGGTGCAAAGCATTGTATATAGCACAGTTGTATATGGAGCATCTATGGGGCAATAATGAACGGTATGGAGCATCTATTTTTATTTTTGAAATTTACCAGTAGCTGCTGCATTTCCCACCCTAGGCTTATACTCGAGTCAATAAGTTTTCCCAGTTTTTTGTGGCAAAATTAGGGGGGTCGGCTTATACTCGGGTCGGCTTATACTCGAGTATATATGGTAATTTTCTCAAGAGACCACATAAGAAGGTGAGACTGTTGTGGAGCTCCGAACCAAACGTCTAAATGTAATTCAGCTCCATATTAATTTTATTGTTTTATAAAAAATAAATCAGATGACTGCTGATGTCTGTAAAGCCCTGTGAAGCGAATGGCACTATATAAGTGAGTAAAATAAATATGGTTTTGATTTGCTGCCACAGGTAAGAATACAGGTTGCAATAAGCCCTACCTTGTATTAGCAATGGCAGCGAGTCAGGATGTGTTAGCCATACTGAGAATACCACTAGTGTGCAAACACAAGAGCAGTGTCAGAAATGTATCAATGGAGCATGGAAAGGTGAGTAACTGATCATCACACTAACACTAAAAACATAAGGTTCTTAGTTAACATTTTTTGATCACAAAGCGCATAAGCCATCCAAGCACATCATATTAAGCAACAAGAGCTAGCACTTCATCTGCTTTATGACCAGGTAACTGAAGCGGGTCACCTTCTGTAGAGCAGACAAGAAGTCTAGGGCTCAGTAAATATAAGAGGTTGGTGGGAGTGTGACTTTTCTCGCATGGGGACATAAGATTCCTCTCTTCAAAGCCACATTTTACCAATAATATCAGACATTAGGGCACTGAAGTCCAGTTATGAATATTGTTTATTTTGTAAATGGCATTGGTCTTACATTTATGGGAGAAATATATTTGGCATTGTAATGAAGATGTAATGAAGAGGTATGCATAATGCACTTGCTGATATCATGGACAGCCTGAACATCAGCTCCAAATTAATATCATACACATGGATACCGATATGTATGCCATGTTTACTATCTGTCAAAAGCTAAAATCTTGAGAGAAAATGGCAAAAATATCTCCCACCTGGGATCTCCAGTTGGGAAGATACCCTCAAAATCTGGATCCCATATTTTTTTTGGTTCCTAGCCGCATCCCATTGACAAGCCCCAACTTGAGGCCATGCAGAGAGGTTATGGGCATGAATTTTATCTTTTTATATAAATACAGATTTTCCTAAAAGGAGACTTTCCCGCCACTGAGATGTGCGCCATTTTTGTGACACAGGTTTAGTACTATTCTTTTGGTATCCTTTTTTATTTTATGCAATTGTATATACTGTATTCTTTTGTACCCTTTATAATATCTTTTGTATATTTTTAGAAACGCTGCCTACTTTTATAAAATTGAATAGCTTTGTATCTCTCGCTCTATAAACTGCACCCCCCAAGACATACACTACCTGAAAAGGGTGTCCAATTGGCCTGCATAAATGATTGGTGGCGACAGCTAGGCTAGTTTTCTTGGTTTATTGCAGAACTTGGTAGTGACCATACCAGAGTATATACTGTATATATATTTCACGTGGTAGAATCAGATGTACTGTTTATATAATATACATTCACTATGAGCTGCCTAATATCCGGCCTAGTAGGTAAAGCAGCCGTGGTCCTTCGTCCATAAATCGCCAGTCAATTGCGTAATTGTCCAGCTGATTGGAGGCAACAGAGTGCTGTTCATGACAACTTGGTAAAAGAGGAAGAGATATCTGCGGGATCTACTGGCTATTGTATTGACAAATTGATGTCAGCAAGGGGATATCTGCAGGATCCTCCAGCTGATTTCTTGATAGTTGGTGGCAGCTGTGATATATCGGCGTGATCCCCCCCGCTGTTCCCTTGACAACGTTTTTGTGCACCTGTACATTAATTTAATACTAAAGGTGTGTGGGCATTTTATTTTTCTTTCTTGCTGTATTAAAGGTGATTTCTGTCTGTAGGTTTCTGGCCTCAAATGAAAATTATAAAATCACACGTTACTTCCGCCCCCCCCCAGAATCTGCCTCTACATTTCCACCATTTTTTCAGTCTCTGTTTAATGACTGCAGCAGTGACATCATGACTACAGTTAAATTCACTGCTGCTACCAATTACTGACCTTAGCAGCTCTAGCTTTCTATATCCGCTAAGCTGCTGAGCTCAATGATTGGCAGCAGCAGTGATATGAGCTGTACTTGTGACGTCAAAACTACTGTACAGCCAGTAAACAGAGACCATAGCTGTGGTGGGATGGGTAGGCAACATCTGATTTGTTATTTTAACCCAGTGCTTTCTATAACTAGAAAACAACACCAAATAAAACGTATATGTACAGTACCTCTTGCACTGGCGCCATTTGGCTTCTCTGAGCCCTTCGTCCCGTGTGACAGAAAAAATGTCACATGACAGCTGGAGTGATCAGTGTTCACTGTCACCAGCTGGACATGCAGGGCTCAAGAGCTTCTGAATGGTGCAAGTGCAGAAGGAAAGGCTTGTAGTAGTGGAAAACCTCTAGTAGTGGATAATCTTTCTAAGGCCGATGTCACACTTGCAACTGCAATGCGAGAAACTCTCGTGAGTCTCTCGCCTCAATACTGCCGACAGTTCGGACCGGAGCATTCAGCTGCATAGAAATACATGCAGCCGCACACTCTGGTCCCGAGTGCCGGCGTCAGTGCTGATTATTGAGGTGAGAGACTCAGCAAATTTCTCGCATTGCAGTTGCAAGTATGACACCGGCCTAAGGGTGACGGTTTACACGTAGTAAATATGTCATTAATATGCAGTAACATTATTCAACTTATAAGGTGCAGCCTTCCTCCATAGCCCTCTCACTCACCGGTGGTATCTAGGGTTCAGCGAAACGGATCGGACAAATTCAAAAATCGCTGACTTTCGGCAAAGTCGGGTTTCATGAAAACCGACCCGATCCTAGTGTGGGATCGGCCATGAGGTCAGCGATCTTCGCGCCAAAGTTGCGTTTTGTATGACGCTTTCAGCATCATTTTTCAGCCAATTAAGGAGGACGCAGAGTGTGGGCAGCGTGATGACATAGGTCTCGGTCCCCACCATCTTAGAGAAGGGCATGACAGTGATTGGCTTGCTTTCTGCAGCATCACAGGGGCTATAAAGGGGCGTGCACGCCGATCGCCATCTTACTTCTGCCGATCATAGCATAGGGAGAGGTTGTCGCAGCTTCATCAGAAGAAGGGATATAGTTAGGGAGGGAAGATTAAGCCCCAAAACTGCTTGTGCTGTAGCGATTTCCACTGTCCAACACCACCATTTGTTTGCAGGGACAGTGGAGGCTATATTTTTGTGCATCAGCTGTGTAGCTTATTAGGCTGCCCTATAAGGCTCCCTGATAGCTGCATTGCTGTTTGCACGCCGCTGTGCAAACCAACTGCTTTTTTAAAAGCAAAAATCCTGTTGCTCCTTTCTGCACAGTTATCTTGTTTATTTGTCCACATTTTTGTGTGCAGTAGTTTTTATTGCTGCCATACTTTTTCTGAGATCATTGTAGGGAGATTGAAATTGTACTACAGTCCTTGTATTTTTTCATACATCTTCCAGCCACTTTCTGCCACTTAAACTGTGTTGTTTTATACACTGGGCCTGACTTTTGGTTTTGTCTCCCCCCAAAAAAGTGAGATTCAAATTCTCACGAAGTGGATATACTTCAGTCCTGTTAGTTTGTCGTATCATGTCAGCCAGCCCCTTTCTGCCACTTAGATTGCGTTGTTATATACACTGGGCCTGAGGTTTGGTTCATTCTCCCCCCAAAAAAGTGAGATTCAAATTCTCACAAAGTGGATATACTTCAGTCCTGTTAGTTTGCCGTATGTCAGCCAGCCACTTTCTGACACTTAGATTGCGTTGTTATATACACTGGGCCTGAGTTTTGGTTCAGTCTCCCAGAAAAAAAAGGGGGATTCTAATTCTCACAAAGTGGATATACTTCAGTCCTGTTAGTTTGTCGTATATCAGCCAGCCACTTTCTGCCACTTAGATTGCGTTGCTATATACACTGGGCCTGAGTTTTGGTTCAGTCTCCCAAAAAAAAGGGAGATTCAAATTCTCACAAAGTGGATTTACTTCAGTCCTGTTGGTTTGTCGTATGTCAGCCAGCCACTTTCTGCCACTTAGACTGCGTTGTTATATACACTGGGCCTGAGTTTTGGTTCAGTATCCCCCCAAAAAAGGGAGATTTAAATTCTCAGCAAGTTTATATACACCTTCTACCTTGTTTTACAGTACCATATAACGGTTGTTATTTTGGTTAGATTTTCCAAAAAATGAGGAAGTCTGGTGGAAGAGCCGTGGGTGGTGGTTGCCAGCTGGTACTGGTGGTGGTGATGGTGCATCTGGTGGTAGTGGCAAAAGCCCAGTAGCACCTAAGGCTGGAGGTGTTGAGCCAGCGTCATCATCTGGCTACACAAGGCCTCGAAGGCTCCCTTATCTGGGAGTAGGAAAACAGCTTTTAAAGCCGGAGCAGCAGGAAAAAGTTTTGGCTTTCCTTGCTGACTCAGCCTCTAGCTCTTTTGCTTCCTCTTCACAAAGTTCCAAATATAAGCAGCGAGTCGTCAGTGGATGCTCCCGGTCAGGAACAAGATGTTTCATGTGTCCTTCACCCAAACCGAAAGTGAAGGATGCGTCAGGCGACACTATAGGTTACTCCATGGAGCTCTTTACACATACAGTCATGGCCAAAAGTATTGACACCCCTGCAATTCTGTCAGATAATACTCATTTTCTTCCTGAAAATGATTGCAAACACAAATTCTTTGTTATTATTATCTTCATTTAATTTGTCTTAAGTGAAAAAACACAAAAAGAATTGTCCTAAAGCCAAATTGGATATAATTCCACACCAAACATAAAAAAGGGGGTGGACAAAAGTATTGGCACTGTTTGAAAAATCATGTGATGCTTCTCTAATTTGTGTAATTAACAGCACGTGTAACTTACCTGTGGCACCTAACAGGTGTTGGCAATAACTAAATCACACTTGCAGCCAGTTGACATGGATTAAAGTTGACTCAACCTCTGTCCTGTGTCCTTGCGTGTACCACATTGAGCATGGAGAAAAGAAAGAAGACAAAAGAACTGTCTGAGGACTTGAGAAACCAAATTGTGAGGAACCATGAGCAATCCCAAGGCTACAAGTCCATCTCCAAAGACCTGAATGTTCCTGTGTCTACCGTGCGCCGTGTCATCAAGAAGTTTAAAGCCCATGGCACTGTGGCTAACCTCCCTAGATGTGGATGGAAAATAAAAATTGACAAGAGATTTCAACGCAAGATTGTGCGGATGTTGGATAAAGAACCTCGACTAACATCCAAACAAGTTCAAGCTGCCCTGCAGTCCGAGGGTACAACAGTGTCAACCAGTATTATCCGTCGGCATCTGAATGAAAAGAGACTGTATGGTAGCTGTTGTGAATTCTGTGGCAGAGCTCCCTCCTGTGGTCACAAGTGGTACTGCGGCTTCTGAGTTTCCTTCCTCAGGTGATGTGGTGAAGTCGTTAGGTGCTGCTCTATTTAACTCCACCTAGTGCTTTGCTCCTGGCCTCCAGTCAATGTTCTAGTATTGGTCTTGCTTCCTCCTGGATCATTCCTGTGGCCTGGCTGCTCAGCATAAGCTAAGTTCTGCTTGTGTTTATTTTGTTGCTATATTTTCTGTCCAGCTTGCTTTTGGGGTTTTGCTTGCTTGCTGGAAGCTCTGAGACGCAGAGGGAGCACCTCCGTACCGTTAGTCGGTGCGGAGGGTCTTTTTGCCCCTCTGCGTGGTTGTTTGCAGGTTTTTGTGTTGACCGCAAAGCTATCTTTCCTATCCTCGATCTATTCAGTAAGTCGGGCCTCACTTTGCTAAATCTATTTCTTCTCTGTGTTTGTATTTTCATCTTACTCACAGTCATTATGTGTGGGGGGCTGCCTTTTCCTTTGGGGAATTTCTCTGAGGCAAGGTAGGCTTATTTTTCTTCCCTCAGGGCTAGCTAGTTTCTCAGGCTGTGCCCGAGGCGCCTAGGTCTGGTCAGGAGCGCTCCATGGCTACCTTTAGTGTGGTATGATAGGATTAGGGATTGCGGTCAGCAGAGTTTCCACGTCTCAGAGCTCGTCCTATGTTTTGTGGGTTTTGTCAGGTCACTTGTGTGCTCTGAACTTCAAGGTCCATTGTGGTTCTGAATTACCTATTCATAACAGTTTTCCATTCATCTTCTGAACACCAAAGAGACACTTTGATCCCTTGTCTAAATTACCTTCCTCCTCTGATTTGGTGCCATTGTTCTGCCAGCATGTGGTTCGTTTACATGGCATTCCAGAGAACATCGTTTCTGACAGAGGTTCCCAGTTTGTTTCGAGGTTTTGGCGAGCTTTTTGTGCTAGGATGGACATTGATTTGTCTTTTTCCTCGGCTTTCCATCCTCAGACTAATGGCCAGACCGAACGAACCAATCAGACCTTGGAAACATATCTGAGATGCTTTGTTTCTGCTGATCAGGATGATTGGGTGTCCTTCTTGCCTTTGGCTGAGTTCGCCCTTAATAATCGGGCCAGCTCGGCTACCTTGGTTTCGCCGTTTTTCTGCAACTCTGGGTTCCATCCTCGTTTCTCTTCAGGGCAGGTTGAGTCTTTGGACTGTCCTGGTGTGGATACGGTGGTGGACAGGTTACAGCAGATTTGGACTCATGAAGTGGACAATTTGACCTTGTCCCAGGAGAAGGCTCAACGTTTCGCTAATCGCAGACGCTGTGTGGGTCCCCGACTTCGTGTTGGGGATTTGGTTTGGTTGTCATCTCGTCATGTTCCTATGAAGGTTTCCTCTCCTAAGTTTAAGCCTCGTTTCATTGGTCCGTATAGGATTTCTGAGGTTCTTAATCTTGTGTCTTTTGGGCTTTGACCCTTCCAGATTCTTTTTCCATCCATAACGTATTCCATAGGTCATTGTTGCGGAGATACGTGGCACCTATGGTTCCATCTGTTGATCCTCCTGCCCCGGTTTTGGTGGAGGGGGAGTTGGAGTATATTGTGGAGAAGATTTTGGATTCTCGTGTTTCGAGATGGAAACTCCAGTATCTGGTTAAGTGGAAGGGTTATGGTCAGGAAGATAATTCCTGGGTCTTCGCCTCTGATGTCCATGCTACCGATCTTGTTCGTGCCTTTCATGTGGCTCATCCTGGTCGGCCTGGGGGCTCTGGTGAGGGTTCGGTGACCCCTCCTCAAGGGGGGTACTGTTGTGAATTCTGTGGCAGAGCTCCCTCCTGTGGTCACAAGTGGTACTGCGGCTTCTGAGTTTCCTTCCTCAGGTGATGTGGTGAAGTCGTTAGGTGCTGCTCTATTTAACTCCACCTAGTGCTTTGCTCCTGGCCTCCAGTCAATGTTCTAGTATTGGTCTTGCTTCCTCCTGGATCGTTCCTGTGGCCTGGCTGCTCAGCATAAGCTAAGTTCTGCTTGTGTTTATTTTGTTGCTATATTTTTTTGTCCAGCTTGCTTTTTGGGTTTTGCTTGCTTGCTGGAAGCTCTGAGACGCAGAGGGAGCACCTCCGTACCGTTAGTCGGTGCGGAGGGTCTTTTTGCCCCTCTGCGTGGTTGTTTGCAGGTTTTTGTGTTGACCGCAAAGCTATCTTTCCTATCCTCGATCTAGTCAGTAAGTCGGGCCTCACTTTGCTAATTCTATTTCATCTCTGTGTTTGTATTTTCATCTTACTCACAGTCATTATGTGAGGGGGGCTGCCTTTTCCTTTGGGGAATTTCTCTGAGGCAAGGTAGGCTTATTTTTCTTCCCTCAGGGCTAGCTAGTTTCTCAGGCTGTGCCCGAGGCGCCTAGGTCTGGTCAGGAGCGCTCCACAGCTACCTTTAGTGTGGTATGATAGGATTAGGGATTGCGGTCAGCAGAGTTTCCACGTCTCAGAGCTCGTCCTATGTTTTGTGGGTTTTGTCAGGTCACTTGTGTGCTCTGAACTTCAAGGTCCATTGTGGTTCTGAATTACCTATTCATAACAGGTAGCAGACCCAGGAAGACCCCACTTCTTACCCCGATACATAAAAAAGCCAGGCTGGAGTTTGCCAAAACTTACCTGAAAAAGCCTAAAACGTTTTGGAAGAATGTTCTCTGGTCAGATGAGACAAAAGTAGAGCTTTTTGGGCAAAGGCATCAACATAGAGAAAAAAAGAGGCATTCAAAGAAAAGAACACAGTCCCTACAGTCAAACATGGCGGAGGTTCCCTGATGTTTTGGGGTTGCTTTGCTGCCTCTGGCACTGGACTGCTTGACCGTGTGCATGGCATTATGAAGTCTGAAGACTGCCAACAAATTTTGCAGCATAATGTAGGGCCCAGTGTGAGAAAGGTGGATCTCCCTCAGGGGTCATGGGTCTTCCAGCAGGACAATGACCCAAAAAACACTTCAAAAAGCACTAGAAAATGGTTTGAGAGAAAGCACTGGAGACTTCTAAGGTGGCCAGCAATGAGTCCAGACCTGAATCCCATAGAACACCTGTGGAGAGATCTAAAAATGGCAGTTTGGAGAAGGCACCCTTCAAATATCAGGGAACTGGAGCAGTTTGCCAAAGAAGAATGGTCTAAAATTCCAGCAGAGCATTGTAAGAAACTCATTGATGGTTACTGGAAGTGGTTGGTCGCAGTTATTTTGGCTAAAGGTTGTGCAACCAATTATTAGGCCGAGGGTGCCAATACTTTTGTCTGGCCCATTTTTGGAGTTTTGTGTGAAATGATCAATGTTTTGCTTTTTGCTTCATTCTCTTTTGTGTTTATTCATTTAAGACAAATTAAATGAAGATAATAATACCAAAGAATTTGTGTTTGCAATAATTTTCAGGAAGAAAATGAGTATTATCTGACAGAATTGCAGGGGTGTCAATACTTTTGGCCATTACTGTACGGTGTCTGGGTTAGAACGGGAAATTGTTAACTGCCCATTACAAGATGAATCGGACATGGAATGCACTGATGCACAGCCACAGCTAGATTGTAATGCTGTTCCATTGACTCAGATCACTACATTGCCCTCACAGTGTACTGAGCCAGAATATGACCCTGCTGAGACTATGGTGCCCCGTCCCGAACGCTATAGCACCTTACATGGTGACACAGAGGAAGGTGCACATGACATTGCAGAGGAGGTGATAGATGACCCAGTTGTTGACCCAGATTGGCAGCCATTGGGGGAAGAGGGTGCTGCTGCCAGTAGCTCAGAAGCGGAGGAGGATAATCTGCAGCAGCCATCTACATCGCAACAGCGGTCATCTGGCAGGCCCGTATCAGGCCAAAAACGTTTGTCAAAAACAAAAACAGTTTTAGGACAGCGTGGCCATCCGGTGAAAGTAGCACAGCATGCAATGCCTGAAAAGGTATTCCATAGTAGGAAGAGTGTAATGTGGCAATTTTTTAACCAAGATCCGAATGATCAGTTAAAAGTTATCTGTAAGAAATGCTCAAAGACCTTTAGCAGAGGGAAGAATCTTCAAAATTTAAATACAATGTGCATGCTTAGACATTTAACCAGCATGCACTTGCAAGCCTGGACTAACTACCAAATGTCCCGTACCATTGGTGCACCTGCTCAGAATGGAGGTAGTCAGCAACGCTACATTGCTTCCCTCACTGTAAGCCCACCGGTTATGATACCACCAGCAGCAAATGTAAAGGTATCATCGCAAGGCCAAAGCAGTCAGGGAATCACAAGATTATTGGTAGGAAACACTGTATGTAGGCCAACATCAAGAATACCATCACCAACCCTCTCTCAATCCACAATGCCCACCACCACCACCGCTAGTTCCACCATATGCAGCTCTCCAGTCCAGCTCACCTCACAGTTCTGCCTACCCCACGGTCTAGGAAACAGTTGGCTGTAGGCATTCACCACCCCTCCTCCTCTTCCTCCAGAAGCGAAAGCTCGTCCACAGAGCGCAGTCGCACGACCACTCCATCTGCAGCTGCCAGTGTTGCACATGAGGTGTCCCATTATCAAACAGCTAGTGGTAAGCGTCAGCAGGCTGTGTTATAAATGAATTGTTTGGGTAACAACAGACACACCGCGGAAGTACTGGCTGAGTACTTGCAGCAACAAACTCAGTCATGGCTGGGCAGTGTACATCTTGAGGCAGGCAAGGTAGTCAGTGATAACAGAAGGAATTTTATGGCTGCCATAGCCCTTTCAGAACTTAAACAAATACCTTGCCTGGCTCACACCTTGAACCTGGTGGTGCAGTGCTTCCTCAAAAATTATCCAGAGTTACCAGCCCTGCTCCTGAAGGTGCAAAGACTTTGCTCCACATCCGCCGGTCGCCCATACACTCCAGCCGTATGCTGAACCATCAGCGATCGCTGAATCTTCCCCAGCACTGCCTAATAATCGATGTTGCAACAAGGTGGAACTCCACACTGCACATGGTTCAGAGGCTGTGCGAACAGAGGCGTGCTGTAATTAATTTGTGGGAGGATACACATACATGGGCAGGCACTTGGATGGCAGACATGGAGCTGTCTGGTGTGCAGTGGTTGAAGCTACAAGACCTCTGTCAAGTCCTTCAGTGTTTTGAGGAATGTACACGGCTGGTAAGTGCAGACGACGCCATCATAAGCATGAGCATCCCACTAATGCGCCTGCTGATGCAAAGTTTGACACACATTAAGGAGCTAGTGTCTGCAGCTGAGGAGGAGGGAAGCCTTGATGACAGTCAGCCATTGTCTGCTCAGGGACCTCTCCTGGACGAGGTGGCAGACGAAGAGGAGGAGAAGGATGATGGGGATGGATATTTATGGGAGGAGGATGCTTCTCAGGGGGCAATAGAAACTGGTGGCGTTGCAAGGTCAGGTACAGGGTTTTTGCGGTACACAAGTGATGTTGATTTGCAAGAAAGTGCTCCTCCACCCAGCACAAGCAGTCAATTGACACCTGGAACATTGGCCCACATGGCTGAGTATGCCTTGCGTATCCTAAAAAGGGACCCTTGCATCATCAAAATGATGACCAATGATGATTACTGGTTGGCCTGCCTCCTGGATCTACGATATAAAGGAAAATTACAAAATATCATGCCACATGAGAACCTTGAGCAAATATTGGCTACCAAACAAGCAACTCTTGTAGACCGTTTGGTTCAGGCATTCCCAGCACACAGCGGTGGTGATGGTTCTCACACGAGCTGTAGTGGGCAACATGGCAGAGGTGTTAGAGGTGCACAAATCCGAAGTGACGTTGGACAGAGGGGTTTTATGACCAGGTTGTGGAGTGATTTCGCAATGACTGCTGACACGACAGGTACTGCTGCATCGATTGAAAGTGACAGGAGACAGCATTTGTCCAGTATGGTTACGAACTACTTTTCATCCCTTATCGATGTTCTCCCTCATAGGTCATTCCCCTTTGATTACTGGGCATCTAAAATAGACACCTGGCTTGAATTGGCAGAATATGCATTACAGGAGCTCGCTTGCCTGCTGCTAGTGTGCTATCAGAAAGTGTCTTCAGTGCTGCTGGTTCAGTACTGACCGAAAAAAGGACATGTCTGGCTACCCAGAATGTGGATGATCTAACCTTCACTAAAATGAACCAATCATAGATTTCAAATTTCCCCACCTTCCCCTATTGACACGTAGCTTGCCTGAAAAATGTCTTGCTTTTGGCCTCCTCTTACTGACTTCTCCAATTCCTCCATTTGCAGCTGCTGAATGTACACCATAGGCCATTTTTATACCTCCCTAAATGGGCTGACTCCCCCCACAGGATCGTGGTCACCACCTGGCGCAAGCACCTGTGCGAGTGCCGTTTGCCTGGACAGGTGGGTGGGCCCATTCTTGGGCGACGGCACTGGCACAGAGTCCCTCATAGTACAATGAAGTGTCTCTGACGGTGGTGGTGCACAACCAACGTCAGACACACCGTCGTAATATGAGGGGCCCTGTGCCAGTACCGCCGCCCACGAGAGTGTTCCGCCCAGCTCGAACAGTGCTCTCCCTCTTGCAATACTTACCTCTCCCTTCTCCACCACTGTGTAGTCTGTGCTGTTAAATCCTTCAATGACACTGCCAATACAAATTTGTTGAAATGATAGATGATAGTTAAAATATACAGGGGCCCTGGCCTCCATTTAGACCAGTTAATAATTTGCGCCTACTACCACTGTCTGCTACTCAGCAGAGGAGCCCACCCCTGTACCTAGCTATGCCACCTGTTTAATCCTGTTACCAATTTTGAACTGCATTTAGCCTACTTTATTATTTGGGCCTACTAACTGTGTCTGCCACTCATTACAGTTGTCCTCCACTGAACAAAGCAATGCCGCCTGTTTAGTCCTGTTACCAATTTTGAACTGCATTTAGTCTACTTTATTATTTGGGCCTACTAACTGTGTCAGCCATGCATTACAGTTGTCCTCCACTGAACAAAGCAATGCCGCCTGTTTAGTCCTGTTACCAATTTTGAACTGCATTTAGCCTACTTTATTATTTGGGCCTACTAACTGTGTCTGCCACTCATTACAGTTGTCCTCCACTGAACAAAGCAATGCCGCCTGTTTAGTCCTGTTACCAATTTTGCCCACTTTATTATTTGGGACTATATCTGTGTTTCCTCCTCATCCTGCCCATTGCCCAGCCAGTGCTAGATGACTCTGCTGGTACATTGACCCAGACCACTACATTCCCCTTTCACTCTACACAGCCAGAATCTGACTCTGCTGAAAGTCAGGTTCCCCTTCCCTCATACTATACCACCTTACACGGGGACAAAGAGGAAGGTGCAGATGAAAGTGCAGGTTCTTTCATCAGGTAGGGGGGGGCATACTCATTGGCGACGTCACTGGCACAGGGCCCCTCATAGTACGCAAAAGTTTCTCTGCCAGTGGGAAGCGTCACCCGCCGTCAAACACACCGCTGTTCTATGAGGGGCCCTGTGCCAGTGCCAACGAGTGGGCCTCCCCAGCTTGCTCAGGATCACAGCACTTGCAAAGTTGAAATACTTACCTCTCCCTGCTCCACCGCTGTGATATATTCCGCATTTCCTGGGCCCACGAAAATCTTGAGCCAGCCCTTCCCCCCCACAACTTTAGCCAAATGACCCCCAGTTTTCAATGCATAACTATTATTATAAAGTAAATTAAGATTGACAAGCTTAAGTAATAAGAATTGATGTTTTTTGCATTAAAATGGGCACTGTAGGTGTTTTCCTGTCCTCCACTCACTGTCGACTTTGATTCCCCACTGACTTGAATTGGGTTTCGTGTTTCAGTCGGCCCCCAACTTTTCACAACAATCGGCTGATTTCACCTGACCCGACTTTTGACAAAGTCGGGTTTCGCGAAACCCGACTCGATCCGAAAAAAGTAAAAAGTCGCTCAACTCTAGTTATTTCATTACCCCTTGTCTGTGTAATGGGTGTCTGTGTGCTCATTAATTGTATTTATTCATGGCCTGTGTTTGAAGTCTCATTTGTCCTCATTTTTCCAATTCCTAACCTGGACTAAGGGCTTTTGAGCCTGAATCGTGTGTCCACCCCCCCTCCCATTTTCCTCTCACACCCCGCCACATTAATTTTTATTTTTCTGATTCATTATTTTTTTATCTTAGATGTTTTTTAATGTCCCTATTAAAAGTCATGTTTTAATATTCTTATCATTGCTGCAGATACTGGATTTTCTTCATGTTATTCTGGGGTATAGGTCAATGGGGCCATTGACTATGATGAAAACTTAAAGAATACTCCAGCAATTAAACATGGTAGGTATAATACTTCATATTAATTATTACATATTAAAATCATAAGCGATCACAGCAACCTCATGTAGCACACTAAACCAACGAGTTTCGGCCTGGAGCCTTACTCATGAGTAGACCATGAGTGTGGTACATGAGGTTTCTTTGACTATTTGCAATATTAATGTGTACTAATAAATGTCAAGTTTTAAACCTACCCTGCTTCATCGCTAGAGGAACCTTTTCATTTTCTTTCAGCTTCTGCACCTCTGACCTGGGCGGCTCTATTCGATGTCTCCACTGTGAATTCCAATGTTGCAAGACCTGGTGAGCTGACTTTCCCTCCCCCCACCTTTCCCTGCTTGGCATTAACTAGACTGGTGCAGACGGAGTCACTGTGTGCTCTGTCGTGCACCTTTTTTGGGCGTATGTGCCTTCCGGAGACTGAAACCCATAGGCAGTCTACTATGTATGGGTGTCCGCCTCTGTTAGACGTATACACTAAAAAATGATGCATGGCAGAGCGTACGGTGACTCCACCTGTAGCACTATTATAGTCAATGGCGCATACACCCAAGTCCTGTTTTGTGTGGGGGTTGTAACTGGCGTAAACCCCAATGGGCCACTTGACATGGGGAACAATGCAGCGTGAAAGGGGCATTAGGTTAAATTCACAGAAGTGTATAAAATATTGTCCCATTTCCTTCTCGAAAAATTTATATGACTTTTCATCAGTATTGACATCTGCATGCCATTCATATACCATACACATTCACCCAAAATAGTTTCCTGTTATATGAATTTCAATATATCCACAAAAATCATATGCCATATCGTTGATCCATTTAGGAGCTATAGACTTGAGTTAGAGTCTCAACTAAAATACCAAAAAGCCTAGTGCATGCTGCAATCTCTTTATCATGGTCATTCAGTCCACATGAAAAAAAAACAGAACAAGTAAAAAAAATGAGTCTATTGAATAACATTGGTCCTACCGCAGTCCATGTGATTTCAGTTTTTTCTGCAGACAGCACTTGGACTGAAAATATGGTAGTGTGAATGAAGCATTACTGTTATTAGTGACCTAGATAGAAAGAATGACTGGGAAACTTTTCTGTTATTGTTATTTTTTTGCAATGAACGTGCATTTAGCTGATATTTCCAGACTGTGCCACTTCACTTATCGGTTTTCGGCCAAATTGATGCCAAATCTGTACTGTAATGTGGCTGCAGAGTATGACCCAATAAGCCTTTTGTCCAAATTAAACTAGAGTTGAAATCAAGCCATAACTATCTACTCAGAATTCTACACACAGTTATACATTAAACATTCAAGATTTTATCAAACTGTAATTCATATCTTCTTTTCCTGTGAGATATTAAGCAATAACAATGCTGAAACTACGGTATATTATTTTGCTGTTACAAATCTATAATTTGTTTTTCAATTTAAAAATAATTGTCCTTTAGCAAAAAATTGACTGATCACAGAAGTGACAGGGTCTTGCTATCTGCTCTGGGTAGAAAAACTGGAATTGTGTTTTTTATAAATATCTATGCACGGAATATATATACCACATTAGGTTACTAACGAAGCACTTTCACGCCAGATTGACTGATTCCGTAGAGTAGAGCTTGCTAGAAGAACTTGGGAGAATGTTACTAGAAGATCACCTATGCTATTATCCTTCCATTAAATCATTATTTACTCACGGGTGTTTGTGCATTTCTTTTTTCATTTGTAAACGTTCTTAATAAAACTTTGGTAACCAATCTCCATTTTCATTTCCTCACACAAGGTCAATTTCATGAAGCAATGTCAGTTCAAATCATTGTAATAAATTGGGCACATATAGCTTTTTTTCACGGACCATAAATTATTCAACAGACAAAAAGCAAACATATGGCACACACACACTATTCAGCAAAATAAAAGTCTAAACAACCTCCTGGAGGACCTAAAAAGCTGCATTAATGATATTCATTACCATGAAAACTCATACTATTTTCTCAGAATCTTGATCTTTTCCATCTAGTATGAGAGGCATACACTATAAATAATACACGAATGTTACATTTCCAGGCAAATACCAAGCTCAATTTTTCAAATTTTTTTTTGTACAGTAGAAAAGCTGATTTTTAAAGTGAACCAATCATTTTAGATAACGTTTCACCATTTCTGGCCATTACGCAATTTCGATCCAGCATTTTCTTCAGTTTTTTTACTTTACAGGTTCTATCTCTAATTTAAAGTTCTCTCTGAGCTGGTGGGTGGAAATTATGTGCTAAGATGTCTCCTATACACAGTACATGAATAGTAACAGATTACTAGTCATCTTTATATGCAGCACACAACAGATGCAGTATCATTGATTAATTTATACAGCAGAATTGAACAGTGTGGCTGTGAATCCAGCACTGAAATAATAAATTTGCTAGATGCTACAGCTTGAACTGCCTGGGTCTGGCCAGTCTCTCAGTTTGCTGAGTGCTCCTCACTTCTCCTTACCCCACAACGCTCTTTAGATTTCAATATGCTATATATCATTGTTTTAGTGGTCTGCCTTGCTTTGACCAAAGTGGAATTAAGCTGTTTTTTCTGACTGCATGAGGAGTTCAGAGAGAAGGAGGGAAGGGAAGAAGTGCCATATATATTAAGAAAGAAGCAGACGACTATTTCATTTCTGCATAGCCTCATTCAAAGTTGTTCAAAGTAAAAGAAAGCAATATACATTGAAAAAGGCACCGGTAAGGCACCAAACACATTGGGACAGTAAATTAACTATTTTGGTTCAAAGTGATATCATCCCACACTACTATTTTTCATCATTCAAGACTCTTTTATCGAGCAAGTATTGTCAGAACTGCACTAATGAGACCGTTTTCTTTAACCTGGATAGTTAATTGAATATGTTTCTTCTATGGCTCATTGCCTGTAAGAATCCATACACTAGCTGGAAATTCCTCAGTGAAAACTAGCAAGCCAATAAAACAGGCCTCATGCAGGAGACAAAGCTGTGCATAGGAAATTATACAAAAGTACGTGAAGTTTCACTGTTGTTAGTCGGTTCCATGTATCAAAATTTGTATATGATTATGCTTCCAGGGATAAATAGCTTTGCAGGTGTAAGACTATGGGCTTGTTTTCACTTGCGAGGAACACGTCCGTGTCTCGCATGTGGAAACGAAGCTCTGGTGCCGGCACTCCGGAGCGGAGCGTGCGGCTCCATGTGTTGCTATGCGGCCGCATGCTCCGCTCCACAGTGCCGGCGCCAGAGCTTGGATTTCACATGCGAGACACGGACGTGTTCCTCGCAAGTGAAAACAAGCCCTAAGGGCTCATTTCCACTTGCGAGAAAAATGGACGAGTGCAATCCAATAAAAAATCGGATTGCACTCGGACCAATGTTTTTCAATGGGTGACATCTCATTTGAGATTTTTTTTCTCAGCCGAAATCGGACTGAGAAAAAAAATCGTAGCATGCTGCGTATTGCTGTGATTCTCGAACGAGACTTGGCAATGTAAGTCATTGGGTGCAATGAAAAAAACGCACAGCACACGCACCATGCATATGACATCCATTTTTTACAGATTGAAGTTAGAAAATTTTGACCAAAGGACACAAAAGATCACATGACAGGAAGTGACATACAGGGAAGTGTTTGCAGGCTCCCCTAAACCACCAGTCAGAAATCTGGACATGTGACACACCTCCACAGAGTGGAAAATTTGACTATTGGTATCATGTCTATTAACCCCTTTCTGACCTCGGACGGGATAGTACGTCCGAGGTCAGATCCCCTGCTTTGATGCAGGGCTCCGCGGTGAACCCGCATCAAAGCCGGGACATGTCAGCTGTTTTGAACAGCTGACATGTGCCCGTAATAGGCACGGGCAGAATCGCGATCTGCCCGCACCTATTAACTAGTTAAATGCCGCTGTCAAACGCAGACAGCAGCATTTAACTACCGCTTCCGGCCGGGTGGCCGGAAATGACGTCATCGCCGACCCCCGTCACATGATCAGGGGTCGGCGATGCGTCAGGATGGTAACCATAGAGGTCCTTGAGACCTCTATGGTTACTGATCGCCGGTAGCTGTGAGCGCCACCCTGTGGTCGGCGCTCACAGCACACCTCCATTTCTGCTATAGATCGCTGCTATGTAGCAGAGGCGATCGAGTTTTGCCTGCTTCTAGCCTCCCATGGAGGCTATTGAAGCATGACAAAAGTAAAAAAAAAAAGTTAAAAAAATGTGAAAAAAAAAAAAAATATATAAAAGTTTAAATCACCCCCCTTTCGCCCCAATCAAAATAAATCAATAAAAAAAAAATCAAATCTACACATATTTGGTATGGCCGAGCTCAGAATCGCCCGATCTATCAATTAAAAAAAAGCATTAACCTGATCGCTAAACGGTGTAGCGAGAAAAAAATTTGAAACGCCAGAATTACGTACTTTAGGTCGCCGCGACATTGCATTAAAATGCAATACCGGGCGATCAAAAGAACGTATCTGCACAAAAATGCTATCATTAAAAACGTCATCTCAGCACGCAAAAAATAAGCCCTCAACCGACCCCAGATCACGAAAAATGGAGACGCTACGAGTATCGGAAAATGGCGCAATTTTTTTTTTTAGCAAAGTTTGGAATTTTTTTTCACTACTTAGATAAAAAATAACCTAGTCATGTTAGGTGTCTATGAACTCGTACTGACTTGGAGAATCATAATGGCAGGTCAGTTTTAGCATTTAGTGAACCTAGCAAAAAAGCCAAACAAAAAACAAGTGTGGGATTGCACTTTTTTTGCAATTTCACCGCACTTGGAATTTTTTTCCCGTTTTCTAGTACACGACATGCTAAAACCAATGATGTCGTTCAAAAGTACAACTCGTCCCGCAAAAAATAAGCCATGACATGGCCAAATTGACGGAAAAATAAAAAAGTTATGGTTCTGGGAAGGAGGGGAGTGAAAAACGAACACGGAAAAACGAAAAATCCAAAGGTCATGAAGGGGTTAATTAATGTTGGAGATGCTCTTGGTGTTGGTCCAGGAGCTTCCTGAACTTTGGGATCCCCGAGATTCAAATTATCAAAATCGCCTTGTGAAGGACGCCTCCTGGACTTATATTTGTCAGCAATTATTTAGCAATTATGCTGAGAGCACCCCAGATGTCCAAATGGGGATAAGTAAAAATATGTGTTATATATATGTAAATATATATATAGTGGCCTTCACAATACTAATTGTTGTATGTTTTTGTTTGTTTTTATATATACAGTACAGACCAAAAGTTTGGACACACCTTCTCATTTAAAGATTTTTCTGTATTTTCATGACTATGAAAATTGTACATTCACATTGAAGGCATCAAAACTATGAATTAACACATGTGGAATTGTATACTTAACAAAAAAGTGTGAAATGACTGAAAATATGTCTTATATTCTAGGTTCCTCAAAGTAGCCACCTTTTGCTTTGATGACTGCTTTGCACACTCTTGGCATTCTCTTGATGAGCTTCAAGAGGTATTCATCGAAAATGGTGTTCACTTCACAGGTGTGCCATGTCAGGTTTAATAAATGTGATTTCTTGCCTAATAAATGGGGTTGGGGCCATCAGTTGTGTTGAGTAGAAGTCTGGTGGATACACAGCTGACAGTCCAACTGAATAGACTGTTAGAATTTGTATTATGGCAAGAAAAAAGCAGCTAAGTAAAGAAAAACGAGTGGCCATCATTACTTTAAGAAATGAAGGTCAGTCAGTCGAAAATTTGGGAAAACTTTGAAAGCATCCCCAAGTGCAGTTGCAAAAACCATCAAGCACTACAAAGAAACTGGCTCACATGAGGACTGCCCCAGGAAAGGAAGACCAAGAGTCACCTCTGCTTCTGAGGATAAAAGTTTATCCGAGTCACCAGCCTCAGAAATCGCAGCTTAACAGCAGCTCAGATTAGAGTCTAGGTCAATGCCACACTGAGTTCTAGCAGCAGACACATTTCTACAACAACTGTTAAGAGGAGACTTTGTGCAGCAGGCCTTCATGGTAAAATAGCTGCTAGGAAACCACTGCTAAGGACAGGCAACAAGCAGAAGAGACTTGTTTGGGCTAAAGAACACAAGGAATGGACATTAGACCAGTGGAAATCTGTGCTTTGGTCTGATGAGTCCAAATTTGAGATCTTTGGTTCCAACCACCGTGTCTTTGTGTGACACAGAAAAGGTGAACGGATGGACTCTAGATGCCTGGTTCCCACCGTGAAGCATGGAGGAGGAGGTGTGATGGTGTGGGGGTGCTTTTCTGGTGACACTCTTGGGGATTTATTCAAAATCGAAGGCATACTGAACCAGCATGGCTACCACAGCATCTTGCAGCGGCATGCTATTCCATCCGGTTTGCGTTTAGTTGAACCATCATTTATTTTTCAACAGGACAATGACCCCAAACACACCTTCAGGCTGTGTAAGGGCTATTTGACCAAGAAGGAGAGTGATGGGGTGCTACACCAGATGACCTGGCCTCCACAATCACCAGACCTGAACCCAATCGAGATAGTTTGGGGTGAGCTGGACCGCAGAGTGCAGGCAAAAGGGCCAACAAGTGCTAGGCATCTCTGGGAGCTCCTTCAAGATTGTTGGAAGACCATTTCCGGTGACTACCTCTTGAAGCTCATCAAGAGAATGAAATGAGTGTGCAAAGCAGTCATCAAAGCAAAAGGTGGCTACTTAGAAGAACCTAGAATATAAGACATATTTTCAGTTGTTTCACACTTTTTTTTAAAGTATACAATTCCACATGTGTTAATTCATAGTTTTGATGCCTTCAATGTGAATTTACAATTTTCATAGTCATGAAAATACAGAAAAATCTT
Source organism: Ranitomeya imitator (assembly GCF_032444005.1). NCBI lineage: Eukaryota > Metazoa > Chordata > Amphibia > Anura > Dendrobatidae > Ranitomeya > Ranitomeya imitator. Next base: position 783,049,656 of record NC_091283.1, read on the forward strand.
TAAATGAGAAGGTTGTGTCCAAACTTTTGGTCTGTACTGTATATATATATATATATATATATATACATATATACATATATATATATAGTAGCCTTCACAGAACTATTATTTGTCTGTGTAAATTTATATATATATATATATATATATATATATATATATATATATACAGTGGGGCAAATAAGTATTTAGTCAGTCAGCAATAGTGCAAGTTCCACCACTTAAAAAGATGAGAGGCGTCTGTAATTTACATCATAGGTAGAACTCAACTATGGGAGACAAACTGAGAAAAAAAGATCCAGAAAATCACATTGTCTGTTTTTTTAACATTTTATTTGCATATTATGGTGGAAAATAAGTATTTGGTCAGAAACAAACAATCAAGATTTCTGGTTTTCACAGACCTGTAACTTCTTCTTTAAGAGTCTCCTCTTTCCTCCACTCATTACCTGTAGTAATGGCACCTGTTTAAACTTGTTATCAGTATAAAAAGACACCTGTGCACACCCTCAAACAGTCTGACTCCAAACTCCACTATGGTGAAGACCAAAGAGCTGTAAAAGGACACCAGAAACAAAATTGTAGCCCTGCACCAGGCTGGGAAGACTGAATCTGCAATAGCCAACCAGCTTGGAGTGAAGAAATCAACAGTGGGAGCAATAATTAGAAAATGGAAGACATACAAGACCACTGATAATCTCCCTCGATCTGGGGCTCCACGCAAAATACCACCCCGTGGGGTCAGAATGATCACAAGAACGGTGAGCAAAAATCCCAGAACCACGCGGGGGGACCTAGTGAATGAACTGCAGAGAGCTGGGACCAATGTAACAAGGCCTACCATAAGTAACACACTACGCCACCATGGACTCAGATCCTGCAGTGCCAGACGTGTCCCACTGCTTAAGCCAGTACATGTCCGGGCCCGTCTGAAGTTTGCTAGAGAGCATTTGGATGATCCAGAGGAGTTTTGGGAGAATGTCCTATGGTCTGATGAAACCAAACTGGAACTGTTTGGTAGAAACACAACTTGTCGTGTTTGGAGGAAAAAGAATACTGAGTTGCATCCATAAAACACCATACTTACTGTAAAGCATGGTGGTGGAAGCATCATGCTTTGGGGCTGTTTCTCTGCAAAGGGGCCAGGACGACTGATCCGGGTACATGAAAGAATGAATGGGGCCATGTATCGTGAGATTTTGAGTGCAAACCTCCTTCCATCAGCAAGGGCATTGAAGATGAAACGTGGCTGGGTCTTTCAACATGACAATGATCCAAAGCACACCGCCAGGGCAACGAAGGAGTGGCTTCGTAAGAAGCATTTCAAGATCCTGGAGTGGCCTAGCCAGTCTCCAGATCTCAACCCTATAGAAAACCTTTGGAGGGAGTTGAAAGTCCGTGTTGCCAAGTGAAAAGCCAAAAACATCACTGCTCTAGAGGAGATCTGCATGGAGGAATGGGCCAACATACCAACAACAGTGTGTGGCAACCTTGTGAAGACTTACAGAAAACGTTTGACCTCTGTCCTTGCCAACAAAGGATATATTACAAAGTATTGAGATGAAATTTTGTTTCTGACCAAATACTTATTTTCCACCATAATATGCAAATAAAATGTTAAAAAAACAGACAATGTGATTTTCTGGATTTTTTTTTCTCAGTTTGTCTCCCATAGTTGAGGTCTACCTATGATGTAAATTACAGACGCCTCTCATCTTTTTAAGTGGTGGAACTTGCACTATTGCTGACTGACTAAATACTTTTTTGCCCCACTGTATATATACACACACATATATATATACTAGATGGTGGCCCTATTCTAAAGCATCGGGTATTCTAGAATATGTATGTACGTCGCGCTGTGAGGGGGGGTTACTTTCCGCACCAATATCGCTGAATGGTCGCACCTGGCTGGCCGCAACCAATCAGCGAAGCGTGGTTGAAATCCTGCACCAATTCGTGGCTGGACTGTGCCTGTCGCTGATTGGTCGCAGGATGTCGGGGAGTTCAGGGTACAGAATATAGTACAGCCACATAGTATAAAACACAGCCTTGTAGTATATAGCACAGCCACGTAGTATGTAGTGCATAGCACAGCCATGTAATATATAGCAGCCATGTAGTATATAGCACAGCCACATAATAAATAACACAGCCCACGTACTATATAACACAGACAGCCACAAAGTATATAGCAGAGCCATGTAGTATATAGCAGAGCCACGTAGTATATAGCACAGCCACGTAGTATATAGCACAGCCACATAGTATATAGTACAGCCACATAGTATATAGCAGCCACGTAGTATATAGCACAGCCACGTAATATATAACACAGCCCACGTACTATATAACACAGACAGCCATGAGGTATACCGCAGAGCCATGTAGTATATAGGAGAGCCACGTAGTATATAGCACAGCCACGTAGTATACAGCAGCCACATAGTATGTAGCAGCCACATAGTATATAGCACAGCCACGTGGTATATAGCAGCCACATAGTATATAGCAGCCACATAGTATATAGCAGCCACATAGTATATAGCACAGCCCACGCAGTATATAACACTGCCCACGTAGTATATATCAGTCATGCAGTATATAACACAGCCCACGTAGTATACAGCACTGTGGGCACCATATCTTTAATAAAAAATTGTTATATACTCACCCTCCGGCGTCCACCGAAGTTGTTCAGATGCGTGCGAGGCTGCCGCCAGCTTCCGTTCCCAGAGATGTATTGCGAAATTACCCAGATGACTTAGCAGTCTCGCAATGCATCTCTGGGAACGGAAGCTGGCTGGGAATAGCACCATTTTTTTTTTTATGTTTAACATTATTTATTCTTACTATCAATGCTGCATAGGCAGCATCAATAGTAAAAAGTTAATCACACAGTGTTAATAGCAGCGTTAACAGACTGTGTTACACCGCGTTATGCCACGTTGTAATGCAGTCAGTTTAACGGACTGCTAAAACGCTATGTGGAAAAAATAGATACCATGAGATACGGTCTTCCCAAAAACCTGTCTGATGAAAATGCACACTTAGCAGGATGCAGCAGGCTTCCACTGATCAATGCTAGGGGCGGCACAGGTGCAAACTACTTGATAAAAATAGCCACCCCCACACCAACCAAACATTGCCTAGTAGAAAAAATGCACATTAATATAACTCACATAGGATGTCAGTCACACTGATAAGTGTGGTGCCCAGTGTCTGGTATGCAACCTATTAATGACGCCCCTTGTATTAATAGGTGGGCTGCCCAGCACTATAATATGCAGCACACAGTGACAGAAGCCCCAGAAAACCTAACCAAGCATCCAAAAAACTAGTTTGTGGCCCATGGTGATACCGCTCACTCCAAAAATGTGATGGACCAGATGATGGAGGCATTTCTGGGTAGCTATGCGTAGACCTCAATGTGTGTTGTCCATAGAGCTGATGATGTTGAGCGTGAGGCACTTTAGAACACCCCCTCATCCCAGCCTGTGTCAATGCTCCACTCTTACCTCCTACAAAGAAAGAAGAAACTCATTGATGATTACCGGAAGCAGTTGGTCACAGTTATTTTGGCTAAAGGTTGTGCAACCAAGTATTAGGCTGAGGGTGCCAATACTTTTGTCTGGCCCATTTTTGGAGTTTTGTGTGAAATGATCAATGTTTTGCTTTTTGATTCATTCTCTTTTGTGTTTTTTCATTTAAAACAAATTAAATGAAGATAATAATACCAAATAATTTGTGTTTGCAATCATTTTCAGGAAGAAAATGAGTATTATCTGACAGAATTGCAGGGGTGTCAATACTTTTGGCCATGACTGTATATACACCAGTAGATACAGTGGGGGAAATAAGTATTTGATCCCTTGCTGATTTTGTAAGTTTGCCAACTAACAAAGACATGTACAGTCTATAATTTTAAGGGTAGGTTAATTTTAACACTGAGAGACAGAATATCAAAAATAAAATCCAGAAAATCACATTGTACAAATTCTGTAATTTTCTTTTTGCGTTTTGCAGTGAGAAATAAGTATTTGATCCCTCTGGTGAAGAAGATTTAATACTTGGTGGCAAAAGCACAGCAGTCAGACATTTTTTGTAGTTGATGATGAGGTTTGCACACATGTTAGGGGGAATTTTGGTCCACTCCCCTTTGCAGATCATCTCTAAATCATTAAGATTTTTAGGCTGTCACTTGGCAACTCAGATCTTCAACTCCCTCCATAAGTTTTCTATGGGAGACTCTGGGTCTGGAGACTGGCTTGGCTACTCCATGACCTTAATGGGCTTCTTTTTGATCCACTCCTTTGTTGCCTTGGCTGTATGTTGTGACCCAGCCACAACCCATTTTTAATGTCCTGAAAGAGGGAAGGAGGTTGTCACTCAGGATTTTACTGTACATGGTTCCATCCATTCTCCCATTGATGCGGTGAAGTAGTCCTGTGCACTTAACAGAGGAACACCCCCAAAACATAATGTTTCCACCACCATGCATGACAGTGGGGATGGTGTTCTTTGAGACATAGGCACTAGGCAGCATTTCTCTTCCTCCAAACGCGGCGAGTTAAGTTAATGCCAAAGAGCTCAATTTTTGTGTCATCTGACCACAGCACCTTCTCCCAATTACTCACAGAGTCATCCAGGTGTTCATTAGCAAACTTAAGATGGGCCTGCACATGTGCCTTCTTGAGCATGGGGACCTTAAGGGCACTGTAGGATTTTAAACCTTTATGCCTTAATGTGTTTGCAATGGTTTTCTTGGTGACTGTGGTCCCAGCTGCCTTGAGATCATTAACAAGTTCCCCCAGTGTAGTTTTAGGCTCATCTCTCACCTTCCTCATGATCAAGAAGACCTCATGAGGTGAGATTTTGCATGGTGCCATGCAACAACATCATTGTTGATTGACAGTCATTTTGTTTTTCTTCCATTTTCTTACTATTGCAACAACAGTTGTCTCCTTCTCACCCAGTATCTTACATATAGTTTTGTAGCCCATTCCAGCTTTGTGCAGGTCTATGATATTGTCCCTGGTATCCTTAGAAAGCTCTTTGGTCTTGCCCATGTTGTAGAGGTTAGAGTCTGACTGATTAATTGAGTCTATGGACAGGAGTCTTTTATAAAGGTGACTAAGTAAGACAGCTGTCTTTAATGCAGGTAATGAGTTGATTAGAAGCGACTAACTGGCCTGATTAAGTCACTCAGCTTGATTTGTGGTGACCTCATCACTGACTTTTTCCCATGGTGCTGACCATGATGTCACCACTGGTCAATGATGCTGTGCTCACAGCAGCTCATTCACCAGTGGTTCTCAGCCTGGATGGTCGCATCTTGGCACTGTCCAGGTTGAAAACTATCCCCCAGACATAGATGACGGTGTGGGACAAAATAACCCGTAGGTGAGTGCCTTTAATGCGGGTAACGAGTTGTTTAGAAGCGTCTAACTGGTCTGTATGAGCCAGAACTCTTCATGGTTGGTAGGGGATCAAATACTTACTTCTCACTGCAAAATGCAAATAAATTTATATAAATTATACAATATGATTTTCTGGATTATATTTTTGATATTCTATCTCTCAATGTTAAAATTAATCTACCCTTAAAATTATAGACTGTTCATGTCTTTGTCAGTGGACAAACTTACAAAATCAACAAGGGATTAAATACTTATTTACCCCACTGTATTACACATTTATACAAGTTCTGCAATTTCCATTTTTTTTTTTAAATATACGATGTTTGTTATTTTCTGGTGGTTTTCAGTCTCTGCTTCCAGTCATTAATTAGGAACATTATAACTGTTACTTATACCGACTGGTGCATAGCTACATCCAAGCTCTTTGTGATAATGGGTCATCTCATCTGCATATGCCGCACATAACCAGGACAGATTTCAGTCTTCTAAATAAGTAAACAATAAAAGATCTAATTTTCTGAACACAAGAAGAGATGCTAAAAGCCATAAAAAATACATACCTTCCTATAGAATAATAAGTTATCTTTAATTTACTATATTGAACTCAATAGTTGTAAAAATTCTGCGGACACAGCAGACAGAATTTCTTATTATGCAATGGTGGCTGTAATCACAGAATTACTGTTTTAATACCATATTGGAATTGAGCAAAAATTTTACAAATTTCTCCAAACAATGAACAACAGGCTCTGAAATATGTAGTCATTGGCAGTGCTAATATAAGGGTATCCACTGTGAAAGTTATTAAATCGATGCTGCTGTGTGACTTCAGAAATGAGAGCTTAACTGCAATGATACGCTCAGTGAGTTTAAATTAAACTTACAAAGCCTAATTATGTGCTAGTTAGCTCAGTCCAGTTGCAATCATGAAATGAGTAAAGTAATATGACTTTTTTCCAATGGAAGTAACTGTTTTTTTTGTGAGGAAATGGTTTAGATAAAATGTTGTACAACATATTTTGTTAATGTGACATACTGTTTTTGTTTAGGAAACATGTATAATAGTTTTGTATAACACTAATGGTAATAGTGTGGAACATAAACGGCTTTTATTTTGCTGTATTTGCAAAGCTACTGTTATATTCTGATATTAGAAAAAGTTGGAGTGCATCTTGTGTGCTGAATCAGTGATACAATAACTATTGGGAATCTGAATTCCCTGAGCCATTTCTGTTGCACGATGTCCTATTATATTTCATTCAGCCATTTTTCCACAGCCATTAAGGATAACTCAAATTGGGCTGTCATCCAGCTTTCCACAGATCTTCATATTTATGCAGTGCTAAATACATTTTTGCTTTGGGGTAAAATCTCATGTGTTATATTATAGATATTTGTCCACAAATATCATCATGCTGTTTCAGAGTTGGATTAAAGTGGTTTTCGGGCAAACACAAAAAAATTGCCAGTCTGGCTGTCCCCAATGGAACATGAAACATCTTGCTACTAGTGATAAGCGAGTATGCTCGTTACTCGGGTTTCTCCGAGCATGCTTGGGTGGTCTCCCAGTATTTTGGCGTGCTCGGAGATTTTGTTTTTGTCACGCAGCTGCATGATTTGCTACTGCTAGACTGCCTAAGTACATGTGAGGGTTGCATGTTTGTTACGGAATTCCCTCATGTATTCCTGCAATGAGACCACCAGAGCATGCTCGGGGAAGCCAGAGTAATGAGTATACTCGCTCATCGCTACTTGCTACCTTTATTTTTGTTTTTTAAGTTCCTCTTCAGTCCCCTGCGGTCATCCTTGTGGTTTCTTAATGTTTACGGAGATAAGAAGAGAAATTATCCAGCTGAAGGTGGAGGTGGTTCACACTTTGTGAGACTTTTATTAGACAACTAAAATGATATATCGTTCTTCAAAAACGTCTTTGCATAGCACGAGTAAGGCACACGAGTAAGGAGGATCAACACGTTTCAACTATGAAGTCTTACTCATGATCTGATCATGTGTAAGTGTGAACCACCTCCGGCTTCAGCTGGATCATTTCTTTTCTTATCTCCATTTGCTGTGGGCACTCACCCATATCTGTGCTGGATGTTGGTAGGTCTGGGGATTCCTTCTAAGACCGGTAAGCTGACTACATTCCTTTTTTTTTTCTTAATGTTTACATCCTGAACTTACCAGATCTCCTTCTGTGCGTTTAAACCATATTTCGAAGAGGTAGTGATGTATATGTTCCACAGCTGGCACACTTCCATCCTCGATGCATGCCCACTCAAACTACAAAGCACCATGCTGACATTCCAATACAGTCTTAAAATGTATAATTCTCAGCTCAATTTATTTTTCCTAAGATTCCTCTACTTCACCTAGTATGCACTGTTGAGACCAGGAATCTGAATCCAAAATATTTGGTTGTCCAAAATTAAAAACTAAGACAAAGTTGCTGGTCAACCTTGATATTGATAACATTAATTTCAACATGAACAAGGAGTGGAGGGATGAGAAGGGGAAAAATTGGGTTAGGGGAATCTGCCTAAGGTAGGAAGAAACCCAATAAAGAAGGAGCAGTTTGAGCTGGGGGTATGGTAGATAGCAGTATACAGGGGAATGCAAGAGGTGTGGTGACTCCCATATAGAAGGAAATATAGGGATGTAGAGAACATCAGAAGTACATAAACAGCACTGAAACAATAATATTTGCAGAGTCAAGATGATAGGGAGTGAATAAAAAGGGAAGATCTCAATACATAGGGAAAGGATAACAATGTACAAAATATAAAATAAAATGGAGAATACATGACTAAGCAGGACAATGACATATATGGAATGAATACACCATTCAATATCATACCTGTGCCCAGCTTGTGGAGTCAAGTGAAGTGTAACTACATGAGACGATTATGCCTGTACCTCTGTGTAAAACAGAGGATGTGAAAGTTAAGCTTTATACCTGCTATCTAATGCTATTGGCTGTAATTTTGTAAAAGAGAGTGAATTCTTACTTCAGTTGGACTACATGGCGGAATAATGTGGATACACAGACGGGTTAATATCACACGTTATGAAGGAAGCAAACCCTGTTGCGTCACAGGGCCGCGGTACCGCACAAAGAGCGCAAGCAAAGAGTCCCAAGGCTCAGGGAAAGAGGTCTACTAGACCTCTTGCGCTTGACACCACCCAGACTTGGGCCAGGAAAGCGCTCTATTAACGCACAGCGCCGCACTGGCGGTCAGTGCTATCAGACTCTGTATTATGTGCTAGCTGTACAGGATAGCACTGTCGGGCGCTAGGTAGCTTCCACAATTCGCGAACAGTCAACAACACTAGGGAAGGGAATGATTCGGAGCTTTCATCCATCGACAGACATACATCCACACACACACAAAAATAAGTCTATGCTAGCACATGGCTGTGCGGCCATGCAAACCTTTTATAGCGGAAACTCTCCAGGACCTTCCTAGTGGTCCAATAGGAGCTGCTACAGGACCTGAGCATGTGACCCCCGACTTCCAATGAGAGGTCGTCCCTTGGGCATGCTTAGAAGAAGAAAAGCAGGACTTAGGACTTAGTCCCAGGGACGCCTGCTAGCTGCTGATCAGTGCTGGTTACAATGGCCGAGCCTGGAAGGAAAGCAGTAACCAGCCACACAGTATCAGCTTGAGCCAGAGGCTGGGACCGACGTCTCTGCTGAGCAGGCTCCACTGTGGCTGGAGGAGAATGGGAGACTGTAGCGGAGATGTTTGAGACTCCCCCTGTACAGCAGCGGGAACTCGACACCTAACACTAATAAGATATATGTTCTGTGTGAGGGCTTTAATGGGCTGTTCTCCCTCTCTCCCAGTAAACATTCCCAGTCACACCCCCATGACATCAACATTTACTGCACACTTCGTGCTTTTTCCTTTGAGCAGTCTGTAGCAGGAAGTAAGGATCTGGAGGTGCCATCTCCACATGTCACAGCTTATCTGCCAGTAAATGTTGAAGTTTCTATATTTCTGAAAGGCTTTGCAATGATTTAATATTCTGTGTTCCTAGAAAGCCTAGGCTTTTTGAGGTCTTTGGATGAAACAAATCTATTGCAAACCTTCACAATAATTTTAATGTTTTCTTTAAGGGGTTGTCCCACAAATTTTAATCAATTGATCTCGGAATAATAATATTTTCCACAATTGGATGTTTAAATAAAATATTCCTGTGTTGAGATAATTTATAAATGTGCCCCTGCTGTGTACTGTGTAATGGCTGTGTCTGACCATACAGAAACATCGTCTAAGAATACCACATTTCCTGGGCAGGGGATGAAACTAAATAGAGTATACAGACAGGACAGCATAGGATTACAACTTCTGGTTTCTGTGAGGAAAAATATGTTTAAGAATAGGCAGGAAAGTGTTTTACCTCACAGAAAGATACAGCTGCAATCCCATATTGTTCAGTCGGTATACTTTCTTTTGCATTCTCCACTGACCAGGAGCTGTCATACATAGGGATGAGCAAGCCCTAAAATGCCCAGATGCCTTTACTCGAACTGAGCAATTCCCAATGCTCAGATGATTGTTTCAAGTATCAAGTATAATGGAAGTCAAGGAGAAATCTGAGCATTTTTCCAGAAGTCCCTACAAGGAGTTCTGGGTGGGCTGTGAAAATGTTGCAATGGATGGAAAAAGTGCTGAATGGAAGGAGAAGACCCTTAGAAGCATCTCTGATTCCCAGATGCCTGCAGAAAATAATGGTGTCACACTTTTACTCCACTTTAAAGACTGATAATAAAACATTCAAATTCGATGAGAAATTGATGTTTACAGGAAAAAAGTTAAGAAACATCCTTTCCTGTATGATGACTTGTATAAAAGGCAACATTTTAAAAGGATTTTAAAAAATAATTAATTTAAGTAGACCAAAATTGAAATTTTTATTAAAAAATTGAAAATTTCTGTGTAATTCATGAAGGAAGCAAGAATAACTGCCCAAAATTAGATGGAAGAGGGACTCAGATAAACCCTGCAATAAACATAATGGAGGGCCTCATACACATTCTGCTCAAATTATCATTTAGTGGTACTCTTATACTCATAAAGACTATGCACTAAGTGCAACCCCTTGCTAAAAATTGCAAGCAGGGTCATCCAACGATTCTTGAAGACAACAATTGAAGAACCTAATTCAAATATTAGCAAAGTGTAGTTAGGGTTTTTCTACACTCAAAGTCTCTGCACATAGAGCAAAGCCAGAGCAAAAATATTAGGAGGGTCATCCATACACTCTTGAAAGCAACCACTGGAGGGCCTCATTCAAATATTAAGAAAGTTTAGTTGTGAAACTTCCACACTCATAAAGGTTCTGCACACAATGCAATGCCAGAAAAATATTATAAGGAGGGTCATCCATATACCCTTGAAAGCAACAACTGGAAGACCTCATTCAAATATTGAAGATTAACACTTTATGTGCTGCCGTCATCTCGTGGTGTGGAAAAGTCGGGGCTAATCCAGGCTTTGTTCAATTTTATCAGAGTGAGCCTGTCAGCATTTTCTGTTGACAGGATAAAGCTCATGTCTCTTTTGACCCCCTCGGTGACACTAAAAACCAGCTCAGACAAGATGCTAATGACAGAGCAGCTCATGCCAGGTGTCCAGCTTTAAGACTCAATAGTTGAAGGTTGCAGAGGAATTAGGGAGTACACTGGTTTGGTCAGACACATATGGCTTGACCACCTTTAAAAACGTTTCCCTTCTTGTCAAAAATCATCAGAGTCTGGATGCTTTCAGGGTGTCATGAAATTGGCCCAGGCCTTTGACCGTGTCGCGCTGCCTCTGTTATACCTGGTGTGTATTTCCCTTGCCTCTTCTCCTTGTTTGGGCAAGGAAGCTTGCCCCTTGTGGCTATCGTTGTCTGGTGGGAATGTTTTTCAAAATATTTTCCACAATGGCCTTCTGGTACAGCACCAATTTAGGAGTCCTCTTCACCTCAGGAGAGAGAGATGCAAGGTTCTCTTTCTAGCATGGGTCTAGCAGGGTGAACAACCTGTACTCTTTGTTGGCAAAAATGAATATAACATGAGGGTCACAGAGATGGCAGTGGTACATAAAGTTTTCCATATCTGCCAAGGTCCCTACAGCCACTTCTCTGTCTCCACCATGATGATGACTATCCATCTCATCCTCTTCCTCCTTCCTCCTCATTCCCCTCCTCAGCACATTTACATACGAGAGATGGGATGAACCTTGTGTGGATCCTTCCTAGGTTCTGTAGCATCAACAACCAGCTCCTTTTCCTCCCCCTCAGCATCCACTTCCTCATTGTTACCCAATCCACGCTGAGAATATAAGATGAGGCTGGGTAGTATCTCTCTGTCTTATGCCTTATTCATTTTCCTCCTGGTCCACATTCAAAGCTTCATGCTTAATTCCGAGCAGCAACTGTTTAAGTAGGCACAGACACAAGATCATTGTACTGATTATGGCGTCTTCACCGCTCACCATCTTTGTGGAGTCCTCAAAGTCTAGGACAACCACACAAATATCAGACATCCATGCCAATTCTTCAGTTGTAATGTGCAGAGGCTGATGAGAATATCGATGGGCATGTTAGAACTGGTATTCAACAACTGGCCTCTGCTGCTCACAAAGCCTTGCCAGCATGTGCAATGTGGAGTTTCAGCACGTGGTAATGTCACACACCAGTTGGTGAGCTGGCCCTTGCAAGCACTGCTGCAGTATACCAGAGCAGCAGCAGTTGTTGTTGACTTGCAGAAATGGGCGATGATGCACAGTGCATGATCAGGAAGTCTCTCTGGTCAGTGCAGTAAGTGTAGCGCTGAGAGCTTCTGTAGCATGCAGATGCTGCTTCATCTGCATTCCATACAAGCAATCAGCCTGCAAAAAAATGATTGTCCCATAGGGGGACAAAGTGTAAAAGTTAGAAAACAGTAACAAAAAAAATTCAACAATTGTAAAAATATTAAAAAAAATAAAAAATAATTAAAAAAATAACAAAAAAATCTAAACAATAAAAACATACATATTTGGTATCGCTGTGTCCGTAACCTTTAAAACTGTCCCACTAGTTAACCCCTTTAGTGAACTCCATAAAAAACAAGGCAAAAAACAATGCTTTATCATCATACCACCGGCAATCGGCACGAGCAGGGGAGAATGATAAGGGTTATATTTAACCCCTTAATGACCGCTGATAACGGCAACAGTTAAGGGTACTTAAACCACAATGCCGCTTTTTAAAGGTGCTGAGATTGAAGGTTAAAGCACCCCCATCGATGGAACTTCTCCAGGGTCTCGGCTGCCAGGGGGTAGCCAAGACCCCAGATAACATGATGCGGGTTGGTTTTTACCGACCCCGGTGTTGTGATCGCCATTATTCACGGTATAATGGCGACCGCAAAAAAAGTTAGGTTTTCCATTTAATTTTTCTCTCCTCTGATGTGATGGCACATCAGAGGAGAGATAAATAAAGTCCCCTGATCACCCCCTGTACTTCTTTTGTCCCTGAAGGCTCCCCTGAAGTCCCCGGGCCACCATCTTCTTCTTCCAGGAGGAAATGGCAGGTGCATGCGCAGTGCACCCGACGAGATCTACCGGCCTGCACCCAGCAACAAAAGTAGATTTTTTCCTATTGGTTCATTTTGATCACTGTGATAGACCCTATCACAGTGATCAAAATAAAAAAAAATAGTAAATCAAACCCTCCTTTATCACCCCCTTAGTTAGGGAAGAATAATAAAATAAAAAAAGGTATTTATTTCCATTTTCCCATTAGGGTTAGAACTGGGTTAAAGTGAGATGGGCTAAAGTTAGGGTTAGGGTTGGTGCTAAAGTTAGGGTTGGGGCTAAAGTTAGGGTTAGGGTTGAGGCTAAAGTTAGGGTTAGGGTTGGGACTAGAATTAAGGTTAGGGTTTGGATTACGGATATGGTTGGGACTAGGGTTAAGGTTCGGATTAGGGTTAGGGGTTTACTAGGGTTAGGTTTGTGGTTAGGGTTATGGTTAAGGTTGGGATTAGGGTTAGGGGTGTTTTGGGGTTAGGGTTGGAGTTAGAATTGGGGGGTTTCCACTGTTTAGGCACATCAGGGTTTCTCCAAATGCGACATGGTGTCCAATCTCATTTCTAGCAAATTCTGCGTAGAAAAAGTCAAGTGGTGCTCCTTCCCTTCTGAGCTCTGATGTGCGTCTAAACAGTGAATTACCCCCACATTTTGTGTATCGGTGTGCTCAGAACAAATGTACATCAACTTTTGGGGCACAATTTCTCCTATTACCCTTTTGAAAATACAAAATTGGGGTCGAAGAATCATTTTTTGCAAACAAAATGTGATTTTTTATTTTTACGGCTCTACTTTATAAACTTCTGTGAAACACTTGAGTTTCAAAGTGCTCACCACTTATCTAGATAAGTTCCTTATGGGGTCTAGTTTCCAAAATGGTGTCACTTGTGGGGGGTTTCCACTGCTTAGGCACATCAGGGACTCTAGAAACGTGACGTGGCGTCCAATCTTAATTCCAGCCAATTTTGCGTTGAAAAAGTAAAACGCCGCTCCTTCCCTTCTGAACTCTGTGGTTTATCTGCATATATGGAGTATCTGCATACTCAGGACAAATTGTACAACAACTTTTGGGGACCAATTTCTCATATTACCCTTGGTAAAATGAAAAAAATTGGATCTGAAGTAAATTTTTTGTGGAAAAAAGTTGAATATTCATTTTTTTAAACATTCCAAAAATTCCTGCGAAGCACCTGAAGGGTTAATAAACTTCTTGAATATGGTTTTGAGCACCTCCAGTGGTGCAGTTTTTAGAATGGTGTAACTTTTGGGTATTTTTTAGCATATAGACCACTCAAAGTGACTTCAAATGTGATGTGGTCCCTAAAAAGAAATGGCGTTGTAAAAATAAGAAATTGCTGTTTAACTTTTAACCCTTATAACTTCCTAGCAAAAAAAATGTTGTGCTGATGTAAAGTAGACATGTGGGAAATGTCACTTATTAGGTATTTTAAGTGACATCTCTGCGATTTAAGGGGATGAATATTCAAAGTTGGAAAATTGCTAAATTTTCAAAATTTTCCACAAATTTCCATTTATTTCACAAATAAATGCAAGTCATATCAAAGAAATGTTACCACTATCATGAAGTACAATATGTCACGAATAAACAATATCAAAATGACTCTCTGGGAACCATTTAAGAATTCCAGATGAAGGGACAGTGGTCAGAATTGTAAAAATTGGCCAAGTCATTAACATGCAAACCACACTTGGGGGTAAAGGGGTTAAGGGTCGTTAGTGCAGCTCAACTTGTGTTTGTTTTTACAGTTGATTGTATTTATGCCCTTTATTTTCAGATAGGCAAAAATGTGTTTGCTTTATTTTTTATTTTTTTTAAACAGCCTTCAGCTTGATCTTGAGTCATGGTGACTTGATAGGTGAACATTCAGTAGGAAGATCGATCTTGTGCAAGCCTATATGGATCCACTATTTTCCGCCATTATCTTGATAGTATCAAACCATCGGGTTGCTGGTTTTTCCTCTTTGCCTTGTTCCTTCTATTCTTCCGAGCTTGATGTCCTTCTTCATTGATTGCTTTCTTTGAATGATGTGTCCAAAGTAGGCAAGTCATGTTATTGATAACATCCTTCTCCAGCATCACATTTTGAAGGCACAGATTCTTCTTCTGTCTTGTTTCTTTAGCATTCTGGAATCAAATTCATATGTTGCCACAAAAAAGTTCATGCTATGTGTGTCGTGTCTTTGTTGCAAACAAAATGTTTCTTGAGTTGAAGACCTTGTCCAGTTACTTCATTGTCGATTTCCCAATAGCAATTCTACTATTAACTTCTTGTGTCATCTCTGCATCTTGAGTGATTGTTTGTCACCTTCCATCTCAAATATGTCCAGGTCATATCTGGTAATAGTTAATATCGCAATATCTTTGTCTTCTTTGTGCCGAGTAGCAGTCCCATGTTCGAGCTTTCCATCTTGACCGTTTGTAATAAGTCCTTCATTCCATCTGCACTTGTTGCTATTAATATTCTGGCTCCTATCTCAAGCAAACAAAATGTTTCTTGAGTTGAAGACCTTGTCCAGTTACTTCATTGTTGATTTCGCAATACCTATTCTTCTATTAACTTCCTGTGTCGTTGCTGCACCTTGAGTGATTGTTTGTCACCTTCCATCTCAAATATGTCCTGGTCATAGCTGGCAGTAGTCAGTATCTCAATATCTTTGTCTTCTTTGTGTTGAATAGCAGTCCCATGTTCGAGCTTTCCATTTTGACATTTCGTAATAAGTCCTTCATTCCATGTATACTTGTTGCTATTAATGTTCTGGCTCCTATCTCAAGCAAATTCATGTCTTCAGGAGTTTCCATGGAGAAAACACATTAGCTATTTATTGATTTAGTGAAACTAATTTAATTACATGTGCAATTCTAAAAAAATTATCAAGACATGACCTGCTCCAGTTTCTTAACGATTGGATTGGGAAACAATATCTTGAGCAATTAACAGTACATTCATGGGAATGCTGCATCGTGAATTGCATATCCAGATTGAGAAATGCTTGCTGTCATGAGAAAGTACAGTAGTTTTTACTTACCATGAAAAAAGTTATTTGTATGCAAAAGAATACCCAGCATTTTGTCTAGAATGATATTTTCCAATTATAGCGTTTATTGTTTTGTTGTCTTCAAGTGAAACATTGATTAAACAATTGGTTATCACTGCTAGTGTATGCTTTTGCGGCTCGTCATCATTATACTACTGATAAATAACAAGTTGTATATGCTTGTTTTCATCTTCTCTTTTATCAGCTAATTAAAATGTTCTGCACGTGAAAACCATCCAAATGTATTCAATTCTCTGAAATGATGGATGCTTTTTATGTCACACAAAGTTTTGAAATGAATGACTGTGACTTTTTTTAGATTACTTGATAAAGTCTGTTTTTCTTGCTGTAAGTGCAGCATATTGTTATGCTTAATATGTGAATTTGGTTTTACTTGCATTTTTGACTCCTTTAGGACAATTCAACATTTACTCTAAGTTTTAAGAAAAAAAATAGAAAGCATTTCAGTCATTTATTAACTTATTTATTTTTTACTGGTCACTGTAGACCAGTAATAATAAGTCAGCTTAGCATAGAAAATATGTTTATGTTTTAATTGTGTTCATTTCTGTTTCATAATTTCTTTAATGTTTGTTTAATGAAAAACTTTTATTCTATTTCTACTTTCTAATTCATGAGCATCAAATAACAGAGAGTGACTACTGAATGTCTGCCATCATTACCTGGAAACTTTCCACCTGCTGAATTCAAGCAACCTTCCTATGCATTGCTATGTCTCATCTACTTAGCCGAATAACTGAATTCCTTACCAAATCTAACAGTTCATCCTTTTAACAGCATCCACAAATAAGACTGGAAAAAGTCTCCAATAACACGAGCTCCCTGATTCAGCTCTAAAAGAAAAGGCATCCGGAAATGAGACAAACAGTGCACTCATGGCTGGCTCCAGATTTTCTTGGGCCTCAGGTGAAAAAATATCAATGGGCCCCTTTAACACATGCCATGATTCATGATGCACAGATACGGCAGAGAAATATAGGTATAATACAATGCCAAAGATTTCCCTTACTTCTTACATTACATGAGTGATAGCTATTGTAAATACTATAGAAGCTTAGAGTGTGCACTGGGGGGATTAAAAAGTCTGCAGTCACAGAGAGCGACTGCAGACTTTTCATTTTAGACCAGACAGTATAGTCCTCCATACAGTATTATGGGCAACACATAGTCCTCCATACAGTATTATGGGCACCAAACAGTTCCCCATACAGTATTATGGGCACAACACAGTCCTCCATACAGTATTATAGGCAACACAGTGTTAGGTATCGAGTTCCCACATCTGTACAGGGAGAATCTCGAACCATCACCACTGCAGTCTCCCATTCTTCTCCAGCCACAGTGGAGCGTGCTCAGCAGAGAAATTGGTTGCAGCGTCTAGCTCAGGCTGATACTGGCGACTGGTTACTACTGTCCTTCCAGGCTCTGCCTTTGTAGCCAGCACTGATCAGCAGCGAGCAGTTCTTTGTGGGACTAGGTTCTGCTTTTCCCATACTGAGCATGCCCACGGGACGACCTCCCATTGGAGGTTGAGGGTCAAATGCTCAGGTCCTGTTGCGGCTCCTATTGGACCATCTGGAAGGTCTTGTAGCACTGCCGCTATAAAAGGTTCACATGGCCTCTTGGCCATGCGCTAGTGTATACTTGGAAACGTGTGTGCATTGACGTGTGAAAGTCATTCATTAATTATCCCCTCCCTTGTGTATGACTGCTCGCATAAGGTGGATGATTGCTATCTAGCGCCCGACTTAGCTATCAGCACGTGACACATAAAACAGCGTAAAATTGCTGTGACCGCCAGTACGGCGCCATGCGCTTTCACAGCGCTTTCTGTTATGACCTGGTGGTTAGAAGCACCCGGAATGACCTGATAGTTAAACCTCATACAGGACGAGCTCTGGGATGTGGGAGCTCTGCTGACCGCAAGCCCTAATCCTATCACACACACTAGAAATAGCCGTGGAGCGCTCCTGACCAGACCTAGGCGCCTCGTCACAGCCTAAGAACTATCTAGCCCTAGAGATAGAAAATAAAGCCTACCTTGCCGCAGAGAAATTCCCCAAAGGTAAAGGAAGCCCCCCACATATATTGACTGTGAGTAAAGATGAAAGTCACAAACGCAGAAATGAAACAGGTTTCAGCAAAGGGAGGCCAGACTTACTAAATAAACAGAGGATAGGAAAGGTAACTTTGCGATCAGCACAAAAACCTACAAAAGACCACGCAGAGTGTGCAAAAAGGACCTCCGCACCGACTCACGGTGTGGAGGGACCACTCTGCATCCTAGAGCTTCCAGCTAGCAAGACAAAATCATGATAACCAGCTAGACAAGAAAACAGTGAACAAATAATGACTATCAGGAACTTAGCTTCTGCAGGAGAAGACAGGTCACCAGAGAGATCCAGGAGCGAACTGAACTAATGCAAAAACATTGACAGCTGGCATGGAGTAACGATCTGAGAGGAGTTAAATAGAGCAGCCAACCAAAGGATAAATTACGTCACCTGTGTAAGGAACCTCAGAAGCAGCAGCTTCACTCATAGCCACCAGATGGAGCCCATAGACAGAACTGGCCGAAGTACCATTCACGACCACAGGAGGGAGTTCGACAACAGAATTCACAACAGTACCCCTTCCTTGAGGAGGGGACACCGAACCCTCACCAGAGCCCCCAGGCCGATCAGGATGAGCCAAATGAAAGGCTCGAACAAGATCGGCAGCATGAACATCAGAGGCAAAAACCCAGGAATTATCTTCCTGACCATAACCCTTCCACTTGACCAGGTACTGGAGTTTCCGTCTCGAAACACGAGAATCCAAAATCTTCTCCACCACATACTCCAACTCCCCCTCGACCAACACCGGGGCAGGAGGATCAACGGAGGGAACCATAGGCGCCACGTATCTCCGCAACAACGACCTATGGAACACATTATGGATGGCAAAAGAAGCTGGAAGGTCCAAACGAAATGACACAGGATTAAGAACTTCAGAAATCTTATATGGCCCAATGAAACGAGGCTTCAACTTAGGAGAGGAAACCTTCATAGGAACGTGACGAGATGACAACCAAACCAAATCCCCAACACGAAGTCGGGGACCAACACAACGCCGGCGGTTAGCGAAACGTTGAGCCTTCTCCTGGGACAATGTCAAATTGTCCACCACATGAGTCCAAATCTGCTGCAACCTGTCCACCACTGCATCCACACCAGGACAGTCCGAAGGCTCAACCTGCCCTGAAGAAAAACGAGGATGGAAACCAGAATTACAGAAAAAAAGAAGAAACTAAAGTAGCCGAGCTGGCCCGATTATTAAGGGCGAACTCAGCCAAAGGCAAGAAGGACACCCAATCATCCTGATCAGCAGAAACAAAGCATCTCAGATATGTCTCCAAAGTCTGATTAGTTCGTTCGGTTTGGCCATTAGTCTGAGGATGGAAAGCCGAAGAAAAAGACAAATCAATGCCCATCTTAGCGCAAAAGGACCGCCAAAACCTCGAAACAAACTGGGAACCTCTGTCCGAGACGATGTTCTCTGGAATGCCATGCAAACGAACCACATGCTGGAAAAACAAAGGCACCAAATCAGAGGAGGAAGGCAATTTAGATAAGGGTACCAAATGGACCATCTTAGAGAAGCGATCACAAACCACCCTAATGACCGACATCTTTTGAGAAACAGGGAGATCAGAAATAAAATCCATGGAAATATGCGTCCAGGGCCTCTTCGGGATCGACAAGGGCAAAAGTAACCCACTGGCACGAGAACAGCAGGGCTTAGCCCGAGCACAAGTCCCACAGGACTGCACAAAAGAACGCACATCCCGTGACAAAGAAGGCCACCAAAAGGATCTAGCCACCAAATCTCTGGTACCAAAGATTCCAGGATGACCAGCCAACACTGAACAATAAATCTCAGAGATAACTCTACTAGTCCATCTATCATAGTAACATAGTAACATAGTAACATAGTTAGTAAGGCCGAAAAAAGACATTTGTCCATCCAGTTCAGCCTATATTCCATCATAATAAATACCCAGATCTACGTCCTTCTACAGAACCTAATAATTGTATGATACAATATTGTTCTGCTCCAGGAAGACATCCAGGCCTCTCTTGAACCCCTCAACTGAGTTCGCCATCACCACCTCCTCAGGCAAGCAATTCCAGATTCTCACTGCCCTAACAGTAAAGAATCCTCTTCTATGTTGGTGGAAAAACCTTCTCTCCTCCAGACGCAAAGAATGCCCCCTTGTGCCCGTCACCTTCCTTGGTATAAACAGATCCTCAGCGAGATATTTGTATTGTCCCCTTATATACTTATACATGGTTATTAGATCGCCCCTCAGTCGTCTTTTTCTAGACTAAATAATCCTAATTTCGCTAATCTATCTGGGTATTGTAGTTCTCCCATCCCCTTTATTAATTTTGTTGCCCTCCTTTGTACTCTCTCTAGTTCCATTATATCCTTCCTGAGCACCGGTGCCCAAAACTGGACACAGTACTCCATGTGCGGTCTAACTAGGGATTTGTACAGAGGCAGTATAATGCTCTCATCATGTGTATCCAGACCTCTTTTAATGCACCCCATGATCCTGTTTGCCTTGGCAGCTGCTGCCTGGCACTGGCTGCTCCAGGTAAGTTTATCATTAACTAGGATCCCCAAGTCCTTCTCCCTGTCAGATTTACCCAGTGGTTTCCCGTTCAGTGTGTAATGGTGATATTGATTCCCTCTTCCCATGTGTATAACCTTACATTTATCATTGTTAAACCTCATCTGCCACCTTTCAGCCCAAGTTTCCAACTTATCCAGATCCATCTGTAGCAGAATACTATCTTCTCTTGTATTAACTGCTTTACATAGTTTTGTATCATCTGCAAATATCGATATTTTACTGTGTAAACCTTCTACCAGATCATTAATGAATATGTTGAAGAGAACAGGTCCCAATACTGACCCCTGCGGTACCCCACTGGTCACAGCGACCCAGTTAGAGACTATACCATTTATAACCACCCTCTGCTTTCTATCACTAAGCCAGTTACTAACCCATTTACACACATTTTCCCCCAGACCAAGCATTCTCATTTTGTGTACCAACCTCTTGTGCGGCACGGTATCAAACGCTTTGGAAAAATCGAGATATACCACGTCCAATGACTCACCGTGGTCCAGTCTATAGCTTACCTCTTCATAAAAACTGATTAGATTGGTTTGACAGGAGCGATTTCTCATAAACCCATGCTGATATGGAGTTAAACAGTTATTCTCATTGAGATAATCCAGAATAACATCCCTCAGAAACCCTTCAAATATTTTACCAACAATAGAGGTTAGACTTACTGGCCTATAATTTCCAGGTTCACTTTTAGAGCCCTTTTTGAATATTGGCACCACATTTGCTATGCGCCAGTCCTGCGGAACAGACCCTGTCGCTATAGAGTCACTAAAAATAAGAAATAATGGTTTATCTATTACATTACTTAGTTCTCTTAGTACTCGTGGGTGTATGCCATCCGGACCCGGAGATTTATCTATTTTAATCTTATTTAGCCGGTTTCGCACCTCTTCTTGGGTTAGATTGGTGACCCTTAATATAGGGTTTTCATTGTTTCTTGGGATTTCACCTAGCATTTCATTTTCCACCGTGAATACCGTGGAGAAGAAGGTGTTTAATATGTTAGCTTTTTCCTCGTCATCTACAACCATTCTTTCCTCACTATTTTTTAAGGGGCCTACATTTTCAGTTTTTATTCTTTTACTATTGATATAGTTGAAGAACAGTTTGGGATTAGTTTTACTCTCCTTAGCAATGTGCTTCTCTGTTTCCTTTTTGGCAGCTTTAATTAGTTTTTTAGATAAAGTATTTTTTTCCCTATAGTTTTTTAGAGCTTCAATGGTGCCATCCTGCTTTAGTAGTGCAAATGCTTTCTTTTTACTGTTAATTGCCTGTCTTACTTCTTTGTTTAGCCACATTGGGTTTTTCCTATTTCTAGTCCTTTTATTCCCACAAGGTATAAACCGCTTACACTGCCTATTTAGGATGTTCTTAAACATTTCCCATTTATTATCTGTATTCTCATTTCTGAGGATATTGTCCCAGTCTACCAGATTAAGGGCATCTCTAAGCTGGTCAAACTTTGCCTTCCTAAAGTTCAATGTTTTTGTGACTCCCTGACAAGTCCCCCTAGTGAAAGACAGGTGAAACTGCACAATATTGTGGTCGCTATTTCCTAAATGCCCAACCACCTGCAGATTTGTTATTCTGTCAGGTCTATTAGATAGTATTAGGTCTAAAAGTGCTGCTCCTCTGGTTGGATTCTGCACCAATTGTGAAAGATAATTTTTCTTGGTTATTAGCAGGAACCTGTTGCCTTTATGGGTTTCACAGGTTTCTGTTTCCCAGTTAATATCCGGGTAGTTAAAGTCCCCCATAACCAGGACCTCATTATGGGTTGCAGCTTCATCTATCTGCTTTAGAAGTAGACTTTCCATGCTTTCTGTTATATTTGGGGGTTTGTAACAGACCCCAATGAGAATTTTGTTACCATTTTTCCCTCCATGAATTTCAACCCATATGGACTCGACATCCTCATTCCCTTCGCTAATATCCTCCCTTAAAGTGGACTTTAGACAAGACTTTACATAGAGACAAACCCCTCCTCCTCTCCGATTTTTACGATCCTTTCTAAACAGACTGTAACCCTGTAAGTTAACTGCCCAGTCATAGCTTTCATCTAACCATGTCTCGGTTATTCCCACTATGTCAAAGTTACCTGTAGATATTTCTGCTTCTAGTTCTTCCATCTTGTTTGTCAGGCTTCTGGCGTTTGCAAGCATGCAGTTTAGAGGATTTTGTTTTGTTCCAATCTCCTCACTGTGGATTGTTTTAGAAATGTTCTTACCTCCCTTCTGAGTATGTTTTCCTGGGTCGTCTTTGTTCGAGTCTAATGTTTTTCTTCCCGTCCCCTCTTCTTCTAGTTTAACGCCCTCCTGATGAGTGTAGCGAGTCTTCTGGCGAATGTGTGTTTCCCAGGTTTGTTGAGGTGTAGTCCGTCTCTGGCGAGGAGTCCATCATACCAGTAATTCACACCGTGGTCCAGGAATCCAAATCCTTGTTGTCTGCACCATCGTCTTAGCCAGTTGTTTGCATCAAGGATCCTGTTCCATCTCCTGGTGCCATGCCCGTCTACTGGAAGGATAGAAGAAAAAACTACCTGTGCATCCAGTTCCTTTACTTTCTTCCCCAACTCTTCAAAGTCCTTGCAGATTGTCGGTAGGTCCTTCCTTGCCGTGTCATTGGTGCCAACATGTATCAGAAGAAATGGGTGGACGTCCTTGGAGCTGAAGAGCTTTGGTATCCTATCGGTCACATCCTTGATCATCGCACCTGGAAGGCAGCATACTTCTCTTGCAGTTATGTCCGGTCTGCAGATGGCTGCTTCGGTGCCTCTCAGTAGTGAGTCTCCCACCACCACCACTCTTCGTTGCTTCTTGGCTGTACTTTTTGCTGTCACTTGTTGCTGTGTGCCCTTTTCTTTTTTGCTTGCTGGTATTGCTTCATTCTTAGGTGTGCCATCTTCATCCTCTACAAAGATTTGATATCGGTTCTTCAGTTGTGTGGTTGGTGATTTCTCCATGGTCTTCTTGCTTCTTTTGGTCACATGCTTCCACTCATCTGCTTTTGGAGGTTCTCTGACACTTTTTGCACCTTCTGTGACCAGTAGAGATGCTTCTGTTCTGTCTAGAAAGTCTTCATTCTCTTTGATGAGTTTCAAAGTTGCTATTCTTTCTTCCAGACCCCGCACCTTTTCTTCTAAAAGGGCCACTAGTCTACACTTCTGACAGGTGAAATTGGATTCTTCTTCTGGTCGATCTGTGAACATGTAGCACATGCTGCAGCTCACCATGTAGGTTGTCACATCTGCCATGTTGCTCCTAGATCCTGCTGACTTGCTGTGTGTTTTCCTTCTTGTGTAATCTACTCAGCCAAGCTCTCTTGCAATAATGTCCTACAGGCAAAAATTACGGCGCGCGGTTTGGTGATGCTTTCGAAGCAGCTGGTCCCGGCTGTACCCAACGATCTTCTAGCTTAGGGAGACTTCGCTTCTCCCAGAAGGCACCTGGAATATGCAAATTAGCCTCCTGAAGCTTGAATCCCTGGTTTCAGGGACAAACAGTTTCTCCGTAGGACAACGGTCAGGTCTATCAGCCTGAAACTTTTGCAGCACACGCCGCAAATCAGGGGAAATGGCAGACAAAATTACCCCTTCTTTAAGAATACCCGCCGGCTCCGGAACACCCGGAGAGTCAGGCACAAAACTCCTCGACAGGGCGTCAGCCTTCACATTCTTAGATCCCGGAAGGTATGAAACCACAAAATCAAAACGGGAGAAAAAGAGCGATCATCGAGCCTGTCTAGGATTCAACCGTTTGGCAGACTCGAGATAAGTCAAATTCTTGTGATCCGTCAAGACCACCACGCGATCTTTAGCTCCTTCAAGCCAATGTTGCCACTCCTCAAATGCCCACTTCATGGCCAACATCTTCCGATTGCCCACATCATAATTGCGCTCAGCAGGCGAGAATTTTCTAGAAAAGAAGGCACAGGGTTTCATCACCGAGCCATCAGAACTTCTTTGCGACAAAACAGCCCCTGCTCCAATTTCAGAAGAATCAACCTTAACCTGAAAAGGGAGCGAAACATCTGGCTGGCACAACACAGGAGCAGAAGCAAAACGACGCTTCAACTCCTGAAAAGCCTCTACAGCCGCAGAGGACCAATTGACCACATCAGCACCTTTCTTGGTCAAATCAGTCAACGGTTTAGCAATACTGTAAAAATTAGCGATGAAGCGACGATAAAAATTAGCAAAGCCCAGGAATTTCTGCAAGGTCTTCACAGATGTCGGCTGAGTCCAATCGTAAATGGCCTGAACTTTAACAGGGTCCATCTCGATAGTAGAAGGGGAAAAAATGAAACCCAAAAATGAAACCTTCTGAACTCCAAAGAGACACTTTGACCCCTTCACAAACAAGGAATTCGCACGAAGGACCTGGAACACCATTCTGACCTGCTTCACATGAGACTCTCAATCATCCGAAAAGACCAAAATGTCATCCAAATATACAATCATGAATCTATCCAGGTACTCTCGGAAGATGTCATGCATAAAGGACTGAAACACAGATGGAGCATTAGAAAGCCCGAATGGCATAACCAGGTACTCAAAATGGCCCTCGGGCGTATTAAATGCCGTTTTCCATTCATCACCCTGTTTAATTCGCACAAGATTATACGCACCACGCAGATCTATCTTGGTGAACCAACTAGCCCCCTTAATCCGAGCAAATAAATCAGACAGCAGCGGCAAAAGATACTGAAATTTGACTGTGATCTTATTAAGAAGGCGGTAATCAATACAAGGTCTCAAAGAACCATCCTTCTTGGCCACAAAAAAGAACCCTGCTCCCAATGGTGACGACGACGGACGAATATGACCCTTCTCCAAGGATTCCTTTATATAACTCCGCATAGCGGTGTGCTCTGGCACAGATAAATTAAACAGACGGCCCTTAGGAAACTTACTACCAGGAATCAAATTAATAGCACAGTCGCAATCCCTATGAGGAGGTAGGGCACCAGATTTGGGCTCTTCAAATACATCCCGGTAATCTGATAAAAACTCAGGGACTTCAGAAGGAGTGGAAGGCGAAATTGACAGCAATGGAACATCACCATGTACCCCCTGACAACCCCAGCTGGACACAGACATAGATTTCCAATCCAACACTGGATTATGGACCTGTAGCCATGGCAACCCCAAAACGACCACATCATGCAGATTATGCAACACCAAAAAGCGAATATCCTCCTGATGTGCAGGAGCCATGCACATGGTCAATTGAGTCCAGTACTGAGGCTTATTCTTGGCCAAAGGCGTAACATCAATTCCTCTCAATGGAATAGGATACTGCAAGGGCTCCAAGAAAAAACCACAGCGCCTGGCAAACTCCAAGTCCATCAAATTCAGAGCAGCGCCTGAATCCACAAATGCCATTACAGAATAGGACGACAGAGAGCAAATCAGAGTAACGGACAAAAGAAATTTAGACTGTACCGTACCAATGATGGCAGACCTAGCGAACCGCTTAGTGCGCTTAGGACAATCGGAGATAGCATGAGTGGATTCACCACAGTAAAAACACAGCCCATTCCGACGTCTGTGTTCTTGCCGTTCAGCTCTGGTCAAAGTCCTATCACACTGCATAGGCTCAGGCCTATGCTCAGAGAATACCGCCAGATGGTGCACAGCTTTGCGCTCACGCATGCGCCAATCGATCTGAATAGCCAAAGACATAGACTCATTCAGACCAGCAGGCGTGGGAAATCCCACCATGACATCCTTAAGGGCTTCAGAAAGACCCTTTCTGAAAATTGCCGCCAGGGCACATTCATTCCACTGAGTAAGCACAGACCACTTTCTAAACTTCTGACAGTACACCTCCGCTTCATCCTGACCCTGACACAAAGCCAGCAAGATTTTCTCTGCCTGATCCACTGAATTTGGTTCATCATAAAGCAATCCAAGCGCCAGAAAAAATGCATCAACATCACGCAATGCAGGATCTCCTGGCGCAAGGGAAAATGCCCAGTCTTGAGGGTCACCACGCAACAAAGAAATAATGATTTTTACCTGTTGAACGGGGTCACCAGAGGAGCGGGGTTTCAAAGCTAGAAACAGTTTACAATTATTTTTGAAATTCAAGAACCTAGATCTATTCACAGAAAATAAGTCAGGAATAGGAATTCTAGGCTCTAACATAGGATTCTGAACCACAAAATCTTGAATGTTTTGTACCCTTGCAGCGAGATGATCCACACAAGAGGACAGACCTTGAATGTCCATATCTACACCTGTGTCCTGAACCACCCAAAGGTCTAGGGGAAAAGAAAGACAAAACACAGTGCAAAGAAAAAAAAATGGTCTCAGAAGTTCTCTTATCCCTCTATTGAGATGCATTAATACTTTAGGCCAGCTGTACTGTTATGACCTGGTGGTTAGGAGCACCCGGAATGACCTGATAGTTAAACCTCATACAGGACGAGCTCTGGGATGTGGGAGCTCTGCTGACTGCAAGCCCTAATCCTATCACACACACTAGAAATAGCCGTGGAGCGCTCCTGACCAGACCTAGGCGCCTCGTCACAGCCTAAGAACTATCTAGCCCTAGAGATAGAAAATAAAGCCTACCTTG
The DNA here is from genome assembly GCF_032444005.1 of Ranitomeya imitator. Taxonomy (NCBI): domain Eukaryota; kingdom Metazoa; phylum Chordata; class Amphibia; order Anura; family Dendrobatidae; genus Ranitomeya; species Ranitomeya imitator. The sequence goes on from NC_091283.1 coordinate 783,076,975, forward strand.
CCTCAGAGAAATTCCCCAAAGGTAAAGGAAGCCCCCCACATATATTGACTGTGAGTAAAGATGAAAGTCACAAACGCAGAAATGAAACAGGTTTCAGCAAAGGGAGGCCAGTTTTACTAAATAGACAGAGGATAGGAAAGGTAACTTTGCGATCAGCACAAAAACCTACAAAAGACTACGCAGAGTGTGCAAAAAGGACCTCCGCACCGACTCACGGTGTGGAGGGGCCACTCTGCATCCCAGAGCTTCCAGCTAGCAAGACAAAATCATGATTACCAGCTGGACAAGAAAACAGTGAACAAATAATGACTATCAGGAACTTAGCTTCTGCAGGAGAAGGCAGGTCACCAGAGAGATCCAGGAGCGAACCGAACCAATGCAAAAACATTGACAGCTGGCATGGAGTAACGATCTGAGAGGAGTTAAATAGAGCAGCCAACCAAAGGATAAATTACATCACCTGTGTAAGGAACCTCAGAAGCAGCAGCTTCACTCATAGCCACCAGAGGGAGCCCATAGACAGAACTGGCCGAAGTACCATTCACGACCACAGGAGGGAGTTCGACAACAGAATTCACAACAGCTTTCCTTACCCAAGTCTGGGTGGTTAATGGGATCTGCCAGAGCGGCACCACACGCACTCTCGTGCATCTAAATAATTATTATTATTTCATTCACTCTGACACCACAAGTTGCGGTGACAAGCACAAGAGGTCTAAAAGAACTTTAATCCAGAGTCTTGAGATTGAGTTCTGTGACTCCTTGCTTGCGCTCTTTTGAGTGGTACTGTGGCCCTCTGACGCAACAGGGTTCGCTTTCTTCCTACAGGGTGAAGTTAACTCATGTGTGAATCCTTTTTGTACCACCATATAGTCCGTCATTACTCAGCAGCAGGTTCCATCTCTGCACAGTGGACCCCGGGCTGCAAACGCACCTTATTCTATCTATAATAATAATAATCTTTATTTTTTAATAATCTTTATCTATCTAATTATTTGGTCATTCCGCTAGCCCTAACACACATAGTCCTACATAAAGTATTATAGGCCCCACATACAATGAGAGAAATAAGTATTTGATCTCTTGCTGATTTTGCAAGTTTGCCCACTGACAAAGATGTGAACAGTCTATAATTTTAAGGGCAATTTTTACATTGACAGATGGAATATGTGGGGTAGCACAGTGGCTCAGTAGTTAACTCTGCAGCCTTGCAGCGCTGGAGTCCTGGGGTCAAAGGACAACATCTGCAAGGAGTTTGCATGTTCTTCCCATGTTTGCATGGGTTTCCTCTGGGTTCTCCGGTTTCCTCCCACATTCCAAAGACATAATGATAGGGAATTTAGATTGTGAGCCCCATCAGGGACAGCGATGATAATGTGTGCAAACTTTAAAGCGCTGTGGAATATGTTAGCGCTATATAAAAATAAATATTATTATTATATAAATAATAAAATCCAGAAAATCACATTGTATAAATTACTAGCTAAAGAGCCCGGCGTTGCCTGGGCATAGTAAATATCTGTGGTTAGTTATAGCACCTCACGTCTCTTATTTTCCCATCATGCCTCTCATTTTCTCCCTTACACCTCTCATTTTCTCCCTTACACCTCTCATTTTCCCCCTCACTCCTCTTATTTTCCCCCTCACTCCTCTCATTCCCCCCTAACACTTGTCATTTCGACCTCACATCTGTCATTTTCCGATCACTCCACTATTTTCCCTCACTCCTCTCATTTTGCACTCACAGCTTTTCATTCTCACCTCACACCCCTCATTTTCACCTCAGTATATACATGTTTGTTATCTCCCTTACTTATAGTATACACCTGTATGTCTTCTCTTGTATATAGTATATACTTGTTTGCCATCTCCCCTGTAAATAGTATATACCTGCTGTATGTCATCTCCTCCTGTATATTGTATATACCCATGTGTCATCTCCTCCTGTATATATTATATACCTGTATGTCATCTCTCCTGTATATACTATATACCTGTATGTCATCGCCTCCTATATATAGTATATACCTGTATGTCATCTCCTGTAAATAGTATATACCTGTATGTCATCTCCCCTGTATATAATATATACCTGCTGTATGTCCTCTCCTCCTCTATACCTATGTGTCATCTCCTCTTTTATATAGTATATACCTGTACCTGTATGTCATCTCCTCCTGTATATAGTATATACGTGTGTCATCTCCTCCTGTATATAGTATGTACCTGTAAGTCATCTCCTCCTGTATATAGTATATACCTGTGTATCATCTGCTCCTGTGTAAAGTATATAGCTGTGTGTCATCTCCTCCAGTATATAGTACAGTTAGGTCCATATATATTTGGACAGAGACAACATTTTTCTAAATTTGGTTGTAGACATTACCACAATGAATTTTAAACAAAACAATTCAGATGCAGCTGAAGTTCAGACTTTCAGCTTTAATTTGAGGGTATCCACATTAAAATTGGATGAGGGTTTAGAAGTTTCAGCTCCTTAACCTATGCCACCCTGTTTTTGAAGGGACCAAAAGTAATTGGACAGATTAAATAATTTTAAATAAAATGTTCATTTCTAGTACTTGGTTGAAAACCCTTTGTTGGCAATGACTGCCTGAAGTCTTGAACTAATGGACATCACCAGATGCTGTGTTTCCTCCTTTTTGATTCTCTGCCAGGCCTTCACTGCGGTGGTTTTCAGTTGCAGTTTGTTTGTGGGCCTTTCTGTCAGAAGTTTAGTCTTTAATAAGTGAAAAGCATGCTCAATTGGGTTGAGATCAGGTGACTGACTTGGCCATTCAAGAATATTCCACTTCTTTTCTTTAATAAACTCCTGGGTTGCTTTGGCTTTATGTTTTGGGTCATTGTCCATCTGTAGTATGAAACGACAACCAATCAGTTTGGCTGCATTTGGCTCGAACTGAGCACACAGTATGTCTCTGAATACCTCAGAATTCATTCGGCTGCTTCTGTCCTGTGTCACGTCATCAATAAACACTAGTGACCCAGTGCCACTGGCAGCCATGCATGCCCAAGCCATCACACTGCCTCCGCCGTGTTTTACAGATGATGTGGTATGCTTTGGATCATGAGCTGTACTACGCCTTTGCCAAACTTTTCTCTTTCCATCATTCTGGTAGAGGTTGATCTTGGTTTCATCTGTCCAAAGAATGTTCTTCCAGAACTGTGCTGGCTTTTTTTAATGTTTTTTAGCAAAGTCCAGTCTAGCCTTTTTATTCTTGATGCTTATGAGTGGCTTGCACCGTGCAGTGAACCCTCTGTATTTACTTTCATGCAGTCTTCTCTTTATGGTAGATTTGGATATTGATACGCCGACCTCCTGGAGAGTGTTGGTCACTTGGTTGGCTGTTGTGAAGGGGTTTCTCTTCACCATGGAGATTATTCTGCGATCATCCACCACTGTTGTCTTCCGTGGGCGCCCAGGTCTTTTTGCATTGATGAGTTCACCAGTGCTTTCTTTCTTTCTCAGGATGTACCAAACTGTAGATTTTGCCATAATTGCTAATATTGTAGCAATTTCTCGGATGGGTTTTTCTGTTTTTGCAGCTTAAGGATGGCTTGTTTCACCTGCATGGAGAGCTCCTTTGGCCGCATGTTTACTTCACAGCAAAACCTTTCAAATGCAAGCACCACATCTCAAATCAACTCCAGGCCTTTTATCTGCTTAATTGAGAATGACATAGCGAAGGGATTGCCCACATCTGTCCATGAAATAGCCTTGGAGTCAGTTGTCCAATTACTTTTGGTCCCTTTAAAAACAGTGTGCCACATGTTAAGGAGCTGAAACTCCTAAACCCTTCATCCAATTATAATGTAGATACCCTCAAATGAAAGCTGAAAGTCTGAACTTCAACTGCATCTGAATTGTTTTGTTTAAAATTCATTGTGGTAATGTCTATAACAAAAATTAGAAAAATGTTGTCTTTGTCCAAATATATATGGACCTAACTGTATATACCTTTATGTCTTCTCCACGTGTATATAGTATATACCTGTGTGTCATCTCCACTGTATATCGTATATAGCTGTCTGTCATCGCCCCTGTATATAGTATGTACCTGTATGTTATCTCCCCTGTATATAGTATATACCAGGATGTCATCTCCTCCTGTATATAGTATATACCTGTATGTCATCTCCTCCTGTATATAGTATATACCTGTGTGTCATCTCCCCTGTATATAGTATATATGTGTGTCATCTCCTCCTGTATATAGTATATACCTGTGTATCATCTTATCCTGTATATAGTATATACCTGTGTGTCATCTCCTCCTGTATATAGTATATACCTGTGTGTCATCTCTCCTGTAAATAGTACTAAATTGGCAGCCTGATAAATCCCTAGCCAACAGGAAGCCCTCCCCCCTGGCAGTATATATTAGCTCACACATACACATAATAGACAGGTCATGTGACTGACAGCTGCTGTATTTCCTATATGGTACATTTGTTGCTCTTGTAGTTTGTCTGCTTATTAATCAGATTTTTATTTTTGAAGGATAATACCAGACTTGTGTGTGTTTTAGGGCGCGTTTCATGTGTCAAGTTGTGTGTGTTGAGTTGCATGTGGCGACATGCATGTAGCGACTTTTGTGAGATGAGTTTTGTGTGGTGACATGCGTGTAGCAACTTTTTGTGTGTCGAGTTGCATGTGACAGGTTAGTGTAGCAAGTTGTGTGCAGCAAGTTTTGCGCATGGCGAGTTTTGCGCGTGGCGAGTTTTATGTGTGGTGCGTTTTGAGTATGTGCAAGTTTTGAGTTAGGCAACTTTTGCATGTGTTGCAACTTTTGTGCATGTGGCAATTTTTCCGCGGTGCAAGTTTTGCGTGTGGCGAGTTTTCCATGAGGTGAGATTTGCACGTGTGGCGAGTTTTGCATGAGCCTAGTTTTGCATGTGGCGAGTTTTGAGCGGCGACTTTTGTGTTTCGACTTTTATGTGGTGAGGTTGGTGTATGTGTCTGTATGCATCTGTCAATTTGCCTCCAACACTTTTCCTTTCACTTTTTCCCCATTATGTAGATAGGGACAACATTGTTTGGTGAATTGGAAAGCGCGGGGTTAAAATTTCACCTTACAACATAGCCTATGATGCTCTCAGGGTCCAGACGTGTGAGTGTGCAAAGTTTTGTGGCTGTAGCTGCGACGCCTCCAACACTTTTCCTTTCACTTTTTCCCCATTATGTAGATAGGGACAACATTGTTTGGTGAATTGGAAAGCGCGGGGTTAAAATTTCACCTTACAACATAGCCTATGACGCTCTCGGGGTCCAGACGTGTGAGTGTGCAAAGTTTTGTGGCTGTAGCTGCGACGGTGCAGATGCCAATCCCGGACATACACACATACATACATACACACATACACACATTCAGCTTTATATATTAGATATACAGTACGTTTATTTGCATTTTGCAGGAAGAAATAAGTATTTGATCCCCTACCAACCACTAAGATTTCTGGCTCCTACAGACCAGTTAGAAGCTCCTAATCAACTCATTACCTGCATTAACCCCTTTCTGACCTCGGATGGGATAGTACTTCTGAAGTCAGATCCCCTGCTTTGATGCAAGCTCCGGCAGTGAGCCGGCATCAAAGTAGGGACATGTCATCTGTTTTGAACAGCTGACATGTGCCCGCAATAGAGGAGGGTGGAATCGCAAATTCACCCGCCATTATTAACTAGTTAAATGCCACTGTCAAACGCTGACAGCGGCATTTAACTAGCGCTTCCGGCCATACGGCCGGAAATGCACACATCGCTGACCCCTGTCACGTGATCGGGGGTCAGGGATGCGTCGGCATGACAACCAGAGGTCTATTGAAGACCTCTATGGTTGTTGATGCTGGATTGCTGTGAGCGCCACCCTGTGGTTGGCACTGATAGCAATGCAACAATTCTACTACATAGGAGCGATCTGAGCTTCGCTCCTATGTAGCAGAGGTGATCGAGTTGTGCCAGCTTCTAGCCTCCCATGGAGGCTATTGCAGCATGGCAAAAGTTAAAAAAAAGTTTTTAAAAATATGAAAAAAAAAAAAGTTTATATCACCCCCTTTCACCACATTCAAAATAAAACAATAAAAAAATATATATACAGTATATACACATATTTGGTATCACCGCGTTCAGAATCGCCCGATCTATCAATAAAAAAATGGTGATTAGACCTACCGGTAATTGTGTTTCCAGGAATCCATCTTGACATCATCATGGAGGACATCCTTCTTATCCACAGTGGAACAGGAAACCACTAGAGCTTAAAAGAACCCTTACAAATGTTACATCACATTAGTATGGAGTGCTTTGCAATAGGGAGGGAACTAATAGTGCTGTCAGGATGGATTCCTGGAAAGACAATTACCTGTAGGTCTAATTACCATTTTCCAAGTCACCACCTGACAGCACCATGGAGAAGTACCAAAGAATAATGGATCTTGGGTGGGACTACTGCATGAAGCACCTTTCTGTCAAACGCTTATTGTGTCGACACCACATCTAGTTTACAATGCTTGGAAAAGGTATTGAGACTGGACCAGGATGTGGCCCTGCAGATTTGTTCTTCTGAAGCCCCCCTTTTCTGCCCAAGAAATGAGCATAACCCTAGTTGAATGGGCCCTGAGACCCCCTCGGGGGGTCTTCCATTGTGCATCATAGGCTAAGCTTATTGTGCTTCTGATCCATCTAGCAATAGTGGACTTTGATGCATTCTTCCTTTTATTTGGACCCCTGTACTGAATAAATAGATAATTATCCTGCCTCCAGGCCCTTGTCTCTTCCAGGTACCTGAGTACTGTCTCACTGACTTCTAAATTATGGTAGGATATTTCTTTCTGATTTTTAGGGAGTTGGCAAAATGAAGGAAGCACCACCTTGCCAACTATCCAGGAACCCCATCAGACGCCCCCCTACTCTGATAGCGTAATTTCTTTTGTGAGGTGAATCCTGAGCCTGAGAAGATGGAATCTTTATTCCTACCCCCTTTGGGATAGCTACACCTTCCTGATTTCCCTTTTCCCTTATAGTCTGTCTTTTGACTGAAACGGGACCTAAGAAAGAGCTGATATTTCCTGCGCTTTTCCTCAGGAAACCCCTTTTTTCATCTGAGGCTTTCTCTAAAATGTCGTCCAGGAAGGGCCCAAATACCTTCCCCCCTGAAAAAGGAATATAGCAAAGCTTGTTTTTTGATTGCGTGTCCCCCAACCAGCTCTTTAGCCAGATAGCCGTTCAAGCTGCATTGGACAGCAATTGATTTCTGGCTGCAAATCTGACAGACTCAGTGGAAGCGTCTGCCAGGAATCCAGTTGCCAGCTTCAAAAGTGGAAGGGATTTTAGGATAGGTTCCCTAGGAGCTTTGGTTGTCAGGTGCTCCTCTAAATCATCTACCCATAAATGCATAGAACGCGCTACAGATGTTGCTGCTATGTTAGCGCATATTATTGCTGCTGAATTCTCCCAGGTCCTTTTCAGGAGCCCATCAGCTTTTCGGTCCATCGGTTCCTTTAGATTAGAGGAGTCCTCAAAAAGAATAGCCATTCTTTTGGACACCTTTGCTACCGGGATGTCTATTTTAGGGATGTCTTCTGAGACGCTGACCTCATCAGGATCAAACGGTAGTCACAGCCTAAAGTCCCTGGGAATCGCCAGACTCTTTTCCGCCTCTTCCCATTCCACTAGGATTATAGAATGTATATGGGAGTTGACTGGAAAGACCTTTGAAGTCTGCGAATGTAGTCCCCCAAACATTTCATCCTCTGCTGAGAGAGTTGCCAAGGGGCTCCTCTATCTGCATAGTGTGTTTTACAGCACCGAGGAGTTCATCCGTGTCTGCAGAGGAAAATAAATATCTCCTTCCTTTCTCTGGAGGATCCATACTTGATCCTTCTTCCTCTATTTCGGACTTGTAAAAACCCTCTTCCGAAGAAGAGTCAGATACTCTTGGTCCCTTACGGGACCCCTGGGGGTCCGATTGTGTGGCCTGAGGGCATACTATTCCTGATATTGAAGCCTGCACCTCCTGCCTTATAATAGACCTCATATTGGACATAAGCGCAGCCTGTTCTTCCCCCACGACTCTCATGGTGCATGCATCGCAGAGGGGTTTTTGCCAGGTCTCTGGTAGCCTTGAGGTGCAAATAGGGCACTTCCTATTTTTCTCCGACCTCTTGGCGTCTTTTTTATTCACTGCTGAAGTGGAAGCTCCCTGGAACACACAAACATATGTGCCCTATGGTAACTGGGCTTAGCTGGGCTTCTATGGTGACCTTTCACTGGCAGAAGTGATGTGTGGCGCGGCCGGATGCTGGGATGCCAGTCCTGCTTTGCCAGTGATACTTCCCCCCGGGACCCGCGTGATGGACTCCTCAGATGTTAGTATCCACAGAGGCAGCCCAGGGACCCTGAGATATCCAAGACACCGTCTAGGGTCGAGAGCCCCCGCCAGAGGGAAGCGACCCATTCCTCAGGAGCAGCGCTGCACTGAGGTACGCTGAGGGACCCTGTCAGCCGCAGAAGTCTTGAGGTGGAAAGGGAAAGGCTGGGCCCCCCGATCCTCACCATCTGCCCAGAGCGGTCGGATAGGCTCTCATCATTTTTATCCGCAGTGGGACAGAAAAAACAATGAAGGGTGGTAGGTAGAGGGTCCTTCTAAGCTCTTGTGGTTTCCTGTCCCACTGTGGATAAGAAGGACGTCCTCCATGGTGCTATCAGGTGGTGACCTGGAAAAAAGGATTAACCTGATCGCTAAAAGGTGTAGCGAGAAAAAAATTTGAAATGCCAGAATTACATTTTGTTGGTTGCCACGACATTGCATTAAAATGCAATAACAGGTGAACGAAAGGGCGTATCTGCACTAAAATAGAAAAATTAAAAACATCAGCTCGGCGTGCAAAAAATAATCACACACCCGACCCCAGATCACGAAAAATGGAGATGCTACAAGTATCGGAAAATGGCACAATTTTTTAAAATTTTTTAGCAAAGTTTGGAATTTTTTTTTCACCACTTAGGTAAAAAATAACCTAGACATATTCGGCATCTATGAACTCGTAATGGCATGGATAATCAAAGTGGTTGGTCAGTTTTAGCATTTAGTGAACCTAGCAAAAAAACAAACAAAAAACCAGTGTGGGATTGCACTTGTTTTGCAATTTCACCGCACTTGGAATTTTTTTCCCATTTTCTAGTACATGACATGCTAAAACCAATGATGTTGTTCAAAAGTGCAGCTCGTCCCGCAAAAAATAAGCCCTCACATGGCCATATCGACACTAAAATAAAAACGTTATGGCTCTGGGAAGGGGAGCGAAAAACGAAAAAGAAAAAATGAAAATACCCCTGGTCATGAAGGGGTTAAATTCACTCATCTATCCATTATTCTGTCCCATGTCATAATCTATGTGTTAGGGTTGGCGGATTGCACTAAATAAAATATAAATTAAAGTGCAATCGCAACCCGGGGTCTACCGTGCAGAGATGTAAAACTGCTGCTAGTGTGAACAATGAAGGAACAAAACAGCAAGCATCACCTTAAACACACTGTGTTAACTCCACACAGTATGAACAGGACGCAGAATACCTAGCTCTGTTAACTTCACAGAGATAGAGCTCCGAGTTTGCTATGTATTGAACCCTGATAAACGCACAGGGAAGATAGCACATGAAGAGAGCTTGCTCTGCAACTAAACTCTGCTAACTGCACACATGAATGAAGCAGATGCTAAGCCAAGAGAACAAACTCATATGATGCTATGTACAAAACCCTGTATCTTTAGTAGAGAAGTATAGCATAAGGGTTGAACTTGCTCTGTATCTGAACTGTGCCAATTGCACACATGAACGAAACAGATGCTAAGTCAAGAGGCTAGTTACCCCAGTCTTGACACTACTGAACCTGCACCTGACTGGCACCCTTAGGATGTAGCAGACTAGAGACTCAGGCGTAGAGCTAAGGGAGCGAAACCGGATAAGTGTGCAACCTGCCTGCCAATGTGTATAGTCTCTGAGCAAAGAAACACGCACACATGCAGACAGAGTGGTAGAGTAGCCACACACACACCAAACATAAATGACACTAGCATGCCCATGTGTGCCACTGAGAGCCTTTTAAACCTAAAGCTCCACCCCAAATACTTATGCCCAGCCGGCTGTGAGATCGCCCGTGGGCCACTCCGGAGCTGCCACATCACCAGAGCAGATAATGCCCGACCACCAATGAGAAGACACCACATCACGGACATGCTCAGTAAGGTGATCTCTGGACTTAGACTCCAGAGCGCAAGGCTACACCTGTATATCACTGGTTATCATAGACTTGGCTGGAGAGCCAGCAGTAACCAAGCGTATACCACGAGCCTGAGCAAGACGCTGGGACCGATGTCTGTGCTGAGCAGCAATCACAGTGGTTGGACTTGAATGGGGGACCACAGTACCAGATAAGGCTTGGGATCTAACCCACGCAGAGGGAGAATACCGATGCCTAACACTATGTCTGAGGGATAGTTTTCAACCTGGAGGTTGCCAAGATGCGACCATCCAGGCTGAGAATCACTGGTGAATGAGCTGCTGCTACCGCAGCACCATTGACCAGTGGTGGCATCATGGTTAGCACCATGGGAAAAAGTCAGTGATGAGGTCACTGCAGATCAAGCTCAGTGACTTAATTGCAGATCATGGTGAGAAATTCTTACAGTGATCTGCTGTAAATAATTTTAAAAAAGCGTGGGGACCCCTCAATTCTTGATAACCAGTGCTGCTGAAGCTGACAACTGAGGGTTGCAGCCCAGTTGTGAGTTTTGCCTGGCTGGTTATAGAAAATACAGGGGAACCCATGCTGGATTTTTTATTTATTTACAGCGCAGGTGGCGGGTGATGAATACTCTCATCAGCCGCTCCTGCTATCACTGTTATTAATGGCAGCAGGTGTAGGATAATGGGAATAATAGTCCCATCAGCCACCGCCTGATGTCATTGTTATCACTTGTATATAACTCACCATTCTCCCCTGCTTGTGCTGATCGTCGGCAGGGGAGAATGGTGAGAGCCGTCTTCGGTACCGCTGCTTCTCAGGCACTGGGACATCTTAGTGTGTTATCCATGTGCACTTGTGTGGGACATTTTACGGCCTGTGCTGCCGGTAACAAATGGCCACGTCTAAGTGTGGGTTACACAGACAAACAGTTCATTGAAACACAGGGACATGTGCACAGCAACATAGATTTCAATGTATCTAAGTGTGTCAGTGTAAACTGTCACTACACATACTGGAGACACGGACGGTGTGAAAGAGCCCTTACTGTGTGAATGCTTACTAATGTCAACAGAACCAAAAGAGCCCAGCTTAGAAGATTTCCTACATCGGCGGAGACAATGGACCGCACATTGAGAGTCCCCATGATTGAAACTCCTCATTGAAGAACCACCAGACTCCATTTGGACATGAAGACTCAGACTTCAATCCTTTGCAAACAAACCAGCCAAACCACTTTTCCACCCAGAGGTGCCGAGGTTACCCTGCTACTAAAATGATATAGAAAATGTTTAAACAATGACACCAAATCATTATTCACGACAGCAGCCAGAGACCATGTTATTTCACAAGTTGCCAACTTCATTGAGGTATCCAAACGTACTTCATGTGGGCGGTCCCCAGCTGGGGACACAGAACATTTTCTTCCTGATGGACAGACAGAAGACATATACAAAGCTTGTGCTATTGCTGCTGAATGCTGTAAATTCCTGATGTCATCCCCCTCTCTTTTTTGGTGGGACAAACGAATTGGAGAAGCTGGATTAGGAAAAACAGGAAAATGAAGCACTGGAACTTGCTGCTGACAAAGATAACATTTAACTGAAACACAAAAAAGGCACAGTAAAACCAAAAAATACTCTGTTGCAGAAAATATCAGTAAATAGCAAGTGCTAGTAGAAAGATGGAAAAACACAGGGTATTTGGTTAATACGTTTTTTCGCAAAAAATGTATATTAAGCCGGTCTAAAAAACGTCAAGGTATACCCGTATTAGAGCAGTCCTAACTAATGTATGTAATCCCTATCTGATGTATTTAAAAACCTGGTCATATGTATAGTACCTGTATGAGCAGGATTCAGAAAGGAAATGTCCAATGTGAACACGTAGCATAGAACGGCTTTTATGTGCACGGCTCCCAAGGAGGGGTGGGAACCTCCCTAGTCTTGTAGAAACAAGAAAATAATTGGTTAAAACAAACACATGAGCTGTGCACACGGTGAACAAGCCTGAAGGGACACTGTTAACACCACCAAGAAACTGAAACACAAAAAAGGCACAGTAAAACCAAAAAATACTCTGTTGCAGAAAATATCAGTAAACAGCAAGTGCTAGTAGAAAGATGGAAAAACCCAGGGTATTTGGTTAATACATTTTTTGCAAAGATGACATTTGTCTATGGGAATAAGCATGCCTACCGGAGAATCTAAGATGAGATAAGAGTTTTTTTCATCCACTTGATTTTTCATATCTATACGGGATTTTTTTATATGAAATAAATCTGTCCTTGATATTTAATGTGTTCATATATTTGTCTACAAGTTGATTTGCTGTTTTAAAAATGCTTAGCATGTCAAGAAGAGATTATTAATTACATCCCATTAGTAACACAGCACTGTGTTGTCTTTCATTCCTCCTCCATGGTTTTGCAAAATATCTACTGACAGATATTTTACTTTATGATATGTTATAGCAATCACATTGTGGCAACAAAATCCTGTGTGATATATTCATAGATGCTTTGGAACACTAATGCAATATAATAAATCTCTATTGGAAGACATTCAGGTTTATAATTATTAAAGGCTAAAGTAAATCTTAAAATACAGAACATTCATTTTAAACTGTTTATCTAGCCTATCAAATAGATTTACAAAAATGTATTATTTATAATAAAAAAACAATTATAAAATAGGTTAACTGTTTAAAGTTAATGGTATAACATGCGTCTTTTTATGAAACTAACAAATGTATTGACACAGATCTAACTCCTTCCTGTTGCCAATTTTTTTCTCTTTTGTGCTTTTTTTTCCAGCTTGCTTTTTTCCAAGAGTCATAACTTTTTTACGTTTCAAAGCTGTTTATTTAAAAAAGAAAACATTTCAATAATTCAAGTTGTGACTAATGTGGTACAGTTAGGGTGCTTTCACACTGCTCTTGGTGTTATGTTCTTTAGTCCCATTGGTCCTGTTGGGGCAATCGTCCGGATCCCCAACAAAACGGGATTTGTGCGTATGCGTCGACAAGGCTATTGACCATAATGGTGTAAAAGGAGTCAACATATGATCTGTCATGCATCTTTATCAGGTGTATACACCTACTGGAGGTGGTCACTCTGGCAACTGCATCTGAGTGTCCACCTCCAGTAGGTGTATACTCCTGAAAACTATGCATGACACAGCACACGTTGACATGTGGGCATTTTCTAGTTGCAATGAAAAATTATATAGCACTCTATGATGTAGTATCTTTGAAGAGACAATGTACAATGATCTATGCATCAGCTGCTATTCCTCTGGACATAAATAAAATACAGCTGTCATACAACATCATCAACAGAGGAAAGGGGTATGATGTGTGCTGTTATCACCAATCATGATATTCATGGAATAAAGGATACAGTCTTTAACATGAACCACACATCTCAGGCAATCAGGAACACACTTGTCTGGTGCCAAATTGGGATAACATTATCTACTGAAATGATTTATCAATCTGTTGATAAATGATTTCAACAGTTCCACTTCCTGTAGAACGGCATTTTAATTAGCTTTAACAGATACTGCTGGGAAACCAATGAGCAATTCTCTTCAATGCGAAGATGCTAATTTTTTAATACTGTTTGCTGTCATTAAGATATAGGCTATGTCTGTTTGACATTCAGCAATAAGCACTAGTGATGGGCTAATAGATTTGGCACTATACGTTACTTGCACGAATAGTACAGTATTCGGTCAACTGTTCCACCGAGCTCCGACCCCCCCACTTGGCTAGATAACAGGCTAAGGGTGTGTTGTTCCCCTGTATGGCAGATTTTTCTGAAAGTCATTCAGATAAAAGAGCTGTAGTTAGCAGCATCTGCCAAACCAAGCTGAGAAGAGGCAAGAACACTGCCTATCTGAGTACCACCAGCACGCAAAAGCACATAGCAACCAAGCACCCCAATAGGTGGGCGGAATGCCTGGGTACAAAATTCCCAATTTGCTGACCATGAAGCAGGCGCTGATGCCTCCTGCCCACAACCAGAAGTTGTACACACACAACAGTCAGCAACCACGTCCACTTAGTTGTCCCAGCGCAGAGTTCAGTTGTCCCTGCCCCAGACATTTACTAGAAAGCAGAAGTATCGAGCCACCCACCCAAAGGCCCAAAAGCTAAACACCCATATTGCTAGATTGCTAGCCCTAGAAATGTTGCCATTTTGACTTCTGGAAACTCAGTCTTTCCGCGACCTCTTGGCAGTGGCAGCCCAACGGTACTAGATTCCCAGCCGACACTATTTTTCCTCCTCCTCAATGAAATTAGACTCCCCATCATTTCCAAGATGGGAAATCTGCAGCACTCTTTTGGCGAAGCGACAGCACGCTCTGCTGAAGCTCATCTGTTTAGGTGAAAAAGTTCACAACACAGCCAAGCTGTTGAAAGGGATAAAAGAATAGACTGATCAGTGGCTCTCCCCGCTGAACCTCCAACCAGGTTCGGTTGTGTGCAATAATGGACGTATCTTGGTGGTGGCTTTAAATCTTAGCAAGCTTGTACATATTCCATGCATGGCCCACGTGCTGAACTTGGTTGTAGGGTGGTTTTTAAAAACATACCCTGACCTACTTGCCAAGGTACAATGTGTCAGTGCAAATTTCCAAAAGTCATCTCAAGCTTTCGCCGGTTTAACTTTGTTGCAGCAGCGCTTTAATTTGCCTCATCACCGACTGATTTGTAACCTTTCCACATGCTGGAATTCGACTTTATATATGTCAGTAAGGCTTACTGAGCAGCAGAGGTTAGTCTCTGAATTCCAATTTATCACTGACCATCAGAGTAATACTCAGCCCACACATAACAACAGCCGAGTGGATGTGGATCACTGACCTATGTATGGTTCTTCAAAACTTTGAGTACTGCACCAAGATGGTGAGCACTGATGATGCTATTATGAGCATAACCATCCCACTTCTCTGTCTATTAAAATGTTTGCTGCAGAATCTGAAAGAGGAAGCTTTGAATGCCGAGCAGGTGTCTATGAAGCAAGATTGTAGGGTGGATGATACCACACAGCCCAGCCTCACACAGTATTGTCAGGCCACATTAGGTGATGACAAGGAACAGGAGGAGGAACAGGATTTTTTCCTCTGCGCTACAGAGGGGACTCCCAATCCCAGCATAATGCCTCTCCAGCATGGATGGCCTGAAGAGGAGGACGAGGAAGAGGCTATGTGTCATGATGAGGAGAGGATGGTTAGTGTTCTTCCTGGTGAGGACACTAAACGATTGACTCTTTGTTGCCTGCCACACATGGCAGAATTCATGTGCAGATGCCTTTTCCAAGACCCTCGCATGAAAGACATTTTGTCCACCATGAGAAACTGGTTGTGCACCTTTCTTGACCCACGATACAAGGAGAAATTTGCTTCTTTAATGTCGGAGGCAGACATGCATGCCAGAAGACTGTAGTGGAAGACTTGCTCAAAAGATGACCCTCAGACAATGCTGGTGGCAGAGGTACCAGCTCTTTTCACACCCAAGGATTACAGAGGAGGGCCACAAATATCATGTGCAACTCAGGGGGGGAATGTCCACCATCTGGGCCATTTTCGTGAGACCATCCCATCAGCAAGGGCTATCTGTGGGTATAATTATGACTAGGAGGGAGAAGTTGACCAAGATGGTGAAGGACTACAGTCATGGACAAAAATTTTGAGAATGAGACAAATATAAATCTTTCCAAAGTCTACTGCTTCATTTTTTCTAATGGCAATTTGCATATACTCCTGAATGTCAGAGTGATCAGCATAACAGCAATTACTGTACTTGCAAAGTTAATATTTGCCCAGAAAATGAACTTTAACCCCAAAACACATTTCAACATTATTGCAGTCCTGCCTTAAAAGGAACAGCTAACATCGTTTTAGTGATTGATCCATTAACACAGGTGTGGGTGTTGATGAGGACAGGGCTGGCGATCAATCAGTCATGATTAAGTAAGAATGACATCACTGGACACTTTAAAAGGAGGCTGGTGCTTGGTATCATTTTTCTCTTCAGTTAACCATGGTTATCTCTAAAGAAACACGTGCAGCCATCATTGCACTGCACAAAAATGGCCTAACAGGGAAGAGTATCGCAGCTACAAAGATTGCACCTCAGTCAACAATCTATTGCAAGAACTTCAAGGAGAGACCTTCCATTGTTGTCAAAAAGGCTCCAGGGCGCCCAAGAAAGACCAGCAAGCGCCAGGACCGTATCTTAAAACTGTTTCAGCTGCGGGATCGGACTACCAGCAGTGCCGAGCTTGCTCAGGAATGGCAGCAGGCTGGTGTGAGTGCTTCTGCACGCACTGTGAGGCGGAGACTCTTTGAGCAAGGCCTGGTTTCAAGGAGGGCAGCAAAGAAGCCACTTCTCTCCAGAAGAAACATCAGGGACCGACTGATATTCTGCAAAAGATACAGGGAGTGGACTGCTGAGGACTGGGGCAAAGTCATTTTCTCTGATGAATCCCCTTTTCGATTGTTTGGGACATCTGGAAAACAGCTTATTCAGAGAAGAAGTGGTGAGCGATACCACCAGTCTTGTCTCATGCCAACTGTAAAGCATCCTGAAACCATTCATGTGTGGGGTTGCTTCTCAGCCAAGGGAATCGGCTCACTCACAGTCTTGCCTAAAAACATAGCCATGAATAAAGAATGGTACCAGAATGTCCTCCAAGAGCAATTTCTCCCAACCGTCCAAGAGCAGTTTGGCGCCCAACAATGCCTTTTCCAGCATGATGGAGCACCTTGCCATAACGCAAAGGTGATAACTAAATGGCTCATGGAACAAAACATAGAGATTTTGGGTCCATGGCCTGGAAACTCCCCAGATCTTAATCCCATTGAGAACTTGTGGTCAATCATCAAGAGACGGGTGGACAAGCAAAAACCAACAAATTCTGGCAAAATGCAAGCATTGATTATGCAAGAATGGACTGCTATCAGTCAGGATTTGGTCCAGAAGTTGAATGAGAGCATGCCAGGGAGAATTGTTTAGGTCTTGAAGAAGAAGGGTCAACACTGCAAATATTGACTTGCTGCATTAACTCATTCTAACTGTCAATATAACCTATTGGTACTCATAATATGATTGCAATTATATGTCTGTATGTGGTATAAACATCAGACAAACACTAATAAAAACCAGAGGGCAGCAGATCATGTGAAAATATAATTTTGGTGTCATTCTCAAAACTTTTGGCCATGACTGTACTATAGTAGTGTCCTTTCTGATTCTTCAGTGCCCTTTAACTATTGGTTGTCCAAGCTACACAATTGGCTCAACATCTTCTTGTATGCCTTGGAGGTGCTGCCATGTTCTGCCATGAGGGTGTTGTCTGACTGGGTTTTTAGTTCGGCAGGTGCAATCATAACAGGTAGGTGCACACGTCTGTCAATGGAAAGTGCAGACAGGCTGACTCTTCTAAAATTTAACAAGGGCTGGATTTCCTAAGACTTTGTAAGCCCTATGGATGACACAGCAGTGTTAAGTAAATACAGGCCAAATGGATTTTGTTGGGAAGTTGTCTGAAAATCCATCCCTTACCATCTGAAACAATTTTATTCAGGAAATCAACTTCTCCTCCTCCTCCTTCTACATCAAGTACTTAGTGTTCATCTAGTTATACCCCACATGGGTATTGTTTTGTACTTTTTGAAACCTTTGCACATTGTCAATGGTGAAACTTGTACTCTGCCTCTTGTAATAACTGCTAAGTGTATTGTGATGTCTCCATCATGGAGTCTTTCAGCTGGTCTGAGAGAGACCCCTTGGCAAATTTTTTGAAAATTTTGCACATTGTGCATTGGTGAAACTTATACTCCCTATGTCTACCTATTGTAATAACTGCAAAATGTATTGTGAGGTCCCCATCATGGTCTCTTTCAGCATGTATGATACAGCCCCCTTGGGGTAATTTTGGGAAATCTTGCAGCCTGATGTTTTTTGGGTCTGCACTTGGACATTTTTTTACATAAATGCATTAATATGCTCCACACAATTCTTCAGGTATCAGCCTTACACAAAATAATAATATGAGTATTGAAACATGCTCCATATATATGCTGCTAGTTTGAAAATCTTACCCACATATCACTTTATAAAGGGAAATTCGACATGATAATACCTCTGTTAGCATACACCATATACTGCTCATGCACTCCCTGACAGAAGTGATGTCGCTTATCCACGTTATGTAAATAAAAGCTTATAACCTGACGTTAAATTCACCCATTGCTTGTATAAATTATTCTTTTGAAATCTGAAACCCTCTGAAATGTGGTTTAGATTAAGAAAATAAATTGGCATCAATGCAGAAATATTGATCAGTTAATGGACACAGAATGGTCAGATTAAGTGACCCAGAGGAAGATTGTCAAAGCAGTATTTTTCTTCCAGAGCAGGAGAAAGCACCCTCTTGCAATCACTATTAAATGTCTTAATATCAAATGTGTGTAGGTCCTAAAGGAGATGTCACAATGATGGAGAAGGACAAGTGCCAGGTCAAGATCTGAAATGAGATTTGTGATTTTATGTATCACTTGCTGATTGACCCAGACCACTACATTCCCCTTGCACTCTACACAGCCAGAATCTGACCCTGCTGAAAGTCAGGTTCCCCTTCCCGCATACTATACCACCTTAAATGGGGACAAAGAGGAAGGTGCAGATGAAAGTGCAGGTTCCTTCATCAGGGGGGGGGGCATACTCGTTGGCGACGTCACTGGCACAGGGCCCCTCATAGTACGCAAAAGTGTCTCTGGCAGTGGGAGGCACCACCTGCCGTCAAACACACCGCCGTACTATGAGGGGCCAAGTGCCAGTGCCAAGTGCCAACGAGTGGGCCCCCCCTGCTTGCTCAGGATCACAGCACTTGCAAAGTTGAAATACTTACCTCTCCTTGCTCCACCGCCGTGATGTATTCCGCGTTTCCTGGGCCCACGAAAATCTTAAGCCAGCCCTACCCCCCACAACTTTAGCTAAATGCCCCCCTGTTTTCAATGCCTAACTATTATTATAAAGTAAATTAAGATTGACAAGCTTAAGAAATAAGAATTGATGTTTTTGGCATTAAAATGGACACTGTAGGTGTTTTCCTGTCCTCCACTCACTGCCGACTTTGATTCCCCATTGACTTGCATTGGGTTTCGTGTTTCGGTCGGCCCCCGACTTTTCGCAATAATCGGCCGATTTCACCCGACCCGACTTTTGACAAAGTCAGGTTTCGCGAAACCCGACTCGATCCTAAAAAATTAAAAGTCGCTCAACTCTAATGACAGCTAATCCATGCTGCCAGATCCATTTACAGCATGCATTAGGCACTGAGTGCATGAATTCAGCCAGGTAAGTTTCAGAGAAGAACACGCTTTAAAAACCGCCAGGGATTGATCCGCACTGTAGACAAGTCAGACAGGTGGGTCCCCAACTGCTTCTCCCACTGCCCTGGTTTGGCAAAGAGAAAAGAATCTTAAATGCTGCAGCATTTCAAATTCAAATATACCTGGCTTAGTTCATGCAGCCAGTGCCTGATACATGCTGACAGGTTCTCTTTAATCACCCAAAATAATTTTTATGATAACATAAAGTAGCACAACCTAAAATTGCACAATTGATTTATAGTGATGCAACAAAAGTCATGCAATTTAATGTCAGTGGTCAGAATTTCCATCTTAGCTATATAAAAATGTAATTGTCATGCCGTTGCTGCCGCCGGCTCTTCCCACTGCAGCTCGCCGGGTGCGCGCGCGCGCCGCATTCAGCTCTGCGCGTGCGCACATCTGATTCCTCTGTTGGCGCTCTTTCCTGTCCTCTCTGTCATCCTGGAGGACTGTAACCCGGAAGTAGCTCCCATGCTGCTATGTAAACTGCTTCCTGCTGCTTCTCTGTGCCTGATGTTCATTTGTGTTTACAAGTGCTTCTGGCCACCTGTGGTCTCTGAGCGTTCCTAGCTCTCTGATTTTGGGTCTCCTCCGCCCTCTGCAGTGCCTGCCTGTTTCCTGTGTTCCTGTCTTGTTCCTTCAGTTCCTTTTCCTCTGCAGTACCTGCCCGGCTCCTATATCTTTTCCTTGCTCCCGTCAGCCTCGGTCTCTCCATATTGTCCTGCCAGTCTCCGTGCCTCTGTAGCGTTCCCATCTTCTCCCTTGTCTCAGTATTTCCTTTCTGTTCCCTCTTTCCCTTTGTGCCTGCTGTGTTCCCATCTGTTCTCAGTCGACCCTCCAGCTTCCGTGGCGATAGTCCCTCACGGGCCTGCCCCTAACTCTCCCTGTATAGGGGGCGGTCCACCTGGTCAGCTCGTCCGAGAGGGGTTCGTCATCACGGTCCAGTGGGTCCACTCTCCGTTTGAATATACATGCTCTAATCGGACTGCACTCGGGTGACATCCGAGTGCAGCCAGATTCTTACAGCATCACAGTAACATCAGGCCATGGACCCCGCTGGAGTCTCTGCCACTCAAAAGGAGTTACTCTTTTTGCGTGAAAACCAGACTAGGATCATGTCATTTTTAAAGAATATGGAGTCTCGCCTAGCGGCTTTACAGCCTTCTGATCCTGGTATTGCTCCGCAGTTGGTTGCCCTTCAGCAGGAGCTAGATCAACAACGGGACACTCGGTCCCATATTTTGAATTTTATGGCCTCCATTAATGATCGGCTTCGCTCCCTCCAGAATGTGGCCTCTGGTTCCACTCCTGTCTCTGCGCCACAACCCTCTCCCCGACTTGCTAGACCTCCTCGGTATGGTGGGGATTCTAAAGCGTGCCGTGGCTTTCTTAATCAATGCCAGTTGCATTTTGAATTGTCTCCGCTACTTTATCCTACCGACCGAGCTAAGGTTGCTTTTATAGTATCCCATTTGGAGGGTGAGGCTTTGGCATGGGTTAATCCCCTCTGGGAGCGTGATGATCCTTTGGTCTCCCAACTCAATCCGTTCCTGGATACCTTCCATAAGGTTTTTGATGAACCTGGTCGTCTGGTCTCTACCACTGAGTCCCTCTTTAACCTTTACCAGGGTACTCTCTCAGTAGCCCAGTACGCCATCCGTTTCCGGATTCTGTCCTCAGACCTTGGGTGGAATAATGAGGCTTTGGTTGGAGCGTTTTGGCGTGGTTTGTCTTCACGGATTAAGGATGAGTTGGCGGGACAGGACACTCCCACCTCTTTGGATGATCTTATCTCCTTGGCCATACGCATTGATCTGCGCTTTCAGGAGCGCACTCGTGAGCTTGCCAGAGAGAGGAGACCTCTTCGCCAGACCACTGTTGCTCGAGGGACTTCCTTTTCTCAAGCAGCCCCGGTGGCTTCTTCATCTTCTCCTGAACCCATGCAGGTCGATCGCCTTAAGTCTTCTGAGCAACGCCGCAAAGAGAGACTCGCACAAGGTCTTTGTTTTTACTGCGGCAGTGCCTCTCATCTCTTACGCGCGTGTCCTCAGAGGTCACAGAAAAGAGAAAGAGCCACTCCAAAACACTGCACACCACAATACGTAATCAAAAATATAACAAGACAAACTTTATTGATGTATAAATAAAAACATTTAAAATCAACAATGAAAACATCAAAGAACCCCACAATGATCCATAAAGGTATTAATAGCCAAGCAGAGGCATGTATCCTATGAAGAATGCATATAATGGTAAGAAAATATAATAACCATACATAGAATACAACACATCAAGGTAGCCACGTATGGCAATGCCTCCTACATATACACACACTGCCGCCAAATAACTAATGTATGTAAAGGAACAAACCTAATACCAAGGTGGAAACAGAGGCTATCGACACTGATCAGTACCTGAAGCAATATGGCCACCTATCTGGGACAGCGCCGGGTAAAGATGAAAACACAAATACAGATATACCCAGCGCTCTAACATATGGAGCTGCAATGCTTATGAACCCAAGGCATATAGACAGGTACCAGGTCCAGCCATATGGAGCAACAAAAGCCGAGCCGTAAGAAGGACAGACAGCGGGGAGGCTAGGATCAGAGTGGGGACAGACCCCACGCGTATCGCCGTTACAAGGACGGCTTCGTCAGGGGAAGGGTGATGTGCACATCATCAAAACCAGTTTAAATACCTTCATATCAGGTCAGGACAAGAGCGCAACACGCCGAGGGCCGGAACCGGAAATGACGCGTGTGAGGGCGGAAAGGAATGTACGGCAGACGTCTCTGCCAGAACTACACAATGCGCATGCGCCCGAGTGTTTCAGCGCAGCGCATTGTGTGTAATATACCATGGATGTACAGGAAGGGGGCAGGTATCTGAGGGCAGCAGAAAAGAGACCCCTTGTAATGAGATTATACCGGGACATAAACAAACCAGACATAAAGGCTACAGACACACACAGATATGAGTCACACACAAGAGAGAATAAATAAAATAGCAACAAACACAAAAAGAATATGGGAACAAAATAAACCATAAAAGAGAGAGTAAGACAGCATAATGCACAATAAGTGCCACAGATGAAAAAGTACTATAAACTATACAAAAAAAAGAAAAAACGTAAAGAATGAAAAATAATAATGTATTAACAAACAAATTAAATATAAAAAATAAAAATAAATGCATAAAAGTATAATCTATACATGGACACCATGCCAACTGCAAAAAACAAACAAAAGTTTATTAGAGAAAAAGACCAAAATGAATGAGGAACAAAGACAAAGAGAGGATAGACCAATGATTGAATCAGCAGGATCCTAGTGGCAACAAAACTTCATAGTACCCCAGAAAGGGCAGCACTGACTCTCATTGTTAATAGACCTATATAGGAGATGAGTGGACAAAATACAGTTGGAATCCCATCTACAGTATATAGATACGTACTAAGGCCGCTACTACCACATACTTCTGTTCATCTAGCCCTAACACTGAGCTAGCAAAGGCTAAATAAGACAAGCGTAGACATATGAAATCCGACAAAGGTACAAACCATAATGCATACCAATAAATGTGAAATACAAAGTGCAGATCTATAGACATCTAAATTTAAACGGACCATCTTCCAAGCTAAAAAGCTTGATGTAAAACCCCAGGAGAAGAAATCAAAAAGCAAACAGAATTGCTGAGGAACTTGATGTTAAATCCCATGCGACGAGGAGAAGAAAACAGAAGAAAAACTGGATAATGCTTGAGTCCTTGCCTCCAAACTGCTGTATAATGTCCGGACACAAAAGTTGAGGAGTGGAACCGTGACGTCGAACCAGCCTGGTTGGAGAGATACAAAAATTATAATAAACAGGTTGTTCAACCTAGAAAGCCCGTAAAAAGAAGATCCTCGTTGATGCCCGAAGGCGCAGTAGAGTGTAACAAAAAAATCCAGCGGGCTTCCGCTTGTAAGAGTTTACGAGTAAGGGACTCCCCCCTACCCGAACTTCTGATATGCTCCAGACCTACAATCTTAGTGCCTGTATGCCTGCCCGCATGATGAAATAAAAAATGGGATGCCACTGTGGTGAGAAGCTTCTCCCTACGGGCATCCACCGACGCAGTATTGATGGTGGAAAGATGTTTCTGGATGCGTCGGCGCAGTTCTTGGGACGTTTGCCCCACATATATAAGTGGGCACGGGCAGATGATAGCGTAGACTACATTGGTAGTCTTACAGTTGATGTAAGATTTAAGCCCATGTTTGGTACAGTCAGTCGGGTTAGAGAAACAATCCCTGACAGGATGCATATACTGGCAGATGTTGCACTCTCCACATGGAAAGGAGCCTTTCAATGTAATACCGCGATTCAATCTTGTAGTGGGCCTAGTATAATGACTTTTTGTAAGAATATCCCTGAGATTGGGCGCCCTCCTCGCAGTGATCAAAGGCCGTTCACTGACAACTTGCGATGTTGCCAAGTCCATAGTAAGAATGCCCCAGTGTTTCTGCAAAATGTCTCTTACCTTGGACCAATGGGTATTATACCCAGTGATAAAGCGAACAGATTTATCTGGCGGTTTCTTCTTGGGTTCCAACAAGGAAACCTGCGACAAGCAATTAGCTCTCTGGTATGCTTGAGAGATACATCTGTTAGTATAGGTCCTTTTTTTGAACCTTCTAGTCAGGTCGTGCGCTTCCTTTTGAAAGTCATCATCCAGCGTGCAGTTCCTCCTGGATCTGAGGAACTGTCCAATAGGGACCCCCTTTTTCGTGTGAAACGGATGGAAGCTGCGGAATTCCAAGATGTTATTAGTGGCAGTAGGTTTGCGATATAGGCAAGTTGATAAATTACCATCACAGCACATAACGTTGAGATCCAGAAAGCTCACCGAAGTGGGAGAGAACGAAAAGGTCAGAAAGATGTTGTACAGATTCTCATTAAGTGAATTTATAAAGATCCCGACCTCCTCCTGGGAGCCTGCCCAAATGAAAAAGACGTCATCAATA
This sequence comes from Ranitomeya imitator, assembly GCF_032444005.1. Classification (NCBI taxonomy): domain Eukaryota; kingdom Metazoa; phylum Chordata; class Amphibia; order Anura; family Dendrobatidae; genus Ranitomeya; species Ranitomeya imitator. The sequence goes on from NC_091283.1 coordinate 783,101,649, forward strand.
TATCTGGACCAACAACGTACCTTAGATTTAAACCATGTGGAATTATAGACGATAGTCGATTCCCACCATCCTAGAAAAAGGTTTGCCAAAGCAGGGGCACAGCGGGCCCCCATTGCCACGCCGGAGACTTGAAGGTAAAAATTCCTGTCAAATAGGAAGAAATTATGCTTGAGAATGAAATTAAGCAAATCCACGATAAAAGAGTCATGTAGCCTATCTGAGTCATGTTGTAAGTCCAGAAAATATAAGACAGCTTGTAGACCATGATCATGGGCAATGTTTGAGTACAAGGACTCCACATCACATGTAACCATGATCTCACCTTGGGCCAGGGTAACACCTTGTAAGGATGTAATAAAATGTGACGTGTCCCTGATATGCGACGGAAGCTCCAGAACCAGGGGCTGCAAGAAAAAATCAATATAGGTACATGCTTTCTCGCATAAACTACCTATACTAGAGACGATTGGACGTCCGGGTGGCTTGCAAATATTTTTATGCAATTTGGGTAGCATGTAGAAAGTGGACGTAGTAGGATGTTTTACCCAAATGAAATCCCGTTCACCTGTGTTGATAATCCCTAGTTCCAGGGCTCTGTCAATTAATGTTCTCAATTTCGTAGAGTAAACACCCGTGGGGTCTGATGGCAGTCTCTGATAGTATCTGACATTATCCAATTGTCTATGTGCTTCTTCCACATAAAGATCGTGAGGCCAAAGGACAATGTTACCCCCCTTGTCTGCCTCACGAATAATAAATTCGTTGTTGTTTTTGAGGTCAGACAAGGCCCGTTTCTCAAGCAGTGTCAAATTATGAGTAACAGGGATCTTGATGGGCAAAGCTTCAATGTCCCTTTTGGCCATTTCAAAAAATATCCTGACCGCAGGAACAATAGAGAAAGGTGGCGATACATGAGATTTGTTCCTGTGTGGAAATCTGGACCTACCTGCAGTGTCCTGTCCTTCATTAAGCAGATCCATGAGATCTTGAAATACATTCTGTTCAGTCTGGTCCAAAAGGGGGGTAACTTGAAGTTTGTTATGTAGGACCTGTAGAACAATTTTTCTACAGAATAAGAACAAATCTTTAATCAAAGTGAATTTGTCCATCTGGTGAACTGGCGAAAAGGTTAGGCCTTTAGACAGGACAGAAGTCTCATGTATAGAAAGAACATGTGTGGAAAGATTAACAATCTGGAGGGCATCCTCCTGAATATACTCACAGGTCTTTTCTGAATCCAAAAGAGTCACTTGCGGAACTGTCTCCGTGGGTTGCGACGCGGAGGTCTGTAGTTGTGACTGCTGATTGTCCGAGTAAATGCGCCTCCTACGTCCCCTCCTGGTCCTGGGTCGATATCGCTTCCTCCCGATGACAAAAAATCACTAGAGGAATGTGCATCTGTAGATGGTACTGGTCGCTCGGTACTGATAGTTCTTTCCCCACGATAACGACCTCGACGTCTGTTCCCATGATGTGTCCAGGAAAATGCTATCTTATCATCAAAGTCTTTTTTGTCCCTTGCAAATTTAGAGCGCTTTTTGGACATAATTTCCTTGTCATACTTGTCCAGCAAGTCCTTAAGTGTAACTCTAAAGGGCTGAACCTGAGAAGCCTCATCAAATTTACTCAATTTGGTTTCAAGGCTCTTGATATCAGCTTTGACGGTAGTTAATAATTCTCTGTCGTGCGTGATGAGCAAATTAATTAGAATACTTGAACAATGTATTAGACCCTGTTCCCATACAGTACGAAAAGTGGGGGATGGTTCCCACGCAGGAAAAATAGAAATCCTAAGTCCCCTGGGTATAATGTTCAATTTCAAATATTCCTCCAAACATCGAATGTTCCAGAGAAGCCTGATGCCATGTTTTTGTGAGGCAATCAATTCTGTAGTGAGACCCGAAAAATCGGAGTCTCCCGACAGATTACTGGTCTCCATGAAAGCCTGTGAGGAAGTGGCCCTCCATGCCGCCTCCCGTGCGTCCCAATCCATGGGCCCTGAGCGAGTTCCAAACAAATCCTACCAATAATAAAATCTAGGTACAAAGAATATCAAATACAAAAAGCTATAATAAGCTGTGTGCTGCTAGCTAGAAAAGGCACCAAAGAAATGCCCAAACAACAATAGTCAAACGAGGAAAATACCAGCGCACTACTGAATATTATATGGAGTAAAAGGGGTGCAGAGGAGTGGCATAATATAATGACCACAGAAAAGAGAAAGAGCCACTCCAAAACACTGCACACCACAATACGTAATCAAAAATATAACAAGACAAACTTTATTGATGTATAAATAAAAACATTTAAAATCAACAATGAAAACATCAAAGAACCCCACAATGATCCATAAAGGTATTAATAGCCAAGCAGAGGCATGTATCCTATGAAGAATGCATATAATGGTAAGAAAATATAATAACCATACATAGAATACAACACATCAAGGTAGCCACGTATGGCAATGCCTCCTACATATACACACACTGCCGCCAAATAACTAATGTATGTAAAGGAACAAACCTAATACCAAGGTGGAAACAGAGGCTATCGACACTGATCAGTACCTGAAGCAATATGGCCACCTATCTGGGACAGCGCCGGGTAAAGATGAAAACACAAATACAGATATACCCAGCGCTCTAACATATGGAGCTGCAATGCTTATGAACCCAAGGCATATAGACAGGTACCAGGTCCAGCCATATGGAGCAACAAAAGCCGAGCCGTAAGAAGGACAGACAGCGGGGAGGCTAGGATCAGAGTGGGGACAGACCCCACGCGTATCGCCGTTACAAGGACGGCTTCGTCAGGGGAAGGGTGATGTGCACATCATCAAAACCAGTTTAAATACCTTCATATCAGGTCAGGACAAGAGCGCAACACGCCGAGGGCCGGAACCGGAAATGACGCGTGTGAGGGCGGAAAGGAATGTACGGCAGACGTCTCTGCCAGAACTACACAATGCGCATGCGCCCGAGTGTTTCAGCGCAGCGCATTGTGTGTAATATACCATGGATGTACAGGAAGGGGGCAGGTATCTGAGGGCAGCAGAAAAGAGACCCCTTGTAATGAGATTATACCGGGACATAAACAAACCAGACATAAAGGCTACAGACACACACAGATATGAGTCACACACAAGAGAGAATAAATAAAATAGCAACAAACACAAAAAGAATATGGGAACAAAATAAACCATAAAAGAGAGAGTAAGACAGCATAATGCACAATAAGTGCCACAGATGAAAAAGTACTATAAACTATACAAAAAAAAGAAAAAACGTAAAGAATGAAAAATAATAATGTATTAACAAACAAATTAAATATAAAAAATAAAAATAAATGCATAAAAGTATAATCTATACATGGACACCATGCCAACTGCAAAAAACAAACAAAAGTTTATTAGAGAAAAAGACCAAAATGAATGAGGAACAAAGACAAAGAGAGGATAGACCAATGATTGAATCAGCAGGATCCTAGTGGCAACAAAACTTCATAGTACCCCAGAAAGGGCAGCACTGACTCTCATTGTTAATAGACCTATATAGGAGATGAGTGGACAAAATCCAGTTGGAATCCCATCTACAGTATATAGATACGTACTAAGGCCGCTACTACCACATACTTCTGTTCATCTAGCCCTAACACTGAGCTAGCAAAGGCTAAATAAGACAAGCGTAGACATATGAAATCCGACAAAGGTACAAACCATAATGCATACCAATAAATGTGAAATACAAAGTGCAGATCTATAGACATCTAAATTTAAACGGACCATCTTCCAAGCTAAAAAGCTTGATGTAAAACCCCAGGAGAAGAAATCAAAAAGCAAACAGAATTGCTGAGGAACTTGATGTTAAATCCCATGCGACGAGGAGAAGAAAACAGAAGAAAAACTGGATAATGCTTGAGTCCTTGCCTCCAAACTGCTGTATAATGTCCGGACACAAAAGTTGAGGAGTGGAACCGTGACGTCGAACCAGCCTGGTTGGAGAGATACAAAAATTATAATAAACAGGTTGTTCAACCTAGAAAGCCCGTAAAAAGAAGATCCTCGTTGATGCCCGAAGGCGCAGTAGAGTGTAACAAAAAAATCCAGTCCTCAGAGGTCGGGAAACGCATCCGCCTAGGACAGGTAAGAGAGGCCTTCCTAGGTGGTTATGATTCCTCTCCGCCTCTGGTTTTGTCTGTTATTCTTCATTTAGGTTCCCATCACTTTTCTCTGGAGGCTTATGTTGATTCAGGAGCGGCTGGGAACTTTGTTCAGCTCGAGGTTGTTAACAGGCTTGGGATACCTGTTAGACCCTTGGAGACTCCTAGACAAATAGCTTCTGTCGATGGTCAGCCTTTGCGGGAGACCGTCAACTTGGTTACGGAGGAAGTCGAACTTCAGATTGGAGCACTTCATCGTGAGAAACTGGCCTTTTATGTTTTACCTTCTTTGTCTCATTCTTTCCTTTTGGGTCTTCCTTGGTTGAGAGATCACGAACCCACGCTGGACTGGCGTACTGGAGATGTTCTACGGTGGGGACAGTCTTGTCTGAACAGGTGCCTGCTTCCCGTCAAGCCTGCGTCCTCCTCTTGGTCTGCTTCGGAATCCATGGGAATTCCTCCTGCCTATTGCGCTTTCTCGGACGTCTTTAACAAGAAGGAAGCGGAGATTTTGCCGCCGCACCGTTCTTATGACTGCCCGATAGACCTTGTTCCTGGTTCTACTCCACCTAGGGGTCGTATTTACCCATTGTCTCCTACCGAGACGCAAGCCATGTCCGAATATATTCAAGAGAATCTGGCCAGAGGCTTCATTCGAAAGTCTTCCTCACCTGCAGGAGCTGGGTTCTTCTTCGTTAAAAAGAAGGACGGTTCTCTTCGCCCATGTATAGACTACCGGGGTCTCAACACCATCACGATCAAAAACAAGTACCCACTTCCTCTCATACCAGAACTCTTTGATCGTCTGCGTGGAGCACGAATCTTTACCAAATTGGATCTCAGAGGAGCTTATAATTTGATCCGTATCCGTTCTGGTGACGAGTGGAAGACTGCGTTTAATACCAGAGATGGTCATTATGAATATTTGGTTATGCCCTTCGGTTTATGCAATGCACCCGCAGTCTTCCAGGAGTTCGTAAATGATGTTTTTCGGGATCTACTTTACACCTGTGTTGTAGTGTACTTGTACGATATCCTTGTGTTCTCTCCAGATCTGTCTACTCACAGAAGAGATGTACGGCAAGTACTTCAGCGTTTGAGAGAGAATCGGCTGTATGCAAAACTGGAAAAATGTGTCTTCGAACAGTCATCTCTACCCTTCTTGGGTTTCATCATTTCCGACGCTGGTTTGTGTATGGATCCGGGAAAAGTTTCTGCCGTGCTCAACTGGCCGCGTCCTCTTGGAGTGAAAGCAATTCAGCGATTTCTTGGATTTGCTAACTACTATCGGCAGTTTATACCTCACTTTTCCTCTCTTTCAGCTCCAATCTCCTCCATGATTCGGAAGGGTGCCAATCCTCATCTGTGGTCGTCTGAGGCTGAAGAGGCTTTCCGGTCCATCAAGCAAGCCTTTGCCTCAGCTCCTATTCTTCATCGTCCAGTGGCCAATAAACCCTTCATCCTTGAAGTAGATGCTTCTGCAATTGGAGCTGGAGCTGTGCTCTCGCAGAAACCCTCTTCTGGTCGTCTTGTGCCTTGTGGTTTTTTCTCAAAGATCTTCTCCTCCTCGGAAAAAAATTATTCCATCGGTGATAAAGAGCTGTTGGCAATCAAGTTGGCATTAGAGGAATGGCGGTACCTCTTAGAAGGGGCTTTACATCGTTTTATAATCTACAGCGATCACAAGAATCTGGTGTATATTCGTTCTGCGCAAAGACTTAATCCTCGGCAGGCCAGGTGGGCCTTGTTTTTCGCCAGGTTTGACTTCGAACTTCGTTTTTTGCCAGGAAATAAAAACTCCAAAGCTGACGCTCTGTCTAGGTCATTCCAGGTGGTGGATTTGGAGGACGAGCCTGCACACATCATTGATCCTGCCAGAGTCATCACAGTTGCTCCAGTCTCTCTTACTTCGTTGCCTCCGGGTAAGACCTTTGTCGCTGAAGGGAACAGGAGACGTGTCTTACTTTGGGGTCACGCCTCCAAACTGGCTGGACATGTTGGTTTAAAAAAAACCTTTCGTTTGATCTCTCGTTTTTACTGGTGGCCAACGTTGTCTAAGGATGTCAAAAGTTTTGTCGCCTCTTGTCCTTCCTGTGCCAAGAATAAGATTCCCAGGCAACTACCTTCTGGGATTCTACATCCTTTGCCAGTACCTTCCTCTCCGTGGCAACATTTATCTATGGATTTCATCACTGATCTGCCTCATTCTTCTGGTTCCACCGTCATCTTCGTGGTCATGGACCGTTTCTCCAAGATGGCTCATTTCATCGCTCTCCCAGGTTTACCTTCTGCTCCCGAATTGGCAAAGATTTTTGTTCACCATATTTTTCGTCTTCATGGTCTTCCTTTACATATTGTTTCTGACCGAGGTGTTCAATTCACCGCCCGCTTCTGGAGATCCCTCTGCAGATCTATGAACATTTCGCTTGATTTTTCTTCGGCCTACCATCCACAGTCCAATGGCCAGGTGGAACGTACTAATCAGACCTTGGTAACTTATCTCCGCCATTTCTCCAATTCTCATCAGAATGATTGGTCTGACTTACTGCCATGGGCTGAGTTTTCTTACAATAACCATCCCAGTGAAGCTACTAACAAATCTCCATTTTTAATCGTCTACGGTCAACATCCTGGTCTTCCTCTTCCGGTTCCTCCGTGCTCTACTGTACCAGCGGCTGATCTTCTGTCTAGAGAGTTCTCCAGGGTCTGGCAGGAGACCAAGTCCGCCCTTGAGTTGACTCAAGTTAGGATGAAGAGACATGCGGACAAAAGACGTCTTGATTCTCCTATATTCCATCCTGGGGACAAGGTTTGGGTTTCTTCTAAATTTATCCGTCTCAAAATCCCTTCACATAAGCTGGGTCCTCGCTATATCGGTCCATTCGAAGTTTTGTCTCGTATTAATGACGTTTCTTACAAACTTAAGTTGCCTGCCTCTCTGCGTATTTCTAATTCTTTTCATGTGTCTCTCCTTAAACCTGTAGTTTTTAATCAGTTTCATTCTTCTAACCTTTGTTCTCCTTCGCCTGTTTCCGAGGATGATGTCTTTGAGGTTAGCCATGAAAAAACTTAGAGGGAGAACTTTGTTTTTGGTTGACTGGAAGGGTTTTGGTCCTGAGGAGAGGTCCTGGGAGCCTCGAGAGAACATTCGGGCTCCTCGTATTTTGTCCCGGTTTCTTTCTAGTCTTAAAAAGGAGGGGCGTAAAGGTGGGGGTACTGTCATGCCGTTGCTGCCGCCGGCTCTTCCCACTGCAGCTCGCCGGGTGCGCGCGCGCGCCGCATTCAGCTCTGCGCGTGCGCACATCTGATTCCTCTGTTGGCGCTCTTTCCTGTCCTCTCTGTCATCCTGGAGGACTGTAACCCGGAAGTAGCTCCCATGCTGCTATGTAAACTGCTTCCTGCTGCTTCTCTGTGCCTGATGTTCATTTGTGTTTACAATTGCTTCTGGCCACCTGTGGTCTCTGAGCGTTCCTAGCTCTCTGACTTTGGGTCTCCTCCGCCCTCTGCAGTGCCTGCCTGTTTCCTGTGTTCCTGTCTTGTTCCTTCAGTTCCTTTTCCTCTGCAGTACCTGCCCGGCTCCTATATCTTTTCCTTGCTCCCGTCAGCCTCGGTCTCTCCATATTGTCCTGCCAGTCTCCGTGCCTCTGTAGCGTTCCCATCTTCTCCCTTGTCTCAGTATTTCCTTTCTGTTCCCTCTTTCCCTTTGTGCCTGCTGTGTTCCCATCTGTTCTCAGTCGACCCTCCAGCTTCCGTGGCGATAGTCCCTCACGGGCCTGCCCCTAACTCTCCCTGTATAGGGGGCGGTCCACCTGGTCAGCTCGTCCGAGAGGGGTTCGTCATCACGGTCCAGTGGGTCCACTCTCCGTTTGAATATACATGCTCTAATCGGACTGCACTCGGGTGACATCCGAGTGCAGCCAGATTCTTACAGCGTCACAGTAATCTCTTATTCTGCCCAATTATATGACTACTGTATAAAATCCATACTACAGTTATTTATGTAATAAACTGAATGTGCAAAATTGTTCAAAGTGCCTGTCATCCTTGTTGGGTTTTCATCAGCGGGACTGTCCCGATTTTGACAGTCAGCCCCGCAATCCCAGGCGTGACATTAGCTGTTCCGCACTGGTTGGGAGTTGTGTAATATCACCCGGTCAGCTCCCTGAGTCCCTGCACCCACTGAGCAGCACACCACATAATGGCTGCTCTGTGCGCACAGGACCTGTGATGAGGTCACAGGATGGGAGGAGTCAGGGGGTCACATGATCGGGAGGACCTCCGTGTACAGGACTCTGCTGGTTGTCATGGCGCCGGACGAGGGTAAGCGTAAGTGTGAGGTCAGGAGGTGTTTACAGTGTGGATGTAGCAGAGCCATGTGTGTAAGAGGTGTGCGGATCAGAGCAGAGTGTGAAAGGTGTATGGAGCAGAGCTGTGTGTGTACGAGATGTACAGAGTGGAGCCATGTGTATGAGGTGTACGGATCGGAGCAGAGTGTGAAAGGTGTATGGAACAGAGCATGTGTGTATGAGGTGTATGGAGCGGAGCCGTGTGTTTACGAGGTGTACGGAGCAGAGCCACATGTGCAAGGTGTATGGAGCGCAGTTGTGTGTGTACAAGGTGTACGGAGCGGAGCCATGTGTGTACGAGATGTACGGAGTGGAGCCGTGTGTGTATGAGGTGTACGGGGAAGAGCTGTGTGTGTACGAGGTGTACGGAGCGGAGCCGCATGTGCAAGGTGTATGGAGTGCAGTTGTGTGCGCACGAGGTGTATGGAGCGGAGCCGTGTGTGTACGAGGTGTACGGAGTGGAGCCGTGTGTGTACGAGATGTAGAGAGGAGCCATGTGTGTATGAGGTGTATGGAGTGGAGCCGTCTGTGTACGAGGTGTACAGAGCGGAGCGTGTGTACGAGATGTATGGAGCGGAGCCGTGTGTGTACGAGGTGTACGGAGTGGAGCAGTGTGTGTATGAGGTGTATGGGGAGGAGACGTGTGTGTATGAGGTGTACGGAGCGGAGCCATGTGTGTACGAGGTATATGAAGCGGAGCCGCATGTGCAAGATGTATGGAGCAGAGTCGTGTGTGTACGAGGTGTATGGAGCGGAGTCGTATGTATACGAGGTGTACGGAGTGGAGCTGCATGTGCAAGGTGTATGGAGCAGAGTCGTGTGTGTATGAGGTGTATGGAGCGGAGTCGCATGTGTACGAGGTGTATGGAGCGGACGCTGTACGGAGCGGACGCTGGCTGTGTCAGATCGGAGCAGATATTGCTCCTCGCTCTGACACAGACTGGCACAGGAGACACGGAGAGGTCTTTATCAGTGGCGTATCACAGCTGCAGCGACGTGAGCAGTCAGCAGCGCAGCTGGATGACACCATTCAGCGCCGTGGGAGTGGAAGCTGCCAGCTGCTGCGAGAGTGAGCTGTGAAAGGTGTGTGTGTGTGTAGAGATAGAGAAGGCAGTGATGGGGGTGGAGTAACCAGCATTGTGTGGGGCCTTGATACTGTATGGAGCATCGTGTGGGGCCATTATACTGTATGGACAATCACGTGGGGCAAGTATACTGTACGCAGCATCATGTGGGGCCATTATACAGTATGGAGCATAATGTGGCCATTAATACAGTATGGAGCATTATGTGTGGCCATTATACAGTATGGGGCACTGTGTGGCCATTATACAGTAAGGAGCATCATGTGTGGCCATTATACAGTACGCAGCATCATGTGTGGCCATTATACAGTACGAAGCATCATGTGGGGCTATTATACAGTATGGAGCATATTGAGGCCATTATACAGTATGGATCATCATGTGTGGCCATTATACAGTATGGAGCATCATGTGTAGTCATTATACAGTATGGAGCATCATGTGGCCATTATACAGTATGGAGCATCATGTGGCCATTATACAGTATGGAGCATCATGTGTAGCCATTATACAGTATGGAGCACTGTGTGGCCATTATACAGTATGGAGCACTGTGTGGCCAATATACAGTATGGAGCATCATGTGGAGCCATTATACAGTATGGAGCATCACGTGTGGCCATTATACAGTATGCAGCATCATGTGGGCCCATTATACTGTATGGAGCATCACGTGGGGCCAGTACACTGTACGCAGCATCATTTGGGGCCATTATACAGTATGGAGCATCATGTGTGGCCTTTATACAGTATGGAGCATCATGTGGGCCCATTATACTGTATGGAGCATCACGTGGGGCCAGTACACTGTACGCAGCATCATTTGGGGCCATTATACAGTATGGAGCATCATGTGTGGCCTTTATACAGTATGGAGCATCATGTGGGCCCATTATACTGTATGGAGCATCACGTGGGGCCAGTACACTGTACGCAGCATCATTTGGAGCCATTATACAGTATGGAGCATCATGTGTGGCCATTATACAGAAAGGAGTATCACTTGGGGCCAGTACACTGTACGCAGCATCATTTGGGGCCATTATACAGTATGGAGCATCATGTGTGGCCATTATACAGTATGCAGCATCATGTGGGCCCATTATACTATATAGAGCATCACGTGAGGCCAGTACACTGTACACAGCATCATTTGGGGCCATTATACAGTATGGAGCATCATGTGTGGCCATTATACAGTATGGAGCATCATTTGGAGCCATTATACAGTATGGAGCGTCATGTGTGGCCATTATACAGTATAGAGCATCACTTGGGGCCAGTACACTGTACGCAGCATCATTTGGGGCCATTATACAGTATGGAGCATCATGTGTGCCCATTATACAGTATGCAGCATCATATGGGCCCATTATACTGTATGGAGCATCACGTGGGGCCAGTACACTGTACGCAGCATCATTTGGGGCAATTATACAGTATGGAGCATCATGTGTGGCCATTGTACAGTATGGAGCATCATGTGGGCCCATTATACTGTATGGAGCATCATGTGGGGCCAGTACACTGTACGCAGCATCATTTGGAGCCATTATACAGTATGGAGCGTCATGTGTGGCCATTATACAGTATGGAGCATCACTTGGGGCCAGTACACTGTATGCAGCATCATTTGGGGCCATTATACAGTACGGAGCATCATGTATGGCCATTATACAGTATGCAGCATCATGTGGGCCCATTATACTGTATGAAGCATCACGTGAGGCCAGTTGTTGTGAATTCCGCTCTTGGGCTCCCTCCGGTGGTTCTAAGTGGCACTTTTGTGAGTTCTGCTCTTGGGCTCCCTCCGGTGGTTTTAAGTGGAATGGCTGCTCCTTGGATTTAGCAGTCAGCAGCTGCTTCCACTGATTGTCTATTCTGCTCGGCTATTTAGCCTGGCTCTTTCCTTCAGCTTATGCCACTTGCCAATGGTTCCTGGTTGGATTCACATCTCTGCTTCGATTTATCTGATATCCTGACCAGTTCAGCAAAGATAAGTCCTTGCTTTGCTCTTTTCTGTCCACATGCTGTGGACTTAATTGTTCTGTACATTCTATGTTTTTTGTAAGTATGGATTTATTCAGTTGAGCTGGAAGCTCTGGGAAGCAGATTTACCCTCCACACCTTTAGTCAGGTGTGGAGATTTTTGTAAACTCTGTGGTGGATTTTTCTAGTTTTTTAAATACTGACCGCACAGTATTCTGTCCTGTTCTATCTATCTAGCTAGACTGGCCTCCTTTGCTACATCTTTGGTTTCACCTTTCTTTTGTAATTTTGGTTTTCATCCTCGTTTTTCTTCGGGGCAGGTTGAGCCTTCTGATTGTCCCGGTGTGGATTCTGTGGTGGACAGGTTGCAGCAGATTTGTACTCATGTGGTAGACAATTTGACGTTGTCTCAGGAAAAGGCTCAGCGTTTTGCTAACCGCCGTCGGTGTGTTGGTCCTCGGCTTCGTGTGGGGGATTTAGTTTGGTTGTCTTCTCGTCATGTTCCTATGAAGGTTTCTTACCCTAAGTTTAAGCCTCGGTTTATTGGTCCTTATAAGATTTCTGAGATTATCAATCCTGTGTCTTTTCGTTTGGCCCTTCCAGCCTCTTTTGCCATTCATAATGTTTTCCATAGATCTTTGTTACGGAGATATGTGGTGCCCGTTGTTCCCTCGGTTGATCCTCCTGCCCCGGTGTTGGTTGAGGGAGAGTTGGAATATGAGGTTGAGAAAATTTTGGATTCTCGTTTTTCGAGGCGGAGGCTTCAGTATCTTGTCAAGTGGAAGGGTTATGGCCAGGAGGATAATTCTTGGGTTATTGCCTCCGATGTCCATGCCGCTGATTTGGTTCATGCTTTTCACTTGGCTCGTCCTGATCGGCCTGGGGGCTCTGGTGAGGGTTCGGTGACCCCTCCTCAAGGGGGGGGTACTGTTGTGAATTCTGCTCTTAGGCTCCCTCCGGTGGTTCTAAGCGGCACTTTTGTGAGTTCTGCTCTTGGGCTCCCTCCGGTGGTTTTAAGTGGAATGGCTGCTCCTTGGATTTAGCAGTCAGCAGCTGCTTCCACTGATTGTCTATTCTGCTCGGCTATTTAGCCTGGCTCTTTCCTTCAGCTTGTGCCACTTGCCAATGGTTCCTGGTTGGATTCACATCTCTGCTTGGATTTCCCTGATATCCTGACCAGTTCAGCAAAGGTAAGTCCTTGCTTTGCTCTTTTCTGTCCACATGCTGTGGACTTAATTGTTCTGTACATTCTATGTTTTTTGTCAGTATGGATTTATTCAGTTGAGCTGGAAGCTCTGGGAAGCAGATTTACCCTCCACACCTTTAGTCAGGTGTGGAGATTTTTGTAAACTCTGTGGTGGATTTTTCTAGTTTTTTAAATACTGACTGCACAGTATTCTGTCCTGTTCTATCTATCTAGCTAGACTGGCCTCCTTTGCTACATCTTGGTTTCATTCTACGTATGTCATTTCCCTCTCCACTCACAGTCATTATTTGTGGGGGGGCTGTCTATCCTTTGGGGATTTTCTCTGAGGCAAGATAGCTTTCCTATTTCTATCTTTAGGGGTAGTTAGTTCTCTGGCTGTGACGAGATGTCTAGGGAGTGACAGGAACATTCCACGGCTACTTCTAGTGTTGTGTTAAGCTTAGGAACTGCGGTCAGTACAGGTACCACCTCCTTCAGAGCTCGTCCCATGTTGCTCCTAAACCACCAGTTCATAACAGCCAGTACACTGTACGCAGCATCATTTGGGGCCATTATACAGTATGGAGCATCATGTGTGGCCATTATACAGTATGCAGCATCATGTAGGCCCATTATACTGTATGGAGCATCACATGGGGCCAGTGCACTGTATGCAGCATCATTTGGGGCAATTATACAGTATGGAGCATCATGTGTGGCCATTATACAGTATGGAGCATCACGTGGGGCCAGTACACTGCACGCAGCATCATTTGGGGCCATTACACAGTATGGAGCATCATGTGGGGCCATTATACAGTATGGAGCACTGTGTGGCCATATTTTTTCGTTTATAATTATTGTTTACGAAACATTGTGATCAGAAGTGCTAAATGGGTGTGGTTAGGGCGTGGTTAGTTGTGAAATGGGTGTGGTCAGAGGTGTGGCTAAAATTTGCCACGGCGCGCTAACTTTGTCCCTCTTTCCCTTCCTCAAAAGTTGGGAGGTATGACTTACCATTGTCATTCACTTGTTAATTAGTTACTGAAAAAGGTTTGATGAAGGACACTTAGAGCAGCTTAACAATAATTCAAGCCATCTACTTGACCTACCAGAACCAACAGCCCTCAGCTTTGCCTGATACCTTTGACCTAAGAGGTCACTAGTTATTATACTGAAAGTAGTGCTAAGTCCATTATGAGTAGTGATGAGCGAGTGTACTCGTTGCTCGGGTTTTCCAGAGCATGCTCGGGTGACCTCCGAGTATTTATGATTGCTCGGAGATTTAGTTTTCATCGTGGCAGCTGAATGATTTACAGCTACTAGCCTGCTTGATTACATGTGGGGATTCTCTAGCAACCATGCAACCCCCACATGTACTCAGCCTGACTAGTAGCTGTAAATCATTTAGCTGCCGCGATGAAAACTAAATCTGCAAGCAGTCATAAATACTCGGAGGTCACCCGAGCAACGAGTACACTCGCTCATCACTAATTATGAGCCATCATTGAGGTATAAATAGTCATAAATATATGGTGGGGGTGACGAACAACATTTTATAGGCAATATTCTCGCTACATTCTAGATTCTACCAGCTCTACTCACATTGCAAAAAGACCCACATTGCCATAATGCTGCCTCCTTGGTTTAGTTCTACATAGCTTTAAGGAAAGTTTCAAATCTGCCTACATAAATTATATTGACAGGGTTTAAAAACAACTACTAATGCTATGAACTACTACTAATGCTTTATAGATCTCATTATTATATAACCAGAGAAACAAAACATAACTCCAAGAAACTGCTTCCAGACCTGCTGGGATAGCTTTGACTTTCCCTTGAGTATTTGTCACCTTTAGTAGGAAAGCCTGTTGATTACCTGTTTGAAAATTGAAGGCATCTTTACCTTGATGGAGAGATGATTTAAAAAATCCTCAAAGTTTGGTGTAAGAAAAATGAGATGAGCGTTACCAATTTTAAAAGGTAGTGTCTGGTACTGAAAATGTAAGACCTAGTTCCATGGCCAGCATCACCACCCTGTGCACCTGGGCAAGTGCCGGGGCCCTGAACAAGCGGCATGCTATGGAGCCCATGAGTCAAGGGAGTCCGGTGCCAGCGCTGCCACTGGCACTTGGCCCCCTCATGCTTTAAACTGTTTGAAATGCTTACCTCTCCTTGTCCCCCGCTGGCCGCAGGCCCTGTCTCTTCTGCATCTTATAACTCTGTGATGTCTCAGGGAGAGGGTGTGATGACATCACTACAGAGTGCCATTTGTGCTGAGCAGTGCAGATTCAGAAGATGCTGAAGAGCCAGCGGGGAAAGAGGAGAGGTGAGTATTTGATTATTTCTTTATGTACGGAGCATTATATGTGGCTCATTCTGTATGAAGCATTACATGAGGCCAATTCTGTATAGAGCATTATATGTGGCTCATTCTCTATGGAGCATTATATGGGGTCCATTATGTATGGAGCATTTTATGGGGCCCATTCTCTATAGAGCAATATATGGGAACCATTTTCTATGGAGCATTATATGTGGCTCATTCTATATGGAGCATTATATGGGGACCATTCTGTATGGAGCATTATATGGGGGCCATTCTGTATAGCATTATATGGGTCCCATTTTTTATGGAGCATTTTATAGGGTCCATTCTGTATAGAGCATTATATAGGGTGTTATGACCTAGTGGTTAGGAGCACCCGGAATGACCTGATAGTTAAACCACATACAGGACGAACTCTGGGATGTGGGAACTCTGCTGACCGCAAGCCCTAATCCTATCACACACACTAGAAATAGCCATGGAGCGCTCCTGACCAGACCTAGGCGCCTCGTCACAGCCTAAGGGCTATCTAGCCCTAGAGAAGGAAAATAAAGCCTACCTTGCCTCAGAGAAATTCCCCAAAGGTAAAGGAAGCCCCCCACATATATTGACTGTGAGTAAAGATGAAAGTCACAAACGCAGAAATGAAACAGGTTCAGCAAAGGGAGGCCAGACTAACTAAATAGACAGAGGATAGGAAAGGTAACTTTGCGATCAGCACAAAAACCTACAAAGACCACGCAGAGTGTGCAAAAAAAGACCTCCGCACCGACTCACGGTGCGGAGGGGCCACTCTGCATCCCAGAGCTTCCAGCTAGCAAGACAAAATCATGAAAACCAGCTGGACAAGAAAACAGAGAACAAAATAAGACTATAAGGAACTTAGCTTCTGCAGGAGAAGGCAGGTCACCAGAGAGATCCAGGAGCGAACTGAACGAATGCAAAAACATTGACAGCTGTCCTAGAGTAACGATCAGAGAGGAGTTAAATAGAACAGCCAACCAAAGGATAAACCACGTCACCTGTGTAAGGAACCTCAGAAGCAGCAGCTACACTCATAGCCACCAGAGGGAGCCCATAGACGGAACTCGCCGAAGTACCATTCATGACCACAGGAGGGAGCTTGACAACAGAATTCACAACAGTAGGGGCCCATTCAGTATAAAGCATTATAGGGGGACTATTCTGTATGGAGCATTATATGTGGCCCATTCTGTAGAGAACATTATTTTGGGCCCATTCTGAATAGAGCATTTTATGTGGTCCATTATTCTGTATGGAGCAATATAAGGGGTCCATTAATCTGTATTGAGAATACTAGGGGTCCATTTGTTATGATTAGGCGACCTTGGAGCAGCATGAAAACTTTCACTGGAGTAGGTGGTAACTATACTGACCGCAAACCCTGATCTTAACACCGCAACTAGAAGTAGCCGTGGGGTGTGCCTAACAAAACCTAGACACCTCGACACAGCCGGAGGACTAAATACCCCTATAGATGGAAATAGGAATACTATCTTGCCTCAGAGCAGAACCCCAAAGAATAGACAGCCCCCCACAAATAATGACTGTGAGCAGTAGAGGAAAAGACACACGCAGGCAGGAAACAGGATTTAGCAAAAGAGGCCACTTCTAGCTAAATAGGAAAGGATAGGACAGGATACTAGGCAGTCAGTATTAAAATCCTTCCCAAAAATATCAACAGCAGAAAATACAAAAACTCCACCATCTAACTAAAGATGGGGAGCGTATATCTGCAACTCCAGAGAATCCAACAAGTCTGAGAAAACACTGACACAGTCTAAGCTGGACAAGAGAAAACAAATGAATAGCACTGAATATAAGCACACTGCATGTGTGTCACAGAGAAAGAAACAGACACTTATCTTTGCTGAATCGGCAGCTAAGCATGAGAAGCCAGAAAGAGATCCAACTCTTCACAAGAAACATTGACAATTGGAAAGGACTAATGAATCCTGCACACCTAAATATCCCAGTCAGAACTGCAATCAGCAGATACACCTGGCCAGGACTGCGACTCAGAGACAACCGCATTCCCACCTACAACCACAGGAGGGAACCCAAAAGCAGAATTCACAACACCATTATTCTGTATGGAGAATATAAGTGGTCCATTATTCTGTATGGAACATTACAAGGGGTCCATTATTTTGTATGGAGCAATTTATGGGTCCATTATTCTGTATGGAGCATTATATGAGGAACATTATTCTGTATGGTGCAATATATAGAACCCATTCTTTATGAGGCATTATGTGGGGCCCATTACACTGTATGGAGTATTTCATGGGGCCATTATATACTGTATGGAGCATTATATGAAACCCATTATCCTGTATGGAGCATTAAATGGGGCACATTTTGTTTGGAACATCGCATAGGACCCATTATTCTGTATGGAGCAATATATGGAGTACATTATTGTGTATGGAGCATTATAAGAGGTCAATTATTCTATATGGAGCATTATAAGGGGTCTATTATTCTGTGTGGAGCATTTTAAGGGGTCCATTATTCTGTATAGACCGCTATATGGGGCACATTATTCTGTATAAACCAATAAATGGGGCTCATTATACTGTATGGAGCAATATATGGGGTCCATTATACTGAACAGAGGACTGTGTGTTGTTCATAATACTGTATGGAGGACTATTTGGTGCCCATAATACTGTATGGAGGACTATGTGGTGGTCATAATACTGTATGGAAGACTATTTCTTACCCATAATACTGTATGGAGGACTATGTGGTGCCGTTATACTCTATGGCGGACTATGTGGTGCCCATAATACTGTATGGAGGACTATGTGGTGCCGTTATACTGTATGGCGGACTATGTGGTGCCCATAATACTGTATGGAGGACTATGTGGTGCCCATAATACTGTATGGAGGGATATGTGTTGCCCATAATACTGTATGGAGAACTATGTGGTGCTCATAGTACTGTATGGATCACTATGTGATACCCATAATACTGTATGGAGGACTATGCTGTCGCGTCTAAAATGAAAATTCTGCAGTCACTCTGACTGCAATCTTTTTAATCTCCCAGCGCACGCACGGCGCGCTGCGAGGATTTGCCGGTTTCTGAGCTATTGTAGAATTTACAATAGATATGATTTACAATAGAAATCACTCATATAATGTAAGAAGTAAGTGAAATTTTTGGCATTGTACTATACCTATATTTCTCTGTGCATCATGAATCGTGGTACATGTTACAAGGGCCCATTGAGACTCTTTTGCCCAGGGCCAGCCAAATAAAGCCACCCTGGATATTTCAATAGTCTCAATGGTTCGGCATGTACTAGCAGGTATCATTTAAATCTATCATGGTTATGAAACAAAAATGGTAAAGCAGATCTACAGTTGCTTATATAGTTTTCGTTTTCAATTTTATATATCTAATTAATTTGTTTATGATTACCTTGATGTTTATAAATAACCTGTTGAATTAAATTGCGATATTTTTTAAATCAAAAATAGAGGGCTGTAAAGCAATAACTCTATTTCAGAATAGGGTCAAAGGTTAAAGGGGCTCTCAGCCTCTAGATTAACTTGTATATAACAAAAAACAAACCATATTTTAGCAACTGTCCCTGGCTCCACCACTGTGCTGCTCCTGGTGTCCAGTATCGGTTGCAGGGCTGATGTCATGTTGTCACTCAGCAAGACAGCCAATCAGAAAGCTCAGTGGTTAAGGATAGAGTGTCGAATATACATGGGCAGAGCCGCTAAGCTTACTCATTGGATGCCAAGATGGCATTAGCGCAGTATTGAGGACACATTGAGCAGTAAGCCCAGCCCACTGTCCATTGTCATTTTTAGTACACTGTCTCTCATACATAGTATGGAGGGAGGAACACAAGAAGCTCCTCCTAACCTATTCAGGTACCCAAAATCAAGTGTCTACACATGAACCACTGCACCAGAAACTATGCAGATGCCTTTCCAGGCATCAAGCTCAATGTGCCACTGTCCTTCATATAAGACATCAACCCATCGATAGGACTCACAATTGAATAAACCAAAATAACTCCGGTTGCATGAGCATATGGAAAAGCATGACCAGTGAAGGCAGGATCTGGGAAGAATACATTTCAGATACGATCGTAGGGACACCAGGACAATTACCCAACTATGTAATCACAACCCACAACGTGGGAACAGTCTCAGTGGTAGAGAGATGCCACTAGAAAAAAGAAGGACCTGTTTTCCAAGTTCACCCAGGCAGTACCTCGGTCCTATCGGTCTCCCACTTAGGACAGAAAACTACTGAGTTAATAAGGAAGGTTGTTCTTTCTATATCTATGTTTCTTGTCCTGGATGGGCTGTCTTCTCTTCTTGACCTGTCTGGGTGCATAATTAATGTAACTAAACTGTACAAATAATATCATTCTACTCTACTTATAAATAATGCTGCCATACTGTACTAAGTTCTCATAAATAATGCAATCATCCTTTATACAGTATATAAATGTATTTTTTTACCTTGTAATTCCCTCTGCAAATTTAATGTTCCTTTCCATGCTCTGAGGTTTAGAAAGATATATATGTAAAAAATAATAAAAATTGTTATACTAACCCTCCATTCACCTCCGGCCTCTCCTCTATACACTGCCACTTGTTTCATCTTCTGGTCCTTCACTGCTCAAGTTGAAATCTCCAATCCTCTCAGCACCTGGGAAGGTTCTGCACAGGACGTGTGGAAGGTCAACGCCGCACTCGTGATGTCATGATGCCATTGATCGCCGTGTGGTATCAGAGGGGCCGGAGAGGTAATTGGTGAGTATGACGGGGGTTTTCTTTACCTTTTTTAAGCACTTGATGGCACATTATGATTTAGAAAAATGGGGGCCAGTGGCTAAACCTGCACAGAAGTGAATTGCAAAATACATCACATTTTGTCGATTTTTGCTACATTTTAGAAAAATGTAATTCCACTCAAATTTTTCCACACATGTCTAGTCATCATGAAATCGTAATAACTAATTCTAGTGGCTATCTAGAAATGAAGATAAGGAGTATTGGTTGAAGGGATGAATACTAATGGCATCAAAGTTGGTATTAACATTGTACTGCTTTGCTTATCTGTTATTCTGTTACATCTGCTTTTAATAGCTCACATTCACCTTTACAAATAACAGGATGTTTCATGATATATAGTTGGTACTTTTATTTATCAAATTCTAATACAGTACAATATACAAAAAAAAGGCTTTTCAGCCATGAACCAAAAATTGGAAACAGTATTTATTCTATTATCCAAATTTGCACGAAATTCCAGCTTTTAAATTATTACTGTGCCCATCAAGGTGACCACGGGATATTTTAAGTAGACATTTGTGGTATCGGTGTTCAGATTAATCTGATTATCTCGCTCCAAATCTGTTATCAACATATTGCAGACTCTTAAAGGTGCCATTGGGGAAATTATTTTTTTTAGAAGGCTAGTTCAACAAAATAATCCCACCGTTACATTTTATCCAAAAAATGCAATCAAGGATTAAAGGAAAAGGTTCAAAAGTAACATTTGAAAAGGACACATGATAAAACAAAATCCAAGGCAATAATTAATTAGCGGACGCAATGACCACATTAAAAGTTCTTCTCATAAATGACGACAATTTTCGACATCTGAAAGTCGTTAATTACCAAATTGAACATGAAATGTTTAACATTTAGAAAAGATGAATGTTATCTGCTCAAATCTTCACAAATCTTAATGAGATTAATTCCCCCCCTCCCCCCTCCCCCACCCGCAAAAACATGTAGTAACTATTATGACCTTCACGTTATGTTTCTAGTGCTCTTGCACAGGTTTTCACAATATTCTGCCAGGTACGGAACCTTATCGGTAAAAAAAAAAAATGTAATCTACATACTGAAGTTAAATTAGCTTGTCCTCGTGTATAGTTAATTATCTGCATTTAAACTTGAAAGATTATTTTAGCACCACAAGAGAATTTGTCTTGGACTTGAAAAGGCTGAATAATTATTTTCATGTCAGTAGAAGAGAGACGTTACAAGTAATGTTGATGCATGACACTCTGACACCCTAGAGAATGACAGCCATAATGTGGCTTGATGTTCCAATTTTTTTAGGAAACTGTACAACGGTGACATCCTGTGGATAAGAGCTGAGTTGGATTATTTATTTTAAATTTATTTTATTTTTACTTTAGGTTTTTGTTCTGTGTGTCTCTAGACTTCTAGAGTTCAAAAGACAAACTCATTAAGTGATCATTGTGTGTGTTTTACAATGAATGCAGTCCTTCCAGCAATATATACTTATCTAGGCAAACACTGCAATGCCTAATTGCAAATAGCAGAAGACGTGCATCTTAATGACTTGCTACAAAACTGATGGAGTACACAATTTAAATAAGAATGCGAACAAGCATTGTACACATTCACATTTTAAATGCAGAGAAGCTTAGTTCGCTAAACATATTACTAGCTTATTGTGATAACTTTGCTATTGAACGCATCAATATTTACTTAAATCAGTTTATATTACAGTTGTAAAAATGGAAGAAAACTTCAGCTTGGAACCTTTTTCTTAAAGGGAATCTATCAGCAGGTTTTTGCTATCTCATCTGAGAGCAGCATAATGTAGGAAAAGAGCCTGATTCCAATGATATATCACTTAGTTACTGGGTGCAGCAGCTATGACACAATCAGAGATCTTAGGCTACTTTCACACCAGCGTTTTTTGACGTATGTCGCAATGCGTAGTTACATAGTAACATAGTAACATAGTTAGTAAGGCCGAAAAAAGACATTTGTCCATCCAGTTCAGCCTATATTCCATCATAATAAATACCCAGATCTACGTCCTTCTACAGAACCTAATAATTGTATGATACAATATTGTTCTGCTCCAGGAAGACATCCAGGCCTCTCTTGAACCCCTCTACTGAGTTCGCCATCACCACCTCCTCAGGCAAGCAATTCCAGATTCTCACTGCCCTAACAGTAAAGAATCCTCTTCTATGTTGGTGGAAAAACCTTCTCTCCTCCAGACGCAAAGAATGCCCCCTTGTGCCCGTCACCTTCCTTGGTATAAACAGATCCTCAGCGAGATATTTGTATTGTCCCCTTATATACTTATACATGGTTATTAGATCGCCCCTCAGTCGTCTTTTTTCTAGACTAAATAATCCTAATTTCGCTAATCTATCTGGGTATTGTAGTTCTCCCATCCCCTTTATTAATTTTGTTGCCCTCCTTTGTACTCTCTCTAGTTCCATTATATCCTTCCTGAGCACCGGTGCCCAAAACTGGACACAGTACTCCATGTGCGGTCTAACTAGGGATTTGTACAGAGGCAGTATAATGCTCTCATCATGTGTATCCAGACCTCTTTTAATGCACCCCATGATCCTGTTTGCCTTGGCAGCTGCTGCCTGGCACTGGCTGCTCCAGGTAAGTTTATCATTAACTAGGATCCCCAAGTCCTTCTCCCTGTCAGATTTACCCAGTGGTTTCCCGTTCAGTGTGTAATGGTGATATTGATTCCCTCTTCCCATGTGTATAACCTTACATTTATCATTGTTAAACCTCATCTGCCACCTTTCAGCCCAAGTTTCCAACTTATCCAGATCCATCTGTAGCAGAATACTATCTTCTCTTGTATTAACTGCTTTACATAGTTTTGTATCATCTGCAAATATCGATATTTTACTGTGTAAACCTTCTACCAGATCATTAATGAATATGTTGAAGAGAACAGGTCCCAATACCGACCCCTGCGGTACCCCACTGGTCACAGCGACCCAGTTAGAGACTATACCATTTATAACCACCCTCTGCTTTCTATCACTAAGCCAGTTACTAACCCATTTACACACATTTTCCCCCAGACCAAGCATTCTCATTTTGTGTACCAACCTCTTGTGCGGCACGGTATCAAACGCTTTGGAAAAATCGAGATATACCACGTCCAATGACTCACCGTGGTCCAGCCTATAGCTTACCTCTTCATAAAAACTGATTAGATTGGTTTGACAGGAGCGATTTCTCATAAACCCATGCTGATATGGAGTTAAACAGTTATTCTCATTGAGATAATCCAGAATAACATCCCTCAGAAACCCTTCAAATATTTTACCAACAATAGAGATTAGACTTACTGGCCTATAATTTCCAGGTTCACTTTTAGAGCCCTTTTTGAATATTGGCACCACATTTGCTATGCGCCAGTCCTGCGGAACAGACCCTGTCGCTATAGAGTCACTAAAAATAAGAAATAATGGTTTATCTATTACATTACTTAGTTCTCTTAGTACTCGTGGGTGTATGCCATCCGGACCCGGAGATTTATCTATTTTAATCTTATTTAGCCGGTTTCGCACCTCTTCTTGGGTTAGATTGGTGACCCTTAATATAGGGTTTCCATTGTTTCTTGGGATTTCACCTAGCATTTCATTTTCCACCGTGAATACCGTGGAGAAGAAGGTGTTTAATATGTTAGCTTTTGGAGTAAAAACGCATCCTGCAAAGTTGCCCGCAGGATGCGGTTTTTTTCCATAGACTTTCATTAGCGACGCAATGCGTCGTTCCATGTAACGTTTTTTGGTGCGTTAAGTCCGCCACTTCCGACCGCGCATGCGCAGCCGGAACTCAGCCCCCTCCTCCCCGGACCTTACAATGGGGCAGCGGATGCGTTCTTTTTTTTCGCAGTTTGCATCGGTACGTCGGGCCGACACATGGCGACGTTCCCGTACCAAAGCTAGTGTGAAAGTAGCCTTAGATGTAGCATGTAGCAGAACTAAGAAACCTAACCCCGCCCTCACAGGCTCTGTATGTACATTGTCTGTTGACAGCGAGCTGCTTATCAGAGGTAGGGGTGTGGTCAGTCTAGCAGTTGCATATGACCTAGTCCAGTAGTGATATATCTTGGTGATTAAATCTTCATTGTAAGTAAACAACAACACACAGCTTAATAAGTGACACATCCCTGAATTCAGTGTTGTAACCCCTACATGATGCTGTCCTGACAAGACATACCACAAGTCTGTTGACAGATTCCCTTTAATATGATTTTGTATTTAAGTTGCTCTGCCAATAAGAACTTACACAAATTTGTCTCTTTCGCATCACACAATATCCATTTTCGGGGATTTTAAAAAACAGTAAGTTGTCTTTAAAGCCAGTTATAAGCATTATATTGTTGCCAGCAGATGATTTTATTCCATAACATGAGCTCCTGAAATAAAAAAAAAGATTTGAAGTGGGTTATACAGAGCCCCTAAATCATGATGCTTTCAGATTACATATAAAATACAGGTCCTTCTAAAAAAATTAGCATATAGTGTTAAATTTCATTATTTACCATAATGTAATGATTACAATTAAACTTTCATATATTATAGATTCATTATCCACCAACTGAAATTTGTCAGGTCTTTTATTGTTTTAATACTGATGATTTTGGCATACAACTCCTGATAACCCAAAAAACCTGTCTCAATAAATTAGCATATTTCACCCATCCAATCAAATAAAAGTGTTTTTTAATAACAAACAAATAAACCAACAAATAATAATGTTCAGTTATGCACTCAATACTTGGTCGGGAATCCTTTGGCAGAAATGACTGCTTCAATGCGGCGTGGCATGGAGGCAATCAGCCTGTGACACTGCTGAGATGTTATGGAGGCCCAGGATGCTTCAATAGCGGCCTTAAGCTCATCCAGAGTGTTGGGTCTTGCGTCTCTCAACTTTCTCTTCACAATATCCCACAGATTCTCTATGGGGTTCAGGTCAGGAGAGTTGGCAGGCCAATTGAGCACAGTAATACCATGGTCAGTAAACCATTTACCAGTGGTTTTGGCACTGTGAGCAGGTGCCAGGTCGTGCTGAAAAATGAAATCTTCATCTCCATAAAGCATTTCAGCCGATGGAAGCATGAAGTGCTCCAAAATCTCCTGATAGCTAGCTGCATTGACCCTGCCCTTGATGAAACACAGTGGACCAACACCAGCAGCTGACATGGCACCCCACACCATCACTGACTGTGGGTACTTGACACTGGACTTCAGGCATTTTGGCATTTCCTTCTCCCCAGTCTTCCTCCAGACTCTGGCACCTTGATTTCCGAATGACATGCAAAATTTGCTTTCATCAGAAAAAAGTACTTGGGACCACTTAGCAACAGTCCAGTGCTGCTTCTCTGTAGCTCAAAAGTGGCTTTACCTGGGGAATGCGGCACCTGTAGCCCATTTCCTGCACACGCCTGTGCACGGTGGCTCTGGATGTTTCCACACCAGACTCAGTCCACTGCTTCCTCAGGTTCCCCAAGGTCTGGAATCGGTCCTTCTCCACAATCTTCCTCAGGGTCCGGTCTCCTCTTCTCGTTGTACAGCGTTTTCTGCCACATTGTTTCCTTCCAACAGACTTACCATTGAGGTGCCTTGATACAGCACTCTGGGAACAGCCTATTTGTTGAGAAATTTCTTTCTGGGTCTTACACTCTTGCTTGAGGGTGTCAATGATGGCCTTCTTGACATCTGTCAGGTCGCTAGTCTTACCCATGATGGGGGTTTTGAGTAATGAACCAGGCAGGGAGTTTATAAAAGCCTCAGGTATCTTTTGCATGTGTTTAGAGTTAATTAGTTGATTCAGAAGATTAGGGTAATAGGTCGTTTAGAGAACCTTTTCTTGATATGCTAATTTATTGAGACAGGTTTTTTGGGTTATCAGGAGTTGTATGCCAAAATCATCAGTATTAAAACAATAAAAGACCTGACAAATTTCAGTTGGTGGATAATGAATCTATAATATATGAAAGTTTAATTGTAATCATTACATTATGGTAAATAATGAAATTTAACACTATATGCTAATTTTTTGAGAAGGACCTGTACATGCTGATGGATTCCCTTTACATGTTTGTTCCTGACATAACCTTTCATGGTTGCCATCACAATTCAAGAACTTGCCACCAGAATTGAGAACATTCAAGCACCGACCACTGGAGTTAGAGGCTGTAACTTTAACTCCCATAGTAATGAATGAGGATAATAAAATCATGGTCATCTTATGACACACATCTCTAGATATGGCAGGATGAGCAAAGAGGAATAGTAAGGGCAGCCACAGCTGTATAGTTTTCATTTTTAGACCAATTGGCTCCAAGTTGCTTTTAGAAAAGGTGAACTTGGGATGTAAAGCGCGATTTTAATGCAAATTTTTCTAAAATATCACGTAGCAGAAACCCTGCTCTTTACAGAGTTATTTTTTATGCTCTTTATTGATAGTTTCACAGAAATACTTTTTACTAACTAGAACACAGATCATAAGAATAATCCTGACTTTACAAACAAGATCATTATTAAAGCAAATCATTTCCTTTATACCATATTAATCTTTTATGTAGCTCTGCATCTGACAGTAATAAGAGCACCTTTCTTTTCAGACTTGCAGGTTCTAAAGTAAAATACAAGTCTCTCCCGTCTTTCAGAAATGCGCTGTTCCCTATGGTTTTAATTAGAAGAAAAGTGTATCTAGGAATGGCAAGCTGCCATAATTTGTAAGTTAGCAAAGCTTAGTATCCAACAGCTTATGGATTTTTCTTTCTCTGTTAGAAAAGGTTTGTCCGATATGTAATGGAAAGAGCAATAATATATTTCTGTACACAAAATACAAGCTGGCTAAAAATCTAAATAAAATTGACTGCCTATTTTGCATTAAATCTTCAACAATATGAAGGTGCATTCAATATATATATATATATATATATATATATACATACAGTGGGGCAAAAAAGTATTTAGTCAGTCAGCAATAGTGCAAGTTCCACCACTTAAAAAGATGAGAGGCGTCTGTAATTTACATCATAGGTAGACCTCAACTATGGGAGACAAACTGAGAAAAAAAAATCCAGAAAATCACATTGTTTGTTTTTTTAACATTTTATTTGCATATTATGGTGGAAAATAAGTATTTGGTCAGAAACAAAATTTCATCTCAATACTTTGTAATATATCCTTTGTTGGCAATGACAGAGGTCAAACGTTTTCTGTAAGTCTTCACAAGGTTGCCACACACTGTTGTTGGTATGTTGGCCCATTCCTCCATGCAGATCTCCTCTAGAGCAGTGATGTTTTTGGCTTTTCGCTTGGCAACACGGACTTTCAACTCCCTCCAAAGGTTTTCTATAGGGTTGAGATCTGGAGACTGGCTAGGCCACTCCAGGACCTTGAAATTCTTCTTACGAAGCCACTCCTTCGTTGCCCTAGCGGTGTGCTTTGGATCATTGTCATGTTGAAAGACCCAGCCACGTTTCATCTTCAATGCCCTTGCTGATGGAAGGAGGTTTGCACTCAAAATCTCATGATACATGGCCCCATTCATTCTTTCATGTACCCGGATCAGTCGTCCTGGCCCCTTTGCAGAGAAACAGCCCCAAAGCATGATGTTTCCACCACCATGCTTTACAGTAGGTATGGTGTTTGATGGATGCAACTCAGTATTCTTTTTCCTCCGAACACGACAAGTTGTGTTTCTACCAAACAGTTCCAGTTTGGTTTCATCAGACCATAGGACATTCTCCCAAAACTCCTCTGGATCATCCAAATGCTCTCTAGCAAACTTCAGACGGGCCCGGACATGTACTGGCTTAAGCAGTGGGACACGTCTGGCACTGCAGGATCTGAGTCCATGGTGGCGTAGTGTGTTACTTATGGTAGGCCTTGTTACATTGGTCCCAGCTCTCTGCAGTTCATTCACTAGGTCCCCCCACGTGGTTCTGGGATTTTTTCTCACTGTTCTTGTGATCATTCTGACCCCACGGGGTGGGATTTTGCGTGGAGCCCCAGATCGAGGGAGATTATCAGTGGTCTTGTATGTCTTCCATTTTCTAATTATTGCTCCCACTGTTGATTTCTTCACTCCAAGCTGGTTGGCTATTGCAGATTCAGTCTTCCCAGCCTGGTGCAGGGCTACAATTTTGTTTCTGGTGTCCTTTGACAGCTCTTTGGTCTTCACCATAGTGGAGTTTGGAGTCAGACTATTTGAGGGTGTGCACAGGTGTCTTTTTATACTGATAACAAGTTTAAACAGGTGCCATTACTACAGGTAATGAGTGGAGGAAAGAGGAGATTCTTAAAGAAGAAGTTACAGGTCTGTGAGAGCCAGAAATCTTGATTGTTTGTTTCTGACCAAATACTTATTTTCCACCATAATATGCAAATAAAATGTTAAAAAAACAGACAATGTGATTTTCTGGATTTTTTTTTCTCAGTTTGTCTCCCATAGTTGAGGTCTACCTATGATGTAAATTACAGACGCCTCTCATCTTTTTAAGTGGTGGAACTTGCACTATTGCTGACTGACTAAATACTTTTTTGCCCCACTGTATATATATATATATATGTATATATATATATATACATATATATATATATATAAAGAAAAATTGGAGGCAGCACACCGTTTTGTAGTGAAAAAGAGCTATTTAATCAGCCCAGAAAGCGACGTTTCTGTCCCAACAGGAACCTTTCTCAAGCTGTGAAAGTGCCAGGTATATAAGGAGTACATAATTATAATCATTTGCTAAAGAAATGTGTCTCAGATTAAATGTGAATTATAATTAGTTCTTTTATGAGTTAAGCTGCCATCACACTAGCAGTATTTGGTCAGTATTTTACATCAGTATTTGTAAGCCAAAATCTGGAATGGAACAAATAGAGGAAAAGTATAATAGAAACATATGCACCACTTCTGTATTTATCACCCACTCCTGGTTTTGGCTTACAAATACTGATGTAAAATACTGACCAAATACGGCTAGTGTGACGGCAGCCTAAGGGATAGCCAGAGGTTGGTACACGGAGCAGCAGCAATCTTGAGAATAAGCAGCAGGTGAAAGGAAGCTTAACTAGAGGCCGGTAGCTCAATAATCTCGCAAAAAAGGGAGTGCAATGCCAGGTTTAAATATTGTGTTCAATCAAGGTGGAGCAGAAACAACATACGTTCAAGTGTTTAGCTTATGCTGTAACTGTCCAGGAAGCTGAATAGCTCAAGGGGAAGCGTTGCCACCTGAGCACAAGAGCTGCTGGGTTTGAATCCTGACACACATTAGCAATTGAAAAAAAAAATAAGTTATTTTTACTCTGCACCAGCTCTGCACACAACTGAATTTCTCCTTCACTAAAGGTATCTTCACACTGAGCGACGCTGCAGCGATACCGACAACGATGCCCGTCGCTGTTTGGTCGCTGGAGAGCTGTCACACAGACAGCTCTCCAGTGACCAACGATCCCGAGGTCCCCGGTAACCAGGGTAAACATCGGGTTACTAAGCGCAGGGCCGCGCTTAGTTACCCGATGTTTACCATGGTTACCAGCGTAAACGTTAAAGAAGCAAACACTACATACTTACCTTCCGCTGTCTGTCCTCAGGTGCTCTGCTTTCCTCTGCACTGTCAGCACCGGTCAGCCGGAAAGCAGAGCGGTGACGTCACCGCTCTGCTTTCCGGCTGGCCGGTGCTGACACAGGATGCAGGAGGAGTGCAGAGAAGCACAGCGCCGGGGACAGACAGCTGAAGGTAAGTATGTAGTGTTTGTTTTTTTAACGTTTACGCTGGTAACCAGGGTAAACATCGGGTTACTAAGCGCGGCCCTGCGCTTAGTAACCCGATGTTTACCCTGGTTACCAGTGAAGATATCGCTGGATCGGTGTCACACACGCCGATCCAGCGATGTCAGCGGGAGATCCAGCGACGAAATAAAGTTCTGGACTTTCCTCAGCGACCAACGATCTCCCAGCAGGGGCCTGATCGTTGGTCGCTGTCACACATAACGATTTCCTTAACGATATCGTTGCTACGTCACAAAAAGCAATGATATCGTTATTTGTGACGGTACCTTAAATGACAAGGTGATATATGGCATGCTGAATCACGTTAGCAAGTCAAAAAAAGTTGTTTTTTTTTACTCTGCACGAGCTCTGCACACAGCTAAATTTCAGCGGCACTAAATGACAAGGTGAAATATGGCATGCTGAATCATGTTAGCAACTGAAAAAAATAAATTTTTAAAAGGTCTACTCGTGCATGGGGCACAATAGAAGCAGTGCACAACACGCTTCAATGAAATGTGCCCTGCTGTCTTTGTCTCTGGTTCTCACTAATGGCACAAGAAAAATAAATCTGCTGGAAAGTTCATGTCACAGCCACACACGACACTAGCTATCTAAACTATCTAACTTAGAAACAACCGGCTAGCTAACTACCTTAAATCAGTCAGCATCCAGGAGCAGGGTCATGAGCAGCCTTTCGGTGCTGTTATACTGACAAACTGGTGCTAAAACAAGATGCCCACTCTTTATATATATATATATATATATATATATATATATATATATACTAGATGGCAGCCCGATTCTAAAGAATCGGGAGTCTAGAATCCATATATACTTTATTTATTCAAATGTAAGAATAATACAATTAATAAATAATAGTAAGAAAGAACAAAAATAATAGGCAGTATATGGAGAAAACACCAAACAAAAGTTCAAAATTGGTGTGAAAATGTCACTGAACCACTTCACAACTAAATATATATAGTTTTGGTAAATGGTATTATCATTTTTTTGATGAAATTCGGCAGGAGCTTGAAGAGCAACGTCACTGGGCCCGCCTCCACGCAGTAGAAACTTGCTGTGAGGTAAAAATTCAAAACTCACACCAAAATGGCGGGCGGAGTGTGTCACAGTACGGCACGTTTCTGATTGGTTGCCGCCTGCTGCGAGCGACCAATCAGACACTGGACACTGTTGACGTCACTTATCTCTGGACATTAGCTCCGGACATTAGCTCCGGACATTAGCTCCGGACATTATCTCCGCACATTAGCTCCGGACATTAGCTCCGGACATTAGCTCCGGACAAAGCCACGGAAGTTGGCACAAATTGCAGGAAGTAGTATTCTAGGCAATTAATCTCCGGACATTAGCTCCGGACATTAGCTCCGGACATTAGCTCCGGACAAAGCCACGGAAGTTGGCACAAATTGCAGGAAGTAGTATTCTAGGCAATTATATATTAGATATATATATATATATATATACAGTAAATATAACGAGTATAAGCTGAGATTTTCAGCCCCCAAAAAATGGGCTGAAAGTGCCCCTCTTGGCTTATACTCGAGACATGGAAGGCGGGGGGGTCGGCGGGTGAGGGGGAGCGACACGTGTCAAATAGTCACCTGCTCCCAGCGCTCCTGACGTGGTCACTGCATGTCCCAGGTCTTCGGGCGCTGCAGCTTCTTCCCCTGCTCAGCGGTCACTGGTACTGCTCATTAAAGTAATGAATATGGACTCCACTCCCATAGGGGTGGAGCCACATATTCATTACTGTAATGAGTGGTACCATGTGACCGCTCAATACAGGAAGAAGCTGCCGACTCCCAGAGACCATGGGACATGCAGGGACCACGCCGGGACCAGGTGAGTATTTCATATTCACCTTTCCACGTTCCACCACCGCTCCATCTTCCGCGTCCTCTGCAGTGACTGTTCAGGTCAGAGGGCGCGATGACGTATTAGTGTGCACGCCACCCTCTGCCTGAACAGTCAGTGAAGAGAGACGGGACTTTGAGGAGCAGCAGGCAGCGACGAGAGGTGAGTATGTATTTTTTAGTGCAGCAGCAGCATTACTTGTGGCACAATGCTATATGGAGCGTCTATGGGGCCATAAAGAACTGCATGGATCATTACATGGGGCATCTATGGGGCCATAACTGCATGGAGCATTATATGGGCCATAACTGCATGGAGCATTATATGGGGCATCTATGGGGCCATATCTGCATGGAGCATTATATGGAGCATTACATGGGGCCATAAAGAACTGCATGGAGCATTACATGGGGCCATAATGAACTGTATTTAGCATTATATGGGGCATATTTGTATATGGAGCATCTTATGGGGTCATAATGAACTGCATGGAGCATTACATGGGGCATCTATGGGGCCATAACTGCATGGAGCATTATATGGGGCATCTATGGGGCCATAAAGAACTGCATGGAGCATTATATGGAGCATTACATGGGGCCATAAAGAACTGCATGGAGCATTATATGGAGCATTACATGGGGCCATAATGAACTGCATGGAGCATTATATGGGGCATCTATGGGGCCATAAAGAACTGCATGGAGCATTATATGGAGAATTACATGGGGCCATAAAGAACTGCATGGAGCATTATATGGAGCATTACATGGGGCCATAATGAACTGTATGGAGCATTATATGGGGTATATTTTGTATGGAGCATCTTATGGGGCCATCATGAACTGTATGGAGCATTATATGGGGCTCCTGATTCAATATGGATATCCAAAAACACTCAACCTACTGATGTCCCAATTAATTTTACTTTTGTTTGTATCTATTTTTATTTTTGACATTTACCAGTAGCCGCTGCATTTTCCACCCTAGGCTTATACTCGAGTCAATAAGTTTTCCCAGTTTTTTGTTGCAAAATTAGGGGGGTCGGCTTATACTCGGGTCTGCTTATACTCGAGTATATACGGTGTGTATATATATATATATATATATATATATATAGACGTGATTTCAGCAGCCAATACCACAAGCTCTTGTGTCTGGTCATTGTGGATTGTTCTTGTGCCCTGATTGGCTAGCTGCAATTTGCATACATAAAGTTATAAAGAACGCTCCTCTGAGCTCTCCCCACCCCCTCCCCTCATCAAACAAGTGCCACCCGCTCATCATACACCACCATTATCATAGCCAAAGTGCTAAAAATACTTTAGTGGCAACGCAATTATTTTCCCACACTTTCACTGAATTTTACGGATTCTTTCCAATTTTAAGAAAACTTGCTCATGTTTGCGATCTCGAATCCGAATGTGCCATATTTGTGCCAAATTTATGTTTCGTGATTGTTTTCTGAACGTAGTCTCTCATTTCTAATCACAACCATTCAGCAGCTATGTATTCATACCTTTCTTAGAGACATTCTACAGAGAATACCAAAATCATGATCATCTCACACTACTCATCTTGGGATATGTCAAGCTAAAATGAACAGTAAAGACAGTTAGATACTGTTGTATGTTTTTAATTCTTATAACAATTAGTCTTTAAAAAAAAGTTATTTTTACTTTGGCTGCTTGGCTGTATATTAGATTCCTCATTAGATCTGAAAGGGCTTTGTATATAATGTATATATAACTGCTTTGTATATAATGTGATATTGCTCTTTTAGTTAAAAGCATGAGATCTCAAGATAAAAAGCAAAATCTCACACTTTGACAGTAAGGGGACCATGGATAGTTTTGGGATCCTGCTATTGATGCTGAGATGCCAAAAATCAGAAATTCGGACCTGAGTTTTGCTAGAAGGTAAATAACTGCCTTGGCTTTTGTCTTTTACACTATAAATTGGAAATATTATCGACAATTTTTTTTTTATTAGTGATGTATAGTAAAATAATTTGTCTTTGTTTACCCACTGTTTTCCTAAAGAGAACCTGTCATCAGGATTATACATGTTAAAATAAAGGTATGGCCATAATGGCACTGTTATACTTAGTTAATGGGTATTTTCAGTGTAGAAATCCGCAGTCTGGTTGTTGTGTCATTATCATTAGAAGTTTCCATTTCCTAAGCTTTATGTGCATTGGGGTGGGACTGTGAAAAGGGTCATAGGTTCTGCACTGGGCTCACGGCTGCCTTTGGTGTTTGCATCTTCTTCTTGTTGTAAATTTTACACTGGCTCTTTGCTGGCTGCAGGTCGCTCTTGAACAGACTGATCTACCGGCAGTCTTCAGTAAAATGGCTCTGGTGGAAACACATGAGCAGACTAGCCATCTACAAGTCTTCAGGAAAATTGCGCTGCTAGCTGTGATCTCAATCTTCACATGCAATGCTACTGGTGCCATTTAACTGAGGACCACCATTAGGTCAGTCTGTGCATCTGCCTCCACTGGGGCCATTTTACTGAAACCTGCCACAAGAAAAATCTTGGCGATTAAAACAGCATTTAATTTGGTCACCTGTAGCAGCTGCACCAGATTGGTGAACACATTTGCATTGGTAATCCTCTGTCCAGAAACCTGAGTGCTTCTGTCACTTATTAGGCCCCCAAGGCATTATGATATGCAGTCGCTAGGTGTCACACAACATCAATATGTGCTTTGCAGTGGCGTAATTAGAATATGATGGACCCTGGTGAGAAATTTGGACCTGGGGTCCCTCCCCAGCATGTTGGTCAGATGTATGGGCCCTTGTAGAGTTCTATAAGAACATATGTGTTGCCCCACCCTCCCCCATTATACTATAATGTCCCCATCCTGGGCCCATCCTGGTATATATGCCCCACATTTTGGAATATCTTTGTATATATGTCCCTTATCCTGGCCCCATCCTGGTATATGTCCCTCATCCTGGTATACAGTGGGGCAAAAAAGTATTTAGTCAGTCAGCAATAGTGCAAGTTCCACCACTTAAAAAGATGAGAGGCGTCTGTAATTTACATCATAGGTAGACCTCAACTATGGGAGACAAACTGAGAAAAAAAAATCCAGAAAATCACATTGTCTGTTTTTTTATCATTTGTTTTGCATATTATGGTGGAAAATAAGTATTTGGTCAGAAACAAACAATCAAGATTTCTGGCTCTCACAGACCTGTAACTTCTTCTTTAAGAGTCTCCTCTTTCCTCCACTCATTACCTGTAGTAATGGCACCTGTTTAAACTTGTTATCAGTATAAAAAGACACATGTGCACACCCTCAAACAGTCTGACTCCAAACTCCACTATGGTGAAGACCAAAGAGCTGTCAAAGGACACCAGAAACAAAATTGTAGCCCTGCACCAGGCTGGGAAGACTGAATCTGCAATAGCCAACCAGCTTGGAGTGAAGAAATCAACAGTGGGAGCAATAATTAGAAAATGGAAGACATACAAGACCACTGATAATCTCCCTCGATCTGGGGCTCCACACAAAATCCCACCCCGTGGGGTCAGAATGATCACAAGAACGGTGAGCAAAAATCCCAGAACCACGCGGGGGGACCTAGTGAATGAACTGCAGAGAGCTGGGACCAATGTAACAAGGCCTACCATAAGTAACACACTACGCCACCATGGACTCAGATCCTGCAGAGCCAGACGTGTCCCACTGCTTAAGCCAGTACAAGTCCGGGCCCGTCTGAAGTTTGCTAGAGAGCATTTGGATGATCCAGAGGAGTTTTGGGAGAATGTCCTATGGTCTGATGAAACCAAACTGGAACTGTTTGGTAGAAACACAAATTGTCGTGTTTGGAGGAAAAAGAATACTGAGTTGCATCCATCAAACACCATACCTACTATAAAGCATGGTGGTGGAAACATCATGCTTTGGGGCTGTTTCTCTGCAAAGGGGCCAGGACGACTGATCCGGGTACATGAAAGAATGAATGGGGCCATGTATCGTGAGATTTTGAGTGCAAACCTCCTTCCATCAGCAAGGGCATTGAAGATGAAACGTGGCTGGGTCTTTCAACATGACAATGATCCAAAGCACACCGCCAGGGCAACGAAGGAGTGGCTTCGTAAGAAGCATTTCAAGGTCCTGGAGTGGCCTAGCCAGTCTCCAGATCTCAACCCTATAGAAAACCTTTGGAGGGAGTTGAAAGTCCGTGTTGCCAAGCGAAAAGCCAAAAACATCACTGCTCTAGAGGAGATCTGCATGGAGGAATGGGCCAACATACCAACAACAGTGTGTGGCAACCTTGTGAAGACTTACAGAAAACGTTTGACCTCTGTCATTGCCAACAAAGGATATATTACAAAGTATTGAGATGAAATTTTGTTTCTGACCAAATACTTATTTTCCACCATAATATGCAAATAAAATGTTAAAAAAAACAGACAATGTGATTTTCTGGATTTTTTTTTCTCAGTTTGTCTCCCATAGTTGAGGTCTACCTATGATGTAAATTACAGACGCCTCTCATCTTTTTAAGTGGTGGAACTTGCACTATTGCTGACTGA
Organism: Ranitomeya imitator; assembly: GCF_032444005.1. Lineage (NCBI taxonomy): Eukaryota > Metazoa > Chordata > Amphibia > Anura > Dendrobatidae > Ranitomeya > Ranitomeya imitator. The sequence continues at coordinate 783,137,789 of NC_091283.1, forward strand.
CTAAATACTTTTTTGCCCCACTGTATATATCCCATATCCAGGGTCCCATCCTGGTTAATATGTCCCTAATACATATGTCTCCAATCCTGAGCATCCCGGTATATATGTCCCCTTTCCTGGTATATATGATCCCCACCCTGGTATACATGTCACCCATCCTGGTATATATGTCACCCATCCTGGTATATATGTCTCCTATCCTGGTATATACAGCTCTGGCAAAATTTAAGAGACCACCACATCAAAATCCTGTCATAGGCAGCCCAATCTCCAGACATTGAAAACCTCTGGAATGTAATCAAGAGGATGATGGATAGTCACAAGCCATCAAACAAAGAAGAACTGCTTACATTTTTGTGTCAAAAGCAGTGTGAAAGACTGGTGGAAAGCATGCCAAGACGCATGAAAGCTGTGATTAAAAATCATGGTTATTCCACAAAATATTGATTTCAGAACTCTTCCTGAGTTAAAACATTAGTATTGTTGTTTCTAAATGATTATGAACTTGTTTTCTTTGCATTATTTGAGGTCTCAAAGCCCAGTTTTGTTTTTTTTGACCATTTTTCTTCTTCAGAAAAAAAATACAAAAATTATTGCTTGGAAATTCGGAGACATGTTTTCAGAGGTCTATAGAATAAAAGAACAGTTTACATTTTACTATAAAATATACCTATAAAGAGAAAAATCAGACACACAACATTTTGAAGTGGTCTCTTAATTTTTGCCAGAGCTGTATGTCCCTATTCTGAGCCCATCCTGGTATATCTCCTATCCTGGGACTAGCCATCTAGAGGACTAAGAGGACTGCCAGTGCAGAGGTATACATTGTCCTGGTTCGGAAACCATGGAAGAACAATCTAGAAGTTGGGCTAGAGTAGTTTGAATTTTATTGATTACCTCTATTCCCTATAGAATGGATTCCTAGGAAATGCACACATGAAAAAAAGAACAATAGGAGACCTACATTATATACTTGTCAAAACATTTTAGCTAGCACAAATTGTAAAGCGCGATTTAAAATGTATTTTCATATTTCAAAAAGCAATGTTTATCACACCTGGTGAACATTCTACCAGTTTTGGATCAAGGGGCCACTTAGTATCACATAATAATGGTATATGTGAATCTGGAAAGTTATAAGGAGAAAGTAAATTATTATTATTAAGATTGCCTTGCGCAAGCGTGTACTACGGAGGACAGAGAATGAACTTCAATTCAATATTGCGGCCAGCATGCAGCCAGCGGGTAAGGAAAGGGTGAATCAAACACCCAAAAACTCCGCCCATATTACCCAAAACCGGTCCCGCCAAATTCAGGTGACAGGTTCCCTTTAAAGCCTTAAAGGGAACCTCTCACCCCCAAAATCAAAGGTGAGCTAAGCCCACTAGCATCATTGTGGAATGCTGTAGATAAGCCCCTGATGTATCCTAAAAGATGATAAAATGAGGTTAGATTATACTCACCAAGGGGCGGTCCCGCTGCGGTCCGGTCCGATGGGTGTCGCGGTCCGGTCCGGGGCCTCCTATCTTCATCAGATGACGTCCTCTTCTTGTCTTCACGCTTGGGCTCCAGCGCAGGCGTACTCTGTGTGCCCTGTTGAGGGCAGAGCAAAGTACTGCAGTGTGCAGGCGCTGGGCCTCTCTGACCTTACCCGGCGCATGCACACTGCAGTGCTTTGTTCTGCCCTCAATAGGGCAGACAAAGTATGCCTGCGCCAGAGCCACAGCGTGAAGACAAGAAGAGGACGTCATCGTAAGAAGATGGGAGACCCCGGACCAGACTGTGACACCCATCGTACCAGGACCACCCTTGGGTGAGTATAATCTAACTTCTTTTTCTCATATTTCAGGATACATCAGGGGCTTATCTACAGCATTCCAGAATGCTGTAGATAAGCCCCTGAAGCTGGTGGGCTTAGCTCACCTTCGATTTTGGGGGTGACAGGTTCACTTTAAAGGTACTTTAGTACTTCCTTAAATTTGCTATTAAAAATCTGAAAAAGCCTCAGCTAAAACCATTGCTGTTTCCTAAGTAAACACTGGAAATTTCATAGCATTGTAAACTGATAGTACAATGTTTAACCTTGATCGTACTCATGAAATACACAAGATTTTGTCCAAAATTAACCTTTTTAATGGCTTGAGTTAATTTTGTTATTAAATCTGCATAAAAATATGACAATGTAAAAGCTCTTGTTTTACTACAATGGAAATGAGAATGAGTCACAGACTGTGGATTTAATGTTCTTTTGGTTAGAAAAGTATTTGTAGAAGAAAAATATAAAGGAAATAAACACATTTTAGAGAGAGATAATGTACAATCCAACAATTTATTTAAAAGGGTTGTTTTAACTTGCAATATATGCATAGGATAGCTAATAACTTGCTTCTTACTGAGGTCAGACTTCTAGAATCCACACCAATACTAAGAACAAGACTCTGAAATGCTCAATTGGATTATTAATAATAATAATCTTTATTTTTATATAGCGCTAACATATTCCGCAGTGCTCTACAGTTTGCACACATTATCATCGCTGTCCCCGATGGGGCTCACAATCTAAATTCCCTATTAGTATGTCTTTGGAATGTGGGAGGAAACCGGAGTACCCGGAGGAAACCCACGCAAACACGGGGAGAACATACAAACTCCTTGCAGATGTTGTCTTTGTTGGGATTTGCAGTGGCAATATAAGACTTGCCCAGTTAAGACAATGCCTATCCTGCTTAAACTACATAACTGGGATCCATGTCAAAAATATAAGAAGTAAGAATGTTTTTATAAATAGAAGTGTTAATATTTTATTTTTCATCAATGAACAAAATGCTAATTGAATGAACAGACGAGAAATATAAATAAATATATATTTGATGTGACCACCCTTTGGGTAATAAAATTGGATGAGGAACTGCCAAAAATTGATATAAAGGTGAGGTTGTAGCAGACAATTTATGTATAGCATCTGCAAGGTAATTCCCAGGCAAAAATGTCAAAGCTGACTAAGGGTACCGTCACACAGTGCAATTTTGATCGCTACGACGGCACGATTCGTGACGTTCGAGCGATATAGTTACGAGATCGCAATGTCTGACACGTTCCTGCGATCAGGGACCCCGCTGAGAATCGTACGTCGTAGCAGATCGTTTGAAACTTTCTTTCGTCGTCTAGTGTCCCGCTGTGGCGGCATGATTGCATGGTGTAACATATATCGTATACGATGTGCGCATAGTAACCAACGGCTTCTACATCGCACATACGTCATGAAATTATCGCTCCAGCGTCGTAGATTGCAAAGTGTGACAGCAGTCTACGACGCTGGAGCGATATTGTTACGACGCTGGAGCGTCACAGATCGTACCGTCGTAGCGATGAAAATTGCACTGTGTGACGGTACCCTAAGGTTCCAAGATGTGCTGTTCAAACTGTTGTTGAGGACCATAGGTGTAATGGTCAACCAGGAAAACTTAGTGCAGCAGAAGAAAGACACATTATGGTTATCTACCTGCAAAATCAGAAGATGTTCAGCAGTGCCACCAGTTTGGAACCTCAGAAACTAGAGAATCTGGTCAGAAACCAGGCTACACTCATCTACTGTTCAGAGAAGTCTGACGAGAAATGGTCTTCATTGGAAATATCAAAATAAGGCCAAGTGATTTAACTATGCACAAAAATATGGGAACTGGGGTGCAGAAAAATGGCAGCACGTGCTCCAGACTGAAAAATCAAAATGTGAAATATTTTGTTGTCCCAGAAGGCAGCTTCTTTGTCAATTGAACATAAAAGGGTACAATAATGAGTGTCTACAGGAAACAGTGAAGCATTGTGGACATTCCTTACAATGTAACCGGATTTTCCCAGCCAGGGCTATCCAAACAAATTCTTGGACTTAGTGTTGGGCAGTGGAGCAGTTCTGTGATCCACCAGCTGGAACCATGGCCCCTAGGCTAAAGTCCCATGGAATCACAAGAAGAAGGCCCACTTTCAGGTTCATATCCCTCAGCTCCCATTTAAGGGCATTGTGTCCCACAGATTTGAGGGGTGATAATTATGGCTGTTCCCTCACTTTTTGTTAAGGCCCCTTCACATTTAGCGACGCTGCAGCGATACCGACAACGATCCGGATCGCTGCAGCGTCGCTGTTTGGTCGCTGGAGAGCTGTCACACAGACCGCTCTCCAGCGACCAACGATGCCGGTAACCAGGGTAAACATCGGGTAACTAAGCGCAGGGCCGCACTTAGTAACCCGATGTTTACCCTGGTTACCATGCTAAAAGTAAAAAAAAAACAAACACTAGATACTTACCTACAGCCGTCTGTCCTCCAGCGCTGCGCTCTGCTTCTCTGCTCTCCTCCTGTACTGTCTGGGAGCCGGAAAGCAGAGTGGTGGCGTCACCGCTCTGCTTTCCGGCTCACAGACAGTACAGGAGGAGAGCACAGCGCAGCGCTGGAGGACAGACGGCTGTAGGTAAGTATCTAGTGTTTGTTTTTTTTTACTTTTAGCATGGTAACCAGGGTAAACATCGGGTTACTAAGCGCGGCCCTGCGCTTAGTTACCCGATGTTTACCCTGGTTACCAGTGAAGACATCGCTGGATCGGTGTCACACACGCCGATCCAGCGATGTCTCCAGGGAGTCCAGCGACGAAATAAAGTTCTGGACTTTATTCAGCAACCAACGATCTCCCAGCAGGGGCCTGATCATTGGTCGCTGTCACACAGAACGATTTCATTAACGATATCGTTGCTACGTCACAAATAGCAACGATATCGTTAACAATATCGTTATGTGTGAAGGTACCTTTAGACTGCATAATTGGCCTCTAAATGATGCAGACTAGTACACTACAATGGGCTAATGCAATCCGTAATCAGCAGGCATTCCACAAATTAGCATACCAAAAGGGGCACCTGACAAGCTTATATGAAACAATGGTTCATGTCCCTTGACTTACTGAGCAAAGGAATAGTATGTCTGGCATAGTTAAGAATAGTTTACCCCCACACAAGTGGCCAAATTTTCCTCATTGACTCTGAGTCATCACAACTACTCCCACATGTCAAATTCATGAAAGATCACAACTGACTCAGGCTAAATGAGTTTTGGAAGTGGTTATATGGCTCCAAAGCACTGATCTCAACCTCACTGAGTTTGTTTTGAATTTGTGCAATCCTACATCCACAGAAGATTAGTGGGTAGTTCTCCAAGAAGTTTGGAACAGCCTGCATGCCACGTTCCTTCAAGTGCTGTGTGCAAGTGTACTTAGAAGAATTGATGCTGTTTTGAAGGCAAAGAGTGGTCACCCTAAATATTAATTCTTGTTCATTCACTTGCACTTTGTTGATCAACAAAAGTAAACTATTAAGACTATTTTGTTAAAGCATTCTTACGAGGGGTGTTAATTAAAGATTTCACCTGACCCACTTCCTGTGGACTGAGAGCAATGAAACTTGGCACAATTATTAGTCCTTCTCTACATAGGTGCCACCTAGGGACACACACTTCTCCCATCTCTTTAAGCAACTGTAAACACCTCACTTGTCAAATGTCGACAGGTTGCTCCAAAAGCCACGTTGTGACTTCAGAAATTAGAGTCTCATCATCTGGAAAATGCTTGCCCTACAAAAATAACTTATTGTTGGAAAGAGGTGCAAGTCTGATGGTGCAAGGTCATGTGAATAAGGGGGGTGCGGTAGAATTTCAAAATCCACAGGAACATGCTTCCATTTGGGCAACATGTGAGTTGTGAACTGGTGTATTGTCTTGCAGAAGGCGGACACCTTTGGTGAGCATGCCATGTCTCTTGGCTTTGATGGCCTCCCGCAATTTCCGCAGTGAAGCATAGTATGCCCCAGTGATCAAGGTACCCTTTGATAGGAAATCCATCAATACTACTCTATGCTGGTCCTAAAATACTGTGCGCATGACCTTGCGTGCTGAGGGTTGGGAACATGCCTTCTTTGGAGGCGGTGAGTCATGATACTTCTATTGCATCAACTGGACTTTAGTCTCAGGATCATAGTGATGGGCCCAGCTTTCATCCTGATCATCACTGATCGTGTGTGATCAGTCTGTTGAAAAAGTCCTCCTGGTTTCCATGGCACATCGTCAATAGAGCCTGAGAGCATTCTACTAGTTACTGCTTCTGGAAAGATGTGAGCAGCTGGGGAACTCAGCGAGCGATACCTTATGCATGTGAAGACGGTCTTGCATGATTTATTCCACAGACCCCACACTAATCTTGACATTTTGTGCTAGGTGGCGAATGGTTATGCGGCGATTTTTGAAAATGGCGACCTCCACTTGCTGGATGGTTCATTAGTAGCAGAGTGGGTTCTACCTGGAATTGGAGCTGTTTGCACCGAAATCTGACAACATTTGAATTGATAATACCAGTTCTTGACTACATCACATGATGGAGAATCATCACCATAAACCTCTTTCATCTCATCGAATGTTTCCTTTGGTGTGTGGACTTTCAAGTAAAAGAACTTGATGACTGCTTTATATTTCACTGGGTTCCTTATCAAACCTCACACCACTTCAGCACCTCTAAAATCAAGACCGCTATCAGTTCTGAGTTGCAAATTGGCACGTAACCTAATGAGATATATCATTACACATGTGCAGTTTCAGCGTCCTGTGATAAATAGAAGTGGGTCAGGGGAAATCTTTAATGAACGCCCCCCATACATTTCATTATTTTTCACACCTGTCCAATAGTTTTGCACAGTACTGTATATTAAAAAAGGAAAAGCTAAATTTGAAATCTAAGTACAACTGAGCAACTCCGCTAACCTTGTATTCAATTTACCTTGTATTTTTTACTTTCAAAAGAAAACAAGGTAAGTATAAAGTCACTCATATGTCACCATAGATTTACATTACTGAAGTCAGAAAATTGTGTTGCTGCAAAATAGAATAAATTAAAGAGTAAGACATGTCCGTATTTTAAAAATAAACATATCCTTTCAATCAGTGAGCATAGGTCTTGAACCCTTTTGTTTAGAAATTCACCCAGTCTGTTATCACAATATTCTATTGTTTTTAAGTTCCCCTTATATATTTCATTTTCTTGGGTGCAAATGCAATATATTATGTAATTATTTCACTGGCTTATTACAAAATTCCTATTGTGAGACACTTGCATTGTTAGAGTGCATTGCTTTTTATGGCTGAAGAAAATATCAGTAGAAAAATAGCACAAATTAAAAATATACAGCTTGCATTAATATTTAACATGATCATTGATTAAATTGCTCCTTGGTTACTAGGCTGTAAATGTCATATGCAAATCGGGCATATTGCAAATTGACAATGACAACAATACTAAAGATTTAAATGGAATTACTTAGGTTATCATTAAGAGTGATGTCTATGTACATGTATACTGTATAAAATATGTAGCCTAAATGTACATTCAGTGTGAGCCGACTGGCGGTTACATCACTGATGTGACAAAAATTCAAATCATCTGGATCTTCGTGGAAGATTTCAGGCAAAGGAGTGAAAAGAATTATCAGAAGAGTTGTCCAAAGACCACCCGCGGAGAGCTACAGAAAGACCTGGAATCAGCAGGTACAATTGTTTCAGAGAAAACAATAAGTAATGCATTCAACCTACATGACCTGTATAATATGCTCACCACGCAAGACTCAATTGCTGAACAAAAAACATGTTCAAATGTGTATAAAGTTTGCTTAACAACAATACTGGGAGAATACGTATAGTCTGGTCAGATGAGACCAAAATTGAACTCTGCTGATGCTATAATATATCACCCTAAAACCTCCATACCAACAGAAAAGTTTGGAGGTGAAAACATAATGGTGTGGGTCTGTTTTTCAACATACGGCACTGGCAAAATTTATATGATTGAAGGAAGAATGAAAGGACAAATGTACTGAGAGATTTTTGAAAAAAATCTGCTACCATCTACCAGGTTGATTAAGATGAAATGAGGTGAACATTCCAGCAAAGCAATCCCAAACACGCAGTCAAGGAAACACTCAATTGGTTTCATAAAAAGAAAAAGCTACTAGAATGGCCCAGCCATGGGCGGACATACTGCTGGTTCAAATGGTGCAGCTGGCCTGGAGGCTCTGGGGGGCCCCTGCAGACAGTGCCAGCATTAGAGGCAGGCAGCAGTCTAAGGCCCCTGCTCCCCAGGGGCCCTCAGCTAGCGGCATATCACGCAGCCTCTATGGGGCCCCTGTGAGGAAGGGGGGCCCGCCTGTCAAAAGCGCTGACTCCCCCGCCACATTGAACTATACCGGCGTTGGCTGGTACAGTTCTAAGCAATGATGGAGGAGAGAGCGTCAGATGACGCTCCCTCTCCCATCATTCCCTGCTCTGCCTCTGACACTGCGGGTGCATGATGACATCATCGCGCACTCACTGTGTGCCAGCCGGTAGTGAAGCTGCCGAGACAGCAGCAGGGAGCAGCGCGGGCACGAGGAGAGGTGAGGAGTGCGTGTTTTTTGTTGTTTTTTTATACTATAACATTGAGCACAGGACTGTGGGGCCATTCTCAGGGGGGGAGAGATGCGGGCTGTGCTATATACTACATGGATGTTTTATATACTTTGTGGGCTGTTATATACTGCATGGGCTGTGCTGTATACTACATGGCTGTTCTATATACTATGTGGGCTGTGCTATATACTATATGGCTGTTCTATATACTACGTGGGCTGTGCTGTATACTACGTGAGCTGTGCTGTATACTACGTGGGCTGTGCTGTATACTACGTGGGCTGTGCTGTATACTACATGGCTGTTCTATATACTATGCGGGCTGTGCTATATACTATGTGGGCTGTGTTATATACTACATGGCTGTGTTATATACTACGTGGGTTGTGCTGTATACTACATGGCTGTTCTATATACTATGTGGGCTGTTCTATATGCTACATAGCTGTTCTATATACTACATGGCTGTTCTATATACTACGTGAGCTGTGCTATATAGTATGTGGGCTGTGCTATACACTACATGGCTGTTCCATATACTACATGGGCTGTTCTATATGCTACGTGGGCTGTGCTATATAGTATGTGGGCTGTGCTGTATACTACATGGCTATTCTATATACTACGCGGCTGTGCTATATACTATGTGGGCTGTGCTGTATAGTACATGGCTGCTCTAAATACTACGTGGGCTGTGCTATATACTATGTGAGCTGTGCTGTATACAACATGGCTGTTTTATATACTATGTGGGCTGTGCTATATACTACATGGGCTGTGCTATATACAACATGGCTGTTCTATATACTACGTGGGCTGTGCTGTATACTACATGGCTGCTCTAAATACTACGTGGACTGTGCTATATACTATGTGGGCTGTGCTGTATACAACATAGCTGTTCTATATACTATGTGGGCTGTGCTATATACTACGTGAGCTGTGCTATATACTATGTGGGATGTGCTGTATACTACATGGCTGTTCTATATACTACGTGAGCTGTGCTATATACTACATGGGCTGTGTTGTATACTACATGGCTGTTCTATATACTACATGGCTGTTCTATATACTACATGGCAGTTCTATATACTACATGGCTGTTCTATATACTATGTGGGCTGTGCTATATGCTACGTGGGCTGTGCTATATACTACGTGGCTGTGCTATATGCTGCGTGGCTGTGCTATATGCTACGTGGGCTTTGTTATATGCTACATGGCTGTGCTATATATTATGTGGCTGTGCTATATACTACATGACTGTGCTATATAATATGTGGCTGTGCTATAAACTACATGACTGTGTTATATACTATGCCGGCTGTGTTATATACTATGTGTCTGTGCTATATACTACGTGGCTGTGCTATATAGTATGCTGGCTGTGTTATATACTACATGGCTGTTCTATATAGTACGTGGGCTGTGCTATAAGCTACATGGGCTGTGTTGTATTCTACATGGCTGTGCTATATACTACGTGGGCTGTGCTATATACTATGTGGGCTGTGCTGTATACTACACGGCTGTTGCTGTTCTATATACTATGTGGGTTGTGATATATGCTACGTGGCTGTGCTATATACTATGTGGCTGTGCTATATACCGCGCGGGCTGTGCTATATACTATGGGGGTATATTATATTCTATATATACATGTTATATACTATGTGGCTGTGTTATATACTATTGGGGGTAAATTATATTCTATGGGGGAGGCTGTGTTATATATTATGGGGGGTATATTATATTCTATGGGGGCTGTATTATATTTATATTCTATGAGGGATGATTGCATCATACACTGAGGGGGCTACATTATACTATATGAGGGGGGCTGCATTATAGTCTATGGGGGTTACATTATACTCTGTTGGGTGGTTGCATTATGCTCTATGGGTTGGCTGCATTATACTATATGTGGGCTGCATTATACTGTATCGAGGACTATGGGGAATACATTATACTATATGAAGAACTGTGGGGTGCATTATACTATGGGAAGTGAATTGTACGACACGGATGATGATGGCGGTGCATTATACTATATGGAGCACTATGAGGAGTGTATTATAATATCTGGAGGACTGAGCAGTGTATTTTAATATATAAAAAACTATGGGGCATATTATATTATATGGAGGACTATGGGGTGTGCATTTTACAATATAGAGGAATATGGGCCGTGCATTATACTATGGGAAGTGAATTGTACTACATGGATGCCTATGGGGGTGTAATATACTATATGGCGCACTATGAGGTGTGTATTATACTATGTGGAGGACTGAGCAGTGTATTTTAATATTTGGAGTACTATAAAGAGTGTATTATACTATATGGAGGACAATGGGAAGTGTATAATACTATATGGAGGACTGAGGAGTGTATTATACTATATGGAGGACTATGGGGCATATTATATTATATGGAGGACTATGGGGTGTATTATACTAAACAAGCAAAATGCTGCATAGTCATCGAGAGATTGGATTGTTTATGCCGAAACAGAAATCATTATTCTCAGCAGCACATCACCGATGTAAACTGTAGATGTGCTGCTGATAACATGATCCTCTATGGTGATCTGTTAGTGATCTATTAGTGATCATTCTGTCCTCATCATTCTTTCTCAGATGGTGGAAAGAGGTCAGGAGACAAGCCTTGAATGACTTCAACATTGTTGATCACACTCATTTAGTGGCCTAAACGCAGCGCATATAAATACAACTGAAATGCTTCAGTGTGATGTGCAGTATGTTAGCATTTGGGGCCCCATTTAAACTTTGCCTAAAACCGACCTTGCCTGAAGGTTGGCTAATATTGAGGCCAATCTGGCCAGTTTTTCTGGCCCCGAGGCTCCGGGGGCCCCTGGCCAGGTTGCCCTCATGTGCGGTGGGCAGGGAGCAAGCCCTGCAGCTCTGCCACCTGCAGGAGAAAAACGGAGTGGAGCTGCAGGGAATGGATCTGTCCTGCTTACTGCCCGCACTTCCTGTCTCACACAGCAGCGGCTGAATTACATCATCATTCAGCGCAGCTGCTGTGCGAAACAGGAAGCTTCCGGCGATGGTGGAGCCTTAGGACACCATGTGCAGAGGTGAGGCGAATGTGTGTGTGTATGCAGAGAGGTGAATGGTGGTGTGTGTGTGTGTGTAGGTGGAGGAGAGGGCAATGATGGGGCGGAAGGCAATGATTGGGTTGACGGACAGGGCAATGAAAGGGGTGGTGGGGGAGGAGGAAATGATTGAGGTGATGAATGGGCAATAATTGGGTGGTGGGGATAAAGCAATAATGGAGGTAGTGAATCGGGCAATTATGGGGGTGGGGGAGAGGGCAATAATGGGATGCAGGGGAGGAGGACAATGAGGGGTGTTGGGGATTGGGATGGGAGGAAAGGAAATTTATAATGGATTTAGGAATGGGGAGGTATAAGGAAGACGTTATTATCAATCATTATGTCTCACACAGTCCCTTAGTATATAGTGTAATAATAATAATAATAATAATCTTTATTTATATAGCGCCAACATATTCCGCAGCACTTTACAGTTTAACAGTTTCAAACACAACAGTCATAGGTAACAATGTTAACAATACAGTAATAAAGCAAAATAAGACAAAATAAGATGACCCTGTTCATGAGAGCTTACAATCTACAATGAGGTGGGGGAGATACAAAGTACAGGTGTGTATTTACAATGATGTATTTACAATGATGGTCCAGCCATCTTCATGGAGTGGGAGGTAGATGGAGATACTGAATGGGCTACACACACACACACAAACATAAAATGAGTTTGATTAGGGAACGTGATAGGCCGCTCTGAACAAATGAGTTTTGAGCGAGCGCCTAAAACTATGCAAGTTGTGGATGGTCCTAATATCTTGGGGTAGAGCATTCCAGAGGATTGGCGCAGCACGGGAGAAGTCTTGGAGTCGGGAGTGGGAGGTAGTTAGTGCAGAGGTTAGTCGAAAGTCGTTTGCAGAGCGCAGTGGTCGGCTAGGCCGATAGACAGAAATGAGGGAGGAGATGTAAGGGGGTGCCGCACTGTGGAGAGCTTTGTGGGTGAGAACAAGTACTTTGAATTGTATCCTATAATGAATGGGCAGCCAGTGTAACGACTGGCGAAGAGCGGACACGTCCGCGTAACGATTAGCCAGATGGACAACCCTGGCTGCCGCATTAAGGATAGACTGAAGAGGGGAAAGTCGTGTGAGGGGGAGGTCAATTAATAGAGCGTTACAGTAGTCCAGACGGGAGTGGATTAGGGCTACAGTGAGAGTTTTTGTTGTCTCCATGGTGAGAAAAGGGCGGATTCTAGAGATGTTCTTTAAGTGTAAGCGGCACGAGCGGGCAAGAGATTGTATGTGGGAGGTGAAGGAGAGATCAGAGTCAAACATAACACCCAGACAGCGTGCCTGCTGCCGCAGTGTTATTATGGTGCCACCCACGGAGAGGGAAATGTCAGATTTAGGGAGGTTAGTAGAAGGCGGGAGCAGAAGAAGTTCAGTTTTGGAGAGGTTGAGTTTCAGATAGAGAGCGGACATGATGTCAGAGACTGCAGACAGACAGTCAGTGGCGTTCTGTAGTACAGCAGGAGTAAGGTCAGGGGATGACATGTATAGTTGTGTGTCATCAGCGTAAAGATGGTACTGAAAGCCAAATCTGCTGATGGTCTGTCCTATTGGGGCCGTGTAGAGCGAGAAGAGAAGGGGGCCAAGGACTGAGCCCAGAGGTACCCCGACAGCGAGAGGAAGAGGAGATGAAGTGGAGCCAGAGAACAGAACACTGAAGGAGCGGTCAGAAAGATAGGAGGAGAACCAGGAGAGAGCAGTGTCCTTAATGCCTAGTGACTGGAGCCTAGAGAGTAAGAGAGGGTGGTCAACAGTGTCGAAAGCTGCAGAAAGATCGAAAAGAATGAGCAGAGAGTGGTCACCATTACGTTTTGCTGTACTCACTTATGTATAGCACAGCCCCTTAATATGTATGTATGTGTGTGTGTGTGTGTGTGTGTGTGTGTGTGTGTGTGTGTGTGTGTGTGTGTGTGTGTGTGCGTATGTATGTATGTATGTAATATATATATATATATATATATATATATATAATTTTATAGCTTTGTCGCCTTAAAAGGATGGGGGGCCCAGACACATTTCCTGCACAGGGGCCCCAAGCTGTCTGTGCCTGCCCCTGGGCCCAGCAAATCACTTGACCTGAATCCAATAGAAAATTTATGGATTAAACAAAAGCTCGGAGTTCATAGAAGGAGCCCATGGAATCTTCAGGATTTTAAAGTGTTTGTGTGGAAGAAAGAGCCAAAATCCTCCTAATGCAAATTCTCAGGGCCCTTATGACCTTGCTCCGGAGGTTAGTGTTACGACAAACTGTTCAATGAATCACTGTCTAGCTGCACCACCAGTTATCATACATTTTCAACTAGCCAGAAAGGTTAAAGTCACTGTAAGATATCAAGCAGGAACGCAGGATGCAGTGACGGACGGGAGGCAGAACAAGGGATAATAGGTCTTTTACAGGGGAGATACTCCACACAGGTAAGGAGTTAACGGTAATGAAGGCACGGTAGAATGCAACAGTTCAAACACAATAATTAGGAAGCCAGAGTATATGGAAGTTCTCACATTGCAGCTCCTGCTGCGCACTAAATAGCGCCGGCAACGGCAGGTGCAGGTACTCCTCCTGGAGGGTACTGTAGTCACTGATTCCGTATTCTGGCGGCAGTGGTCGGTCTCCACTATCTTCCAGTGGGCCTAGTCCATTTACTAATGTGGCTATTAAAGGCACGGGCCACAGTCCGGTGTGAGCCCAACATGGCTCATTAACTATCTCAAATGGGGTGTAGTCAGGTAATAGACGGTCAGGACAACTCTTCTCTCCCCACGTCAGGGTGCAAGTCTCAGTCCCGTGTGTGATCTCTCTTGAGGGCAGCGTGTGTGCGGTACTCACGATCACGTCGTGTACAGCACCTGGTACTCTCTGGCTATCATTAGGTACACACTGCACGTCCCGCTCTCCCTGGTCCATGCTGTTGGCGGCAGGCGACGCTGGTCTCTTTGGTGCTGGTACTCCCAACCAGAGCACTCCTCTCTGTCTGCTGAGGCACTTGGCTTGGCTCCCCTCTGTGTGCATGGCTCTGCACACCTCTGTCCTGCACGGCTCTGCTCCACTCTGCCCGGCTCTGCAGCAGTCCCTCGCTCTGGAGTGCTGCTGGGCACACTCGGCTCTGCAGGCGACGGGGTCCCCTCTATGCAGCCTGCAACAGTGCCAATACTCTCTGAGGGCAAGGGAGACCAAGCGCGCCACTCATTACTCTGTGCAGGGCCAGACTGGCCATCGGGCAGTTCTGGCAAATGCCAGAAGGGCCGGTGGCGGTCGTGGGCCGCTCGCCAGTGCCAACTCCAATGCCCCCCTGCCACCGACTCACCCCTTGCCAGCCCTGCCGCATTCAACTATACCGGTACAGCTGTATGCAATGATGGAGGAGAGAGCATCTGCTGATGCTCTCTCTCCCATCATTCCCCGCTCTGCCTCTGACACTGCGGGTGCGCGATGATGTCATATCATCGCGCACCTGCTGTGTATCGAGCAGGCAGACTACAGCTGCTGAGACCGGATTCGGCTTTTTTTTTTTAAATATATCAGTGAGTGATAACTGTATTGTGGGGCTATTGGGGGGGCTGTATTACATTCTATGGGGGCTGTGCTGTATTACATTCTAGGGGGGTTTATTACATTCTATTGGGGCTGGCTGCATTACATTCTATGGGGGCTGTGCTGTATTACATTCTATGGGGGAATTTATTACATTCTATTGGGGCTGTGCTGTATTACATTCTATGGGGGCTGGCTGCATTACATTCTATGGGTGGCTGGCTGCATTACATTCTATGAGTGGCTGGCTGCATTACATTCTATGGGGGGGCTGTATTACATTATATGGGGAGGGCTGTATTACATTCTATGGGGTGCTGTATTATATTCTATGGAGGGGCTATATTCTATTCTATGGGGGCTGCATTATGCTTTGAGGGGGCTACATATATTATATATGCAGGGGCTGCATTATACTACGAGGGGGCTGCATTATATTCTCCGGGGGGTTACATTATACTCAGGGGGCTACAATATATTCTGTGGGGTGGCTGCATTACTCTGGGGTGGCATCATTATACTACATGTGGGCGGCATTATACTGTATCGAGGGCTATGGGGAATACTTTATACTAAATGAAGAACTATGGGATGCATTATACTATTGGAAGTGAATTGTACTACATGGATGGCAATGGTGAGGCATTATACTATGTGGAGCACTATGAGGAATGTATTATACTATTTGGAGGACTGAGGAATGTATTACACTATTTGGAGGACTGAGCAGTGTATTATACTATATGGAGGACTGTGGCAGTACATTTTACTATATGGAGGACTGAGGAGTGTATTATACTATATGGAGGAATTGCAGTGTATTTTAATATATGGAGGACTATGAGGAGTGTATTATACTATATGGAGGACTGAGGAGTGCATTATACTATATGGAGGACTGAGGTGCACATTATAATATATGGAGGACTATGGGGTGTATTATACTAAACAAGCAAAATGCTGCCTATTCATCGAGTGATTGGATTGTTTATGTGGGAACAGAAATCCTTGTTCTTAGCAGCACATCGCCGATGTAAACTGCTGCTGATAACATGATGCTGTATGGGGACAGATTGATCTAATTGTGATTGTTCTGTTCCCTTCATTCTTTCTCAAGTTGGTGCAAAGAGGTTGGGAAACAAGCGAACGACTTCAGTATTGTCAATCACACTCATTTAGCGGCCTGAGATCAGTCCATGTAAATACAGCAGAAATGCTTTGCAGGGAGACCAGGCAAGGATGATGACAGTTGTAGTTAGCACCCGGCACCTGGGAATAGCGCTAACTACTGCTTTTCCCAGCCGCCAGAGCATTTAATTCTGGTATGTGTAATGATTTTTAGGGTTGATGTCAGCTGCTATCAATTCCTGGTGTAAGTAATGGATACGTGTCTATCAGACACCCCCACTACTAGCCCAGACCTGGCGAGATCCAGGGACTCTGAAGAGCGGTGACGGTAGTAACAATACCGCTCTTCAGTCGCCAAGCTCAGCACCAGACCCAGAATATCTGAAGAGCGGTGACATTACTGATGTCACTGCTCTTCAGAGTCACTGGGTCTCGTGCTGCGCAGCGGAACCAAAAGTGGCTATAGGCAACGTTTATGGAGCATCAGAATGAGGTTCGATAGCCTTTGGTTGTCTCAATTCCTTCATTATCTACGAGATCCAGTTATGTAGGTAAAGTAGTGGCTTTTCTTGGTACTGCATCTAAAAGCAATAAATAGGACTGAGCTGTAATGCTGGATACAGCTGTGATTATATGTTATATAGTTGTGTTACACTCTCCTCACTTCTTGTAACCTACAAGTGTACAAAGATATATTATACAGTCACCATGCGACAAGTGGGCCTGTATAACTTCAAATGCCAGGGCTGTATTTTAGTCCCAGTCTGGCCCTGGCTCTGCATGCTGCTCTGCTCTGGCCTACAACTCTCCTCTTGCACGTGCTTTCTCTTCTTTAGCTGTGCGCCCTTTGCTGGCTCTCCCCGCCTCTCTGGGTCTGCAGGAAGGTCCCTCCCGCACAGGCTTCCCTCAGGCTGCAAGGGAAGGTTCGCCTCCTCAAAGGTGTCCCCCGGGAACAGAGGATGCAGCCTTTCTAGTTCCAGACCCGGCATGCAGGTACCTGAGGTCCGGTCTATCTCAGTATATCACTTGGAAATTACAAATGCTGTAGTTGTGGTAAAATAACTCAGCAAGGCGATTCATAGTGCCCAAACTACTGAAACCAATCAATATTGATATAACCAAAAAGTATCTGGCTGAATGAGAGAGCTGTAACTAAGTATCACGATTCACGAGATAAACCAAAAGTAAATGGTGTTACAAAACAGAAGCCCCGGCAGAAAGAGAGCAGCATAGTACTGTAAAACAGTGGGAAACGAGAAGATGTATGTCTGGCATTGGAATGACTTTGTAGTGGCAGCCTCAGAAGCGGAACAGTAGGAAAATATTGCAAGGCAGTCTAGGAGATGTCTGGCAGTGTAGGGCCAGCAATGGCAATCCCTTCAGCAGTAGAACTTCAGTATAGATGACTTGATGGACAAGGAGTACATTCTCAGCAGTGGTTCAGACTTCAGCATTGGCAGCAGCAGAACTATGTAGAATTAAAATGACGATCAGTTGGGCAGGCCGATTGTATGGCTAGACCATCACTGGTCATTGTCATCAGCTCCAGGTGAATGGAAGACATTACTGATCTGTGTTTAATTCATTTGGTCAGAACTTAAAATTTCCTACACTTGCAACAGATAATCTGGTTGGCATGGGTATGACAAAGCCATCAGCCTCACTGAACACCATATCTGATAATACACTGGAGGCTGGACACGACAATACATCCTAAGCAAACAGGGCCTGGTCTTGCCACTTGTCCATTTTGCTGCCACAGAAGTCCATAGGATTGGGAATCAGGATATCTGCCTGAGGCTGGAGTCACACATAAAGTATAAAAAAAAATCGGTCCATTTTTCACGGCCGAGATTTGCAGAAATGTTCCTGAACAGTGATCCGTATGTCATCTGTGTGCAATGCGAGGATGCAATTTTTTTTCTTAGCAAAGTTTCCGTGTGACATCCGTATGGCGAGTCTTTCTCGCCGGCTTGCAAAATGGAAATATTCTTGAAAACATATAAACAGTATGTATGTGTATATATATATAAATATATATATATATATATATCTGAATCAGTGAGACACATATATATATCTTTACATTTCATACAGAGATAGATAGCAGAATAGCCAATAATTCAATTGTCGGCATCTGTAAAATCATTACAGAACCTGACAGGATATGAGACATGGCTTACATACAGTAAACCATTGCATATCTATTAGATTTCTATATGTCCTCACTAATAATGTTAGGTGTGTGTGTGTGTGTGTGTGTGTGTGTGTAAAATTTTGGAGCTGTAGGTGTTAAATTAAATGATTAATTCATGGAAAATAACGGCCTGGGCTCCCGCGCAATTTTCTCCACCAGAAAGGGAAAGCCAGTGACTGAGGGCAAATATTAATAGCCTAGAGAGAGACCATTGTTATTGCCCCCCAGGTAAAAAAAAATCTGCCCCCAGCCACCCCAGAAAAGGCACATCTGTAGCCTCTCTCTTCCCATTGCCCTGTAGGGGTGGCATATGAGGTAATAAAGGGTTAATGTCACCTTGCTATTATAAGGTGACATTAAGCCTGGTTAATAATGCAGAGGTGTCAATAAGAAACGGCCGTAGTCCTACAAGGTCCACATCTACCATGCCCGCCAATATGTATCCACATCACTGAATAAACACCTGTACCCAGAATGGTGAGTGCTCCCTTTTTCTTTTACTGGACATTACATTGTCTATGGGAGCACTTCTTCTGGGTTGAAACACAGCTACTGTACTGTGTCCCGACAGGCACTGCTGTGCAACGTCAGGACTACATCAGTGGTCATATGTCACTTAGTAATGTCTTGACATCGAAAAACAGCTGTCAGGACACAGTGTAGATTATAGGCCAGAACATGAGAAGATGCACTTTGTATGGATATATATGTGATCTGTGAATTTGTTGCTATGTGGCGTATTATTCCACCTTACTATTCACGGACATTTTGTCTTTATCTATTTATTATTCTTTTCTTTTTATGAAGATATAATGTAAGCAATGTTAAAAATTGAAAAGTTTGATTTTCGTCTTTATCACATGCAGCTGTTGTTTCATTCTGCCTACATTACCACTAGATGGTGGCCCGATTCTAATGCATCGGGTATTCTAGAATATGTATGTAGTATATAGCACATCCCACACAGTATATAACACAGTCCACGTAGTATATTGCACGCCCATGCAGTACATAACACAGCCCACACAGTATACAACACAGCCCACGTAGTATATAACACAGCCCACGCAGTATATAACATAGCCTACGTAGTATATAACACAGACCACACAGTATATAGCTGTGTGGGCACCATATCCCTGTTTAAAAAACAATTAAAATAAAAAATAGTTATATACTCACCTTCCGGCGGCCCCCGGATCCAGCCCAGGCCTTTAGCGATGCTCCTCGTAATGCTCCGTTCCCAGTAATGCCTTGTGGCAATAACCAGTGATCATGTAGCGGTCTTGCAAGACTGCTATGTGATCTCGAGTCATTGCCGCAATGCATTCTTGGAACCAGAGCATCGCCAGGAGTGGGAAAGGGTGCCACGGACGCCAGAGGGTGAGAATATAATGTTTTTTTTATTATTATTTTTATTAATATATGTTTTTACTATTGATGCCGCAGAGGCGTGTGTTATGACCTGGTGGTTAGGACAATAATGGACCTTGTGGTTAAGAGCACACGGAATGACCTGATAGTTACTGATAATAAGGACGAGCTCTGGGACGTGGGAACTCTGCTGACTGCAGTCCCTAAACCTATCAAACACACTAGAAATAGCCGTGGATTGCGCCTAACGCTCCCTATGCAACTCGGCACAGCCTAAGAAACTAGCTAGCCCTGAAGATAGAAAAATAAAGCCTACCTTGCCTCAGAGAAATTCCCCAAAGGAAAAGGCAGCCCCCCACATATAATGACTGTGAGTAAAGATGAAAATACAAACACAGAGATGAAATAGATTTAGCAAAGTGAGGCCCGACTTACTGAACAGACCGAGGATAGGAAAGGTTACTTTGCGGTCAGCACAAAAACCTACAAAAAGACCACGCAGAGGGTGCAAAAAGACCCTCCGCACCAACTCACGGTGCGGAGGCGCTCCCTCTGCGTCCCAGAGCTTCCAGCAAGCAAGACAACAAATTAAATAGCAAGCTGGACAGAAAAATAGAAAACCAAAGAAATACAAGCTGGAACTTAGCTTCTGATGGGAAGACAGGTCACAAGAACGATCCAGGAGTGAACTAGACCAATACTGGAACATTGACAGGTGGCATAGAGCAAAGATCTAAGTGGAGTTAAATAGAGCAGCAGCTAACGAATTAACCTAGTCACCTGTGAAACTCAGAAACACCCACCAGAGGAAGTCCATGGACAGAACCAGCCGAAGTACCATTCATGACCACAGGAGGGAGCCCGACAACAGAATTCACAACAGGCATGTGTGTGTGTGTGTGTGTGTGTGTTTGTGTGCAGTGTTTTGGTCTTGTTTGTAGGAATTTTGTATTTATTTATTTGTTAACACTTAAACACTATGTTATTCTTATACTTTATATTTATAGTTAAATTATTTGTAATTATGTACTATGCTGAATTAAATCACTTAAAATACTGTATTGTAATCTCTTAATATGCTCTACAGAACTGATATTTACCACTATCTGGTCACTGTATGGCAGTAACATTGGCCTTGGTCTTCATATAGTGATTTATTTTTCAGTAGCAACATTACAACCTCTAAGGTTGCACCTTACTCATTATGATTTGGGTGCACCACCATAGTTGTAAACATGGTAATCTATTTAGGGTCCACTGAGATATGTGTTGTCCTCCTCCCCATCTCACCATAAATACGCTTATTGGCTACAGTCTTTAAAAGTCAGAAACTGCACAGATAAGGCCAGTCCTGCAAGTTTCAGAGGATAGATGTTGAGAGAAACCTAACTAATGCAGCCGCTTCGGGCTGTAAAAGACAGGGGAATGAATGGAATGCAGGGAAGATTCGGTGACTAGCTGCACCCTCTGGTGGCATGAACTCATGAACTGCAGCGTGAGAAAATATTCAGAAAAATTCCCACGCTACAGTTCATATAAGTTCATGCCACCAAGGGGCGCAGCTAGTCACCAAAGCCTCCCAGCATTCCATTCATTCCCCTGTCTTTTATAGCCCACAGCGGCACATATATATATGTGTTTGTCTCGCTGATATATATATATATATTCTAATATATAATTGCCTAGAATACTACTTCCTGCAATTTGTGCCAACTTCCGTGGCTTTGTCCGGAGCTAATGTCCGGAGCTAATGTCCGGAGCTAATGTCCGGAGATTAATTGCCTAGAATACTACTTCCTGCAATTTGTGCCAACTTCCGTGGCTTTGTCCGGAGCTAATGTCCGGAGCTAATGTCCGGAGCTAATGTGCGGAGATAATGTCCGGAGCTAATGTCCGGAGCTAATGTCCGGAGCTAATGTCTGGAGATAAGTGACGTCAACAGTGTCCAGTGTCTGATTGGTTGCCGCCTGCTGCGAGCGACCAATCAGAAACGTGCCGTACTGTGACACACTCCGCCCGCCATTTTGGTGTGATTTTTGAATTTTTACCTCACAGCAAGTTTCTACTGCGTGGAGGCGGGCCCAGTGACGTTGCTCTTCAAGCTCCTGCCGAATTTCGTCAAAAAAATGATAATACCATTTACCAAAACTATATATATTTAGTTGTGAAGTGGTTCAGTGACATTTTCACACCAATTTTGAACTTTTGTTTGGTGTTTTCTCCATATACTGCCTATTATTTTTGTTCTTTCTTACTATTATTTATTAACCCCTCTGTGACCTTAGACGTACTATCCCGTCGAGGTGCCCTGGGCTTATCTGACCCTGGACGGGATAGTACGTTATAGCCGATCGGCCGCGCTCACGGGGGGAGCGCGGCCGATCGCGGCCGGGTGTCAGCTGCTTATCGCAGCTGACATCCGGCACTATGTGCCAGGAGCGGTCACGGACCGCCCCCGGCACATTAACCCCTGGCACACCGCGATCAAAGATGATCGCGATGTGCCGGCGGTACAGGGAAGCACCGCGCAGGGAGGGGGCTCCCTGCGGGCTTCCCTGAGCCCCCCGCAGCAACGCGATGTGATCGCGTTGCTGCGAGGGTCTCCTCACCTCCCTCCCTGCTCGAGCCCCGGATCCAAGATGGCCGCGGATCCGGGTCCTGCAGGGAGGGAGGTGGCTTCACAGAGCCTGCTTAGAGCAGGCACTGTGAAGGCTGCAGCGCTGCATGTCAGATCAGTGATCTGACAGAGTGCTGTGCAAACTGTCAGATCACTGATCTGTGATGTCCCCCCCTGGGACAAAGTAAAAAAGTAAAAAAAAAATTTTCCAAATGTGTAAAAAAAATAAAAAAAAATATTCCAAAATAATGAAAAAAAAAAAAAATATTATTCCCATAAATACATTTCTTCATCTAAATAAAAAAAAAAAACCAATAAAAGTACACATATTTAGTATCGCCGCGTCCGTAACGACCCGACCTATAAAACTGTCCCACTAGTTAACCCCTTCAGTAAACACCGTAAGAAAAAAAAAAAAAAAACGAGGCAAAAAACAACGCTTTATTATCATACCGCCGAACAAAAAGTGGAATAACACGCGATCAAAAGGACAGATATAAATAACCATGGTACCGCTGAAAGCGTCATATTGTCCCGCAAAAAAAGAGCCGCCATACAGCATCATCAGCAAAAAAATAAAAAAGTTATAGTCCTGAGAATAAAGCGATGCAAAAATAATTATTTTTTCTGTAAAATAGTTTTTATCGTATAAAAGCACCAAACCATAAAAAAAGATATAAATGAGGTATCGCTGTAATCGTACTGACCCGAAGAATAAAACTGATTTATCAATTTTACCAAACGCGGAACGGTATAAACGCCTCCCCCAATAGAAATTCATGAATAGCTGGCTTTTGGTCATTCTTCCTCACAAAAATCGGAATAAAAAGCGATAAAAAAATGTCACGTGCCCAAAAATGTTTTCAATAAAAACGTCAACTCGTCCCGCAAAAAACAAGACCTCACATGACTCTGTGGACCAAAATATGGAAAAATTATAGCTCTCAAAATGTGGTATTGCAAAAAATATTTTTTGCAATAAAAAGGGTCTTTCAGTGTGTGACGGCTGCCAATCATAAAAATCCGCTAAAAAACTCGCTATAAAAGTAAATCAAACCCCCCTTCATCACCCCCTTAGTTAGGGAAAAATAAAAAAAAATGTATTTATTTCCATTTTCCCATTAGGGCTAGGATTAGGGTTAGGGTTAGGGCTAGGGTTAGGGCTAGGGTTAGGGTTAGGGCTAGGGTTAGGGCTAGGGCTAGGGTTAGGGTTAGGGCTAGGGTTAGGGCTAGGGTTAGGGTTAGGGCTAGGGTTAGGGCTAGGGTTAGGGCTAGGGTTAGGGCTAGGGTTAGGGTTAGGGCTAGGGTTAGGGCTAGGGTTAGGGTTAGGGCTAGGGTTAGGGTTAGGGTTAGGGCTAGGGTTAGGGCTAGGGTTAGGGCTAGGGTTAGGGTTAGGGTTAGGGTTGGGGCTACAGTTAGGGTTGGGGCTAAAGTTAGGGTTAGGGTTTAGATTACATTTACAGTTGGGAATAGGGTTGGGATTAGGGTTAGGGGTGTGTCAGGGTTAGAGGTGTGGTTAGGGTTACCGTTGGAATTAGGGTTAGGGGTGTGTTTAGATTAGGGTTTCAGTTATAATTGGGGGGTTTCCACTGTTTCGGCACATCAGGGGCTCTCCAAACACGACATGGCGTCCGATCTCAATTCCAGCCAATTCTGCGTTGAAAAAGTAAAACAGTGCTCCTTCCCTTCCGAGCTCTCCTGTGTGCCCAAACAGGGGTTTACCCCAACATATGGGGTATCAGCGTACTCAGGACAAATTGGACAACAACTTTTGTGGACCAATTTCTCCTGTTACCCTTGGGAAAATACAAAACTGGGGGCTAAAAAATAATTTTTGTGGGAAAACAAAAAGATTTTTTATTTTCACGGCTCTGCGTTATAAACTGTAGTGAAACACTTGGGGGTTCAAAGTTCTCACAACACATCTAGATAAGTTCATTGAGGGGTCTAGTTTCCAATATGGGGTCACTTGTGGGGGGTTTCTACTGTTTAGGTACATTAGGGGCTCTGCAAACGCAATGTGACGCCTGCAGACCAATCCATCTAAGTCTGCATTCCAAATGATGCTCCTTCCCTTCCGAGCCCTCCCATGCGCCCAAACGGTGGTTCCCCCCCACATATCGGGTATCAGCGTACTCAGGACAAATTGGACAACAACATTTAGGGTCCAATTTCTGCTGCTAACCTTGGAAAAATACAAAACTGGGGGCTAAAATATAATTTTTGTGGAAAAAAAAATATTTTTTATTTGCATGGCTCTGCGTTATAAACTGTAGTGAAATACTTGGGGGTTCAAAGCTCTCACAACACATCAAGATGAGTTCCTTAGGGGGTCTACTTTCCAAAATGGTGTCACTTGTGGGGGGTTTCTACTGTTTAGGTACATTAGGGGCTATGCAAACGCAATGTGACGCCTGCAGACCATTCCATCTAAGTCTGCATTCCAAATGGCGCTCCTTCCCTTCCGAACCCTCCCATGCGCCCAAACGGTGGTTCCCCCCACATATGGGGTATCAGCGTACTCAGGACAAATTGGACAACAACTTTTGGGGTCCAATTTCTCCTGTTACCCTAGGGAAAATACAAAACTGGGGGCTAAAAAATAATTTTTGTGGGAAAAAAATTTTGTTTTATTTTTATGGCTCTGCATTATAAACTTCTGTGAAGCCCTTGGTGGGTCAAAGTGCTCACCACACATCCAGATAAGTTCCTTAGGGGGTCTACTTTCCAAAATGGTGTCACTTGTGGGGGGTTTCAATGTTTAGGCACATCAGTGGCTCTCCAAACGCAACATGGCGTCCCATCTCAATTCCTGTCAATTTTGCATTGAAAAGTCAAACGGCGCTCCTTCCCTTCCGAGCTCTCCCATGCGCCCAAACAGTGGTTTACTGCCACATATGGGGTATCAGTGTACTCGGGACAAATTGGACAACAACTTTTGAGGTCCAATTTCTTCTCTTACCCTTGGAAAAATAAAAAATTGGGGGCAAAAATATAATTTTTGTGAAAAAATATGATTTTTTATTTTTACGGTTCTGCATTATAAACTTCTGTGGAGCACTTGGTGGGTCAAAGTGCTCACCACACCTCTAGATAAGTTCCTTAGGGGGTCTACTTTCCAAAATGGTGTCACTTGTGGGGGGTTTCAATGTTTAGGCACATCAGTGGCTCTCCAAACGCAACATGGCGTCCCATCTCAATTTCTGTCAATTTTGCATTGAAAAGTCAAACTGCGCTCCTTCCCTTCCGAGCTCTCCCATGCGCCCAAACAGTGGTTTACTGCCACATATGGGGTATCAGCGTACTCAGGACAAATTGGACAACAACTTTTGTGGTCCAATTTCTTCTCTTACCCTTGGAAAAATAAAAAATTGGGGGCAAAAATATAATTTTTGTGAAAAAATATGATTTTTTATTTTTACGGTTCTGCATTATAAACTTCTGTGAAGCACTTGGTGGGTCAAAGTGCTCACCACACATCCAGATAAGTTCCTTAGGGGGTCTACTTTCCAAAATGGTGTCACTTGTGGGGGGTTTCAATGTTTAGGCACATCAGTGGCTCTCCAAACGCAACATGGCGTCCCATCTCAATTCCTGTCAGTTTTGCATTGAAAAGTCAAATAGCGCTCCTTCCCTTCCGAGCTCTCCCATGCGCCCAAACAGTGGTTTACTGCCACATATGGGGTATCAGCGTACTCAGGACAAATTGGACAACAACTTTTGAGGTCCAATTTCTTCTGTTACCCTTGGAAAAATAAAAAATTGGGGGCAAAAATATAATTTTTGTGAAAAAATATGATTTTTTATTTTTACGGTTCTGCATTATAAACTTCTGTGAAGCACTTGGTGGGTCAAAGTGCTCACCACACATCCAGATAAGTTCCTTAGGGGGTCTACTTTCCAAAATGGTGTCACTTGTGGGGGGTTTCAATGTTTAGGCACATCAGTGGCTCTCCAAACGCAACATGGCGTCCCATCTCAATTCCTGTCAATTTTGCATTGAAAAGTCAAATAGCGCTCCTTCCCTTCCGAGCTCTCCCATGCGCCCAAACAGTGGTTTACTGCCACATATGGGGTATCAGCGTACTCAGGACAAATTGGACAACAACTTTTTGGGTCCAATTTCTCCTGTTACCCTTGGTAAAATAAAACAAATTGGAGCTGAAGTAAATTTTTTGTGTAAAAAAGTTAAATGTTCATTTTTATTTAAACATTCCAAAAATTCCTATTAAACACCTGAAGGGTTAATAAACTTCTTGAATATGGTTTTGAGCACCTTGAGGGGTGCAGTTTTTAGAATGGTGTCACACTTGGGCATTTTCTATCATATAGACCCCTCAAAATGACTTCAAATGAGACGTGGTCCCTAAAAAAAAATGGTGTTGTAAAAATGAGAAATTGCTGGTCAACTTTTAACCCTTATAACTCCCTAACAAAAAAAAAAATTGGTTCCAAAATTATGCTGATGTAAAGGAGACATGTGGGAAATGTTACTTATTAAGTATTTTGTGTGACATATCTCTGTGATTTAATTGCATAAAAATTCAAAGTTTGAAAATTGCGAAATTTTCAAAATTTTCGCCAAATTTCCGTTTTTTTCACAAATAAACGCAGGTACTATCAAAGAAATTTTACCACTATCATGAAGTACAATATGTCACGAGAAAACAATGTCAGAATCACCAGGATCCGTTGAAGCGTTTCGGAGTTATAACCTCATAAAGGGACAGTGGTCAGAATTGTAAAAATTGGCCTGGTCATTAACGTGCAAACCACCCTTGGGGGTAAAGGGGTTAATTGTATTATTCTTACATTTGAATAAATAAAGTATATATGGATTCTAGACTCCCGATTCTTTAGAATCGGGCTGCCATCTAGTATATATATATATATATATATATATATATGACTGTATATATGTTTCATGAATATTTGAGCCCATGGATCCATTCTATGTCCATTTTGCAAGCCAGTGAGAAAATCTCGCTGTACGGATGCCATACGGATGTAATATGGATACTTTTTTGAGAAAAAATCACATCCCCGGATTGAATACGGATCACGGTTCAGGAACTTTTTTGCGTATCTCGGCTGTTAAAAAACGGACCATATTTTTTATACGATAGGTCTGACCCCGGCCTAATATTGATGTGTGTGTTATACTGAGGTGTGTAATGATGTGCGTTACTTTACAATTTTTAAAAAATCACAATTGATGGATTAGGCTACAAAATCTGTGTAGGGTCAAAGACTCCCAAGTTGTCAAACAATAAAATAAATTAATAAATAATTACATAAAATTGAAACCAAGTAAAATTAACTTATAAAATTATCATTTGATTCTCCTACAACAAATCTCATAAAGGTATCGCTAAAGTCTCAAATTTCATCAAGGTCTAACAGTATAAATGTTTATTACTATAAATTATTTAATATGCATTGCAGTTTTTTCAATTTATAGGAAAAAATTGCACCTCAAAGACGTCTCTGTGCATGTTGTATACAAGCTTACAAAGCTGTTTTACATTTCACAAGAAGTGGCAGGTTAATTAATTAGCTTTTCAACTCTAAAAGAAATGCAGCATTGCTATTGAAGTGACAGGGGCTGGAGAAAAGGAACACAAAGCATATTTCGTTTCAACTTTTCTTTTAGCTAGACAAATTAAACAGCCTATTGTTCTTAAACCTAGAGAACATTGCAGTCATTTTTATTTAACGCAATGTCAGTAGATTAGACTGGGTCACATTGCATTAAATTTAAAGTTTTAGTGAATTTTTAGTATGTATATCTTTAATTCCAAGTAGTAACACAAGGGTCAGTATTACATAATTATATATTGTCCTCCAAAAAATAGAAGACAGTCAAAGTCTTTAAACATTTTTTGTACTGTCAAGTTTTTTAAAGTTTTAAAGTTTATTCAGCCATCATTATTATATTATTAGGATTATTATCACAAATGTCGGATTACGGGTAGCCAAGGCGCCTGGTAGTTTAGAGGGCATGGACCACCAACACCCAGTGTATCACATGACATGTCACATGGTTCCCTTGAGAGATGCAAAATACAGATGCCAAATGACAGAGACATTTCTTTTCCTTAAGGTACCGTCACACTAGACGATGTCGCTAGCGATCCGTGACGTTGCAGCGTCCTGGCTAGCGATATCGTCCAGTGTGACAGGCAGCAGCGATCAGGCCCCTGCTGTGCTGTCGCTGGTCGGGGAAGAAAGTCCAGAACTTTATTTCGTCGCTGGACTCCCGCAGACATCGCTGAATCGGTGTGTGTGACACCGATTCAGCGATGTCTTCGCTGGTAACCAGGGTAAACATCGGGTTACTAAGCGCAGGGCCACGCTTAGTAACCCGATGTTTACCCTGGTTACCATCGTTAAAGTAAAAAAAACAAACGCTACATACTTACCTACCGTTGTCTGTCCCCGGCGCTGCGCTCTGCTTCTCTGCTCTGGCTGTGAGCACAGCGGCCGGAAAGCAGAGCGGTGACGTCACCGCTCTGCTTTCCGGCTGCCCGGCGCTCACAGCCAGTACAGGAGGAGTGCAGAGCACAGCGCCAGGGACAGACAGCGGTAGGTAAGTATGTAGCGTTTGTTTTTTTTAATTTAATGATGGTAACCAGGGTAAACATCGGGTTACTAAGCGCGGCCCTGCGCTTAGTTACCCGATGTTTACCCTGGTTACCGGCATCGTTGGTCGCTGGAGAGCGGTCTGTGTGACAGCTCTCCAGCGACCAAACAGCGACGCTGCAGCGATCCGGATCGTTGTCGGTATCGCTGCAGCGTCGCTTAGTGTGACGGTACCTTTAGGTACAGAGCTATACATAATGTGAGGAGCTGGCCACAGACTTTTTCCAGCACAGAGCACCGGTATGTCAATCTTATTGTTGTGTTTATTGGAGATTTGCTTCCTCTTCAGTTTTGGGTGCACGGATCTCTCGTGGAAAGTGTTCAACCTCACAAGTCGGTGTTTTCATTCAGTGACAGTAAGCAGACGAGTACATGTGGTCTGAATCTCATGTACAGTAGGGGAAATATGTTTTGATCCCTTGCTGATTTTGTAAGTTTGCCCACTGACAAAGACATGAACAGTCTATAAATTTTAAGGGTAGGTTAATTTTAACATTGAGAGAT
The DNA here is from genome assembly GCF_032444005.1 of Ranitomeya imitator. Taxonomy (NCBI): domain Eukaryota; kingdom Metazoa; phylum Chordata; class Amphibia; order Anura; family Dendrobatidae; genus Ranitomeya; species Ranitomeya imitator. The sequence goes on from NC_091283.1 coordinate 783,167,396, forward strand.
AAAATATCAAAAATAAAATCCAAAAATCACATTGTATAAATTATATAAATTTATTTGCATTTTGCAGTGAGAAATAAGTATTTGATCCCCTACCAACCATTAAGAGTTCTGGCTCCTACAGACCAGTTAGACGCTCCTATTCAGCTCCTATTCAACTCGTTATCTGCATTAAAGACAGCTGTCTTACATAGTGACCTTTATAAAAGACTCCTGTCCACAGACTCAATTAATCAGTCAAACTCTAACCTCTGCAAAATGGGTAAGACCAAAGAGCTTTATAAGGATGTCAGGGACAAGATCATAAACCTGCACAAAGCTGGAATGGGCTATAAAACCATAAGTAAGACACTGGGTGAGGAGATAACTGTTGGTGCAATAGTAAGAAAATGGAAGAAATACAAAATGAATGTCAATTGACATCGATCTGGGCACCATGCAAAATTTCACCTCATGGGGTATCCTGGATCACGATGAAGGTGAGAGATCAACCTAAAACTGAAAAGGGGAACTTGTTAATGATCTCAAGGCAGCTGGGACCACAGTCACCAAATCATTGATAACACATTACGCCATAAAGGTTAAAATCCTGCAGTGCACGCAAGGTCCACCTGCTCAAGAAGGCACATGTGCAGGCCAATGAACACCTGGATGATTTTGTGAGTGATTGGGAGAAGGTGCTGTGGTCAGATGAGACAAAAATTGAGGTCTTTGGCATTAACTCTACTCGTCGTTTTTGGAGGAAGAGGTGTTAGGACTGGCGGAACGCACCAAGAAAGATGTAATAGATGCGTTCGCAGTCCGGGGTCCACCGTGCAGGTGAAAACCTGCTGCTAGTAAATGGCAGCGTAATATGGCGGTGGAAGTGAACCCGGTAAAGCCACAGGTCCGCAATACCGCACTAAAGAGTGCAAGCAAGGAGTCAGCGAACACAACCCCAAGACACAGGATTGAAGTCCGATTAGACCACTTGCTGACACAACACCGCAACTGGGTGTGTTAGGCAACTATAGTAATTAGAGCACCGAAGTGCAAACTGTGCCGTGCTGGCAGACACCACTAAGAACCCAGACGTGGGTCAGGAAGCGCACTACTGGCGCGTGGCGCCGCACTGGCGGTCACAGCAATAGACGCTGATACGTGTGTGACACGTTGAGTGGTTAGTCGGGCGCTAGATAGCAGCCATACTCCATACGCGAACAGTCATACAATAGGGTAGGGGTATTTAATGAATGACTTGCACTCACAACAAACACACGTATACAATTGTACACTAGCGCATGGCCGTGCGGTCATGCGCAGTTTATATAGTTGCAGCACAGGAAGTAGCTACAGAAGTTTTGCCCTTTCAGGACCTGCCAAGAGGACCAATGGGATGTGCTGCAGTGCCTGAGCATGTGACCCTCGATCTCCAACGGGAGATCTTGCCCTGGGCATGCTCAGTGTGTGCAAATAAGGACTTAGTCCCAGAGAAGCCCGCTCGCTGCTGCCCAGCACTGGCTTTAATGGCAAAAGCTGGAGAAGCAACAGCAAGCCTAAGCACCGAGTGAGACTGAGCCAGACGCAAGGACCGTCGTCTCTGCTGAGCAGGTTTACCTGCGGCAGGAGAGGAATGGGAGACCGCAGCAGAAGCGGCCCGAGATTCCCCCTGTGCAGAAGTGGGAACTCGACCCCTAACATGGCCCCCCTCCTTGGGGCTCGCTACGTTCGAAGGCAGCAATGAGCTGCGGAGCCCGAATGTGCTCAGCAGGCTCCCAGGATCTATCCTCAGAACCGTAACCCCTCCAGTCCACCAAATAAAATTTTTTGCCACGAACCACCTTGTACCCCAAGATAGCGTTCACCTCGTAATCGTCCGTAGACGAACCCGACTTCCCAGTAGATGACTCAGAAAACTGGGACATGTACACGGGCTTAAGGAGGGACACATGAAAGGTGTCGGTGATACCTAGGTGTGGAGGAAGGGCTAGACGGTAAACCACAGGATTAACCTGTTCGAGGACCTTAAAGGACCTAAGTAGCGAGGTGCGAACTTAGTAGACTCAACTCGCAGCCTGATGTTATGGGCGGAGAGCCACACTAAGTCACCAGGAGCAAAGGTTGGAGCGGGGCGCCGATGTGCGTCGGTGGAGGACCTCATTCTCTCCTTGGAAGCCCGAATGGCATCCTGAGTGCGATCCCAAATGTCCCGTGCCTCCACAGCCCAGTCTGCCACCCTGGAATCGGCGGAAGACACGGGCATGGGCACAGGTACCCGCGGATGCTGACCATAGTTAAGGAGGAATGGGGTCTGTCCAGTGGAGTCAGCTACAGCATTGTTAAGAGCAAACTCCGCCCACGGTAGCAAAGATGCCCAGTCATCTTGCCTAGCAGAGACAAAATTTCGCAGATATGTGACCAAGGTCTGGTTGGCTCTCTCCACCAACCCATTCGTCTCGGGATGATATGCCGAAGAGAGATTTAACTCAATACTGAGAAGACGACAAAGCTCTCTCCAGAACCGAGACGCAAACTGGGGACCCCGGTCACTGACAATTTTGTCTGGCATACCGTGAAGGCAGAAGATGTGTTTAATAAACAACGCTGCCAAGGCCCGTGCAGAAGGTAGCCGAGGAAGCGGCACCAAATGCACCATTTTAGAAAAATGGTCGGTGATTACCCAAATGATGGTACAGCCACGAGACTTGGGCAAACCCACCACAAAGTCCATCCCGACCATCTCCCAGGGCCTGTCTGCCACCGGCATAGGATATAACAATCCAGCTGGCCGTTGACGAGGAGACTTATTTTTGGCACAGGAGACACATGCCCGGACATAGTCTCCAACATCACGAACCATATGCGGCCACCAGTACATTCTCGCCAGCAACTCAGATGTCCTCTTTGCCCCAAAGTGTCCACCCACTCTGGACGAATGAGCCCAAGAGAGAACCTCCGGTCGCAAATTGATGGGAACAAAAGTCTTGCCCGGAGGCACAGACTCTAGCGAAACCGGAGCTACGGTTCTCAGACTCTCTGAAGGGACAATAAGCCGAGGCTCCTCTTCCTCCTCCTAAGTTGACACAAGGGAGCGAGAGAGAGCGTCAGCACGAATGTTCTTCTCCCCGGCGAGATAATGTAGAGTGAAGTGGAACCGGGAGAAAAACAAGGACCATCTAGCCTGACGAGAATTCAGCCGCTGGGCTGTACGCAAATAGACCAAATTTTTGTGGTCTGTGAAGACTTGGAAGGGAAACCGAGCACCTTCCAAAAGATGTCTCCACTCCGAAAAGGCCAACTTCATTGCTAGCAACTCCCTGTCCCCGATGGAGTAATTTCTCTCCGCTGGTGTGAAGGTCTTTGAGAAGAAGAAGCATGGATGCTTCTGACCTTGAGCATCCTTTTGATAGAGGACTGCTCCAGCACCAACGGATGAGGCATCCACCTCCATAAGGAATGGCTTATCCACATCGGGACTATGTAAGATGGGAGCGCTAGCAAAATGGGACTTTATAGAAGTGAAGGCCTTGGAGACCTCTTCCGACCACAATTTGGGATTCGCTCCCTTCTTGGTGAGGGATACCAAGGGAGCTACCAAAGTTGAGAAGTGGGGGATGAACTGGCGATAGTAATTTATGAACCCCATAAAGCGCTGCACCGCTTTAAGAGAATGGGGTTCCTGCCAGTCCATCACAGCCTGTAGTTTGGCAGGATCCATAGCCAATCCCTGGGCCGAGATGATATAGCCCAGGAAAGGTAAGGACTCCTGCTCAAACACACACTTCTCCAACTTAGCATAAAGGGAATTCGCCCGTAGGAGTTCGAAGACTCTGCCAACATCTCTTCGGTGGGAGTCAATATCTGGAGAGAAGATGAGGATATCATCCAGATAGACTACAACCGAGGTGGAAAGCATATCCCGGAGGATATCGTTGACAAAGTCCTGAAAAACGGCTGGGGCATTACAGAGCCCGAAGGGCATCACCAGATACTCATAGTGCCCATCCCTGGTATTAAAAGCCGTTTTCCATTCGTCCCCCTCACGGATGCGAATCAGGTTGTAGGCACCCCGCAGATCTAGTTTGGTGAAAACCTTCGCTCCCCTTAGCCTGTCAAAGAGCTCAGATATCAGGGGCAACGGGTACTTATTTTTAATGGTGATAGCATTAAGACCCCTGTAATCGATGCAAGGACGTAATTCCCCGTTCTTCTTCTGTACGAAGAAGAATCCCGCCCCTGCAGGAGACACTGACTTCCTAATGAACCCTCTTGCCAAATTCTCCTGAATATATTGAGACATAGCCTCTGTCTCTGGGAGAGAGAGGGGATATACCCTTCCCCGAGGAGGTTCAGCTCCAGGCAAGAGGTCAATAGGACAGTCGTAGGGGCGATGAGGCGGTAGAGTCTCAGCAGCCTTTTTAGAGAATACGTCAGCATAGCACCAATAGCACTTGGGAAGAGAAGAAAGGTCTGCGGGTACCTCGGTAGTAGAAACCTGTACACTCTCACTCACACACCTGCCCATACAAGACTTACTCCAACCCAAAATTCTCCCTGAGGACCACTCAATATGTGGGGAGTGGAAACGGAGCCAGGGTATTCCCAGCAAAATCTCATCCATTCCCTCGGGAAGAACAAGAAGGGAAATAATCTCCTGGTGGGAAGGGGACATGGACAGCGAGAATGGAACTGTCTGGTGTGTGATTTGCAGTGGAAGTGTCGCCCCATTCACAACTCTAACTGTAACAGGTTTGGCGAGCATGACTAGTGGTATAGCGTGGCGCAGAGCAAAAGCAGAGGACATGAAGTTTCCCTCTGCTCCTGAATCCACACAAAGCTCGACTGATAGAGTGGAGGAGCCTAACAGGATTGTCCCTTTAAAGGACAGTTTGGAGGAAAATGCAGCTGTGTCTAGTGAACCTCCCCAATGGTTACTAGATGCGATCGTTTCCCGACCGCCGTGGACATTTATTGGCGTAATGTCCTAGTTGATGAAAGTTTTTGCAAACCATGAGTACTCGAGCGGCCTGAGACTTAGGTCCCGCTCGAGAAACCTCCATGGCCTCATGGGAGTCGGACGCCAAGACAGGAGATTTTAGAGGTTTGGCGAAGGTGGGAGCCAGCCGAAACCTCTGCCTACACTGGGTTCGCTCTAACCTCCGCTCGTGAAAACGGAGGTCGATGCGGGTAGATACAGAAATAAGCTCCTCCAGTGTGGCGGGTATCTCCCTGGTGGCCAAGGCGTCCTTCACGTGGTCTGCCAGTCCCCTCCAGAACACCGGAATAAGAACTTTGTCTCGCCACTCTAACTCTGAAGCTAGAGTCCGGAACTGGATGGCAAACTGGCTGACCACGGACGAGCCCTGAGTAATAGTCAACAACTGGAGCGCGGTATCGTGGGTAACATGAGGTCCTAAAAAGACCTGCTTCAGAGCGTCCAGGAAGAGAGGAGCACTCTGTACCACACGATCATCTCGCTCCCAAAGTGGCGTTGCCCACTCCAACGCCCTGCCCGACAAGAGAGATAGAATAAATCCCACTCTCGCCTGTTCCGTAGGGAAACGTGACGCCAGGAGCTCAAGGTGTATGGAGCACTGGCTCACGAATCCGCGACATAGTTTACTGTCGCCAGCAAACTTGTCAGAAAGCGGGAGACGGGATAAAGTCGGAGCAGGGGTGGCAGCGGACAATCTGGCTGCGGCTACACTTGCAGCTTGAATAGCGACAGCAGTGACATCCACAGCTGAGGTTGAACGCTCAAGAGCCGCCAACCTTCCCTCCAGCTGCTGGATGTACCGCTGTAAATGCTGATCGTCCGCCATTTACTAGCCAGACCCTGGCGCTAGTGTTCTGTTAGGACTGGCGGAACGCACCAAGAAAGATGTAATAGATGCGTTCGCAGTCCGGGGTCCACCGTGCAGGTGAAAACCTGCTGCTAGTAAATGGCAGCGTAATATGGCGGTGGAAGTGAATCCGGTAAAGCCACAGGTCCGCAATACCGCACTAAAGAGTGCAAGCAAGGAGTCAGCGAACACAACCCCAAGACACAGGATTGAAGTCCGATTAGACCACTTGCTGACACAACACCGCAACTGGGTGTGTTAGGCAACTATAGTAATTAGAGCACCGAAGTGCGAACTGTGCCGTGCTGGCAGACACCACTAAGAACCCAGACGTGGGTCAGGAAGCGCACTACTGGCGCGTGGCGCCGCACTGGCGGTCACAGCAATAGACGCTGATACGTGTGTGACACGTTGAGTGGTTAGTCGGGCGCTAGATAGCAGCCATACTCCATACGCGAACAGTCATACAATAGGGTAGGGGTATTTAATGAACGACTTGCACTCACAACAAACACACGTATACAATTGTACACTAGCGCATGGCCGTGCGGTCATGCGCAGTTTATATAGTTGCAGCACAGGAAGTAGCTACAGAAGTTTTGCCCTTTCAGGACCTGCCAAGAGGACCAATGGGATGTGCTGCAGTGCCTGAGCATGTGACCCTCGATCTCCAACGGGAGATCTTGCCCTGGGCATGCTCAGTGTGTGCAAATAAGGACTTAGTCCCAGAGAAGCCCGCTCGCTGCTGCCCAGCACTGGCTTTAATGGCAAAAGCTGGAGAAGCAACAGCAAGCCTAAGCACCGAGTGAGACTGAGCCAGACGCAAGGACCGTCGTCTCTGCTGAGCAGGTTTACCTGCGGCAGGAGAGGAATGGGAGACCGCAGCAGAAGCAGCCCGAGATTCCCCCTGTGCAGAAGCGGGAACTCGACCCCTAACAAGAGGAATGCTGCCTATGACCCAAAGAACTTCATCCCCACTGTCAAGCATGGAAGTGGGAACATTATACTTTGGGGGTGTTTCTCTGCTAAGGGCACAGGACAACTTCACTGCATCAACGGGACAATGGATGGAGCCATGTACCAAAAGATCTTGAGTGACAACCTCCTTCCCTCCACCAGGACATTAAAAACATGTTGTGGCTGGGCCTTCCAGCAAGACAATGACCCAAAACATACAGCCAAGGCAACAAAGGAGTGGCTCAAAAAGAAGCACATTAAAGTCATGGAATGGCCTGGCCAGTCTCCAGACCTTTAATCCCATAGAAAACTTATGGAGTGAGTTGAAGCTCTGAGTTGCCAAGCGAAAGCCTCAAAATCTTAATGATTTAAAGATGATCTGCAAAGAGGAGTGGAACAAAATTCCTCCTGACACGTGCGCAAACCTCATCATCAACTACAAAAAATATCTGACTGCTGTGCTTGCCAACAACGGTTTTGAAACCAAGTATTAAGTCTTGTTTGCCAGAGGGATCAAATACTTATTTCGTACTACAAAATGCAAATAAATTTATATATTTTATACAATGTGATTTTCTGGATTTTATTTTTGATATTTTATCTCTCAATGTCAAAATGTACCTACCCTTAAAATTATAGACGGTTCATGTCTTTGTCAGTGGACAAACTTACAAAATCAGCAAGGGATCAAATATTTATTTCCCCCACTGTATATATTATGCCTACATTAGCATTTCTGTCCTGCATCTGGTGGGGGCATGTGTGTCTTTGTTCCTCTCTGCAGAGGGCATCTGTAGTGCACAGCCCTGTGGACAGGCTGGAGACTGGGATTCTGAAATTATCTTGATTCTTTCAGCTAAACACAAATGTTTAAGGGGGAGGGTGTGAACACTTCTGGCCATCCAGGGGGTCGATCCCAGGAGAGGGATTAGAATAAGCCACATGTTAGTGATGTGTTGGTGCTGTGACATAGAGGTGAGAGGATCTTTTGCTCAGATCCTAGTGCCCAAGCATGGATGGCCTTTGGAGATTGGAGATCTTTTGCAGAGTGAAGCTGGTTATACGTGCTACAGTCGTGATATCCGTCATCTGGAGTAACATAGACTGTGACTGCAGACTATACCAGCGAGAATTATCAAAAGCTGTGGGACAACCAAAAGTCGGGAGACAGTGAGTATCACCTGTTATGGGGACAGCAGAACTACTGATCCCGAGTTGGGATCTTGTGGACTGGGAACATTGTATTGTGACCATCAACCCAGAATTGTTGCAAGACCATGGACGTAACAAATAAAAAATAGTTGTATCATTAACCTGCCTGGGATATTATTGCAACCAACAATCTTACATCTTCACACGCAACATGGTGCTACATATAATAGGAGATACTATGTAACAAGAGGACATAATATAATACTGGATGGAGCTACAGTGCCTTCCGAAAGTATTCAGCTCCCTGGAACTTTTCAAACTTTTCCCACATATCATGCTTCAAACATAAAGATACCAAATGTAAATTTTTGGTGAAGAATCAACAACAAGTGGAACACAATTGTGAAGTTAAACGAAATTTATTGCTTATTTTAAATTTTTGTGGAAATACAAAAACTGAAAAGTGGGGCGTGTGATTACAGCTACAAGTTGCTTGGGCTATGTCTCTATCAGTTTTGTACATCAAGAGACTGAAATTCTTGCCCATTCTTCCTTGGCAAACAGCTCGAGCTCAGTGAGGTTTGATGGAGATCGTTGGCGAACAGCAGTTTTCAGCTCTTTTCACAGATTCTCGATTGGATTGAGGTCTGGACTTTGACTTGGCCATTCTAACACCTGGATATGTTTCTTTGTGAACCATTCTATTGTAGATTTTGCTTTATGTTTGCGATCAATGTCTTGTTGGAAGACAAATCTCCGTCCCAGTCTCAGGTCTTTTGCAGACTCCAACAGGTTTTCTTCAAGAATGGTCCTGTATTTGGCTCCATCCATCTTCCCATCAATTTTAATCATCTTCCCTGTCCCTGCTGAAGAAAAGCAGGCCCAAACCCTGATGCTGCCACCACCATGTTTGACAGTGGGGATGGTGTGTTCAGGGTGATGAGCTGTGCTGCCTTTACGCCAAACATATCATTTGGCATTGTTGCCAAAAAGTTAAATTTTGGATTCATCTGACCAGAGCAGCTTCTTCCACATGTTTGGTGTGTCTCCCATGTGGCTTGTTGCAAACTTAAAATGACACTTTTTATGGATATCTTTGAGAAATGGCTTTCTTCTTGTCACTCTTCCATAAAGGCCAGATTCATGCGGTGTACAACTGATTGTTGTCCTATGGACAGACTGTCCCACTTTAGCTGTAGATCTCTGCAGTTCATCCAGAGTGATCATGGACCTCTTGGCTGCATCTGTGATCAGTCTTCTCCTTGTTTGAGATGAAAGTTTAGAGGGACGGCCGGGTCTTGGTAGATTTGCAGTGGTATGATACTCCTTCCATTTCAATATGATCGCATGCACAGTGCTCCTTGGGATGTTTCACATTTTGGAAATCATTTTGTATCCAAACCTGGCTTTAAACATCTCCACAACAGTATCACGGACCTGCCTGTTTTGTTCCTTGGTCTTCATGATGCTCTCTGTGCTTCAAACAGAACCCTGAGACTATCACAGAGAAGCTGCATTTATACAGAGACTTGATTACACACAGGTGGATTATATTTATCATCATTAGGCATTGAGGACAACATTGGATCATTCAGAGATCCACAATGAACTTCTGGAATGAGGTGCTGCACTGAAAGTAAAGGTGGCCGAGTAATATTGCACGCGTACTTTTCATTTTTTGAATTTCCACAAAAATTTAAAATAAGCAATACATTTTGTTCAACTTCACAATTGTGTTCCACTTGTTATTGATTCTTCACCAAAAATTTACATTTGGTATCTTTATGTTTGAAGCATGATATGTGGGAAAAGGTTGAAAAGTTCCAGGGAGCCAAATACTTTTGCAAGGCACTGTATATACTCTATAATAAATTGAATGCTTTGTAATAAGGGACAAACATTTTTTATAACAACAGGAGATACTATATAATATGGGACAAATCGCTCAGTGTGCATTATTTAACAGAGCAAAGTAAACAACTGCTGATCGGTAATGGTTTATCAGTTGGTGGTTGTTTAATGATGCCAGAGGGTCTGTGTATAATGTACCACTATACAGTTCCTCTATACTGAAGCTCTTCCAACGACTTCCCTTTAAGTACTGTATTGTTATTTCTTTGTGAGTCCCTTTTTTGCTTTTTTACAGAGTCATTGGAGACTCACTTTTCAATATACTTTTCATCGCTGACATTTATTTTATGCTAACTTATGCTAACAATGGGTCCGATATCAACTTTGAAGCCTTTCTTACTTACTGTTTTTCCCTTTTTACAGTGTGACATACCATCGGCTCTTAAGTGAATTGCTTGGCAGCCTCTAGAAATCGGTTTTCCTGTGTGAGGAAACATAATGACCTTTAGAGCAACAGTGACCATTTAGATATCCTTAAAGTAACAGTACTCTGTTTCATGGGATTAGGAGCAATACCCACTCACTGGACGGAATTTCTATATACTCATTTATTGTGACATTTCACAATGATTTTTGCTGCATTTTGTATATACTTTAGTTTGAATTAATTTTGACTGCTATCATATGATGTTTATTAGTATGATTGATTCTTTATAATTTTTATTTGTTTCATAATATTAGAAAAAATATGTGGCAATCACGATTGCGTTCTAAATAGAAAGAGTCCTTTATTCCATGTGAAGGTAACAGGACAAGAACTGTCACATGCAGGATACATGTATATCCGGGATGTTGGATTTTGTAAAATTTTTGTTTAACTCAACCTACTAGGGCCACTAAACCACAGCATGTATTGTTGCTAAGTCAGTCACAAAGCACTGCAGTCATAGGCCTATACATTATGTGACACATAGTTCAGGACCATCCTGCGGTTTAGACCACTGATCAGCTGCAGTGGCTGCACATGCTTTATATCTGCCTCTAGTGCTGAGAGTCTCTTATTGCTGCTATTGTAACCAATATTAGATTTCTGTGAAACCTTTTAGGCCTGTGTGAGTCACTGAGTGGGATACCATCACCATTTTTAAGGGTAGTATCATTATTATTATTTATTGTTATAGCGCCATTTATTCCATGGCGCTTTACATGTGAGGAGGGGTATGTTAGGGTTGGCGGAACGCACCAAGTATATAGTTTATTAGATGGAATTGGTGCGTTCGAAACCCGGGATCCACCGTGCAGGAAAGTACCTGCTGCTAAGTAAGACGGACTATATGGCGGTACTATAAGTATACATACAAGGGTTAACTTCACCCTGCGTGAAGGAAGCGATCCTGTTGCGTCACAGGACCGCGGTACCGCACATAGAGCGCGAGCAATAAGTCAGCGAACACAACCCCAAACTAGGATTGAAGTCCAATTAGACCACTGCTGGCACAACACCGCAACTGGGTGTGTAAGGAAACTATTGAAATAGTAAATAAAGGCACGAGAGTGCGTGCGGTGCCGCACTAATGGACGCCGCTAACCACCCAGGCTCGGGTAAGGAAAGCGCACGGCGCCGTACAGGCGGTCACAACAACTAGACGCTGTTATGTGTGTTTTGTGCTGATGGCTAGTCGGGCGCTAGATAGCTACCATCATCCGCAAACAGACAACAACACTAGGGAGGGATACTTAGGAGCTTTCATCCTTCGACATACATCCATCTACACACACACATATATATTCAAGACAATACTAGCCCTTTCAGGACCTTCCAGAAGGACCAATGGAAAGTGCTGCAGTACCTGAGCATGTGACCGAACATGTGGCCCTCGACCTCCAATGAGAGACCCTGCCCTGGGCATGCTCAGTGTGAGTAAACAAGGACTTAGTCCCAGAGAGGCTCGCTCGCCGCAGATCAGTGCAGGGTACCATAGGAAAGCCAGAAAAGGCAGTAGTGACCCTATGCACCGAATCAGCCTCAGCGAGACGCTGGGAGCAACGTCTCCGCTGAGCAGAGCCCACTGCGGCCGATACCGAATGGGAGACCGCAGCAGACACGGATCGAGATTCCCCCTGTGCAGCAGAGGAAACTCGACTCCTAACATTACCCCCCCTCCTAGGGCCCCCCCTCCTTGAGCCTCACTACGCTCAAAAGCTGCGATAAGCAGCGGAGCCCGAATGTGCTCCACAGGCTCCCAGGTTCTATCCTCTGGGCCGTGACCCTTCCAGTCCACCACATAAAATTTCTTGCCACGTACCACCTTGCACCCCACAATAGCATTCACCTCAAACTCATCCGTGGATGAACCCGATGTCCCAGCAGATGACTCAGAAAACCGGGACAAATGAACGGGCTTTAAGAGGGAAACGTGGAAAGTATCGGTGATACCAAGGCGTGGAGGAATAGCCAAACGGTAGACCACAGGGTTGACCTGTTCCAGAACCTTAAACGGACCAATGTAGCGAGGAGCAAACTTAGTGGACTCAACTCGCAGCCTGATGTTACGGGCGGAGAGCCACACTAAGTCGCCAGGAGCAAAGACCGGAGCGGGGCGCCGGTGTGTATCAGCCGAAACCCTCATTCTCTCCTTGGAGGCCCGGATGGCATCCTGTGTGCGGTCCCAGATGTCACGTGCCTCCACCGCCCAGTCTGCCACCCTAGAATCGGTGGATGACACGGGCATGGGCACAGGGACACGCGGATGCTGGCCGTAATTAAGGAGAAAAGGAGTTTGACCAGTGGAATCGGCTACGGCGTTGTTCAAGGCAAATTCCGCCCATGGTAGCAAAGATGCCCAGTCATCCTGCCTAGCAGAGACGAAATGTCGCAAATATGTCACCAGAGTCTGGTTGGTTCTCTCCACCAACCCATTCGTCTCGGGATGGTATGCAGAGGAGAGATTTAACTCTATGCTGAGTAAACGGCAGAGCTCTCTCCAAAACCGAGATGCGAACTGGGGACCCCGATCGCTGACAATCTTATCAGGCATACCATGCAATCGGAAAACGTGTTTAATGAACAACACCGCCAAGGCCCGTGCTGAGGGTAACCGAGGAAGCGGCACCAAATGCACCATCTTGGAGAAATGGTCGGTGACAACCCAAATAATGGAGCAGCCACGCGACTTGGGTAGACCCACCACAAAGTCCATCCCGACCATCTCCCAGGGCCTGTCTGCTACCGGTAGAGGGTAAAGCAACCCAGCAGGCCGTTGCCGAGGAGACCGATTCTGGGCGCAAGAAATGCACGCCTGAATATAGTCCTTGACATCTCGGGCCATATGCGGCCACCAGTATGTTCTCGCCAGAAGCTCAGATGTCCTCTTGGTCCCAAAATGCCCACCCACTCTGGAGGAGTGAGCCCAAGAGAGAACCTCCGGTCGCAAGTTAGCTGGTACGAAAGTCTTGCCCGGGGGCACAGACTCTAGCGAAACCGGAGCTACAGTTCTCAGGCTCTCAGAAGGGACAATAAGCCGAGGCTCCTCCTCCTCCGATGACACCACGGAGCAGGAGAGAGCGTCAGCACGAACGTTCTTCTCCCCGGAGAGGAAATGGAGAGTAAAATGGAACCGGGAGAAGAACAGGGGCCATCTAGCCTGGCGAGAATTCAGCCGCTGGGCCGTTTGCAGATACACCAAGTTCTTGTGGTCAGTGAAGACTTGAAAGGGAAAGCGAGCTCCCTCCAAGAGATGTCTCCACTCCGAAAAAGCCAACTTCATGGCCAGCAACTCCCTGTCCCCGATGGAATAATTCCTCTCCGCTGGTGTGAAGGTCTTGGAGAAGAAAAAGCAAGGATGCTTCCGACCTTGAGCATCCTTTTGGAAAAGGACTGCTCCAGCACCAACGGATGAGGCATCCACCTCCAAGATAAATGGCTTATCAACATCGGGGCGATGTAGGATGGGAGCGCTAGCGAAGTGTGACTTGATCGAGAGAAAGGCTTTGGAGACCTCCTCTGACCACAACTTGGGATTTGCTCCCTTCTTGGTGAGGGCAACCAAGGGAGCTACCAAAGTTGAGAAGTGTGGAATGAACTGGCGATAATAATTAATGAACCCCATAAAGCGCTGGACCGCTTTAAGGGAATGGGGTTCCTGCCAGTCCATTACAGCCTGTAGCTTGGCAGGATCCATAGCCAAACCCTGGGCAGAGATGATATAACCAAGGAAAGGCAAGGACTCCTGCTCAAACACACACTTCTCCAACTTGGCATAGAGGGAGTTTGCCCGTAAGAGGTCGAAGACTTTGCGAACATCTCTCCGATGGGAGTCAATATCTGGAGAGAAGATGAGAATATCATCCAGATAGACTACGACCGAGGTGGTGAGCATATCCCGGAAGATGTCGACTTGGATCCCGCTCGTGTCACCTCTAAGGCCTCATGTGACTCGGACGCCTGGACTGGAGATTCCAAAGGTTTGGCGAAGGTGGGAGCCAGCCGAAACCTCTGCCTACACTGGGCTCGCTCCAACCTTCGCTCGTGAAAACGAAGGTCTATGCGAGTAGATATGGCTATGAGCTCCTCCAGTGTGGCGGGAATCTCCCTAGTAGCCAAAGCGTCTTTCACATGGTCAGCCAGCCCCCTCCAAAATACGGGAATGAGGGTTTTATCTGACCATTCCAACTCAGACGCTAATGTCCGGAAGAGAACAGCAAAATGGCTGACCGTGGTTGAACCCTGAGTCAAAGCCAGCAGCTGGAGCGCTGTATCATGGGTGACTTGAGGTCCTAAAAAGACCTGTTTCAGAGAGTCCAGAAACCGAGGAACACTCCGCACCACATGATCGCTGCGCTCCCACAGCGGCATAGCCCACTCCAACGCTCTGTCCGACAAGAGGGAGATTATGAATCCCACCTTTGCCCGCTCAGTAGGGAAACGTGCAGCCAGGAGCTCGAGGTGTATACCACATTGGCTCACGAAACCCCTACAGGACTTACTGTCCCCAGAGTATCTCTCAGGCAAAGGAAGGTGAGATAGGGTCGGAACAGAGGTGGCAGTGGGTAAAGCTGCTGCAGCCACGCTAGCAGCCTGAACAGCTATTGCGGTAACATCCACCGCCGAGGTTGCACGCTCAAGAGACGCCAACCGGCCCTCCAGCAGCTGGATGTACCCCAGCAATCGCTGTTCATCCGCCATTACTTAGCCAGATCCTGGTGCTAGTATTCTGTTAGGGTTGGCGGAACGCATCAAATATATAGTTTATTAGATGGAATTGGTGCGTTCGCAACCCGGGATCCACCGTGCAGGAAAGTACCTGCTGCTAAGTAAGACGGACTATATGGCGGTACTATAAGTATACATACAAGGGTTAACTTCACCCTGCGTGAAGGAAGCGATCCTGTTGCGTCACAGGACCGCGGTACCGCACATAGAGCACGAGCAATAAGTCAGTGAACACAACCCCAAACTAGGATTGAAGTCCGATTAGACCACTGCTGGCACAACACCGCAACTGGGTGTGTAAGGAAACTATTGAAATAGTAAATAAAGGCACGAGAGTGTGTGCGGTGCCGCACTAACGGACGCCGCTAACCACCCAGGCTTGGGTAAGGAAAGCACACAGCGCCGTACAGGCGGTCACAACAACTAGACGCTGTTATGTGTGTTTTGTGCTGATGGCTAGTCGGGCGCTAGATAGCTACCATCATCCGCAAACAGACAACAACACTAGGGAGGGATACTTAGGAGCTTTCATTCTTCTACATACATCCATCTACACACACACATATATATTCAAGACAATACTAGCGCATGGCCGTGCGGTCATGCGCAGTTTATATAGTTGCAGCACAGGAAGCTGCTACTGAAGTTTTTGCCCTTTCAGGACCTTCCAGAAGGACCAATGGAAAGTGCTGCAGTACCTGAGCATGTGACCGAACATGTGGCCCTCGACCTCCAATGGGAGACCCTGCCCTGGGCATGCTCAGTGTGAGTAAACAAGGACTTAGTCCCAGAGAGGCTCGCTCGCCGCAGATCAGTGCAGGGTACCATAGGAAAGCCAGAAAAGGCAGTAGTGACCCTATGCACCGAATCAGCCTCAGCGAGATGCTGGGAGCGACGTCTCCGCTGAGCAGAGCCCACTGCCGCCGATACCGAATGGGAGACCGCAGCAGACACGGATCGAGATTCCCCCTGTGCAGCAGAGGAAACTCGACTCCTAACAGGGTATACATAATAAAAACAAGTACAATAATCTTAAACAATACAAGTCACAACTGGTACAGGAGGAATGAGGACCCTGCCCGCGAAGGCTCACAATCTACAAAGGATGGGTGAGAATGCAGTAGGCGAGGGTAGAGGAGGTCGTGCAGCGGTTTGGTCGATCGGTGGTTACTGCAGGTTATAGGCTTGTCAGAAGAGGTGGGTCTTCAGGCTCTTTTTGAAGGTTTCGATGGTAGGCGAGAGTCTGATGTGTTGTGGTAGACTCCAGGCCTCGAGGGCCGCCAACAGTGCAGGTTTTCAGGATTTCTTTAGTATTGCATCAGTGGTAATGTGATCATCTGCACAGGTGATGATTCCAACCCCTGTGCAATACTAAGGAAATCCTGAAAACCTGCACTGTTGGCGGCCCTCGAGGCCTGGAGTTGGGGACCACTGTGGTAGAGGGTTCCAGAGTAGGGGGGATGCGCGAGAGAAATCTTGTATGCGATTGTGGGAAGAGGAGATAAAAGGGGAGTAGAGAAGGAGATCTTGCGAGGATCGGAGGTTGTGTGCAGGAAAGTTCCGGGAGACGAAGTCACAGATGTATGGAGGAGACAGGTTGTGGATGGCTTTGTATGTCATGGTTAGGGTTTTGTACTGGAGTCTCTGGGCAATGGGGAGCCAGTGAAGGGATTGACAGAGGGGAGAAGCTGGGGAATAGCGGGGGGACAGGTGGATTAGTCGGGCAGCAGAGTTTAGAATAGCTTGGAGGGGTGCGAGAGTGTTCGAGGGGAGGGCACAGAGCAAGAGGTTGCAGTAGTCAAGGCGAGAGATGATGAGGGCATGGACTAGGGTTTTTGCAGATTCTTGGTTGAGGAATGAACGGAGTCGTAGTAGGCAAAACATCCCAAACTGATCCTATAATATACTGCCTAGAAACATAGTCATATTTTAATGATATGATAACACATTTAAGTTAAGCATAGATATGAGTTAATAAATTTCAGTTATTCCGCCATCCAAGGCTAGCTGATCCCTTGCTCTTGAGAAAAGGTTCCATATCAAAACCTAGAAAAGCATGTATACTGTACATTGAAGGGCAAAAATAAACTTCTAAGTGAATACTGATATGTTTTACACACAAAAAAGAGTTATTTTTGGAGGTGCTGTCCATTCTCTTTTTTGGTACAGAGATATGTTTTAGTTTTGTTTCAGAAAAATGAAGCCCCACCAACATAAGGATATATAAAGAAATTAATCAGCTGTGAATTTAAGACCTAAAAATGACATGCAGATAAGAGGCTGGAATTCACTTCAAGGGTTTTGTGTATAAATAACATTATTACATTGAATAATGCATAACTGATAGATGAAAAGAAAAACAGTTTTTTACAATCTGTCAGGTATGATATGTTTCTCCTTGTTGTCTTAGGCCTCTTTCACACTTCCGTCTTTCAACTCCCGTCACAATCTGTCGGTTTTTTTTTGAGAATGCAGGATCCTGCATTTTCCCATAGACTTGTATTAGCGACGGATTGTGACGGATGGCCATCCGTTTCATCCATCTTTCAATGGATCCTGCATAAAAAAAGGTCCGCAGGGCAGAGAAAACATTCAGAGGAACGTTTTTTCTGCACGTCAGAAAATCGGTCAGCGACGCATCCTGCGCTGCCCGTCACTGGCTACAATGGAAGCCTATGGGCGCAGGATGTGTCGCTGCCTGTGAAAAGCAGGAATCCAGCGACAGGTCCCGCCTTTTCAAAGAGAGCATATGTGGAAGAATTTCCCTGAAATTCTCTCTCTCCCGCTCTTTCTCTTTTTACTATTAATGCTGCCTATGCAGCATCAATAGTAACAAAATAGATTGTGAAAAATAATTTTAAAAAAAATCGCAATATTCTCACCTGGTTTGTGTTGTGTATGCGTTTTCGCAGCGGAAAACTGCTGCGAAGACGCATACACAACAGGTGCTCATAGGCTTGACGGGTCCATCAGAAAGACGGGGCCAGTGCACCCGTTTTCCACAATCTGCACAGGATCCATCTTTTCAACGTCTTGACGGATCCTGTGCAGATTTGGAAGATGGAAGTGTGAAAGAAGCCTTAAGTGTTTCCTCTTCTAATATGGATAGGGTTTGTAATGGTGTTTGAATACTGCATTACAACACACTTATGGGATTCACTGGGGTAAGTTTTGCCAAAAGATAGTTGTCATTTTCACAAAGCTACATATTTTGTACTCTGATGATTAGGTTGTAAGGTCACCATGGGATGGCAATGCCATCTGTGAGCTTATTACTACCACATCTTCACAAACCCTTAATGCTTGAGTTCTGCTTGAACTTTTGCAGAACAATACAAGGTGACACTATATTGTGACTGCTTGCTAACTACAACAGAGATAGTGTCAGTCTTTTTCTTTCCGTCTCTTCTATCAACTTAAGGTACCTTCACACTCAGCAACTTTACAACGAGAACGACAGCAATCCGTGATGTTGCAGCATCCTGGATAGCGATCTCGTTGTGTTTGACACACAGCAGCGATCAGGATCCCGCTGTGACATCGCTGGTCGTAGCTAGAAGGCCAGAACTTTATTTGGTTGTCAGGTCGGCGTGTATCATCATCTTTGACATCAAAAGCAACGACGCCAGCAACATTTTACATGGAGCTAACAACCAGCGAGAACGATAAGTGAGTCGCCGTTACGTCACTGGATCGCTCCTGCATCGTTCTGGAGCTGCTGTGTTTGACGTCTCTACAGCGACCTAAACAGCGATGCTGCAGCGATCGGCTCGTTGTCTATATCGCTGCAGCGTCGCTGAGTGTGACGGTACCTTTAGGAACTGATTTCATCTTTTGTACCTAATAAACTTATGTAAATAACAGATGATAGATACATAGATAGATAGATAGATAGATAGATAGATAGTGAAACAATAAAGAAGATATGGCACTCACCCCCGAAGATGCTGTGCTTAGAATCCTTTATTCGCTGCGAGCACCAATCAGGTACACATGGAGAGGCAGCAGGGAATGAACAGGAGAGGGTGCGGGGAACCGGTCAGGACTACGGCCTTTTCGCGCTGTGCGCTTCAACGGGTCCAGGTGCAAAATACACATATGTCACTTCCTTTTGATGGAATGGACAATCACGTGAACAGAACATACAATCAAGTGAAAAGTTAAAAACGTTCAATTTGCATGTAGAAATGCGTACAAAGACATAATATAGCTAGTTTAACGCTATCAATGGGCTGTATATATATTACTATCAGAAACATAATGTTATAAAAAAAAACATCATGTTATAAAAAAAACGCCATGTCAAGTTTGTCATTGAGCCCAATGGGGCCTGTGGCATTAGTATCCAGAATCCACCTGGCTTCATGCTGAAGCAGAATTTTATTACGATCGCCGCCTTGGTGGGGAGTTTTTACAATTTCCAAGCCGGCGAAACGCAGGACATCCGGATTAGCCCCATGTGTATTTTTTACATGTTCTATTAATCGCAGGGAGCCTTTTCCAGTTGAAATTGATCTATGGTGTTCCCGGAACCTGGTAATTAACGGGCGGATGGTTTTCCCGATATAAAAGAAAAGACATGGACAAAAAATAATGTAGACCACATATTTGCTCCAACATAAAATAAAATCACGGACAGTATGTGTTATGGAACCTATGCGCAACGGATTTGATGTTAAATGAAAGTGGCAATAATTACAGTTCCCACATTTATAATTTCCTCTAGGTCGGGACATTTCTAGCCAGTTTTGACTTTCTGATAGAAGTCGATTGTGGACCAAAAGATCTCCGATATTTCTGGTGCGTTTGTACGCAAATTGTGGTTTTAGCGACGTAATTTTAGAAAGATCCCTGTCTTTTTGTAACACATGCCAGTTTTTTCTAATCGCGGAGTAAATTACATTATCCATCTCGCTATGCGTAAAGGCGAAAGTGAATCTTTGTTCTTTTTGTACTGATCCTTTAATTTTTTTACGATTCTTTAAAAGTGCATCTTGTGACAATTTATTAACCCTGTATTCTGCTTCCGTTAAAATATTAAGAGGGTACTCTCTTTTTAAGAATCCCGACTTAAGCTCAGTAAGTTGCTCTTTAAGAATTAAGTCATTGTTGTTGCTTTTTCTATTCCGAACCATCTGACTGTACGGAATACATTTTTTTGTTCGTATGGGGTGCGCACTAATAAAGTGAAGCATGTTATTCGTTGCAGTGGATTTTTTATATACCCGAGTGATGAGTTCACCGTTGGAGATATTGATATTAACGTCGAGGAATTCTAACTGGTTTTCACCGAAAGTGGACGTAAACCGCATGTTTTCTTTGTTCACACAATTAATGTGTGCTACGAAATTATCAAACTCGCATTTAGAACCGTCCCAAATCATAAAAATGTAATCCGCAAATCGTACATAAAATTTCATGTGTCTCAAAAACGGATTAGCGATCGATGTGATGTACTCTTCCTAGAACGCGGCCAGGAATAAATTCGCAAAAACGCACGCGACGGGCGTGCCCATGGCCGTACCGGTACATTGCAAAAACCATCTGTCCATGAATTTAAAAGCGTTATGCGATAGTACAAAATCCAGGCTTTCTATAACAAAAGCAATAAAGTTAGGGTCTTTTTCCGTATTGCATACAATTTTCTTGATGGCCTCCAGACCTTTCTTATGTGGAATACGGGTGTATAGGCTAACAATGTCTATGGAAGCAAGGGAAAACCCAGGTTGCCAGTCTATGATTTTCAGGGCTCACAAAAAATCTCCAGAGTCCTTTACAAAAGATGGAATTTTCTCTAAAAGAGGGTTTAGAAGCCAATCTAAAAATTGAGATAATGGCTCTGTTAGAGACTCGTTCCCAGAAATTATAGGGCCTCCTGGGGGGTGCGTGGCATTTTTATGCATTTTTGGGAGGCTATACCAATGTGGTATTTTTGGATGTTCTGGTAGAAGTTTTTCTGCTCTTTTCTTAGATAAAGCCCCATTTACCACAAATTTATTCAACAGAGAGCGTAATTTTTCTCTGAATTTCATCGTCAGATTACTATCTAATGGTAAATATGTAGATCTGTCATTAAGTTGAGATAAAGCTTCAGCTATATAATAAAGGTACCTTCACACATAACGATATTGTTAACGATATTGTTGCTTTTTGTGACGTAGCAACGATATCGTTAATAAAATCGTTATGTGTGACAGCGACCAACGATCAGGCCCCTGCTGGGAGATCGTTGGTCGCTGAAGAAAGTCCAGAACTTTATTTCGTCGATGGATCTCCCTGCTGACATCGCTGGATCGGCGTGTGTGACACCGATCCAGCGATGTCTTCACTGGTAACCAGGGTAAACATCGGGTAACTAAGCGCAGGGCCGCGCTTAGTAACCCGATGTTTACCCTGGTTACCATGCTAAAAGTAAAAAAAACAAACACTACATACTTACCTACCGCTGTCTGTCCCCGGCACTCTGCTCTGCACTCCTCCTGTACTGGCTGTGAGCGTCGGTCAGCCGGAAAGCAGAGCGGTGACGTCACCGCTCTGCTTTCCGGCCGCTGTGCTCACACAGACAGTACAGGAGGAGTGCAGAGCACAGCGCTGGAGGACAGACAGCGGTAGGTAAGTATGTACTGTTTGTTTTTTTTACTTTTAGGATGGTAACCAGGGTAAACATCGGGTTACTAAGCGCGGCCCTGCGCTTAGTTACCCGATGTTTACCCTGGTTACCGGCATCGTTGGTCGCTGGAGAGCGGTCTGTGTGACAGCTCTCCAGCGACCAAACAGCGACGCTGCAGTGATCCGGATCGTTGTCGGTATCGCTGCAGCGTCGCTTAATGTGAAGGGGCCTTAACTTTTATCCAAGATAATGATATTCCCCCCCTTATCTGCTTTTCTTATAACCACGTCCTTCCACCGTTGCATTTCCCATAGGGCTTTTTCTTCATTTGGAGTTAAGTTCTTTTTTAGGTTCTCTGTATATGATAGCCTCAACATCTTTCAGGACTAGATCGTGAAATAAGTCTATTGAATTTCCTGGGGAAACAGTTGGCATATAGCTAGAATGAATTCCCCCCTAAAAGGGTTCGATCAATGTTTGAACAATATCTTGCTTCCTCAGTTGATCATCCTCATCAAATTCCTCATTTAAATAAACGAATATCATCAATTTCTTTAGTTTCAGATGTTGGAAAAGCCATAAAGCCCAGATTTCCTATCACAGCAGGCTTTTCCGTTGTTGGTACAGCCGTCGCCTGCGGTGTCGAATCTCTATTAACGAATTTTTTGTGTAAATGAATTTTCCTCACGCTTTTAAACAGGTCTATTTTAAAATTAGTTAAATTGAAGCGCTCAGGTAAACAAAAGTTTAACCCCATAGATAAGACTCGTTCTTGATCTGCTGACAAAACTTTATTGGACAGATTAATAATTCGAAGTTTATCGTCTGTGGTGTTCGCCTCCTCCAGGACACTTGCTTGCGTTTCTTTTGTCTTATTGCATTTGCGGCCCCCTTGCCGGGTTCTCCTCCTAAAGGGACGGTCATAGATGATGTGGTTGCGGTAATTGCGGTGTCGCGATCTTCTCCCTGTTCCTCCAGTCCGCTTGAATTGGAGTCTGTAATCCATACATCGTTCATTGCTCTTTTCTTATTAAAGTTTTTTCCGGGGCGGTTTTTTGAATAGAATCTTCTTTTATTTTTATTCCAGGAGAAGACTTGCCCCATGTCAAAATCATTTTTGTCCCTTAGAAACTTTTCTTTTTTCTTTTGCTTCGTATCCATTTGGATTATTACTAGTTTTTTCTCAAATTTTTTGAGGAATAATTTGAATTGCGGTTCTGCCAATCTCGTAGATAATTCCTTTTTTGCTTTGTCCAGCTGCTCACACAATTTATTATACTCTTTTTCGTTTTGTGATATAACTAATAAAAGTAATTTTTGTGAGCATACGAGGTGGATCTGCTCCCATGCATCCTTAAAAAGCGCATCTTCCATAAACTGTGAAATGTTTTTATACACCTGCAATCCTCTAGGGACCCGGTGACAGTCAACATACGATATCAGTGATTTTATTGTCCGAATAAAGGATTCTAAGCACAGCATCTTCGGGGGTGAGTGCCATATCTTCTTTATTGTTTCACTGTCAGTCAAGTCTTCGATCCTCTGTGGATTTTCATTGAGCACCACCCCTAGCTGTTTTCTCTGGACAGTGTTGCAGTCTACTCCGCCGCCGCTTATTTAAACACCTGTGAAAAGTTTGCGGATCTAGTGTCGCACGGCTACCATTTTCTTGGTTTGGTTCTTGGTGTAGATAGATAGATAGATAGATAGATAGATAGATAGATAGATAGATAGATAGATAGATAGATAGATAGATAAAAAGATAAATTTAATTATTAGTATATACTTCCAAACTATTTGGGGGCATTTCGTATCAGAGCTAATATTTCTATGCTAGAATTTTTACTTTGATTTCATTTACTTTAGTCATTTATACTTTTTACTTTCCTCTTCCTTGACTATAAATGCATCTCTACACAGAGAAGACGAAATAACCGGCTTTTCAAATTCTGACCTTTCATTGCAATGATAAAATGAAACATGGTATTATAATGTTCCCCTCATTAATAATTTCCAAACGATAGCTTTGGTTAAGATTATATATTCAGTTAGAAAAAAAAATGTAATATTGCTGTAGGCTTATTAAAGTCTATATCCTTGGAATGAAGAAAGGATGAAACTGTAGTTAACTAGATGATCTAGAGTTTATGTATATGACAAGGAGGACAATTTTGATCATTATATTGTGTGGTAACCTGATAAAAAAAATGATGATAGGTAGCTGGTTCGATAATAATCTGAAATTACAAGATGCTTATTTGCATTCAGATTAAACCCTGTTCTATACAGACACATGTCCACCATCCTGGCCCCTTTCTGTAATAATGTCCCCCATCTGGTAATAATGTCCCTCATTATGGGCCCCTTCATGTAGTAATGTCCCCCATCCTGACCTCGTCTTGTAATAATGTCCCCATCCTGCTATCATGGGCCTCTTCCTGTAATAATATCCCATATGATGGGGTCCTTCTGTAATAATATGCCCACAACCTTGACCCATTCCTGGTATAATGTTCCCATCCTGGGCCCCTTCTTGGTATAATGCCCCCCATCCAGAGTCCCTTGCAGTAATAACAACTCTATCCTGTGTCCCTTCCTGATATAATGTACCTCATACTGTGCCCCTTCCAGGTATAATGTCCTCTATCCTGGGCCCTTTACTAGTATAATATACGTCATAAATCTATGAAAAATAATACATTTCTGCTAAAGTGTCTTTGAAATAACTACACAAGAGCAGAGCACAGTCAGATGTTTTCACAAAAAAGCTCACAAAAGCGTTGTCAGCGTGCAAATTAAATGATTTTCTATTAAAGGAATTGAACTGACTTATGACAATGTGTCTGGTTCTACTATTGCTTCTCAAATCTTTTAGATTAGAACTTTAATAAGAAACTACAATTCTGGATCGTATCTGCACATTATTATACATTTTATAAAATGAAATACTTTTAGCACTCATAGCCAATTATTGCATTTGCGCCATTTTTTGTCAGATTTTTGGTGTTTGTCATCTACTTTTAATTTGCAGTTTATTATTCTTTCTTTTAATTTGCACTTTAAAAAAAAAATAATTTATTATGTGTTCGTTTTTTATTATGTTCATCACTGCAGCTGGGGCTTGGGGTTTTCCAGATGTTTTCTGCTGATTCATCAATTACAAAACTTATACAGGTTTCTATAATTTTGTGCTATTTCAATTTAACAGCATAGGCATCTATTTGCACTGAAAGGTCACAAAATAGGCTAAAGCGCAAATTTCATGAACCGCGTGCACACTTTTTAACCCCTATATGACCTATGATATAAAAGTGCATCATAAGTCGCCTCCCACTCTTTTTTTATGCGGGTTCTGGCGCTGAGCCCACATCTTTTCAGTCACATGACAGCTGATTTGGTCAGCTATCATGTGCTCATAACAGCTGCGGGTGGAATCACATTCCACCCACTGCTGTTAACATGTTATATGCCGTTATCAGTCTGACAGCAGATTGCAACATGCGCGCGCTGTATGCGCGTCACAAATCAGCCCGTAAGACCCCTGTCACACGATCGTGGGGAACCGATGGGTCAGTAGGAGACCCCCATGGTTGTCATTGCAGATCTGCTATGAGCACCACGCCGTGTCCAGCACTCATAGTAGATGATCAATTCTACTACACATATCAGGGCTCAAGCCTTGCAGTGCAGCACAAGCGATCAGATGATCACAGCTTCTGGTCTCCTAAGAAGACTATTGAAGCATGTGAAAAGTTAAAAAAAGTTTTAAAAAATATAAAAAAAATATAAAAGTTCAAATCATTCCCCTTTTGCCCCATTTGAAATAAAACAATAAGATAATGAAAAATACACATATTTGGTATTGCCTTGTTCAGAAACGCCCAATCTATCAAAATATGAAAATAGTTAATCCGATTAGGAAACGCAGTAATGAGAAAAAAAACAAATAGCCAGAATTATGTTTTTTTTGTTCGCCACAACACTGCAGTAAAATGTAATAACAGGTAATCAAAAGATCATATCTTCCCCAAAATGGTTTAGATGAAAATATCAGTTCTGCGCACAAAAAATAAGCCATCACCTAGCCTCAGATCCCAAAAAATACGGATGCTACGGGTCTCAGAAATAGGTGCCTTTTTTTTCAAAATTTGGGATTTCTTTTTCACCACTTAAATAAAAAATAACCTATACATGTTTGGTATCTGCAATCTCGTCATGACTTAGGGTACCGTTACACAGTGGCATTTTGATCGCTACGACGGCACGATCCGTGACGCTCCAGCATCGTAACAATATCGCTCCAGCGTCGTAGACTGCTGTCACACTTTGCAATGTACGACGCTGGAGCGATAATTTCATGACGTGTTTGCGATGTAGAAGCCGTTGGTTACTATGCGCACATCGTATACAATATCGTGCACACCTTTGTTACACGATGCGATCATGCCGCCACAGCGGGACACTAGATGACGAAAGAAAGTTTCAAACGATCTGCTACGACGTACGATTCTCAGCGGGGTCCCTGATCGCAGGAGCGTGTCAGACACTGCGAGATCGTAACTATAT
Organism: Ranitomeya imitator; assembly: GCF_032444005.1. Classification (NCBI taxonomy): domain Eukaryota; kingdom Metazoa; phylum Chordata; class Amphibia; order Anura; family Dendrobatidae; genus Ranitomeya; species Ranitomeya imitator. The sequence goes on from NC_091283.1 coordinate 783,193,563, forward strand.
CCTTGGAACGTCACGAATCGTGCCATCGTAGCGATCAAAATGCCACTGTGTGACGGTACCCTTAGAGAATCATAATGGCCAGTCAGTTTTAGCATTTAGTGAACATGACAAGAAAAAACAGTTGTGGAATTGAAAATTCACTGCAATTGGAATTTATTTTCCCGTTTTCCAGGACACTATATAGTAAAACCAATTGTGTCAAAAGTACAACTCACCTCTCAAAAACAGGCCCTCAAATGGCCATATTGACAGAAAAATAAAATATTATGGCTCTGGTAAGAAGGGGAGCAAACAAACAAAATGCAAAAATGTAAAATCCCACGGTGGTGAAGGGGTTAAAGAATTTGACATAAAAACATCAACACACACAAGCCATAAAAAGAAAATGACAAATGATGATTTGGGTCATTATACTTTTGGAATGTTGACCATTTGAAGTTTCAGAAGGTGCAATCTCAAGCAGCATGACTGTTATGAGTGTAAAGCATTAGTTTTCATTTTTCTCATATATACTGCATAAGGCAATAGGGCATATTTATTATTTTTTTCTCATGCAGAATACTTAGTGATACTGGGCTGCAGTACCCTCCTATGGCCTGGTGGATTGCTATAAGCTTTAAAAACTGTGGATTCTAATTTGTGTCATTTTCAAGAGTCAAAAATGTATTACGTAAAAGTCAATTTTCTTTAATGTAGCTGATATATATAAACATGAAAGGCAATTGACACATTTAAGAATTTATGATTTGAAACTAATTAGTACTTTATTCTTGAATGTAAACTCAGTGCTACCGTTGAATGACAGAAATGGCATAATATTTCTAACAACAAAAAGAAAATTTCTTTTTAATGTATCTATCAACATGATGAATAGCATAGCCTATTTTATTTAGAAATATGAAACATTAAAGGAGAGATGGAAATGGCTGTTATTTAATTTGATGTCAGATTAGTTTGGGCTTCATTTTTTTTACCCCATTAGTTCAATGTCAGGAACTTTTTTTTCCCCTTGGCTGCTATATTGATAAAATTTAGCGAAGGAAAGGTCAGAAGCACCAGCATTACAAATTCTTTACTTTCATTTCTGTGATCAAATGAAACACCATATTATAATATACCATACATTAATTAGTTTCCAAATCAGAGCAACAGAGAAGATTAAGTTCTGATATATTTCAAAACAGCATTTTCAAAGTTGCCGACAGCTAATTAAAAACGCTTGCTTTGAAATTCAGGGAAGTAAACACTTCAATTTACATATTTAAATATATTAGTAATATGATAATTATTCTTGAGTAAATACTGCCCAAAGAAACATTATCGGCAACTGATGACATAAATAGGTTTATAGTACGGAAACAGGATTGCTGATGGAAAAGAAATAAATATTAATGGATACAGATCAGTAAAAATATCCCAACAATTATTGTTGAGTTAACCAACAAGGAAAACAATTCCACCTCAAAGCTACATAGACTATGTCCACTGATAAGTACATCCTTAACAAGGCTGTTTTTATTGTATATTATGCACAAAAGGTTTTTGTGAATAAAACCATAACGAACCAAGAAGAAAATGTGCGGGGTACAAAAAATCCCAATAAAATATATGAATTCTATAAAGTCTCACTAAAAATATGTAAATTGATGTATAAAAAAAATCCAAATACACAGACATGAGAAAAAGATGGTGGGGGAGCCAAAAGATGTACATACGTGTTTAAATCTCTTACACAAACATTGGTAATATAATAATAAGGCTGGGGAATCACATAAAAAATAAAGAAATATACAGGCAAAATTTCAGAAAAATGGTAATATATCAGAGTTAAAGGGCAAGTACTAAAAGTTACTGTGCATACCTCATCCTGTTAAAATATGGATTCCATAAGTGCCTAGAAGAGCATAAGAACAGTGCAGTGGCTCACCCACCATCTACCCGACAAACGTTGCGCAACTGCTTCATCAGTGAGATGAATTCATTTTTGGGCCACCTCTCTTTGGCCTAAATATGAATAAAACCAATATAAATTATGCTTAAAATCCAGTGATTGACTCCAAATTAGCAGCAGATGCGGTTGTATAATTATTAACCTGAAAAAGAATTTTCTGATGCTAGCTTCCCTTTAAAAAGTAAAAAGGCCAACGTCTGCTGTTGCTAATAACCAACCTTGATAATGCTGGTAGCTGAGGGTTGCAGCCTACAGCTGTCAGTTTTTCCCAGCTGGTTATCAAAAATACTGGGAAGCTCAAGTCATTGTTTTTTTATTTAGACACAGGCGCCGGCTGATGAATGCTACCATCAGCCACCGCCTGCTCTGATTGTTATTAGTGACAGCAAGTGGCAGCTGATAAGAGTAGTAGTACCATCAGCCGACGTCAGTGACCGGAGATAAACTTTTTACCTCCAGACACAGCTGTGAGCTCATGCTGTCATCTGATAGAGTGGGAACCGCTTTGGTCTGACCGGTGGTATTAATCATACTGATGATCAGAGCTGTGGATGTTTCTCGCGCATGACAGTGCGAAAAACATCTGGTGTTCGGGGTGCCGAACTCAAACAGTAAATCAGACTTCCTAGTGAAGTCCATGTTCGGGGTCCCTGCCCAAATAGTAGGTGTTCGGTATGGACCTCGAACTTTATTGTTTAAGTTCTCCCATCTCTACCGATCACCAAGATGAGGCTGCACTTTATAATTAATTAAGAGTAGGAGTAGGATTTTTCCAAATGTATGTTATTGACGAAGAGCACCGAACACTCCCAAATGTTGCTCAAAAAAAGCCTTACTTTCTAGCAAAAGTGATGCCTGAACCAACGTAGGGCAATAACTAACCAGCATACACAGCCTCTATCACAGTGAAAACTGGAGATGATGTTTGTCATCAAGATATATTTTTAGTAACCCAGCAGTGCCAAAGAGTCACCATTCTAAGAGTTGCAATAAATAAGGAATATGGTGGTTCACAGTCCTCGCTGCAAAAGCTTCAAATATATGTTTCAAGGTTTACAAACCTCTTTATCAGGACCAAACCACAATGATCTTGGTCATGATTAAAGAGGAGCAAACTTTTTAGAAAAACAATCGCCAATTTCAAATTCGGCACGAATGTTACACATTCGGATTTGTGTATGGATTCCTGAGCATTTTCCTCAAAATTGCTACAATTTTCCAAAGCTCTGTAAATGATCAAGTTTCCACTAATGCTTTTGCGAGGACTTTGGCTAAGATTTTAGTTAAGGGTGCCGTATGATGAGTGGAGAAGAAAATTTTGATGAGGGGAGGTGGTGTGGAGAGGTCAGACTAGTGACGGACAGATATTCATTTTTTCTTAATTAACTTAATGTGTGGAGATTCTGGCAGCCAATCAGGGCACAGAAATCATCCACACTGTCCAGACACAAGGGCTTGTGTCATTGGCTGCCAAAGTCACATGTCCATTTCCATATAAAAAGCGGACATTTGGCTTCAGCAGCATTTTGTCAGTGCAACAGCATAGTGAGGCTGCTGATGCTGCAAGTAGTCAAATAATTAGCTAGGCGGTTTATTGTCAGCTAGTTCAGATAGATAGGATCCTGTGTCAAATTGACCTTCGAGCATATCAATCCTTTGTGCTAATTGTGTGGTCCAGACACCAGTCCACATTTCAGCATCTAAATACTTTGTGCTAATTGTGTGGTCCAGACACTAGTCCACATTTCAGCATCTAAATCCTTTGTGCTAATTGTCTGGTCCAGCCAGCAGACCACATCTCAGCATCTGAATCCTTTGTGCTAATTCTTTGTTCCAGACACAAGTGCACATTTAAGCATCTAAATCCTTTGTGCTATTTGTGTGGTCCAGGCACCAGTCCATATTTCAGCATCTAAATCTGTTGTGCGAAATGTATGGTCGAGACACCAGTCCACATTTCAGCATCTAAATCCTTTGTGCTAACTGTGTGTTCCAGCCAGCAGTCCACATTTCAGCATCTAAATCATGTGTGTTAACTGAGTGTTCCAGACACCAGTCCACATTTCAGCATCTAAATACTTTGTGCTAATTGTGTGGTCCAGACACCAATTCACATTTCAGCATCTAAATCCTTTGTGCTAATTCTGTTGTCCAGACACCATTCCACATTTCAGTATCTAGGGTCCAAGCAGAGCCCAGACCCCCATCATCAGACATTATCTGCCAGGGATGGAGGGGTTCTTGATGAGACTCAGATACCAGAGGCGCACGTGTACTGTACTGTGCTGTCAGGGCAGGAAGAGGAGAAGGGTGACGCTCAGGGTGAGGAGTGGGATAAGAGAGAGGATAACAATGAGGTTGTATATCCTACTTGCTGTGAACCCAGAGGCATGCAGCTGAGTAACTCAGCAGAGGACGTGGAAGAAGAGGAAGATGAGAATGTTATGGTCCATCTTCCGCATTAACACGGAGTGATGCAACCACGACAAGCACTACATCCTCAACCACAACTCTGGCTGTGTCCAGCAGAGGTTGTGGGTCTGCAGTTCACAAGGGTGGATACTGCAACTCATGTTATCTGCCAACTTTGTAAAAAACGACCCAGTAGAGGCAAAAATTCCAATAATTTGAGACTACTACATTCATGAACCGGCACATTTGCAATCAACATGCATTAGTCTGTGAATCTCACCACGCCAAAATGCAGCTTAGCAGGCCTCGCCAACCACCAGCTGCCCCATCAACCGCATCTACTGCTTCTTCCTCCTCTATCACTGTTGCAAGTGTTCATGTCCGTAGAACCTCCACTTGTTTACCCGCTACAGTAGGGGTGAGTGAAAGCCTGTCAGCTGTTACGGAAGTGGACATGCATGTTATTTTTTACTGATCTCAGACACCGAGCACACCACATCTTTCTCAATCCACCATAACATCTCCGCCTGCACCTTACTCACAGTCCAGCAGTTTGTCATGTTTGCCCTACTCGACCCTGTCTCAGCACAGCAGCCAGCCATTGGTCCTGCTGTTGTGATCACATAAAAGATTGTTTCCTCCTGCACATGGCAAACCTAAGAGCTTGACCTTTACCATCTCCAATCTGTTGGCCATGGAAATGCTGCCTTTCCACCTGATGGATACAGATGGTTTTCAAAAGTTGATGGCCATCGCAGTCCCTCAGTACAAGTTGCCCAGTCACCATTACTTCTCTAAGAAAGCTGTGCCTGCGCTAAACCAGCATGTCCCAGACAAAATCACCCATTCCTTCAAAAAATGTATGCCTAAGAGGGTTCATGTCACCACTGACACCTGGACGAGCAACCATGGCCAGGGGAGTTACATCTCGCTGACTGTTAACTGGATGACTCTGACTTCTGTGGGGACAGGTGGGGAAGGGGCTGCTCCACAAATCTTAGAATCCTCAGTGATCATGGGAGAAACCTATGTATCTAACAATTCCTCCACTCTTTCTGCCTCCTCCACTGCCTCTAGGGCCTCCACTTGCAATCTCAACCTCTCTCTTAATGAGACACACATTCTAACAGTGCAGAGAGAATCACCCACCTCTGTAGTGTGCAGCCAGGCCTCACCGCAATCAGGCAGTGTTTAAATTAATATGCCTTAGAGATCACAGTCACACAGATCTAAAGTTCTGGTCAGCTATCCAGGCTGAGTTAGAGCAATGGTTGTCTCCACTAGACCTGGAGCCAGAGAAGGTTGTGTGTGATAACAGTACAAATATTTTGACAGCCCTATGCTCAGACAACCTTGCACACATGCCCTGCATGGTTCATGTTCTCAACTTCATGATACAGCAATTTCTCAGCCACTATCCCGGCCTGGATGGGCTACTGCAAAAAGCATGGTTGCTGTTTGCTCACTCCTGCCGTTCGCAACCCATGGGTAATCGACTTGCATTGCTAACCGGTTGATTTGCAATGCGCCAACATGGTAGAATTCCCCTCTCTGTTGTTCATGGTTGATGGGAGGGGATGGAGGAAACAAGCATCAGTGATACCCAGCCACCTACACAGCATGGATTTGGACCTCATGGAAGAGCCCAACATATATGTGCCTTCTTGCTGCACTATCTGCAACATGATCCCTGTATAGTTATGATTCCAAACAGTGCTGACTACTGGGTAGATCCACGGTACAAGATTAAACTTTTCCAGATGCTTCCCCCCTGGAAAGGGATGCGCGCATGATGGAGTATCGAAACATGCTTGTATACAATTTTAAGAGTAATTTCCTCAAAACAGGAGTGAGACGCACAGTGCACATTGCAGTTACAGACTTCCAACCACAGGAATGTTGAGTCATCAATGCAAAACCAGCCTGTACACCAGCAGAACAGAGTACAAGTCTGACACATAATAAACGACTGGGGAGGATGGTGCAGGAGTTTCTTCAGCTCAATATCTATGCCAACAGGGGGGCAATTTGGACCCTTTTGCATCTTGGTCTTCAAAACTGGAAGAGTAGCCTGAGCTCGCCTGTCATGCCTTGGAGGGTTGTCATGCCCGGTAGCCAGCGCGCTCTCAGAACGTGTCTTTAGCGCTGCTGGTAGATTCCTGACAGATTAGCTCATCCAGCTGTCACCTGAAAGTGTAGAAAAACCAACTTTCATCAAGATGAACAAGTCATGGATCTCCAATGACTTTTGCACCCCAGTTGCAGACTGGGCAGGCTAGGCAATGGTTTAGTTTTTAGTGTGCTGTATTGATCTGCTGCATTATTGCAGTTTGTGATACCCTTGTCGTGACTTCTGTTTCTATTGCTGCAGATGTTGCTAACAATGTTTTGAAATGTGGAGACTCCAAGTTGGTCTTTGTCATTATAAAATGTTTACTGTTGGTCAGTTGATGCCACTTTTTCTGGTGTCTGCTCCTAATTTTTGGAAATGTTTGGACTCCAAATTGGATCTCCTTCATGTGAGCTGCCTGTAACAATATGGCTCCCAGACCTTCAGGCCTGCACTTACTTTTAGTCAATTACATATGTTACTATCCTTAAATTTTTCTAACAATAGTAGTCTACAAAGCTGATATCTGTTCCACTTGAGTGTGGCTGAGTCGAAAAGCAGTTTGAGCTGTTGCTCGAATTATCAGAGCTCCCAGCACAGCAGACCTACACCGGTCTCTCACCCACTTCTTAATTTGAACTTAAATTCAAAGCTGCAAATGCTGCCCAGGCTGACTGCTGCTGTACCATTATAATATTTATACTGTGAATCAATTAATGCCCCTTTTCCTGGTGTCTGCCCATAATTTGAGCTGTTTTGGCAACTTTTTGGTCCCTATGAAAGTGTTGTCTATGCATTTGGTTTTGACTACCATTGAATTCAATGGGGTTCAGTTATGTTCGATGAACTGTCCTGCAAACATCGAGAAGTTTGCCGCTCTGAACCAAACCTTAAAAGGTTTGCTCATCTCTAGCAGTGATGAAAAGGCTTTGTAAATCTTGAAATGTGTTGACAGTAAACCGCATTTGTACTTCACCTTCGTGTGTGAGCATCCTGGGTCCGGGGGCTTCAACCCGGTCTGTTGAACTCTTGTGCTCCACATTGGGCTTTGCAAGTGGCCAGGCAAACTTCCTTGTGAACATCCTGCCTATGCCTATGTAAAGCCCACCAAGACACACACCTATGTTTTGGTATTAAAACTTAGTTTTTCTGTTTCCTGCCTGCCTATGGCTTCAGGTTATTATAGTATCTGATCCATACCTGCTTTCTAGTGTCCTGTCAGCCTGCAGCCTCCAATGCTCCTAGTCCACATGCCTTACTTGCCTGCTGCACCAACACCCATGGCCTGTGTGCTCACCTAAAGCAAGGTTGGAGGATCCACTTCATCAGATGAGCCGCCACACCAAATTTTACTGCAATAGGGACTGTACAGAGTTAAGGAATCCTATTCTCAATGCTGGGATCTCACAAACTTGGAATTTGAAACAGATTTTTGATAGAAAGTTGGGCCTTTTCAGCAGACATCAGTGAGTAATCTGTGCTCTTTTGTCAATGTGTATTTAGAAAAATCAGCAATATTTGGGTGGCAATTGTTTTTATTAAACAAATAGGGCAAGCATTGACTAGTGATAAGTATTTTTGAAGTCAGTTGGGATAAAATAGAATCTAGTGACAAATAATCCAGAGTCAGCTTTAAGTTGGATTGTTTTTGTGGTCAATTATTTTGTCAAAGTTTAGACTTCCTAAAGGACCCGCTGACACTTTGAAAGTGGAGTCCAACACATTTCTTTAGCAATTTTAGGGGAACTGATAGGGAGGACAAATGCTTTTTTTAACTTTAGAATATATTTTCATTAATGTAGAACATCCAACATTAGCCGCTAAATTAAGACCACAGGACATACAAACTAATAAACACAAGGGGACAAATTAATTCTTAAAATACTTTGGAGGGAAAGTTCCCATTGTAAAGTTCATCTATTTGCAGATTTTTGTGAGACCAAGTGACTATTTTTGTGAGACCAAGTGACTATTTTAACATTAGAAGGTATAGAAAGAAGCAAATTGTATTCGTAATGCAATGTGTACCATTTGATTAGCTATTTATCAGTTACTTATCCTTCTATGCATTTTTCATGAGCAAATTCACAATGAAATTTACCGAAATAGACTGACAAAATCAAAATATTAACGTTCCCCATCCAGCACCTTCATTCTGTAATGAAATAGGACTGCGTATTGTAATTTGGGCCAAATTAATTATTTGCTCAGATGAACTCTAGCTTAGATTGCATTCTCTGATATATATCAGCCTTGTAATTTCAAAGCTGTAGACAGTTTATTAAACTAGCTGGCCTTTTGTAGCTTATAGCTTACTTTTTTTAATGCCACCTCTACAGATTTGAAAATGTACATCATGTTGAAAAAATCTTTTGTGTTTTCGTTGTATCAAATCAGTAATTTCAGAACTGTAAAAGCTTAACTCTCTTGTAGCAACGACATTTTAATTGAATTATTTTGCTCATCGTTTTTGTTGGGTATCCTACTCAAGGGAGAATGGTAATTATTGGATATAAGTTTTTGCAAGTAATTAATAATAAGGAAAGGACAAAAGGGAACAGTCTGGTAAAAACCATAGCTTAAACTAATGGAATCAAGAGGTCAAAGAGGCAAGAATATATTTTCCCAGTAGCACCATACATTACTAATTATATACCGTATTTGAAGAGGAAGATTTTACAACTTTGGTTGTTCTCGTAAAGACAAATTGTAAAGTATATTAGTCACTGAATTGAATATGGATAACAGTAAAATAGCATAAATAGAAAATGGCTCTGCTGACAAATTCAAGGACAAAGTAAACCATCTTAAAATTATTTAAAGAGGCATTCCACTACTAATTTAATCCCCTTTTATTTGTCCTAACTCTTCCTAACAATTTTCTAATATACTTTTATTATTGGCTCTGCTCCTGTAAGATCATCTCTCTGTGAGTCATACAGTATATTCTACAGTTTTAATCCTGATTTGAAGTGCTGTCTGTTCAGCTGACAATCCCTGCGATGTGCTGATCATGAGAAAGTATTTCACAGGGCTTGTCAGCTGAAGACAAAGCACTTCAAAGCAGAGTTCAGATAGGGAGGAGTGAAGCCTGATGTGTATTACAAAAATGTTAATTAGGAACAGTTACTACAAATGAAATGGTGTTAAATTAGTAGTGAAAAACCTCTTTAACTTTTATTCCAAGCTTATTGCAAGACATGAGGGTCTGTTGCAAGACAACATGGATTCTCTATTGTTCTTTAAAAGGGTTGTTAGGCTTTAGGTTACTCTATATGACTCCAGTGTGTGAATCCTGACATTACACACACTGTGTGCTGCGAGGAATTTCTGGTGCCCGCACGTGACAACTAGACTGCATCCGGACTCAGTTAAACTGTATTCCACAAGGGTAGACACGGTCTAGTCGAGAAGTGTGCAAATCGCGGTCAGGTGCCAACAAGACTGCATCTGGCCTCACTTAGTGCAAGTGTATTGAGTGAGGCCAGATAAAGTCTATTTGAAATGTGGCTGTAAGCCCTCTCACGATGCTAGCGAATGCTCACGGAGCACAGACAACCCCTTTCAATACCTGTGTCGTACACTGGTCATTATTGTCCGGATTTGAATGTTGTCCAAACGTGTTACATTTCAAGCCTGTTTTAATATAACTAAGAATATCTGCATCTGCAATAGAATATATAAATGCACTAATTGTAATCACAGCCAAAAGGTGTCTGGATTTGCACTGAACTTTATAGTTAGAATTTTTATATTTTAGTTTTTACATGGTGCATCTTTATTTTGCAAGACTATACGCTGCGTCACACATAGCGCAGGTGTAAAGGTACCGTCACACTAAGCGACGCTGCAGCGATACCGACAACGATCCGGATCGCTGCAGCGTCGCTGTTTGGTTGCTGGAGAGCTGTCACACAGACAGCTCTCCAGCGACCAACGATCCCGAGGTCCCTGGTAACCAGGGTAAACATCGGGTTACTAAGCGCAGGGCCGCGCTTAGTAACCCGATGTTTACCCTGGTTACCATCGTTAAAGTAAAAAAAAAAACGCTACATACTTACCTACCGCTGTCTGTCCTCGGCGCTGGAGAGCTATCCACTGAGCCACCGTGCTGCCCTACAGTAGGGCTCATTGCAGTGATACAGTAGGCTCATTGCAGTGATACAGTACAAGATATACTGTATACGGAATAGTTGACAAATTCATTCTACAGCTCTCTAAAACTTATAATAGTACCTATTGGGCATGAAAAATAGAAAATGTGAAAATCTTTAAAAGTTTTATTTAATTCGGTATCAGTATTTAAGGTCCATGTGGGTCTAGGCATCTTTCATGAAAGTAGAAGAAAATATATCAGAAGGGGTTGCAAACTGCCTGGTTCTGTGGAATTTTAATAAGTGCATTTGTTTTTAATATGTTACTGTTCAAACTAACATGTTTTATACAGACCCAGTGGATGTTTGCTTCCTGTTATACGTAGCTCATTAGTCAGCTTTGCTGCATAGATTGGGACACAGTGAGCAGAGCCATCTCATCATTAAAGAGCAAGCAAGTTAAAGACCGCTCATTTTTACTGTTGTTATAAAGCACACTATACAGATAAAGAAGAAAGAATGCAATCCAAAAATGGCGGCCCCATGGAAAGTTTTTTAAAAATAAATATCTTAAATTTATTAGAAAAATACACCTTATTTAACTTCTACAGACTTACATCTAACAAAAAATAAAATTAGCTAGATATGACATCCCCTTTAGAAGAGGAACTTTTTTCCAACTTGTCAAGAAGATTTGCATACCATCAATCCTGCTACAAAGATTAAGAGAAATCAGGAGTTTGCTGTATCATGGTAAGGTAAGCTTATCTTGAGAAGAATGATAAGCTATAAAATAAATAATACAGTGTACTAGAGATGAGTAAAAAAGATTAGCAACAGACAGTTATGACCTCTGGTCCAGTCCTCACTTCACTTTTTTATCATCCTCAGTCTGAGATTTCGTAGGCTTCTCTGTCGCTAGGACCAGAAAAATATGTCATGAAAGAGTCTCAAAGAAGATACTGGAAACAGAAGTGAAGTCTGGTTGCAACATAAGACTGGAAGAGAGGTTTGAACTGAGCACTACTAACCTTTCCATTCATTTTAACAAGGCACAAATAATTTAATGATTATTTTTACAAATGCACTTATTTACAATGTTCAACTGAGAGATCTATGCTATAACAATTCTGCATTCTTCAGAGTTTTATTTTACAATGGAGGACAGGCAAAGACTAAGGACAAACTTAAACAAAGATTAGAGAGTCAATCAACCATTAGACATATGCGTAAGATGGACATAGTCATTAGTTCTGGAGTCTGTCATTTGGGATATATCACCCTAAGAGCACTAGAACAGCGTGTTTATGCACGGACATCTTTTTTCATGGCAGGTACTCTTCCATTATTAATTACACAGCAACAGGGATTTCGTTGAGGTCCATTAGGGATCATATATCCTTGTCAATTTGTATAGGTGATTCCCTACGGTCTGCAGCATCTGTTGCGATTTTGAAAGGATATTTAGGTGATTTAGACATGATGCAAGAGCTATGTAGATGAGAATTACATGCTAAGGGCCAAATTGAGAACTATAAATCAGAAAATTCCTTACTTAAACATCCTGCCTTATTCTCAATGATTAAGGTTCTTCACAAATAGTTAGAGCATGGAAGCAGGAAAATCATTTTCCCTCTACATAGATAGCATTTTTCAAGAACTGTTCATATTTCATCTGTGTTTTAAGACTGATTGGGAATATTGACATGGTACTGCCATGCCAGGACCTTCTACTTTAAAGACTTCAAAATGAATCAAACAAATACTTGGACTCCTCATTGTTGAGTATTGTCAGTGTGAGGTTAAACTCCATTTACATTGAAAGAAAATAGGGCAAGAACGTTCTTAAGTATAAGCAATCTGCTGATCATCCGATAAATGAGCAAAACGCTTACTCATCAGTGAAACGATACAAAACAATTATCGTTCTCAGCCGTGCATTGTCCTGTGTGAACAGGACTCGCACTGACGAGAACCATCCTGGCATAGGAGCAGTGAGCAATATATTACAGATCTCTCAGTGTGCATGGTTTAAATCGGTATGCTTGTGGAAAGAGGTTGGTAAACGATCGGTAAAGGTTTACGGCTATTAACGGTCCTTTAGTGCCACCCGTGTACAGGGACCCTTAGGAAAAAGGTAAGGATATCCAACCATTTTTTTGGCTATAAAATTAACATTTATAGAATTGAATAATGAGTGAGGATTGATATTCAGTTCAAAATATTTAGGGAAAGCTCTTACTATTATATTTTTTTCTATAGTAATGGGATTGTTCTGTTTTATTCAATTTTACAAATAGAGTTTTTTTTGCAAATTTGTCATCCAAAAAATGACTGGTTATCCTTACCTTTTTTTTTATTGCCATCACTGAGCAGGATTGGGTTTTCATCAGAGCCGAGGACTCGCTGGCTACTTCAAAGTTTGGGAGAGTTGGATCACACTCTCTTATATGCATGACTCCTAACTCTTTTTAGTGAACCAAGTATGGAGCACAACAGTTCAGACAGTGAGTTACACATGATGGCTGACACAACATCAACACAGGAAAGGAAGGATGACATAAGAGGTCACAAAATTGAATCTGATTTTAATGTGTTTGTGTTCCTTTAATTTAATTATTAAAATTTACTGAAGTGAAGATGGTACGGAATATATTATAACTGGTATCCATATGGATAATTTCTTGGTCAAAGAAAATCACCTTTATAATATCCCCAAAAAGGGGCAGTAGGGTTCCCATCATTCAATGTACTTTGAAAATACTACAATTTCAAAAACTTGTTGAAAAGTATTGTTGTCTTTAGCATTATAGCTTGACTTTCACCTTTTTAGTATTCACATCATAAAGAGAGCACAGGGATAGCCAGATATGCACAGTATTTAGTGAATATCTGGATTGACTGGACCATTTTAAGCAGTCGTTACTAAAGCTAATTAAAGAGAACATGGCCACACTGTGCACTGGGTCTTCTCCCCCCTGTCTGTCATTCCTCAGCCTCTTCCTGCCTCTGGCTTGTGATTGACAGGTCACTGCTTAAGGCTACTTTCACACTGGCGTTTTTTTGAATACGTCGCAATGCGTCGTTTAGGGGAAAAAAACGCATCCTGCAAAGTTGTTTGCAGGATGCGTTTTTGCCCCATAGAGTAACATTACCGACGCATTGCGACGTATTGACACATTTCGCAACCGTCGTGCGACGGTTGCGCCGTGTTGTGGCGGACCGCCAGGAGCAAAAAACGTTAAATGTAAAAATGTAACGTTTTTTGGTGCTGAACTCCGCCTCCACCTCCCCGAACCTCACAATGGGGCAGCGGATGCGCCGGAGAAATGCATTCGCTGCACCCGTTGTGCGGCGCATCAAACGCTAGCGTCGGAATCTCGGCCCGACGCAATGCGACTGGCCAAATCCGACGCTAGTGTGAAAGTAGCCTAAATTTCAAGCGTAGGAGGCAGGTAATTCATAGACCAAAGGCAGACAGAGGGGCCGAGGAAACAGTCATGGAGGAGAAGACCCATTGTATAGTCCAGTCCTTATGCACTAAAATTTAATTAGCAGAAAACTACAAATTTACGATTAAAGAAGAAACACACAGTGGATTTCTTCACCAAATGTATCAATGTAATCAATATTGAAGCATCATTTAAAGTATGTCTTTACTCTACATTACAAAATCGTGCAGATAGTTTCTCTTTAATTATTGTCTTTTTCATACTTGTGCTGTAACAACACTGTATTAAATATCTATTTCCCATGACATCAATCTACTCCCCAATACCAATGACATTGCCAAGTGCAGTTTTCTAATATAAGGCAAATGCAAGAGTTATTATCCATTTTTTACTTCATGATCTCTGTTGTTTTATGGCATAATGTGCATATATTTAATACGATACGATTAGTGGGTGTAATAAGCATATCCTATGGTTTCACAATGTTTCTTATCTATATAATGTGAATACATTGTTCCAAAACTTTGGAATAATTTGCACATTTTGACATTACTGCGAACAGGAACCCTTGTATTTGACCTTACAGGTTTTATTTCCCATTTGCTGTGATATTATAAAATTTTAGTGATTTGTGGGTCACAAACTAGCCGGCACAGTGAGAAAAAAATGTGAGCTGCTCCCTCTTGAGAGCCACATATACTCTATGAACTGGCTTTGACTGAGGGTAAACTTATGTGGTCTGGATTTTTCGATATATTGTACCCCTGTACTGTGAATGCCCTTTAAACCCTATACAGAGATCTCATAGTTTATTATCTATGTATTATGACCTCACTGTATTAATTATCCATGCCCTGTGACTTTTGAGTATTTATTATGCTGGTGGTGAGATACAGTTTGCATTACCCATCATTTCTGTGCAGTGGAATCACAGTGCATTTCGAGAGGGTTATTGACAAGGCGCAAAGGTTGTAGTTGCCTTTCGGCCATTATAGGATGCAAGTACTTGAAATTGAATGTAACTTAGGGGCTCTGTTATAGAATCTGCCTCCGATCTAAGAACTTCAAGTTATGTCTCTTGGCCCAGCTACAACATATTTTAGTAATCTGACCTCATAACTAGACATTTGTAAACTCACCTGCTGTGATCTTATTATAGAAAAACTGCAACGGAGAACTATCAGGATTGTGATGGGAATGTATAATATAGAATAAAAAGCATGAAGCAAAATAATAGATTTTGACTGTCTTCCTAAATCGTAAGGACAAATTTCCTAATTAAAGAATATTAAATCTATCTGTGCTGCCAAGCTGCACCGGAGACCTTGTTTAATTTATCTGTGCTGCCAAGCTTCTCATCCTGAGACTAGGTTTCTGCTTTTTGCATAAATTTCTGTAGCACGTGTATGTTCCACAATTCCTTTGACACACTGCGTGATCAGCTTGTGTATGACTTTTTTTCTGCAGTACACTTCAAGTTAATACAATTGTGTCTTGTCTTTCTTTTCTTTCTAAATATGTTTGATGATGTTAGCATTCATAGCCTTGAGTCAAGGAGTCCAACGCCATTACACAGCAATTGATCTAGACAGGAATAGCAACAATGAGCTAGACTTTCAAAATAATAAAATATGCTGCTACTAGGAATGGTCAAGCATCATCTTATGTCCATGTTTTGCTTTAAAGGGAACCTATCAATGCTATTAACATGTAGATATAGGATTTATCTGAAGGTTAATAACAATTGAAAGATGCCTGGCTACAGTCACTGCAGCTGTAAGTATGCCCCACCACTTGCACTGACAGCCGGCCCTGCAAAGATGCATTGCAGGCAGTCAGGGGCGGATTATAATAGTGTCAATCTGGGCGGTAGCCCAGGGCCCAGTGGTGTGGGGGGCCCTGGGCTACCGCTCAGATTGCCCACCGTCATCAGGGCATTACTGCCCTGATTAGCGTATTGGCCCAGTGGGAAGAGGGGGTCCGCATCAGGCCCCGTCTCATCTGCTCACTGGGCCCCTACCGTCGCTGCAGCAGTTTCACCTATTGACCTGCGGGCGCGCACCCGCACGTTAATAGTTAACAACAGCCGCCAGCCAATTGGAGGCTGGCAGCTGAAGTCAGCCGCAGGCGCAGCGCACACGTTGCTGGCATCTGACGTCATTGTCAGTCGCCGGTGAGTCCACGCTGCTGGAGGGAGCTCACCGCTGGAGCGCTGGTCAGGTGAGGAGAACTCGTTTTTTTTTTGTTTTTTTTTGCGAACGGCAATCCGGGGGGGCCGGGGCAATATGCTGGACACACTGGGGCAATATTGGAGACACTGGGGCAGATTGCTGGACACACTGGGGGCAATGCTGGACACACTGGGGCAGATTGCTGGAGACACTGGGGCAATATGCTGGAGTCAGACACTGGGGCAGATTGCTGGACACACTGGGGCAATATGCTGGACACACTGGGGCAGATTGCTGGACACACTGGGCCAGATTGCTGCACACACTGGGGGCAATATGCTGGACACACTGGGGGCAACATGCTGGACATTTTGGGGGCAAAACGCTGGACACACTGGGGGCAGGATGCTGGACACATTGGGGGCAGGATGCTGGACACATTGGGGGCAGAATGCTGGACACATTGGGGGCAGAATGCTGGACACATTGGGGGCAGGATGCTGGACACATTGGGGCAGGATGCTGGACACAATGGGGGCAGAGATGCTGGACACTGGGGGCAGAGATGCTGGACACTGGGGGCAGAGATGCTGGACACATTGGTGACAGAGATGCTGGACACATTGGTGGCAGAGATGCTGGACACATTGGGGGCAGAGATGCTGGACACCGGAGGCAGAGATGCTGGACACACTGGGGGCAGGACTGGAAACATGGGCAGAATGTAGATACGGGGCATGATTGGAGACACGGGGCAGAATGAAAGACATGGGACAGGATTGGAGACAGATCGTGCAGGATCATGGGGCAGGATGGATACGATGGAGACTGATGGGGCAGGATGGGGAGATCATATGGGGCAGGATGGATACTCATAAGGGCAGAATGGGAGAGCATATGGCTGGAGCCAGGAATGAGATACATGGGGCCAGGATAGGGGATATTATCTATATATATAATTGTTTAAGGGTTTTTCCGTCTGTCTGTCTGTCTTTCTGTCTGTCTGTCTTTCTGTCTGTCTGTCTGTCTGTCCTGGAAATCCCGGGTCTCTGATTGGTCGAGGCCGCCAGGCCTCGACCAATCAGCAACGGGCACAGCGACGATGATGTCATAAAGGACGTAGACATCTCACGTTTCTGATTCAGCGACGGGCACAGTATCGACGTAGATGTCATAATGGTTGCCATGGCGACGATGAAGTCATAAAGGTTGCCTCGACCAATCAGCGACGGGCACAGTCTGCCGCGAATTCTGGAATCATCATTGTCCATATACTACGGAGACATGCATATTCTAGAATACCCGATGCATTAGAATCGGGCCACAATCTAGTTATTACCATAAGGGCTAATTAAGGGATATTATTACTGCAGTGATGTATTTATTTTATTTTTTGAGGACACTATTTTAAATGGGGGGGCGGTCCTGTTACTGCGTAGAGTGACACTATGTTGCCTCTTTTTCTTCATGTGGGGTAATGTAGAAGTTGGGAAAAATTAATGTGTTCTACAAGCGAAGCTCGAGATAACTGTGTTATTTCCTGCAGAGACGAGTCCTGGCTGGATGAAGTGATGGCGGTTCTGTGCTGGATGAAAGATGAAGGACTTCACCTAGAGACGTCACTGGTAAGTCAGTGTTACCTATACACTGACACTATAAACTGTATACTATATACTGAACTGAAGGGTAAATTGACTAGATCAATGGATATTTGACAGGTTATAGTTTCACACAGCAACTATTTTTCTGGAATAATCTGGTTCAGGTATATGATGACCCCGTCGCATGACCCCGTCACGACCCCATCACATGACCTGTCACATGACCCCATCACATGACCGGGGGGCCCACAGTGTCTGAACAGCCTGGGGCCCTGGCTACCCTTAATCCACCCCTGCAGGCAGTACTAGAGCTGGGGCATGCATACAGCCGCCACTCTCAGTACTGTAAAGTGTGACTGCAACCGTGTCAGCACATCTCTATGAATTAAAGCCAGAGGCTCCAAGGAGGAATAAAGCACATATTTTTTCAGGGAGTTGCACTCTCAGTACAACATTTATGCACCTTTCTAACACTATTAACCTGCATATTATTCAGATATCAGAAGGATAATTGCATTATTTGAAGTGACAGGTTCCCTTTAAAGGGGATCTGACAGTAAGATCAACTCATCCCCAAAAATTACATGCATATCTTTCCAATAAACGTTATACCAGACTATTTGCGCTCCCATGGGTGTAGGATCCAAGGCTTCTTATTATCCAAAAAAGGTTTTAATTATTTCTTAAGAAAAAAGACATGCGATGCCTTTCGATGATATAAATGTCTTTCTCAGGTATTTTGGGACAATGTAGAAAATGGTCAAAGGAGTGCAAAGAACACAAGGACAAGGTGGTAATTTCTTAAGCCCACAACGCGTTTCGACGGGAAACCGTCTTCATCAGTTGAAATTTTCTACATTGCCCCAGATACTATCTTCCATTGGAGATTCACAGTTGGAGCTGCATTGGACCACTTATTAAAGGGAACCTGTCACCCCCCAGGCGTTTTTAAGTAAAAGATCCACCTTGTGCAGCACTAATGCTGGATTCTGTCAAGGTGGTGCTTTTAGTTCTGGTCCCTGCCAATGCTGCAATAATCGCTTTTACAATGTGCCCCTCATACCTCGAATTAGACCTGGGGGCAGGTCTTTCCCCCCTAACACAGATGCACCACAGCCGTCACTCAGGGCCTCTGCACGCTGGGTGCCTCCTCCTCTTCCTTCATTAGCATCCCCGGCGCTTGCGCTGTAAGTTTTTTTTGGGCATGCGCAGTTGACCTTCCCTTCGAACTTACAGAGCAGGTGCCGGGGACACTAATGAAGGAAGAGGAGGCGGCGCCCGGTGCGCAGAGGCCCTGAGTCATGGCTGCGGTGCATCTGTGCTAGGGGGAAATGTTGTGAATTCTGTTGTCGGGCTCCCTCCTGTGGTCATGAATGGTACTTCGGCTGGTTCTGTCCATGGACTTCCTCTGGTGGGTGTTTCTGAGTTTCCTTTCACAGGTGACGAGGTTAATTCGTTAGCTGGCTGCTCTATTTAACTCCACTTAGATCTTTGCTCCATGCCACCTGTCAATGTTCCAGTATTGGTCTAGTTCACTCCTGGATCGTTCTTGTGACCTGTCTTCCCAGCAGAAGCTAAGTTCCAGCTTGTATTTCTTTGGTTTGCTATTTTTCTGTCCAGCTTGCTATTTTTATTGTTGTCTTGCTTGCTGGAAGCTCTGGGACGCAGAGGGAGCGCCTCCGCACCGTGAGTCGGTGCGGAGGGTCTTTTTGCGTCCTCTGCGTGGTCTTTTTGTAGGTTTTTGTGCTGACCGCAAAGTAACCTTTCCTATCCTCGGTCTGTTCAGTAAGTCGGGCCTCACTTTGCTAAATCTATTTCATATCTGTGTTTGTATTTTCATCTTTACTCACAGTCATTATATGTGGGGGGCTGCCTGTTCCTTTGGGGAATTTCTCTGAGGCAAGGTAGGCTTTATTTTTCTATCTTCAGGGCTAGCTAGTTCCTTAGGCTGTGCCGAGTTGCATAGGGAGCGTTAGGCGCAATCCACGGCTATTTCTAGTGTGTTTGATAGGATTAGGGATTGCGGTCAGCAGAGTTTCCACGTCTCAGAGCTCGTCCTTTATTATCAGTAACTATCAGGTCATTCCGTGTGCTCTTAACCACCAGGTCCATTATTGTCCTGACCACCAGGTCATAACAGGGAAAGACCTGCCCCAGGTCTAATTCGAGGTATTAGGGGCACATTATAAAAGCGATTATTGCAGCATTGGCAGGGACCAGAACTAAAAGAGCCACCTTGACAGAATGCAGCATTAATGCTGCACAAGGTGGCTCTTTTAGTTAAAAACGCCTGGGGGGTGACAGGTTCCCTTTAATTTACCTCATTCACCGCTTTCCTGGTGCTCCCCAGTGACCGCTACATTCACTGATTTTTCCTCAGGTACAGTATATTGTCATAAGTGTTCCAAAATAGTGGATAGCTTTATAGGAAGTAGTATTATGCTAAATAGGGTGTGGACCACTAAAATTAGTTCCTGACACACCCACTATATAGCTGCTACACAAGTTAAAAGTCTACAACGTGACATAATGAGAGTAAAAGCATTACATAAATATATAAAAAAGTAAAAAAAAACCTTCAAAAAATAAGTCACTTTTTTTTTTTGAAATTTTTTTTTGCAGAAATATAAAAATATAATAAAATTAGATTATAACAGATGTTAATATCCTAAAATTACAATATAATTATATAGCGAATTTAAATGGTTATATGTGACATAAAATACATTTAAAACACATAGATTTTAAAAAACACTGCCAATTATAATTATGGAAAACACTTTTTTGAATTTTATATTCCCTCAATAACTTAGTTTAATCCATCCGGATGTAAAGTTCACATTTTAAAAATTCAATAGGATTCTTTGTGATTCAATTTATTAGTGCGGCTAGAGCAGTTCTCCGGAATTTGCTCACCTGGTGTAACTTTTATGCTACCTTATTTTTTGAATTATAAGAAGCACTTTTGTTCCCCCAAATTTGGGGGGAATGAGGGGGGTGCGTCTTATAATCCGAATCTGTGTGCTGTGCTGTGCTGTAGAGCAGGGGGAGCAGCTCTGGAGTGGTGTCAGGGGGCTGGAGTGGGCTGGCTGCTGGCTGCAGAGACAGCAGGAAGTCTTGTGCTCCCGCTCATTAGCCTCATGTAATATTCACTGCACCTGCTATCAATCACCTCGGTGCTGAAGCTGCCCGAGTTGATTCACAGGGGAGCAGCGAATATTACATGTGCCTGCATCTCCCCCCTCCAATCATGGATATGGCCCCCATCACTCTTATATGCCCCCCCCCCCGTGCTGCTGCTGGCAGGCACATGCCCCCCCTGCTGCTGGCAGGCACATGATAAAATAACAAACACTTAACTCACCTTCTGATGATGGCTCCATGCTCACAGCTCCTCGGTTGTGCTTCCTGTGTCTGTGCTGACATCTGATCATGTGATCTGCACAGCAGTGATGACATCACTGTGTGCCCAGGTCACATGATCCGATGCCTTGGAAACAGGAGGTGCAACCGAGGAGCTGTGAGCATGGAGCCATCATCAGAAGGTGAGTTAAGTTTCTCTTATTTTATCATGTGTGTGCCAGCAGCACAGGGGGGGCATGTGCCTGCCAGCAGCACAGGGGGGCATGTGCCTGCCAGCAGCACAGAGGGGCATGTGCCTGCCAGCAGCACAGGGGGGCATGTGCCTGCCAGCAGCACAGGAGGGGCATGTGTCTGCCAGCAGCACAGGTGGGAGCATGTGCCTGCCAGCAGCACAGGGGGCATGTGTCTGCCAGCAGCACAGGGGGGTGCATGTGCCTGCTAGCAGCACAGGGAGGCATATAGTGATCGGGGGGCCTGTACCTGCCAGTACTAGGGGGCATATAGTGACTGGGGGGGCTGTACCTGTCATCAGCACAGGAGGCATATTGTGGCCAAGGGGGCATGTCCCTGCCAGCAGCACAAGGGGGCATATAGTGACCCAGGGGGCATGTATCTGCCAGCAGCACAGGGGGGCATATAGTGACCAGGGGGGCATGTGCCTGACAGCAGCACAGGGGGGCATATGCCAGCACAAGGATGGGGGTTATATAGATACCAGGATGAGGGACGTATGATTTGTAAGACGTACACTGGTATTATAATACAGACCCCCATTTAACATAAAAAAATATTTTTTTCTCTTTTTCTTCACCAAATTTGGGGGTGCGTCTTATAATCAGGTGTGTCTTAAACCCTTCATGACCCAGCCTATTTTGACCTTAAAGACCTTGCCGTTTTTTGCAATTCTGACCAGTGTCCATTTATGAGGTAATAACTCAGGAACACTTCAACGGATCCTAGCGGTTCTGAGATGTTTTTTCGTGACATATTGGGCTTCATGTTAGTGGTAAATTTAGGTCAATAAATTCTGCGTTTATTTGTGATAAAAACGGAAATTTGGCGAAAATTTTGAAAATTTCGCAATTTTCACATTTTGAATTTTTATTCTGTTAAACCAGAGAGTTATGTGACACAAAATAGTTAATAAATAACATTTCCCACATGTATACTTTACATCAGCACAATTTTGGAAACAAATTTTTTTTTTTGCTAGGAAGTTATAAGGGTTAAAATTCGACCAGCGATTTCTCATTTTTACAACGAAATTTACAAAACCATTTTTTTAGGGACCACCTCACATTTGAAGTCAGTTTGAGGGGTCTATATGGCTGAAAATACCCAAAAGTGACACCATTCTAAAAACTGCACCCCTCAAGGTACTCAAAACCACATTCAAGAAGTTTATTAACCCTTCAGGTGCTTCACAGTAGCAGAAGCAACATGGAAGGAAAAAATGAACATTTAACTTTTTAGTCACAAAAATTATCTTTTAGCAACAATTTTTTTATTTTCCCAATGGTAAAAGGAGAAACTGAACCACGAAAGTTGTTGTGCAATTTGTCCTGAGTACGCAGATACCTCATATGTGGGGGTAAACCACTGTTTGGGTGCACGGCAGGGCTTGGAAGGGAAGGAGCGCCATTTGACTTTTTGAATGAAAAATTGGCTCCAGTCTTTAGCGGACACCATGTCACGTTTGGAGAGCCCCCATGTGCCTAAAAATTGGAGCTCCCCCACAAGTGACCCCATTTTGGAAACTAGATGCCCCAAGGAACTTATCTAGATGCATAGTGAGCACTTTGAACCCCCAGGTGCTTCACAAATTGATCCATAAAAATGAAAAAGTACTTTTTTTTCACAAAAAAATTCTTTTAGCCTCAATTTTTTTATTTTCACATGGGCAACAGGATAAAATAGATCCTAAAATTTGTTGGGCAATTTCTCCTGAGTACACCAATACCTCACATGTGGGGGTAAACCACTGTTTGGGCACATGGTAAGGCTCGGAAGGGAAGGAGCGCCATTTGACTTTTTGAATGAAAAATTATCTCCATCGTTAGCGGACACCATGTCGCGTTTGGAGAGCCCCTGTGTGCCTAAACATTGGCGCTCCCCCACAAGTGACCCCATTTTGGAAACTAGACCCCCCAAGGAACTTATCTAGATGCCTAGTGAGCACTTTAAACCCTCAGGTGCTTTACAAATTGATCTGTAAAAATGAAAAAGTACTTTTTTTTCACAAAAAAAAATTTTCACCTCAATTTTTTCATTTTTACATGGGCAATAGGATAAAATGGATCATAAAATTTGTTGGGCAATTTCTCCCGAGTACGACGATACCTCATATGTGGGGGTAAACCACTGTTTGGGCACATGGTAAGGCTCGGAAGGGAAGGAGCGCCATTTGACTTTTTGAATGGAAAATTAGCTCCAATTGTTAGCGGACACCATGTCGCGTTTGGAGAGCCCCTGTGTGCCTAAACATTGGAGCTCCCCCACAAGTGACCCCATTTTGGAAACTAGACCCCCCAAGGAACTTATCTAGATGCATATTGAGCACTTTAAACCCCCAGGTGCTTCACAGAAGTTTATAACGCAGAGCCATGAAAATAAAAAATAATTTTTCTTTCCTCAAAAATGAATTTTTAGCCTGGAATTTCCTATTTTGCCAAGGGTAATAGGAGAAATTGAACCCCAGATGTTGTTGTCCAGTTTGTCCTGAGTACGCTGATACCCCATATGTGGGGGTAAACCACTGTTTGGGCGCACGGCAGGGCTCGGAAGGGAAGGCACGCCATTTGGCTTTCTAAATGGAAAATTAGCTCCAATCATTAGCGGACACCATGTCACGTTTGGAGAGCCCCTGTGTGCCTAAACATTGGAGATCCCCCAGAAATGACCCCATTTTGGAAACTAGACCCCCAAAGGAACTAATCTAGATGTGTGGTGAGGAGTTTGAACCCCCAAGTGCTTCACAGAAGTTTATAACGCAGAGCCATGAAAATAAAAAAAAACATTATTTTCTCAAAACTGATATTTTAGCCTGCAATTTTTTATTTTCCCAAGGGTAACAGGGGAAATTTGACCCCAAAAGTTGTTGTTCAGTTTCTCCTGAGTACGCTGATACCCCATATGTGGGGGTAAACCACTGTTTGGGCACATGCCGGGGCTCAGAAGTGAAGTAGTGACGTTTTGAAATGCAGACTTTGATGGAATGCTCTGTGGGCGTCATGTTGCGTTTGCAGAGCCCCTGATGTGGCTAAACAGTAGAAACCCCCCACAAGTGACCCCATTTTGGAAACTAGACCCCGAAAGGAACTTATCTATATGTGTGGTGAGCACTTTGAACCCCCAAGTGCTTCACAGAAGTTTATAATGCAGAGCCGTGAAAATAATAAATACGTTTTCTTTCCTCAAAAATAATTATTTAGCCCAGAATTTTTTATTTTCCCAAGGGTTACAGGAGAAATTGGAAAAGTTGTTGTCCAGTTTCTCCTGAGTACGCTGATACCCCATGTGTGGGGGTAAACCACTGTTTGGGCACACGTCGGGGCTCAGAAGGGAAGTAGTGACTTTTGAAATGCAGACTTTGATGGAATGGTCTGCGGGCGTCACATTGCGTTTGCAGAGCCCCTGGTGTGCCTAAACAGTAGAAACCCCCCACAAGTGACCCCATTTTAAAAACTAGACCCCCCAAGGAACTTATCTAGATATGTGGTGAGCACTTTGAACCCCCAAGTGCTTCACAGATGTTTACAACGCAGAGCCGTGAAAATATAAAATCATTTTTCTTTCCTCAAAAATGA
Source organism: Ranitomeya imitator (assembly GCF_032444005.1). Taxonomy (NCBI): domain Eukaryota; kingdom Metazoa; phylum Chordata; class Amphibia; order Anura; family Dendrobatidae; genus Ranitomeya; species Ranitomeya imitator. The sequence continues at coordinate 783,218,523 of NC_091283.1, forward strand.
TGTTTTAGCAAGCATTTTTTTATTTTCACAAGGGTAACAGGAGAAATTGGACCCCATTAATTGTTGCGCAGTTTATCCTGAGTATGCTGGTACCCCATATGTGGGGGTAAACCACTGTTTGGGCACACGTCGGGGCTCGGAATTGAGGGAGCACCATTTGACTTTTTGAATACGAGATTGGCTGGAATCAATGGTGGCGCCATGTTGCGTTTGGAGACCCCTGATGTGCCTAAACAGTGGTAACCCCTCAATTCTACCTCCAACACTAACCCCAACACACCCCTAACTCTAATCCCAACTGTAGCCATAACCCTAATCACAACCCTAACCCCAACACACCCCTAACCACACCCCTAACCACAATCCTAATTCCAACCCTAACCCTAAGGCTATGTGCCCACGTTGCGGATTCGTGTGAGATTTTCCAGCATCATTTTTGAAAAATCCGCGGGTAAAAGGCACTGCGTTTTACCTGCGGATTTTCCGCGGATTTCCAGTGTTTTTTGTGCGGATTTCACCTGCGGATTCCTATTGAGGAACAGGTGTAAAACGCTGCGGAATCCGCACAAAGAATTGACATGCTGCGGAAAATACAACGCAGCGTTTCCGCGCTGTATTTTCCGCACCATGGGCACAGCGGATTTGGTTTTCCATAGGTTTACATGGTACTGTAAACCTGATGGAACACTGCTGCGAATCCGCAGTGGCCAATCCGCTGCGGATCCGCAGCCAAATCCGCACCGTGTGCACATAGCCTAATTCTAAAGGTATGTGCACATGCTGTGGAAAACGCTGCGGATCCGCAGCAGTTTTCCATGAGTTTACAGTTCAATGTAAACCTATGGGAAACAAAAATCGCTGTACACATGCTGCGGAAAAACTGCAAGGAAACGCAGCGGTTTACATTCTGCAGCATGTCACTTCTTTGTGCGGATTCCGCAGCGGTTTTACAACTGCTCAAATAGAAAATCGCTGTTGTAAAACCGCATTGAAATGCGCAGAAAAAACATGGTAAATCCGCCATAAATCCGCAGCGGTTTAGCACTGCGGATTTATCAAATCCGCAGCGGAAAAATCCGCAGAGGACCAGAATACGTGTGCACATACCGAAACCCCAATCCTAACCCTACCCCTAACCCTAACCCTAGCCCTAACCCTAACCCTATTCTAACATTAGTGGAAAAAAAAATTCTTTATTTTTTTATTGTCCCTACCTATGGGGGTGACAAAGGGGGGGGGTCATTTATTATTTTTTTTATTTTTATCACTGTGATAGATTATATCTCAGTGATCAAAATGCACTTTGGAACGAATCTGCCGGCCGGCAGAATCGGCGGGCGCACTGCGCATGCGCCCGCCATTTTGGAAGATGGCGGCGCCCAGGGAGAAGACGGACGGACCCCGGCAGGATCGGTAAGTATGCCGGGTGGGGGGGATCGGAGCATGGGGGGTGGATCGGAGCGCAGGAGGGGTGGAACGGAGCACGGGGGGTGTTACGGAGCACGGGGGGGTGGAACGGAGCACGGGGGTGGATCGGAGTGCAGGGGGGGTGATTGGAGCACGGGGGGAGCGGACAAGAGCACGGGGGGAGCGGAGCACAGGACAGAGGGGAGCCGGAACAGTGTACCGGACAGATCAGAGGGCTGGGGGGGCGATCGGTGGAGTGGGGTGCGGGCACATTAGTGTTTCCAGCCATGGCCGATGATATTGCAGCATCGGCCATGGCTGGATTGTAATATTTCACTAGTTATAATAGGTGAAATATTACAAATCGCTCTGATTGGCAGTTTCACTTTCAACAGCCAATCAGAGCGATCGTAGCCACGGGGGGGTGAAGCCACCCCCCTGGGCTAAACTACCACTCCCCCGGTCCCTGCAGATCGGGGGAAATGGGAGTTAACCCTTTCACCCGATCTGCAGGGACGCGATCTTTCCATGATGCCACATAGGCGTCATGGGTCGGATTGGCACCGACTTTCATGACGCCTACGTGGCGTCATGGGTCGGGAAGGGGTTAAAAAGCGAAAAATACGGGTAAATTGTTTGTTGTGCTTCAAACATAAATGTTGAGACAAGCTATGTGTCATGAAGCCATTTTTTGCATTGTGTCTGTGGCCATTAATATGTGTTCTCAGGGACTTTGTAGTACGTCCCACATATTGAACGCCATAGGCACATGTGATGACATACACCACCAATTGGCTGTCGCAGGATAATTTCTGTGTAATTGGGAAAAATTCTCCCGTGCTGTTACAGTGAATCCCAGTCGCGTTGTGGTCTATAATTTGGCAGCAACAGCACTTTTTTGAACTACATCGCAAAACACCAGTTTTTTTGTTGTTATTTTTATTCATTTTATCCATATTTTTTGGGGTAGATTAATTTTCTATCCTCCCTGTGGTAATTGTTTTAAGTGGCTGGGGGTAATAATACCTGTTATAGTTTGTGCCCTACGGAAAGTGATATTAGGTTTTTCTGGTAGAATTTTTTTCAGATATACATCTTTTTTCAATAGATACCAATATTTACTGAGTATCCTCCTAATATCATTATTATTCCGATTGTATGCCGTTATGAAATTGTACTGCCATCTGTTATTTTTCTTAATCCTATTATTGTTTTGATATATTTCATCATTTTGTTTAAATAGACATTCATCCTGTGTTTTTTTTTTTCAAATTTGTTTCATAGGCACTCCGAATTAATTTTTTGGGATATTTTTTATCATAAAATATTCTGGTTAAAATTTTGGACTGTTCAATGTATTTGTATTTTTTCTAATTCTGTGAAATTGACAGAAGGGAATATTTGTTTTCCACTTTTTATAATGTGCACTGTTGTAATGTAGGAAGCCATTACAATCAGTTTTTAAAAAAAAAAAAGTTTTACTAACAATTTCTTTATTATTATGAGACAATTCCAAATCTAGGAAGTCTATTTTTTCATTACTTATCGTAACGGTGAATGTTATTTCCCACTGATTCGCATTCATCTCACTAATGAACTGCTGTGATTTTTCCTGACTTCCCCTCCAAATAATGATCAGATCATCTATAAAGCGACGGTATAGAATTATATGGTTAACATAATTACATTGGGTAATAGGCGATGAGGACTCAAATAGCCCCATAAATAAATTAGCAAAACTTGGGGCTACCCTCGTCCCCATCGCGGTGCCGAACTGCTGTATGTATAGCTGTTCCTGGAATTTAAAGGCGGCACGGTGGCTTAGTGGTTAGCACTGCAGCCTTGCAGCGCTGGAGTCCTGGGTTCGAAACCCACCAAGGACAACATCTGCAAAGAGTTTGTATGTTCTCTCCGTGTTTGCGTGGGTTTCCTCCCACATTCCAAAGACATACTGATAGGGAATTTAGATTGTGAGCCCCATCGGGGACAGTGATGATAATGTGTGCAAAACTGTAAAGCGCTGCGGAATATGTTAGCGCTATATAAAAATAAAGATTATTATTAATAAAGATTATTATTAATGAATTTTAAACCTTTCAATAGGAATTCTCTTTGGGAGTCTGGCATTCCTTTTTAGGTAATGCTCCACTGCTTTTATTCCCAGGTCATGCTGAATATTGGAATACAAAGCATTGACATCCATGGTAATAAAAAGAAAATCTTCCCCCCATGCAATATTTCTAATTTCATATAGAAGCTGGTTAGAGTCCATAAGATAAGAGGGCAAGGTATTTACTAATTCTTGTAAAAACATTTAGATCGGTAAGCTGTTTTCCTTCCCTCCCCTATTACTATGCACATCTTTGAAAGCTAAATCCATCAACACTTTTTATCTTCTTTCTATTGCTGCATTCCTGAGCAGTTATTTAGGATCTCACAACCTCGTGATAGAAGATCACAGCGCATAGCTCATTATTATAGATATGAATAGAAAGATGCAAGTCTTAGGAAGGCGCAGAACCTGCAGAGTCAATGTGATCTCTGAAATGCTGGAGTACAGCAACTTAACACGATTTTTTTATTCTTCATGAACTGCAAACAAGGAGGGTTGTTTAATACCACTATGTTCAGAGTCATATTTGGCATCTATGCTTCCCTAGGCACTTTAAGTGGTCGTGCAACTTGCTGGTATGTCAGTCTAAAAGTGTCCATACCCTTTAGATAGTAGCTAAAGCTCTCATACACATTGGGTTCCGCCAAGCGTCTAATTTTTATTGCGGCCTCTGATAGATGATTGTCAAGAGAGAGAAGGATTTGGAATATCCAATTTGGAACTGCTGATCCTCTTGCTCTCTTATTCTGGGAACAGCTCTCTCATATAGAGCGCAGTAGCACTCGACAGCAAGAGTTCCTGTGTATGGTTGATTTGTGCAAGATATATGTTGACCTAATGATGGTTTGTACCATCAGTCAGCCAACAGCTATTTATAGTGCATGAGGGCTTTAGTCAAACACATGTTCAGCTAACCTATATGGCCTTATTCAGTTGGCTATATTTTTAATCTCTGTGTTGTCCTAGTGCACACACACTGATCTTATAATATATAATGCTCTATTGTCAAGTTTAATCAATTAAGCATTATTACATATACAATAATACAATATAATATTCACCATCAGTACATTAATAAAGTGCTAGAACCACCATCAGTACATGAGTACAGCACATGAACCACCATCAATGCATTAATACAACATCAGAAATCACCATACATCACCAGAACCATTATCAGTACATAAAGACAGCAACATAACTATTAACAGCACTTGAATGCAGCAAAATAACCATCATCAGAACATAAACTATGCAATAAAATTGATGTATTATTAAACTGTCTTGCTTAAGTTTTGGCACTATTTGTATATTCCTTGCCACTTTTTAACTATGTCCTTCATCCTTGTCGGGCAAGGTGCAGACCATGTTTGAAACACATAATAAATGTTGTGCAAGGCATGTAAATCAGTTATCTAGGGTTAATAAAAAATATACTTGGACCTCTCCATAACTGTTCTGTCACTGTCTGGTCCTTTGATCGGCTCCTCTTCAGACCTTCTTCTCCTTCTGACCACCTCTGAGTCTGGATCATCAATGACGTATGTCATGCCCCACATGACTGGGTCCTAGTCAGCGGTGACCCCCACTAGGAGACCAAGAATGAGAAAAAGAAAGAATGAGAAAAAGAAAAAAGAGGAGTGATTGGAGCAAAAGGCAGCAGTAGGAAAAGTATAAGGAGAACCAAGGACAAGTACATATACAGTTTAATAAAGTTTAGCCCATTCTTGACCCTAAGAATCCAGCAAAATTATGGTTTTCTGTCTGCCATTTTGCTGGATTTGTGCAAATAAAATCTTTAGTTCCCTGGATCAATATTTTTTGTGTCATTTGTAGTAAAATTGATTATTTTAGAATTGATTTGCTCATTTCAATTTGCTATGGTTGCAACTCTCTATCTCCAGTAAAATATTATGCAAACCTCATAAGAATGTGTCGAATTTATGAACATAGTTGACTTGCATATTAAGGAGGCAAGAGTAGTAAGAATTAAAGGAAAAGGTAAGTGAAACATGCCCAAAAAAGGCAACTTATTAAAAAACAGTGATTTTTACAACTTAAAAATGGAAATTTGCGATGTCAGGAAGGAATTAAATATTAAGTTTTTGTTTTTCACTTCCCTTCTTCCAAAAGCCCTAACGTTTATATTTCTGTCCACACAGATGTATGAGGGCTTGTTTTTTGGGACAAGTTGTACTTTTAAATAACAACATTCATTTTACAACATAGCATACTGGAAATGGAGAAAAAATTCCAAATGTAAAATTGTGAGAAAAAGAAAAGCAAAATGTTGATATTGTTTTTTGGGAATTGTTTTTTGCATACATTGATTCAAATTTGAATCAATCAGGTAAAATAGATGATTCAAACTTTTGCGTCTTTTATATTTTTTCAAAACAGTTTTTCTTTTACTTTTTATTGCATTTATTAGTCTCCTTATGGGATTTGACCCTGCGATCATCTGATCATTTGTGATAGTCACAGCAATAGCACATTATTTCTGCACATAATAGAAATCATCGCCCCTGGTCTCTTTTGAAGCCCGGCCACAGGCATACAGATCCTTTTTAGGCATTTAGACATCCTGCTGTCATTAGTGCCCCACGATCGGGTCACGGGAATGCGGATGGACACATAGAATTATATGCTCCCATACCGGCGTACTGTTAAAGCCGCAGTCACAGTTTGAAAGCATTTAACAGGTTAACAGTCTGCATCTGATAGAAGCAAGTCCTGATTGTGTGTCCCAGCCATTATCTGCTGGGTATGGGTCAGGCTCACCTCGTGAGCCTGCTTCATACACCCTCTACCAACTTGCGTCGTACATCTACGGCACATGTCGCTAAGTGGCTAATGGATTATCAAAATACAAAAATTAAGTACTCATAAAATTGAATACAAAAGCCATGCAATACAAAATTCAATGCAGTACAATATAATGCAATAGAAAATAATGATAGAACTAAATGATAGAACTGCAAAGGTATAAGAGTTCTGCAAAAAAAGCCTTCTGTTTCACCTAGAGTAATATTGCCACTAATTAGAAATTTCATAATGCTGTAATTACTTTTTTCTTTCAGTTGTCCCATTACCTACATTGCTCAAGTTCATTTGAACAAATTTATGGGGAAAAAAATCCTTCAAGGCATCTTGATCTATGTTTTAATTAGATTTTATCTCATTGAGTGTTTTAATATATTTTTTGTATAGAATATTATGAATTTTTGAAATTAGCTGCTGATGAACTATCAAATGTGCTTGGCCAATACAAGTCCTGCTGGCAACTAAAATTGAAATTAATTCATATATGCTACTCTCAATCTTCTCAATATGGTAATTATCTATCATAGGTCATCTCTTCCATGCACACCAGCTTAATTATTTACTTGGCTCACAGAACAGCTACACTTTGAATTTAAATGGTCATTTAGCCCTGTAGTACTACCAGGAGCATTGCAATTTTGAAAAATGCTAATTACATTCATGCAATATTAACGGAAACTTTAAAATCTGATTTGATAACTTTGATTTTTTAATATTTATTTTTAATTGTGTAGCTAAAATACACAATATTTAAAGGAGTATTTCAAGTTGTCTCTTGAGCAGATCAGAGCCATGTAGTCACCTTAAACTCTACTTACTTCCTGGTTTTCTGTCAGGGCAGGTATTCTTCCTTGAGGCACAATTCTTGACAGTAGCAGAGCAATGGGTTTAGGAGAACTGTAAAGTTCCGCACATGTACTGCAACACATTCAGCTATAGGTACCTTCACACTGAACAATTTAACAACGATATCGCTAGCGATCCGTGATGTTGCAGCGTCCTGGATAGCGATATCGTTGTGTTTGACACGCAGCAGCGATCGGGATCCTGCTGTGACATCGTTGGTCGGAGCAGGAAGGCCAGAACTTTATTTCGTCGCTGGATCTCCCGCAGACATCGCTGAATCGGCATGTGTGATGCCGATTCAGCGATGTCTTCACTGGTAACCAGGGTAAACATCGGGTTACTTAGCGCAGGGCCGCGCTGAGTAACCCGATGTTTACCCTGGTTACCAATGTAAATGTAAAAAAAACCAAACACTACATACTTACATTCCGGTGTCTGTCGCGTCCCTCGGCGTTCTGCTTCCCTGCACTGTCAGCGCCGGCCGGCCGTAAAGCACAGCGGTGATGTCACCGCTCTGCTTTACGGCCAGCCGGCGCTCACAGTGCAGGGAAGCAGAGCGCCGGGGGACAGACACCGGAATGCAAGTATGTAGTGTTTGGTTTTTTTTACATTTGCACTGGTAACCAGGGTAAACATTGGGTTACTAAGCACGGCCCTGCGCTTAGTAACCCAATGTTTACCCTGGTTACCAGGGGACTTCGGCATCGTTGGTCGCTGGAGAGCTGTATGTGTGACAGCTCTCCAGCGACCACACAGCGACGCTGCAGCGATCGGCATCGTTGTCTAGATTATTATTATTATTATACATTTTTATAGCGCCATTTATTCCATGGCGCTTTACATGTGAATACGGGGCAAATATAGACAAATCCATTAAACATGAGCAGATAACAAGGCACACGAGTACATAAGGAGGGAGTACCCTGCCCGCGAGGGCTCACAGTCTGCAGGGGGTGGGTGAGGATACACTAGGAGAGGGAAGAGCTGCAGCGTCGCTAAATGTGACGGTACCTTATCAGTGGTATGTTCTGAGTCTACACTGCCATCACTATATGTACACCCAGAGATAAGAGTGCCTTTTCAGAAGTGCACAGCTCAGTAGAATGAAAGCCATAATTAGGAGAACTGCTCTGCCAATGCTGCAGGATGCTGATTTTACAAGATTTATAACAGCAACTAATCGGAAGCTGAGACAGAAGGGGAGGGAGGTGAGCAGCCAACTGCTTTATAGAAATCAATGGGCTAGAGATAGGTGGCTGAGATGTTAGGAATTAACATATCTCCAGGAATATAAATACTTTACACTCTTTGCCAGGGTGGGGGCAGACACTAGTGGTTCAGCTCCATGGAAACCAGCAAATGCAAACCAGGAGTTTTGTAAGACAAAGAACTGGAATATTCTGCAATTGCCAAGTCAATCACCAGATCTCAACCCCATCGAGCATGCATTTTACATACTTAGGGCAGAGACGGACTGCTGTATTTCTCGTGCGAGAATCGCATTGCACGGACTGGCCCGGCATCTCTTCTGACCTGAGCAAGACAGTATGATGTATTTCTATGCAGCTGTCAAGCTCAGGTCAGGAGAGCCGACAGCCAGTACGAGGTTTACGATGCGATTCTCGCACGAGAAATATCGAAGTCTGTCTCTACCATTAAGACAAAACTTAAGGCACAAAGCCCTGCCATAGGTTAAATAGATGCCATGAGAAACAAACTTGGTAAGCCACCATGTTTTGGTAAGTCCTACTGTCAAAACATTCATCAACAGATATCAGAGGACCCAGTCTGTTACAAGAAAACATTCCCAACACCATTACTTTACCTGCAGTAGCCATAATAGCTGACATCTAACAGGAAGGGTTTATTGATTCGTGCTGCTTTCAGAATATTGTGATCAGAATGGGACAACAGGAATCTGGATTTATCTGACCAGGGAGTTTTTTTCCATTGCTTTGTGATATAATTTCTACAGTTTTTGCCCACTGGAGTCTTGCCATCTGTTCTCCTTATAAATTAATGCTCTCAAACTAGTGATCTGCTGTTATAGCTTATTAGGCATTTGGATTTGTAAATTTGAATGCCATTTTTGTGATCAGTTGCAGTTTGCTTGACTTTCATCAGATTAATTGTTCATCAGAACAGTTCTTTACAGGATCTTCAGACCAATTTCATCAGAAGTTGCTTACATCCAAAAGATAGATATTTTTATTCAATATAACCGTTCTAGGTTTAATAGATAGATAGACAGATAGACAAACCCTAAATAGGTTCCGCACCTATCGCCGAGCAGGATATCTCATTCCTGCCAGACCCTAGCAGTAAGCCCTGCATAGGAAAGGAAGGGGTAAACGCTAGTCAAACCCCACTAACACTAACAACAGCTAGGATAAATGAAACAAGGGAGACACTTAGCTTGAGTAGACTCAGAGAGAAACATCGACATCTGTTGACACTACCATTGTGGCTCGGTTCTTAAAAAAGATTGGCCATCATAGCAACTTATTACTTATCCCCTGAACAGGTGATAAATCACTGGGGATTTTCCTGCTGGGATACCCGCTGTTTGTGAGAACAGGGCTTGGTGCACCTTGTTTGAATGAATAGTGTATGGGACTGGGAGATAATGGAGAATGTTATATTCAAAAATGGAATTCATGAGTCCAAATTTTGGCAACGGTGGAAACTTTATCAGTTGTACCTCAGCAATCATACACTTATCACCTACCCTGGGAAAATATGAAAAGGTAGGCACTACTTCTTTGAAGGAGCCATGTCTTTTATGATCGATCTGTTTTCAAGCAGTTCTAAACAAACTGTGATGGATCCTATTGATTTATAATAGTAAAGTTATTGAGATACTGATCAGTATTTGGGGGGTTTTGAGCCATAATTTTGGCATGATCAAAGTCAATGATGTCTGGACAGAAGAAAGTGCTTGTTCAGTTCATTCCCATCAATGAATATAATTTAAACTACAGTGACTAATACGAAACTTACAAAATCATGGCTGAAGAAGTGATAAATTATTGTTTTATGCTTTTCTTCAATATAAGGAGCCTAAAACTGCCTGCTGGGTGGAGTCCGATGATTTATTTGTTGTGGAATTTCAACTGTGAAATCCCTGTCAAAATTGGTCAACAAAATAAAGACCAATTTTATTCAATGTATAGTGTAAAACACTGATTTTAGCCATGTGGCTGATTTTCAGTTCAATATATGATGCAATGTGTAAACCTGGCCTAAATGTTTTCCAGTTAGAGACAGCATCATTGTCAATTTCAATTTAAAATAAATAGGAAATAGCAAATCTAATGACTGTAAATTGAAGGAGCCAATGTTCAGAAGACCGTAGTACTTAGGTTGAGTGTTATAAAGTGTTACAAAGTGAATTATTATATTAGACTAAGTATTATACAATACTTACATATTACACAGACCTGGTGGGAATGGTACTTCGCAGAACGCAGATGGTATGTCAAAGCTGAATGACAGAGACCCTGTCTAATCAATAGATAAAACATTTAACCATACACCAAGGATATTTTTTTTATAATTAATTAATTAGAATATCTCAATGACTGCAAGAAGGTTAGAAAATGTTCAGGTTTCAGATGCATAAGCTCCGAATGAAATTTGCAGTCTAAAAATGGAACAGTACAACAATTCGGAATACTTATTAACAATAAATACTATACAGTCATACGAAAAACAACTCAAAACAGAATATCCAGTATATCAAAGCAATCACTGGCCTCCTTTAATGTCAGTAATGTCTTCATTACTAAAATGTAGAAGTAAATTTACACAGTGTATGATAGAGCATGTCGACTTTGGGAGTGCTTGTAAAATGCTACCGGGTGCGTTAGAAGACCTATTGGTTTAATTAATTTGATGAATGCACACTTTGCAACGCAATATCAGGCACAATAATTTAGATAACAATAGTGCATAATCATTGCCTGTTGAAAACAATGCAGCAACTACTTATACCAAACATCTAGATTTTATACTTCAAAAGCATTTCTAAGAATGGTGAATATAACATGGCTGTAGAGTAGATCATAATTACAAGGAGTATGTTTACAAGTATGGTGCAGATTTATGATGTACAACATTTTGTTCCTCTTTGCTCCGTAAAATCCACGCCACTGGGCTTAATCTAAAGATTTGAATTAAAAAGTGTGCAACAACATATTACTCAAGAAACTGTCTATCTGGTACCAATATACATGTAAACACCAAAATGATGCATTTTTTTCAATATTGATTAGTACATACAAAATTAAAAACTATTGAAGAAATTATACATGCCTAAAATATAGAGATCGGTGAATTGATTCGACTTTAATCAAATTGGTGTTGAATTTTTATAAAAATTTCAGCTCTAGGCAAATTCAAACAATTTGCTGTTTCATTTGTGTTAATCGACCGAAAATTGCCAAAGGAGACTGAAATACATGGGTGGGTTCCCTCATAATGCTTTGTAGCTACCACGTCACATGGTATAGTCAATCAGGAGGGTCTTTCATAACTTGTATAAAAGCAGAGGTAAGGTGATTAAAGGGACTCTGTCACCTGAATTTGGAGGGAACAATTTTCAGCCATAGAGGCGGGGTTTTCGGGTGTTTGATTCACCCTTTCCTTACCCGCTGGCTGCATGCTGGCTACAATATTGGATTGAAGTTCATTCTCTGTCCTCCGTAATACATGCCTGCACAAGGCAATCTTGCCTTGCGCAGGTGTGTACTATGGAGGACAGAGAATGAACTTCAATCGAATATTGCAGCCAGCATGCAGCCAGCGGGTAAGGAAAGGGTGAATCAAACACCCGAAAACCCCGCCTCCATGGCTGAAAATTGTTCCCTCCAAATTCAGGTGACAGAGTCCCTTTAAGACTAGTGAGAGGATGTGCAAGCTCCCAGTTTAGGAATGGAGATAAGAAGAGAAAGTCATAAAACATTGATCAAATACTCCAGACAGAAGACTGTTGTTTAACTGCATCAATGAAGAAGATGAAAGATGAGCATAGCAGTATGTGAATAATGCAGAGATTAAATGGATAGTGGGGAGAGCGGTAGGGGAGGTGCCAGCAGCAGTGCTGACTCAATCTGATTCATTGATATGTTGTACCTGGCATTTATCCTGCTGCATTTTGCATTGCAAAAAAAAACTTGTCCACCATCATTTCCGACACTGCTGAAGAATAACATCATTTTTTCGTTGGCATTTCATAACATTTCCTGTGTGTATCTGCACATTTGTTTCTACTTTCGCTATTGCTTCCTCTTCTGCTTGTCTGTCTGTCTTTCATGCTGCATACCTTGATGTCCTGTTGCTCGCTGATCCATGTGCCATAGATCAAGACCTACTCCACTGTACCATAATCTCCAGTCTGTGCTGCCCACCCTGACCTAGAACTTAATTAAATGGACCCTTTTCAAAATTTGTTTTAAGCTTAACACTGTGTAAAATGGATGCTGGACAGGTCCCTGAGGAGAGATATGTATCATCAAGGTTGGTAGCTTCGGTGAAGTAAGCCCCATGAAAACATGCTTCAGCACATATAGTGCTGAGAGAGTTAATAGGGCATGTCAAGGCTGAGTTTTATGAGCAATCAAAGAGATGGGTGGGAGTGGCTGTTCACATATCCCCGCTCCAGTGGTGTGGTTCGGCAGATAAAATGGAGACCAAGTGTCTCACTCAGTGTCTGGGACTGGTGGTGTGGAGACCTCCAGTGTGTTTGTTAAAGGACACTTACCTGAGAGGGCGGACCCAAACTACTATTTGGATTGTTTATTTTCTGGGGGGTTTTCACTTTGTGCCAGAAAAGTCTGTCATATTTTGTTTGCTTAAATTGGCAAACTATGGCAATTGTAGGGGTTTCACTCACTGAGGTGCGATTGAGGTAGGCACCGGAAGCGGTTTCCATAAAAACATCCAGGCCGGTTTATTAAACTTCATAAACTAAGTTTAATAAACATGCCTGGACGTTTTAACGGAAGCTTCTTCCAGTGCCTACCTCAACCGCAGCTAAGTGAGTGAAACCTCTACAGTCGCCATATTAGTTGAGAACATAAGTATACAGTTTTAGGGATTTATGCACAATTCAGGATGTAACTATTGTGGTCACAATGAGTGTGACCACGATCGGGCCCATGTGGGAGTGGGAGCCAACTGATGCTAGCACATATTTTTCCTGGATGTGCGTTCTAGGATGCTCATACAGCTTAAATATATTATGGCTCAGGGACCTACCTCCCTGCATCACAACAAATGCTGCTGGCCAAATAGAGGCCATCAGCTGACATTGGTGTTCCAGTCACATAGCACTGACGTCATACAACGTCCATAGCAGGCAGATAGAAGTCAGCTGCCAGCCTCTGTGCCAGCTATGGAAAAGAATGTCACTCGGCATTGCAGTGGAGGAAGTTGAGAAGAATTTTTTTTATTTTTCTTTTGTTTTTTTAAACCACTTAATGATCAAGTAAAATTTGACATTAACGACCAAGCCAAATTTTACAATTCCGACCAGTATCACTTTATGGAGTTATAACTCTAGAACACTTCAACGTATCCCACTGATTCTAAGATTTGTTTTTTTCATGACATATTGTACTTCATGATGGTGGTAACATTTCTTTGATATGACTTGCATTTATTTATGAAAAAAATGGAAATTTGGCAAAAATTTCGAATTTAGCAATTTTCAAGCTTTTAATTTTTGTGCCCTTAAATCAGAGTTATGTCACACAAAATAGTTCATAAAGAATGTTTTCCATATGTCTACATTACATCAGCATAATTTTGGAAGCATAATTTTTTTAGTTAGAATGTTATAAGGATTAAAATTTAAACAGCAGCAATTTCTCATTTTCCAACAAAATTTGCGAAACCATTTTTTTAGGGACCACTTTACATTTGAAGTGACTTTGACTGTATGACAGAAAATCCTCAAAGCTGACATCATTCTTAAAAATGCACCCCTCAAGGTGCTCAAAACCCCACTCAAGAAGTTTATTAACCCTTAATTTCTTCACAGGAACTAAAGAAATGTAAAAGGGAGGGCAGCACGGTGGCGCAGTGGTTAGCACTGCAGCCTTGCAGCGCTGGAGTCCTGAGTTCTAATCCCACCCAGGACAACATCTGCAAAGAGTTTGTATGTTCTCTCCGTGTTTGCGTGGGTTTCCTCCGGGCACTCCGGTTTCCTCCCACATTCCAAAGACATACTGATAGGGAATTTAGATTGTGAGCCCTATCGGGGACAGTGATGATAATGTGTGCAAACTGTAAAGCGCTGCGGAATATGTTAGCGCTATATAAAAATAAAGATTATTATTATTATAAAAATAAACATTTAACTTTTTCACAAAAAAATTATTTTAGACCCAAACTTTTGTATCTTCACAAGTGTAACAAGAGAAAATGGACACATTTTGTTGAGCAATTTTCTCCTGAGTATGTCAATACTCCATATGTGGAGGAAATCTACTGTTTGGGTGCATGACAGGGATCAGAATGGAAGGAGCACCGTTTGACGCTTTGAATGCAAGATTGGCTGAAATCGAGATCAGACCCATGTTGCATTTGGAGAGCCCCTGAGGTACCTAAACAGTGTAAACCCCCCACAACTGACACCAATTTTGGAAACCACACCCCTCAAGGCTTTTATCCATGGGTTTAGTAAGCATTTTGAACCAACAGGCGCGACACAGAATTTGATAACATTAGGTCATCATATTAAGAACATCATCATTAGAGTTGAGCGCAAGTGCTCACTCCTTCAGTTTACATCGTTGTGCTCAGGTACACCAGGTGGTCGAGTGACATGCTCAAGTTTCTGCCCCACGTTTTGCGGCTGTTAGACACCCAAAAAAGATATGCAGGGATCCGCGTTACTCCATGCATACCCACATTATTTTCTGGTTAGCCAATAAAGGTATCACTCCTAGAATACTTTTGCCATCATTGGGCAGAAAAGTATTCACATCGATTTTTCTGGCAAACACGGTACCACAATACAATTTGTTATTGTACATCAAGCACCTGTTGCAAACCCAAGTAGTCGTCATATCATCATCTTTTCCGGGCCCTACTGCTCTATTCCCTGGCCCTCCGTGTCATCTTCTTGGGAAAAAAATTACATGTACCCGCTGAGATCTGCCAGCCGGTACCCAGCAACAATAGGGAATTTTTCCTATTGGCTTCTTTTGATCAGTGTGATAGACCCTATCATGGTGATCAAAAGAAAAAAAAATTGTATATCAAATCCACCTTTGTAAACCCTTAGATAGATAAGAATTATAAAATACATTTTTTTAAAAAAAATTTCCATTCTTTGCAGTTAGCTATGGTGGTACGGTTGGGGTTAGGCTTGTGTTAGGGTTGTGGTTATGGTTGTTTTAGGGTTAGGGTTGGGGTTAGGGTTGTGTTACGGTTGGAGTTAGATTTGTTTTCTTTTTCAAAAGAAGGCAGAGGTACTGGGTGGGTTCAGGGGACCCCATTTCCCTCTTCTCTGATATGCTAGATCATAACAGAAGAAAGAGAAATTAATTGTAAATCAGGAATTTTTTTTGTGATCGCTGTTATTCAGTAAATAACAGCTATCACATGACAGGGGACCGTAAAACCAGCTCTGATCATGTTCTCCAGATAGCCAAGACCTCGTAGATCTTCTAATGCTTGGTGGCGCTATACCCTTATTTCTCATCGACATTAAAAAGCAGTGCTGAGGAATAACTACCTTTAACTGCTGCTGTAAAAAGCATATTGCCGGTTGGTAAGTGGTTAATGTGTTAAAGAACAGCTGCAGATGTTATAGGAATGGGGAACATTATTACTGGTAGAGGCTCAAGATGGGGGACACTATATCAAGCAATCCAAGGGCAATCCAAAGGATAGCAGGAGATACAGTAAAAGAAAACTTATTTGAATCACTAAAATATGTCAGACATGGCAAGATCAGAGACAGAGGAAAAACATCCACAAAAATAACCTCCAAGGTTATGAGTGAGAAGTATCACCTCGAAACATGTAAACTATAGCAGCCAAGGTTATGAATCAGAAGTATCATTTCAAAACATGTCAACCTTCACAACCTTTTGTGGGGCAATTTTCCTCTGTCTCTGATCTTGCCATGTCGGGCATGTTTTAGTGATTCAATTACGTTTCTTTTTACTGATGTGCCGGATCATTTGCTATCTTATGGTTTGCTTTTGGATTTTCTGACATAGTGTCCCCAATCCCAGTCCACTTCCAGTACTAATGCTCCCCTTCCTGATGTAATGTCCCCATTCTGGCCCCTTTCAGTTATATATGTCACCAATCCTGGGCCCCTTCTACTAATAATGTCCCCCATCCTAGTTTAATGTTACCGTCTTGGTCCTTCTCAGTAAGATATGTCCCCCATGTAGCCCATCCAGGGTCCCTTCCAGTAATAATGTCTCCCATCCTGGTGCAATGTCCTGATCCTGGCTCCTTCCAGTAATATATATCCCGTATCCTGGGTCCCTTCTTGGTATAATGTTCCAGCTTCTGTGCCCATCCTGTAATAATGCTCACTGTTCTGCTGCTGTTTCCTAACACATTTAACAAAAATAAAAAAAAAAACAAATATTCTCACCTTCCTCCTGTGCCACGCCAAGAGATGACCTCTTCTTTAGCTGGCACAGAAGCTAGCAACTAACTTTGGTGTGCTTGCTATGGACATTACATGACGAGAGTGCTATGCGCAGCCTGTGACTGGCACACCAATGTCACCTACCAGTCTCCAATTGGTTGGCAGCGTGTATTGTGATGCAGGGACATGAAAGTTCACTGTGCCATAATACATTTCAGCTGAATTGGCATCCCCGACATCCAACTAAGATACATGATGATACATGATGATGATACATGATGATGATACATGATGACTTCAGCAGGCCCCGTCATTCAATGGAAGCTATATTCTTATGACCACAGTGACTAGATGAACCACCCACTCCAAAAAATGACTTTATTCCTGAAAGACTTATTTTACAGCGGGAAACTCACGATTCCCAACATCATAATTTCTTTCAGCAGATGAACATTTTCTAGAAAAAATGCATATGGCTGCAAGTTGCTCAGAGTTTTGGAACCCTGAGATAATATGGCTCCTACCTTGACCTCCAAAGCATTCACCTCTACAATTAATGGCGTTGGGAAGGAAGCATTATTTCAATTTGTTAAATGTCATAATAGTATCGGGTGAGTAAATCCTGAGATCCACTGCCTTATGTGTGAGGTTAGTAAAGGTTTTTGCAATTTGAGGAAAACCCTAATGAATTTTCTATAATAATTGGCTAATCCAAAAAAACGTTGCAATGCGTTAAGGTTGTTAGATTGTACTCTATCAGTTAAGGCCTTCACCTTACCAGTATCCATCTTAACTCCCTCAGTCGATAAAATAAACCCCCAGGAATGAAATCTCCTGAACAGAAAAAATAAATTTCTCTAATTTAGCAAACAAAGAATTATCTTTCAACTTTTGTAATACCACACTGACATGTTCCCGGTGAGAATCCAAATCTGGAGAAAAAATTTAAGTGTCATCAAGATGAAATCACTATAAATCTTCCAATGCAATCAGAAAAAAATATAATTCGTAAAGTTTTGAAATACTGCTGGCACATTGGTTAACCCAAATGGCATGAAAACATTTTCAAATAGACCTTTGTACCATAAAAATGTTGGTTTTCACTCATGACCCCTTCAGATGGGTATTAAATTGTAAGCCCCTCTAAGATCAAGCTTAGAAAACCACTTAGCCCCCATAAGCTGCTTATATAGGTTGAGGAAGAGTGGAAGTGGGTATGTATTCTTAACCATGATTTTATTCAGTTCTTGAATTTTGAGGCAAGGACTGAGGCCATCATTTTTCTTTTTCACAAAGAAAAATCCAGCAGCTATAGGGGAGGTGGAAGTACAGATATGACCCTTTCATAAACTTTCATTCACATAATTTTTCATGGTGGTATACTCAGGCCCAGACAAATTGTAAAGGCAAGCTCTAGGTAATTTAGGATTAGGGGCAAAATTAATAGCACAATCATAGGAACAAAAGGGAGGCAGTAATTCCGCCTCTTTTTCGAAAACACATCTCCATAGCCTTTCAGGTACCCCAGCAGACCCCCCAGACTAGCAGAGCATACAGTCATGGCCAAAAGTGTTGGCACCTTTGAAATTGCTCCAGAAAATGAAGTATGTTTTATTACACACATGTTTTATTATACATATGCTCATTTCCTTTGTGTGTATTGGAACAACACAAAAAAAAGAGGAAAAAAAGGCAAATTGGACTTAATTTCGCACAAAATCTCAAAAATGGGCCAGACAAAATTGTTCATACCTTTCCAAAATTGTGGGTAAACAACTTTTTTTCAAGCATGTGATGCTCATTCAAACTCACCTGCGACAAGGAATAGGTGGTGTGGGCAATATGAAAATTACACCTGAAACAAGATAAAAAGGGGAGAAGTTGACTCAATCTTTGGGTGTCTGTGTGTGCCATACTAAGCATGGAGAACAGAAAGAGGAGAAGAGAATTACGAGGACTTTAGTACCATAATTATTGAACAACATCAACAATCTCAAGCTTACAAGTCCATCTCCAGAGATCTTGATGTGCTTTTGTCCACAGTGCACAAAATAATCAAGAAGTTTACAACTCATGGCACTGTAACTAATATCCCTGCACATGGACGGCAGAGAAAAACTTATGAAAGTTTGCAACGCAGGATAGTCTGGATAGTGGTTAAGCACCCTCAATCAAGTTCCAAAGAAATTGAAGCTGTACTGCAGGCTCAGGGTGTATCATTGTCAGTGCGAAATATCCATTGACATATGAATGAAATTAAATGCTATAGCAGGAGACCCAGGAGGACCCTACTGCTGATACAGATACACTTTCAACCACTATTATATTTGCAATGAACCTGAAGTCATGGAAGCCCCAGTTCTAAACCACCAGCTAAATCAACCAAAACAAAACAGGAGATGATTCAGAGTCAAGTGCTCCCATTTGGATGGCTAATTACACTGTGACGTGTATGCTTAAATTCTGAATTAATGATTTCTTTAAAAAATAATTTGAATGGGTCTTTCCAAACTAACTGTCCCTAATCCAATTTTAGAACCAGTCCCAAATCCATAACGTTAGCGACAGACCCGCAGTCAATGAAAGCCAATTCTGATAATGCCTGGTTCTTGAAAGATAGAACTGCTAAGTGCTGCAGTTAGTGCTGTATTAGATAAGAAAAAAGATACCTGGAAGTCAGGGTGTCCCCTTAGACAATCTCTTAGACTAAAGGTACCTTCACACTCAGCGACGCTGCAGCGATACCGACAGCGATGCCGATTGCTGCAGCATCGCTGTTTGGTCGCTGGAGAGCTGTCACACCGGCAGCTCTCCAGTGACCAACGATCCCGAGGTCCCCGGGTAACCAGGGTAAACATCGGGTTACTAAGCGCAGGGCCACGCTTAGTAACCCGATGTTTACCCTGGTTACCAGCGTAAACGTAAAAAAAACAAACACTACATACTTACCTTCTGCTGTCTGTCCCCGGCGCTCTGCTTTCCTGCACTGACTGTGAGCACAGCGGCCGGAAAGCAGAGCAGTGACGTCACTGCTGTGCTTTCCGGCTGGCCGGCGCTCACAGCCAGTGCAGAGAAGCACAGCGCTGGGGACAGACAGCAGAAGGTAAGTATGTAGTGTTTGTTTTTTTTACATTTACGCTGGTAACCAGGGTAAACATCGGGTTACTAAGTGCAGCCCTGCGCTTAGTAACCCGATGTTTACCCTGGTTACCAGGGAAGACATTGCTGAATCGGCATCACACACGCCGATTCAGCGATGTCTGCAGGAAGTCCAGCGACGAAATAAAGTTCTGGACTTTCTGCAGCGACCAACGACATCACAGCAGGATCCTGATCGCTGCTGCGTGTCAAACTGAACGATATCGCTAGCCAGGACGCTGCAATGTCATGGATCGCTAGCGATATCGTTTAGTGTGAAGGTACCTTAAGGAATTTCCCACTGGCTTGCTTGCTTGAGGGCGAGTTGGACAGTCCTTACAAAGTGCCCAATGAGACCACAATAAAGACAGAGTCCAAGGTTTTGCCTACATTTCCACTCCATGGCACATGCATTGGCAGCTCCAACTTCCATCGGCTCCACCTGAGGTAAACTGACATGCTCGGGGGGAGAGTAAAAGGAGGGTGCTCATTGCATCTAACACAAATTTTGCGTTCCATCTGTATTGATTGGGTAATGGCCTCTGCCAAAGAAAAAGTAGAAGCATGAAGAGCCAGAGCATCCTTAATACCATTGGAAAGGCACCTATGGAATCAACACCTGAGCACTGTATCGTCCCACTGAACTTTAGTGGACCATTGCCAGAATTCGATACTATACTGTAGTCCTTAGCGGTGCGCTTCCTCTGTGTCAGGTTCAAGACCTTAGCCTCAGAAACCTTGATTTTGCCAGGTTTATCATAGACTAGCCCTAAGGTGTTAAAGAAAGCATCAAAAGGATTCAGATATGGGGCTTGTGACGGCGAAGAAAACATCCAGCTCTGAGAGATCTCTCACGGAAGGGACATAATTTTTCCTACCAACTGGGGCTCATGCCCTGAAAACTGAGGTCACAGGGTAAAAAATAACTTACAGCTCTCCCTGAACACCCTAAATTGTCTTTTTTTCTGATTAACTTTTATCAGGAAGGGTCACTACAGTTTCGGGAGAAACCAACTTGTCTTCTGAGGGCACAGACATCTCAGCCACTGCTGGCAGTGAAGAGCTATAGGAAACTTTCATCAAGCTAGAAACCTGACTCTACAACTGGGACTGAGATGATCCAAGGCTCTGGTGCTCTTCTGTCAGATCCTGAATCACTTGAGTCAGATTCGCCACCTGATCACAAAGAATATGAATGGGATTCATATTGCCAAAAAAATGTGTATACCGCGCAGTCATAATGAGATGTTGGCCAGTCACTTGTCACAGACCAGCTATGAGACAGGAAAATCAGAAGGTCTGGATTGATTGGGCAGCTGGACAATCCTTAATTTGCATTGGGATAGCAGGGCACTGACCTGCCCTTGATTGGGTGGCCAGGCAATCCCATTCACAAAACTGACAGCCCAGCGCACCCCTGAAATCCATAGGATATCTGAGCTGTCAATCACTGCATCGATAGGATGCAGGGAGTGGTGGGGTCCTGAGTTCAAATCTTGGATTACATTTGCAAGGAGTTTGTATGTTCTCCTCAAATTTGTGTGGGTTTCCTCCAGGTTCTCCAGTTTCCTACCACTTTCCAAAGACACACTTATAGGGAATTTAGATTGTGAGCCCCAATGGGGCCAATTGGAGCAATGATAATAATGTCTGTAAAGGAGCAATGATAATAATGTCTGTAAAGCACTGTGGAATTAAAGGTGCTATTGTATATAAGTGAGCTTCGTAATTGAATATGTTAGAGGAGCAAGATTTTCTAATAGCGTCATTTTTGTACCACAGTAGATAAAACTGTTTTTTGGATTCCACCAAAATGTGATATATTTTTTTATTTGATAATCGTGTAGTGTTTCTTCAAAACAAAAATATCAAGAAAGTACATGTGGACGCGAAAAAGCCTTAGCTGATCACACCTATCAGTTAGTCTCATGGCATTCTTAGGGGCTGCCTTTGTTGCACCTACAACTTTAGTCTTTAAGTTTCAACAGTATTATGCAAAGATCTACGCAATATTTGGCAGATGTTTGAGAGTTTAATTCCCAAATATTAATTTAAAAAAATAGCTGCACCACAGAACACCAGCTGAAGACAACTAACCTCAGCAGCAATGGAAAGTAGTGATGAGCGTGTGGGTTTTCCCGAGCACGCTTGGGTGATCTCCGAGTATTTGTAAGTGTTCGGAGATTTAGTTTTTGTCACCTCAACAGCATGATTTACAGCTACTAGCCAGGCTGACTTAATGTGGGGGTTGCCTGTTTGCTAGGGAATTCCCACATGTGTTCAGCCTGTCTAGCAGCCGTAAATCATTCAGCTGAGGTGACGCAAACTAAATCTCCGAACACAAATACTCGGAGAACACCTGAGCGTGCTCGAGAAAACCCGAGCAACGAGTATACTTGCTCATCACTAATGGAAAGTAATGTGAGTGAGTTTTAGATCTAGGTCAAAACTTTATTTAAAAAAAATTGAAATGTTAGGAGTGAAAGATAATATTTTCTATTTTCATTCACATCATAAATGTTCTTGTTCTCATTACTGATGACCTCCGTATAACTATGCATAACATGTTTAGATAAAGTATTACATTTTAAAGGATTTTCACATTAATATTGTCTACATGTTTGCAGTTATATTAAGAAGAAATCACCTTTGTCATATTTAATGCCACCAAAGGTCGAAAGCATATTAAATTTAAATTCTCCAACATAAATTAGTTATGATAGCATTTTTTGCCAAATGAGGACACCTGACTCTATTAATAAAGTAGATGGATAGGGGAATTAACTTGAATATAATATATTCCAATCCATTTTGCATTAGTCTGCAACATATTAGGATGTTACTGATTTCCAATAAACCACAATGGTTCTTACTGAGCTCATCATCAATAGTACACCTGTAAAACTGTGATAAAGTAAATATGAAATTCTGCTGGTAAGACCTTATTGACAATATATATTTATATTATTATACATTATCAACCATTAAAAATATACAAGGTTAATAGAAAATCAGCACTGGTAATTAACATAAAGAGCAGGAGTCTAGTGACTGTACCAATTTATGTTGAATTTTACGTATCTAGATGCATGTAGAGGAGCTGCGGAGACACCATCACATGTGTTTTTCAATGCAGGCAGTGAATAGCCAGGCCTTTCCCCGGGGGGAAGGAACAACAAAGGGAAGGGCAGCATCCAATAAATGAAAACATCCAATAAAGGAAAACCACCTATGCCAAGCATGGTATCCATCCACAGACAGCTGTTTCGGGGGGTTTTGCCCCTCATCAGTGTGGAGTAGGAAACTGGCTATCAGGAGCAGTGCCTAGTAGAAAGTCTATAAAGGCATGGATGATTGACCTCGTGGAGACCAAAGCATCCAACACCGCGGAGACACCATCACGTGTTTCTCAACGCAGTGATCCAGAACACTGCCCCCAAATATGCAAATGCATGTAGAGGAGCTACGGAGACACCATCACGTGTTTCTCAACGCAGGCAGTGAATAGCCAGGCCTTTCCCCGGGAAGGAGCAACCAAGGGAAGGGCAGCATCCAATAAAGGAAAACATCCAATAAGGGAAAACCACCTATGCCAAGCATGGTATCCATCCACAGACAGCTGTTTCTTTTTTTTTTTTTTTTTTTTTTTTTTTCCCTCAGATGGGAAAATCCACGGTCCAGAAATCCAAGACCAAAGAAAAATCCCAAACAGCTGCGTCAAATCCAAAACACAAAAGCTGTTCCCATCATCATCGGAAAATTTCAGTTTAATACAACATCAGAAAAAGCAAGTCAAGACATATTTACAAGGTATCTCCACTTCTTCACCTTCCAAATCCCTTCGGCATCCACCTCCCCCCTTATTCTTTTATCCCATAGAAAACACACATACATCTTCCCCAAAATCACTTTTAGACTATTCTTTACTACAATTTCCTTTCTCTTAAAAACATACACATTCCTCACATCCCATAATACTTCTTTTATACATGCAACTATTAACCACAACACTCTCTCCTTCACACCATCACACATTCCCAAGCCAAACATGAACAACTCGAATGATAACAAGCTCACACCACACAATTCTTTACACAACGGTCCCATTCTTCCAATCACCTCCCTAGCATAATGACAATTCCAAAACACATGTATTACACTTTCCCTTCCACCACACCCACCTCTCGGACACATATCATTTCTCCCCAACCCACGATTCTTCTGAAATTCTCTAACTGGTAACACTCCATGCAAAGACTGCCACACAATCTCACTCTGCCTATTCGTCATACCGTCTAACCGCACTTTCTTCCATACTTTTTCTATATCATTCCCTCTTACCATGTTTATTCCACACTCTGTCTCTCTACATTCAATCATCCTATATACAGCCTTCTTATTACTCAACAACCTAACATCCACATCACATAACTCATACTTCACCAAAAATTTATAAACCCACACATACCATCTAGGCACGTCAAAAGCAACCGGATACCTCAGATCCCTCTCTCGCCACTTCAAACGAAATAAATACGCCCCAAACAAAAACCTACACAGACAAGAAAACTTGCCATCCATCCTAATCACCCTCAACACAAAAACCACAATATTTACACCAAGAAACACCTCAAGGTTTGGAAAACCCAACCCACCTTTTTCTAAACGTTTCACCAAAACCTCCCTCCTAGCCCTCTCCATTCTAGAATTCCACAAAAACACAAACAGAATCCTATTTAACCCTCTCATACACATATACCCCGGCGGAAAGACCACTGCAATATATAAGAAAATAGGCAAAATCACACTTTTAATAACTAAGATTTTTCCAAAAAACGAAAGACTTCTCATCTTCCAAAAACATAACTTCCGCTCAACCTTTCCTTTTGCATCATCCCAACTTTCTTTCCCATCCAAACTCTCTGAAAATTTCACCCCCAAAACCTTAATAGACCCAGTCACCTCATTCACTCCTACATCCTTACTTAAAACCCCTCCCCCAAAAACCTTACACTCACTCTTCTCCCAATTCACCTTAAATGCTGACGCACCACAAAAAATAGACGCTAATAACTTCACCCGCCTCACAGAATACTCTGAATCACACAACACACACACGTCATCCATATAAGCACTAACCTTCCATTCCCTCCCTCCACCTCCTGGCACTTGTACTCCTCTAATCACTTTATCTTTCCTCAACATACACAGCAACGGTTCAATCGCACAAATAAAAACCACAGGAGACAAAGGACAACCTTGTCGCACACCTGAAAAAACATTCACTCTTCTACCCACAGAACCATTCATCAAAACACAACTATAAATGTCTTTATATAAGCTCCTCACCCTCCAAACAAAATCAGGCGGAAACCCCATTCTCAATAATACCCGGAACAAAAAACTATGTGATAACCGATCATACGCCTTTTCAAAGTCCAAACTCAAAACAAATACACTCTTCTTCCGACTCATACAGTCCCACAAACAATCTCTCAACATACACACACACTCATGTATACGTCTCCCAGGCACCGCACAACACTGTTCATCCCCAATCACACTCTCTATCACATCACGCATCCTATTCGCCATTACTTTCGCATAGATCTTATAATCGCAATTCAACAACGTTATCGGTCTCCAATTTTTTAAACTCTTCAAATCTCCTTTTTTAGGTATTAACACAACCATCCCTGCACACATACTCTCAGCCACCTCCATACTAGACCACATATACTTACACACATCCACAAAATCCTTACCAATCACATGCCACATCACCCTATAAAACTCTATAGGAAGTCCATCCTCTCCTGGAGTCTTATTTAACGCCATGCTATTCATTACCTTCCATACCTCATCACCTGTCACCTCACCCATCACTCTCTCTCTCTCCATCTCACTCAATTTATTTTCTAATACACTTAGTACATCCTCCTCCAAAGCCTCATCCCTCCACTTCACTGCATACAGCTCCTCATAAAACTTAGCCACATGTTCACACATATCCTCCCCACTTACCTCTCTTCCATCCTCTGCATTCAAAACACCCATACTCTGCTTTTTCCCAAAAACCTTTTTAAAGAAAAACCTCGAACACCTTTCATCTTGCTCCATTCTATCAATTTTTGCCCTAAAAATAATACTCTTCCCTTTCTCTTCCAAAAACTCTTTAATTTCTTTTTTAACCTTTTTTATCCCCTCCTCCACCTCCATTCCTCCTTCCCTCAATTTATACAATAAACATAAACGGGCATTCAACTTAACAAACTTTTCCCTCTTAATTGCCGCAAATTCATACCCCACACTTTTAAAAAACTTTTTTGTCTGCCTCTTAACCCAATCCCACCACTCACAAACATTCCCAAAACTTTCCTTACTTTTACACCACTGTTCATACTTTCTCACATACTCCTTACTCACAGCTTCATTTTCCAACAATTTCACATTTAATTTCCACAAACCCTTTCCAAACACACCACTAACATTAATATCTAACTCGCACAACACACAAACATGGTCCGAAAAAACGACCCTATCCTGCTTATATCCAACAGGAATAATATTTTTAGAAATAAAACAATAATCCAACCTGGACTGTGCTCTTCCACTATCAGAAAAAAAGGTATCTAACAAAGGGTTAACCTTACACACACGCTGCATATCACTCAAATCAAAGTCAGTAACTAACTCCAGCAAAACTTTTCCAGACACATCCACATTCACTCCCCCCACATCACAATTCATATCACCCACAATCACCACAGGCACTCTTCCTGGAACAAAAAGCTTCACTTTTTCAAATAATAACTTACGCTCATTTTTTTCTACTGGCGCATAAATATTGATAACACAAAACTTAGCATTTTTATATTCAAAATTTGCTAAGATACACCTCCCCACCTCCACCACCAAATAATTATTCAAAACCACCTCCTGCCCCTTAACTAAAATACCCACACCATCATTTCTATTATTTGCACTACCAGACCACACAGACGCACCATAAGACCACTCATCCCCTTTCACACCATCCACAATCCCACATTCTTGCAAACAAAAAATAGATGCACTCTGCATAGCTAAAAAATCCAAAATTGCTGCTCTCCTCCTCGCTTTCTTAAAAACTCTCACATTTTGAGAAACTATAGAAAAACCCATACTATAAAAACAAAAAACAATGCAAAAATTACCACAAAACTACACACATTACACAAAAAGCCCTTGACAAAGGTCAAGACTCACAGAAAGGAAAGAAGAAAAAAAAAAAACAACAGATCCACTGAGCTTTCATTTTACCCAGTATCACCATTGTCCTCCTCTGCCATTCGGACTGAACAGCAAGTCTCTGAACCACTAGCCCCTTCGTGCTCACTCCATTTTTTTTTAGCTGGCCCAATTTTCCTCTTAGGCATACTACTGCATGCCTCATCACTTTCCCCATCCTCCTCCCTCTGACACTTATTCGCACCCCTGTCCTGATCTGAAGAAAGCCCTCTAATATTCTGAGGATCTGAGGGGTGCACAGGGCTCTCAGCTTCAGAAATACGCACGTCTTCCTCCGTTGCATCCATTGCTTCCTCAAGAGAAAACATTTCAGGCACAGTAGAGTCATCATCTTCTTCCTCATCTTCTTCCTGATCTTCTTCCTTCTTCTTAAACCCCTTCTCTACTTTTTTTGCCGCCAACCAAAACTCCTTATCTTCCTTCTGTGCATCACTCATAGTACCACGGGGTGCTAGCACAATGTCATCTGGAGTCACAGAGCGTCTTTCCCTCTCCCTCTCCCTCCTTTCCTCTCTCTCCATTCTTTCAGTTTCCTTCCTGATAGTCGCCAACCTCCTCCTTCTCTCCTCCTCCTCTCTCCATTCACTCTCTGAGCGTCTAGGCGCCCTCCACGGACAATCCTTATACATGTGGTCACTACTACCACACACGTCACAGGTCTTAGCCATCGGGCAATCACCAGCCATATGCCCCTCCTTCTTGCAGTTTCGGCAACACTGCCCCTTCTGGCAGTCTGCCTGGACATGTCCAAAAGAGAAACATCTCCTGCAAAACAGAGGCTGCCCAGGGTACGTGAGGAAACCCCTATGCCCTGCCACAGAGAAGTTCGCCGGAGGGTGTCTGAACCCACCCACACTGCCAGGATCTCTTCTGAACTTTACACGATATTTGTATCGACAATTGAAGATTCCTAAACAGTTCACTTGCTTCTCTCCCTTTGAAACAAAGTCACAATACTGTGAGAGGAAGCTCTCCAACAATGCAGGTTCAGTAAAGGGGTTATAGACAGTGATAGTCACCTGCCTTTCCTGAAGACCAAACAGTGGTTCACATTTGACTCCCTTCAAACAGGGATCTCCGGCATGATTCCGAAACCACTCATAGACATTCAGGCAATAATGCTCCGACATAAAAGTAACATCGTAGTTACCTTGATTAGGGAACTCATTGATGCTATAGATGTTCTCCCGCTTTCCTCCAGCCTTTTCCTCAATAAGGTCACGTACAATAAAGACCACGCTGTTCCTTGCCCGGATAGATGGCTCCAACGTCACTCGGATGGTGTTCTTCACATAACTCATCTTCAAAGCTGTCGGTACAAACGACCACAGAAAAAAACAGAATTCTCTGCAAAAGGGTCTGGATTGCTCCAGAAAACCTCACTCCAGACAGCTGTTTCGGGGTTTTTGCCCCTCATCAGTGTGGAGTAGGAAACTGGCTATCAGGAGCAGTGCCTAGTAGAAAGTCTATAAAGGCACAGATGATTGACCTCGTGGAGACCAAAACATCCAACACCGCGGAGACACCATCACGTGTTTCTCAACGCAGTGATCCAGAACACTGCCCCCAAATATGCAAATGCATGTAGAGGAGCTGCGGAGACACCATCACGTGTTTCTCAATGCAGGCAGTGAATAGCCAGGCCTTTCCCTGGGAAGGAACAACCAAGGGAAGGGCAGCATCCAATAAAGGAAAACATCCAATAAAGGAAAACCACCTATGCCAAGCATGGTATCCATCCACAGACAGCTGTTTCGGGGGGTTTTGCCCCTCATCAGTGTGGAGTAGGAAACTGGCTATCAGGAGCAGTGCCTAGTAGAAAGTCTATAAAGGCATGGATGATTGACCTCGTGGAGACCAAAGCATCCAACACCGCGGAGACACCATCACGTGTTTCTCAACGCAGTGATCCAGAACACTGCCCCCAAATATGCAAATGCATGTAGAGGAGCTACGGAGACACCATCACGTGTTTCTCAACGCAGGCAGTGAATAGCCAGGCCTTTCCCCGGGAAGGAGCAACCAAGGGAAGGGCAGCATCCAATAAAGGAAAACATCCAATAAGGGAAAACCACCTATGCCAAGCATGGCATCCATCCACAGACAGCTGTTTCGGGGTTTTTTGCCCCTCATCAGTGTGGTCTATGGTCACTCCTGGGAAGATTCATCACTATTCCATGTTTTTGACATTTGTGGATAATGGCTCTCATTGTGGTTTACTGGGATCCCAAATCTTTAGAAATGGCGTTATAACCTTTTCCAAAGGTTTTCCAAAGCATGAGTACGAGGTGTATTTGATCCCCTTGAGGAAGTGGCACTGTGCGGCCGCTAAACGCGCGTTGGGGACCACCTCCCGACTGTCTCCCCACCCTGCCTCTATACCTGGTAAGTTTTTGCCCCCATGTCAGCCACCATGATTTTTGGTGCCACTATTGAGTCCTAGTGTGGACAGTTTTTGCTGCATGCATGGGTGCTGGCTTCTCAGGTTAGGCACACTTGTGCCTTTGCTTACCTGCAATTAGTGTCTGATTATTTACGATCCTCCCCTCCTTTTTTTGGGGGGTAGGGCAGAGGTTCCGTGTGTGCTTCCATTTTTGGTAGTTACACTAGGGGGGATTAGGGGTATGGGGGCTTTTTACAGCATGTTTCAAGCATTCATCTTTGTTCGTATTATTACTTTATGATACTTGATATTAAATTATATGTCAGTGTACTAGCTATGGAATAAAATTTGTCTAAATGAAATGTTCATCAATGCTCTGTGTCTTTCTCCTTATATCATTATTATTATTGGTGTATGGAGCGTAACCATGTGTGTACTAGGTGTATGGAGCGGAGCCGTGGGTATACTTGGTGTACAGAGTGGAGCCGTGTGTGTACGAGGTGTATGGAGTGGAGTTGTGTGTGTACGAGGTGTACGGAGTGGAGCCGTGTGTATACTTGGTGTATGGAGTGGAGCCGTGTGTGTACTTGGTGTACAGAGTGGAGCCGTGTGTGTACGAGGTGTATGGAGTGGAGTTGTGTGTGTACGAGGTGTACGGAGTGGAGCCGTGTGTATACTTGGTGTATGGAGTGGAGCCGTGTGTGTACTTGGTGTACAGAGTGGAGCCGTGTGTGTACGAGGTGTGTGGAGCGGAGCCGTGTATGTACTTGATGTATGGAGTGTAGCCGTGTGTATACTTGGTGTACGGAGTGGAGCCGTGTGTGTACTTGGTGTACGGAGTGGAGCCGTGTGTGTACGAGGTGTATGGAGTGGAGCCGTGTGTGTACTTGGTGTACAGAGTGGAGCTGTGTGTGTATGAGATGTGTGGAATGGAGCCGTGTGTGTACTTGGTGTACGGAGCGGAGCTGTGTGTGTACGAGGTGTACGGAGCAGAGCCATGTGTGTATGTGGTGTACGTAGCGGAGCCATGTGTGTACAAGGTGTATGGAGTGGAGCTGTATGTGTACGAGGTGTACGGAGCGGAGCCATGTGTGTACGATTTGTGTGAAGCAAAGACGCGTGTGTACAAGGTGTATGGAGCAGAGCCGTGTGTGTACTTGGTGTATGAAGCGGAGCTGTGTGTGTACTTGGTGTACAGAGTGGAGCCTTGTGTTTATGAGGTGTATGGAGCGGAGTCATGTGTGTACTTGGTGTACGGAGTGGAGCCGTGTGTGTACGGGGTGTACAGACCTGACCCATGTGTGTACGAGGTGTGTGGAGCGGAGCCGTGTGTGTACGAGGTGTACGGAGCGGAGCCATGTGTGTATGAGGTGTATGGAGCTGAGCCGTGTGTGTACTTGGTGTACAGAGTGGAGCCGTGTGTGTACGAGGTGTATGGAGTGGAGCTGTGTGTGTACTTGGTGTACGGAGTGGAGCCGTGTGTGTACAATTTGTGCGGAACGGAGCCGCGTGTGTGCAAGGTGTATGGAGTGGAGCCGTGTGTATACTTGGTGTATGGAGCAGAGCCATGTGTGTACTTGTTGTATGGAGTGGAGCCGTGTGTGTACGGGGTGTACAGAGCGGAGCAGCATGAGTATGAGGTGTATGGATCAGAGCCGCATGTGTACGGAGTGGAGCCATGTGTGTAGGAGGTGTACGTAGCGTGGCCGCGTGTGTGAAAGGTGTAGAGAGCAGAGCCGCATGTGTACAAGGCTTACGGAATGGAGCCATGTGTATACTGAGTGGAGCCGTGTGTGTGTGCATGAGGTGTATGGAGCGGAGCCGTGTGTATAAGAGGCATACAAAACGGAACAGTGTGTGTATGAGGTGTGTGGAGCCGTGCGTGTATGATGTCGGTGCATGGTGGGGAGCAAATTTCATACCTCCCAACTGTCCCAGATCCAGCGGGACAGTCCCGATTTTGAGAGGCTGTCCCGGCCGGGAGCTTACTTTTCCTGTGGACACAGGAGTACACGGCGGAGCCCCAAGGAGCACTTTAAAACTCGCACGTGACGTTCCCTAGGAAGTGACGTGCTGGAAGCTGACCGGAAATGATGTAATTTTGGGAGGAGATTGTGACGGAATCATGGAGGCACTACAGGGAATGCTTCAGATCCATCACCGTGTCCTCCTCCGACAGCGCGATCGCCTTGGAATCAGGGATGCCGGCCATGTGAGCGGATCATGATATGTCCTGCAGCAGGATGCTCAGGTGGGCATTACAATGGGAGCCGGGCCGCTATATTATCTTTATAGAATCTTTCTTTCTCTCTCACTCACTTGTTTCTCTCTCTCTCTATGTTCTTTCTTTTCCTCTCTGATCTTTTTTTCTCTCTCTGTTCTTTCTTTCCCTCTCTAATCTTTTTTTTCTTTCTCTCTGTTCTTTCTTTCTCTCTCTGTTCTTTCTTTCTCTGTGTTCTTTATTTCCCTCTCTAATCTTTTTTTCTCTCCTTTCTTTTTTCTCTGTTCTTTCTTTCTTTCTCTCTCTCTGTTCTTTCTTTCTTTCTCTCTCTCTCTGATCTTTCTTTCTTTCTTTCTTTCTCCGTTCTTTCTTTATTTTCCCTCCTTCTTTCTCTCTCTCTGTTCTTTCTTTTTTTACCCTCTTTCTTTCTCTCTCTCTCCTTTCTTTCTTTCCCCTCTTTCTTTCTCTCTCTGTTCTTTCTTTCATTCCCCTCTTTCTTTATCTTTCTCTCTATTCTTTCTTTCCTTCTTTCTTTCTTTCTTTCTTTCTTTCTTTCTTTCTTTCTTTCTTTCTTTCTTTCTTTCTTTCTTTCTCTCTCTCTGTTCTTTCTTTCCCCTCTTTCTTTCTCTGTTTTCTTTCCCCTCCTTCTTTCTCTCTCTGTTCTTTCTTTCTCTCTCCTTTCTTTTTCTTTCTTTCTTTCTCTTTCTTTCTTTCTTTCTTTCTTTCTTTCTTTCTCTCTCTCCTTTCTTTCTTTCTTTCTTTCTCTCTCTCTGTTCTTCCTTTCCCTATAACCAACGAACAGAAAAAGGGGGCGGGGTGTGAAAAGGTACTACTGGCCTCTCAGATCCTCAATATTAATCTGACCTGATAGCAAAATGACTATATTTGCCCATAGGATGAATAGTATATACATGATCTCATTTATATGGTACAAATAAGTGGTGCTTATAAGAAAAGGCCCGGTCCGTTACAGGTCAGATGGGTGCCACGGTCCACTCCAGCTCCAGCTGTTTGCGGGAAGTCAGAAGTAACAGAAACACGCTATCAGGCCACGTTCACATGTTCAGTATGTTACCTCAGTATTTGTTAACCAAAACCAGGAGAGTAGAGAGAATGAGAGGAAAAGTATAAAGAAACACGTCACCACTTCTGGATCTCTCACCCACTCCCGATTTGGCTTACAAATACTGAGGTAGAATTCTGACCAAATACTGAACGTGTGAATATGGCCTTAGGCTGGTTTCACACATCCTAATATTTCCGGTACCGGAAAAAACGGTACTGGAGATATTCGTGTCCGTGTGTGTAATACAGTACGTGTGGCAACAGTGTGCCGCATCTGTACGACACGGATGCCTGCCGGGGAAGAAGCACTACAGTAAGCACTGTTCCCCGGCCAAGGGCACACTTAAAATGAAGCAAGTTGATCACTTCACCTCAGGCGGTATTTAGTCCCTGAAGAAGTGTAAAGATCGATGTTTCAAATATATTCCTATTTAAAAGTGTATGTATTTTCCATGTGCGTCAGGTTAGGCTAGTAAAGAGTAAACCAGATTTCTTTGTACAGATTTTACTACGGGGGGGGCGCCATTTTGCCGTTTGCCTCAGGCAGCAGAGAGGCTAGGTTCATCCCTGCATAGGGCTTCACATGCATACTTGCTCTGCCCTAGGGCAGAGAAAAGTTCTGCAA
This sequence comes from Ranitomeya imitator, assembly GCF_032444005.1. Lineage (NCBI taxonomy): Eukaryota > Metazoa > Chordata > Amphibia > Anura > Dendrobatidae > Ranitomeya > Ranitomeya imitator. The sequence continues at coordinate 783,252,053 of NC_091283.1, forward strand.
TGATCATGTGCCAGCTCCAACTTTGCATCCGGTTATTAGGCCCTGGCCCATTGCAGAAATTTGCTCTGCCCTTGGCGGATAGAGCAAAGTTTGCATGCAGAGGTCTGCACGTCAACTGAGCAGGTGCAATATTCGCAGAGATCTTTGGATGACGTAGGACGTTCATGCACATCAATAAAGGCAGGAGAACATGGATTCTGCCTATAGAGGAGGTGCAGACCACTGACACTCATCGGACCAGATCATGCTAATAAACATATAGAGTGGGAGACTTATGAAAGATATTCTTTGTGCTATGCATAGAGATTTGGGACCTTATATACAAGTTGATGGACTGTGGTAATAAACCAGTTAAAGGGGATGGTTTTATTACTAGATGGTGGCCCGATTCTAACGCATTGGGTATTCTAGAATATGCATGTCCTCGTAGTATATTGCTCAGCCATGTAGTATATTGCCCAGCCATGTAGTATATTGCCCAGTTACGTAGTATATTGCCCAGTTACGTAGTATATTGCCCAGCGACGTAGTATATAGCACAGAGACATGTAGTATGTTGCCCAGTTAGGTAGTATACTGCCCAGTCACGTACTATATTGCCCAGTGTGAGATTGCACTCACTAACGGGTAGGGGAATACTCGTTTGCCAGCAGGACAAAGATAGACAGGCACGTTTTTTTCACATAAATAGTCCATGTGGTTTATTATCCACTCAGCATAAACCACGGAAGACCATGTTCCACATCACAGACCTCACATAATACTTAGCACTTAACGGTATACAGCTTTGAAGCACAGTAAGTAAACCTGCAGGACCTTACTTTGTCCTGTTGTCCTGGGTGACTGCATGCCGCACAGTTCAGTAACTGACCTTCATTAAGGCACATACTCCTTTCCCCATACCCGGGGTTACCTCGTAGGAGCTCCTGCTCCACAGGTTGACTCCTCGTCGGTCCATGGTCCTCACCACAGGTGACCTGTCCGGGTGATCTTCAGGACATCCGTCTCCAGGCTGAGACCATCCAACACCCCAGGCCACCAGTACCAGAGTCCCACCACGTACTCTCCAGGGAGTCAACACTCCCAACACTTAGGCTTCCAGGACCTTCCAGCACAGAACCACTCAGGTCCACACTCAGAGAGCATACAGGAACATGTGTCCCACACCCTGGTCACATTATGTACCTTGTAACCACACCCCATAGGTGAGGTATGGATCACATGGGCTGGTCACGTGATCCTGACATCACTGCAGGTCCTCAAACATCCGTACTTCCCGCAGGAAAAAGGGGTACAGTGAGCACCATCACCCAGTGGTGAGTATGTGGGTAGCCAGACCCTCCCATCTCTCATAGCTACCCGCAACCCGGACCCAGATTCACTAAACAACATCATAGTGCTTATGTGCACCAAAGACCAAATACTCTGGGTTGCATTGTAGGGAGCATCTCCCCATATCAAGGAAGGCTTACAGCGTAGAAGACCTCCTCCTCTGCAACACATACCGGCCTTTCACCACAATACCGGACACTGTCTCACTATCCCCATTACGCCTCAATGCATGTCCTGGGGAGCACATACAGTGCCCCCTAGCTATAACAGGGGTCACTGCATCACACCAGCTACATAGTATATTGGCCAGTCACGCAGTATATTGCCCAGCCACATAGTATATTGCCCAGCCTCATAGTATATTGCCCAGCAACATAGTATATTGCCCAGCAACATAGTATATTGCCCTGCCACATAGTATATTGCCCAGTCACATAGTATTTTGCCCAGTCACGTAGTATATTGCACAGTCACGTAGTATATTGCCCAGCCACGTAGTATATTGCCCAGCCACGTAGTATATTGCCCAGTCACGTAGTATATTGCCCAGTTACGTAGTATATTGGCCAGTCACGTAGTATATTGCCCAGACACGTAGTATATTGCCCAGCTACGTAGTATATTGCCCAGCGACGTAGTATAGAGCACAGAGCATATTGCCCAGCCACGTAGTATATTGCCCAGTTACGTAGTATATTGCCCAGTTACGTAGTATATTGTCCAGTTACGTAGTATACAGCACAGAGCCACGTAGTATATTGCCCAGCTACGTAGTATATTGCCCAGCCACGTATGTCACAGGTTAAAAAATAAAAAATAAACATATACTCACCTTCCGATCTGAGAGCCCCTTGTAGTTCTATCGCCAGCTTCCGGTCCCAGGGTGTGATGACGTCACGGTCACATGACCGTGACGTCATGGCAGGTCCTTCTCGTGTAGGTGCGCAGGATCTGTGATGACGTAGCGGTCACAAGACCGTGACGTTATGGAAGGTCCTTTTCACGCAGGCGCGCAGGACCTGTGATGACGTCGAGGTCACATGACCGTGACATCATGGAAGGTCCTTGTCGCATACCATCCTTAGCACCGGAATGTCGCGAAGAGCGGGAAAGGCGCCAGAGGGTGAGTATATGATGATTTTTTATTTTTTTTATTATTTTTAACATTAGATCTTTTTATTATTGATGCTGCATAGGCAGCATCAATAGTAAAAACTTGGCCACACAGGGTTAATAGGGGCGGTAACGGAGTGAGTTACCCGCGGCATAACGCGGTCCATTACCGCTGGCATTAACCCTGTGTGAGCGGTGACTGCGGGGAGTATGGAGCGGGCGCCGGGCACTGACTGCAGGGGAGTAGGGAGGGACTAATCGGACTGTGGCCGTCGCTGATTGGTCGCAGCAGCCATGACAGGCAGCTGGCGAGACCAATCAGCAACTTGGATTCCATGACAGACAGAGGTCACGACCAATGAATATCCGTGACAGACAGAAGGACAGACAGACAGAAAAACGGAAGTGACCCTTAGACAGTTATATAGTAGATTGGGTAAACTTGGTGGTAGGTTCACTTTAAATAATGGAAAAAAAATTGTACTTTATACTAATTTACTAGATATTATACTCATGAATAGATAAATATAAAGTCATTTTTCATAAGCCCATTAGGACTGGAACTGCTTTTTCTAGTGGCACTCCTACATGGCTCATCATATAGTGTAGTGTTTGAGTTTAGCATGGATAGCTTATAGCAAGGGAACAGTATATCGAAATCGAGTTCAACTAATGCTTTCCACCTTAAAAACACATCAAAAACATCAAAATTGATTTTCTCCTAGCTGTACTACCAAACTTGGCACAACCCCCTGGCTACAACAGAAACACTACTTTTCAGAGGAGAAGCAAACTACCAATATGTTCTTAATATAATCCTTACTTAATAGCTTACTGATTTCCTACTGTACATCAAAGGAGCATGGAAGAAACTCAAACGCAAATATTAGGATTGCAATTAAAATTAATGTTCCTAAATTAGTATATTTAAACAGATTTAACTCAGCAAAGGCAGGATTAAATAACAGGACATTTTCTATACCTAATATAAAACAAGATTATTTTAGGCTAAGTTGAATACAAATTGCATTCCTTGCATTCCTTCAATGTTTATTGCCAATTCCTTTCACCTTAGAATTCTAAATCTGCATGATCAGATCTCTAGTGCTGCTTACATGACTAGTAAGCATGACAGTAATGCTCCAAAACTATTCATTGGAAATCTCTTATTCATTTTACAGCCTAGTAGTTACTCAATTCTGAATCTTGTGGTATTAATATAAACACATGGAGCACCATTTCTGCTTATTAAGTATAATGTTGTTCATAGCAGCAAGAGAGACTCCCATTCCTTCTGTGTCTTGGAGAAATAACATGGGAATGTTTTTTAAGGAGATGGACATACTGCCCCCCTTGAAGAACAAGTGTATAATTATGTTGTGCAATGTGAATTGTGACTTGCGTTTATAATGTTTATGTTGTGTGCTGAGTGACAGTGGGGAAAGTTAGAGTTAGTGGTTAGGACTAGCCCAGAATGGGAGGGGCCAAGATGAAGGGATAGAGACAGTTTCCTGTCAGAACATCAGAAAGGGCCCCGTGTGCGTAGAAAGCAGACCTAAGGTCTAATGTGAGCAGTGCCGCATGGCATAGGTGTCCCTAAGGTGAGAGGTGACTGAGACAGAGGATAGCAAGGTCCTAGAAGAAAGTAGGAGAGAAGAGATCGAAAGAACAGAGTGAACGATAGGAGACAGGTCCTTGGTCAGGACGCCTAGCAGTACAGCCCAGAGTTTAGAACTCACAGAGGTAATGGAACTAGATGGGACAGAGTACGTGAGATGAAGAGAGTTCCCTAGGCGAGAGTTCCAGAGCATCAGGTACAGAGAACATAAGTACCGGCCATAGTGACAATATAGTTCAATAGAGGGGAAAGAAGAGGTGGAACAACTGGTTGGGAATAGGACTCTTGCTAACTGGACTGTAGTTCTGAGCTGGGCTGTGGTGAAGCAGAAAGGAACGGTAAAGTTAGAGAAAAAGAGAGAAAAGAGGAAGGAATTGAAACTGTGCGTGGGAAATTCTACATATTGTGAAGGAAATGTTCATCAAGTTGCATACCTGCTATGTATTCTATGTAATCCTCATCAAGTTATCGTGTAGAAAAAAGTTTATTTTTGAATGATAGTCTCCCTCACTGAACTGTCCAGCATCTGGTGCTGGACAACCAAAGCCATCGGTTACATGTGGCCTGCATGGGCGTAGAGGCCCCACATCACAAGTCCACACAGCAAGCAAGGACCCCACCTTCATGTAATGTGCCAGGGCATAAGAAATTGGTACCTTAAACGTGGCTACCACCTCACTCCACATTACATATGCATTCATTTTAGTATTCTTATCATACTACTATCCAAAATGCTTCTCTAACAGAGGCAGCCATAGTACTAGCCTCCAAATTTTTAGGGGCCCATAAAAAATGAAAATAACAACCTGATTAGTTGTTAAATAAAATATTATAGCTCACATCCCGAGTAATTGTGCCAGCCATAATCAACTATAATCAATTTCAATAGCAATTAGCATCCTAAAATATTGCAACCCAAAGTCATTCATCACATAACCTTGCAAATCGCTATCAGTATCCTGAGAATATTTTCATACGTAGTCAGTTCGTCTACAGCACCAACAATCAAAGTCAGTGTTCCATAACATTGACAGCCATATGATGTTATACACTTACCTACACCTTTGTCCTTGTTTCCTGTGTATTCCATTATAAAGGCCCCCCCCAGACTGACAGAAGGAGACTCATAGGCCAGGTGATGTTCCTTGGGTAAAAGGTGTGAAAGTTAACTGTTTTCCAAGATGGAGAAAGCTGGATACCTAGGGCCAATTATTATAAGTAGCGAGCCCTATAAGTCAATGTCTGACTCTCTCAATGCCTTCCTAGATGACTTGTGCAAGAAAACACTGGAAAACAATAGTGCAATTTAGGATCTTATCTGGAATGTAATAGGAGAAATAGAAGCTGTTCACAGACTTCTTCATCAGGATGAATTATGTATACCCCTCCTCACATGTAAAGCGCCATGGAATAAATGGCGCTATAATAATAAATAATAATAATAATAATAATCAGGACCAACCACATTTCCAAAAACAGGAGATACAGGCTTAATTTGATGATGCACTCAAATAAAGGTACCAATCCGTCACAAAAGGTGTCAGATGACCTAACCGATGTCAGTTTGAATTAGGATTATCGACAAGAAGTAGAATATCTCATAATGCGTTACGCAATATATGTTTAAATACAAAACGTAAAAAAGACATAATTCTTTCATTTATTAATGTAAGAAAAAAATAAAGGTTAAAATAAACAAGGTGTCTATATGTAAAAATGTGCGTATGTGGTGAAAGGTGGAGAAGAATAGATGAACGTAATGCTATAAGAAAGAAACAACACTGTTAAACTTATATGTGAGAGATGTGACCCACAAGAGCAGAGGTAATGTAGGATATTGTTGGTGAAAAGTGAAAAGGATAAATACATGAGAGGAAACTTACTTATATGTGTATAATTAATTAATGTAAATGAAAAAAAATATAGTCTCCCCTTTTCTGGTCTTCCCACTGCACCAAAAATCCCAGAAAGAGCAGAGCATTAAATGGGTAAAACTCAAATTATACTGAATCTTTTGCCATAAAACTAAGCATCAATCTTCTCAGCTCCCTGTAACATGGTGCCTGCAGACTGAACTACATTTTCATGTTGACAGGTTCTTTAACTAATGTATTTTTCGGACTATAAGACGCACTTTTTTCCTTCCAAAATGTGGAGGAAAATGGAGGGTGCGTCTCATAGTCTGGATGTATTGGCTCTGGCTGTGGTGGGGAGGTAGGGGAGCGGTATCAAAAGAGTATTGGGTCACAGAAGCAGGAGTCGGCGGCTCTGGCTAACTCCTGTGCCCTCTGCTAAAGAGAAATGAATATGCACTGCATTCCACGCTCATGGGCGTGGAGGGCAATGAATATTCATTTCTTCCTGACATCCTGGTGTGATTGATTGGCCCCATCCAGTTCCTGGTATACATGGCCCCATCAGAAAAGATTTTAAAAAAACATTACTCCGCTCCCTCTCAGTCACAGTGTCCTGCTCCGGTGCCAGCAGCTGATTAAAGGGACACTGTCACCTGAATTTGGAGGGAACAATCTTTAGCCATGGAGGCGGGGTTTTTGGGTGTTTGATTCACCCTTTCCTTACCCGCTGGCTGCATGCTGGCTGCAATATTGGATTGAAGTTCATTCTCTGTCCTCCGTAGTACACGCCTGCACAAGGTGCAATCTTGCCTTGCGCAGGCGTGTACTATGGAGGATAGAGAATGAACTTCAATCCATTATTGCAGCCAGCATGCAGCCAGTGGGTAAGGAAAGGGTGAATCAAACACCCAAAAACCCCGCCTCCATGGCTAAAGATTGTTCCCTCCAAATTCAGGTGACAGTGTCCCTTTAATGCTTGTAAGCAGCAGGTGGCAGGGACATCATGCGCTGCTCACAAGCAGAGCACAGCTGCCAGAATACTCACTGGGACTGATCATTAGAGATCGCGGTGAGTATTCATTCCTCTTCAGTAGTGCGTACTTTCAGCTGCCTGCTTCCTGCTGCTGCCGGCGATCACATGTGCCGATACTTAAGAAAAATGAATATTCAAAATATTCATTTTTCTTAAGTATTGGCACACATGACCACTGGCAGCAGCAGGAAGCAGGTGGCTGACAGTGCACGCTACTGAAGAGGAATGAATACTCACCGCGATCTTTGATTAACAGTCCCGGTGAGTATTCCGGCAGCTGTGCTCTGCTTGTGAGCAGCACATGTTGTCCCTGCCATGCACTGCTTACAAGCATTAATCAGCTGCTGGCACCGGAGCTGGACACTGTGACTGCGAGGGAGCTGAGGAAGGTAAGTGCAATGGGTTTTTTTATCTTTTTTTATGGGGCTATGTATACCTGGCAAGGGATGGGGCCAATCAATCATACCAGGAACCGGATGGGGCCAATCAATCATACCGAGAACTGGATAGGGCCAATCAATCATACCGAGAACTGGATGGGGCCAAACAATCATACCAGGATCTGGATGGGGCCAATCAATCATATCAGGAATGGGATGGGGCCAATCAATCATATCAGAATAAAAATGGGGACAATCATAACAGAATAAGGATGGGGCCATGCATACCAGAATAAGGATGGGGCCACGCATACCAGAATAAGGATAGGGCCACGCATACCAGAATAAGGATGGGGCCACGCATACCAGAATAAGGATAGGGCCACGCATACCAGAATAATGATAGGGCCACGCATACCAGAATAAGGATAGGTCCACGCATACCAGAATAAGGGTGGGGCCATGCACACCAGGATAGGGAAGAGGGGACTATATTTACCAGGATAGGTGATCTTAAGTACATGATTGACCCCATTTTTTGCTTCAGTTTTTTTTTCCTAATATCCTCCTCTAAGACCTAGGTGCATCTTACGGTCTGGTGCATCTCATAGTCCAAAAAATACAGTAACAACCACTATAGATGTTGTCTGAGTAAAGCACTAAATACAATAGGTCTGATTAAACAAATCTTTCACTCCATAATTTTGGCAAAAAAAAGCTTTGAAAAGTAGCAAAATTTAGGTGCAACTCAGAGTTGAGGCAAAATTTTGCAACTTTTGGTGCTTTCAGAGCAGTTTTTCCCAGCTCTAACAAAATGGTTGGAGCTGGAGCTGGATGACCACTGCTCATCAAATTTATGACGAGTGTTGCCATTTGCTACATCACAAATCTTACTCCAGAAAGGGCTGGAAGGTTAGACAAAGTTGTACATCACTCTTCCGCCTGTCTTGATTTATCAAACCCAATGTTTTTAATACGCATCATTTTTTATTCAAGTTCAAACTAAAACAATTCTATGGTCACGGTTCTCATAGCTCTCATTTCATTGTTTTATCATTCACAATATTTGAGGACATTACTGGATGATGCAGCATCTAAAAATCTGTCATGCAGTGGTATATTCAAAATGAATGCATTTTCAACTTACCGTAATCATAAAAGCCTTTCCACATCATATTCTGCTGCTGTGATATTAATAGTCAACTCAGCAGTTTAGTCTCTAGATTTATTGCTTTAAAACAGATGTCAGGTGCAAAAAAAACCCTTATTATTCATATAAAAGTGGTGGCACACAGGAAGGAACGTCCATTAGTGTAGATAGATAATACGCCCTTTACGACACTGCAGGAAGTCAAACACAAAAAATAGACATGAGCGGAACTGACATTTAGGATTCCCTTGCTAACTATGTGATCAGTCAACCTTAGAACCACTGGCTTTTGGAACACTGAAGTGCATGCCTCACATACTAATTATGATCTTGACGCCCCGGTTGATGTACTGAGTATTGATTGCTTAGCCCTGATGATGGAAATGGGCAGCCAAATCCCAGCTTACGACTTGCAGAAGTTAAATTGTAATCATTTTGCCTATCTTCACATGCAATCCACGGCATGCCAAAATAAACATTTCATTTTTCATTGTCAGGCATACATAAAATGAACATAAATTCTCTTAGAAAAATATGTTGACATTATAAGGAAAGAGTCTGATTATTTCTCAGTGGAAAAATGGTCATAAATATTCCATTTATAGCTGGTTATTTGGTGAATTATTTATAGCGCTGCACTTTAAGTCTGCAACAGGATGTATTTGAAAATGTAATAGACTTGACATTTCTCGCTGAATAATTTCTTTCTTACAATCCTGTTCATAAGCCTTAAAACAGTTGTTAAGATTTGTTCGGGAAAAAAAAAAGACATTACTTTGAGATATCGTACTATGCAGAGTGCTTCAGGCGGTTAAAATACACTTTATAACCAGAAGGGAAAAAAATATTTTATGCGAAACATGCATATCCCTTAGCACGTTACACCAAGGCTGCTTCTGAAACAACTCTGTTATATATTGTGACGTGATCTGCCTTCATGCCGGCTGACACGCTACAGCTCTGTTTAAGAGACAGGTATAGAAGTGTAGTGATGTTGGTTACGTTGTGAAACAATTAATGTTTACATGGTTGCTGAGAATAAGGACGAGCTGTTTTTAAGAGAGGAAATAGAAAGGAGCTTAAGGCACATCCATCTGAATAAAAGCAATTTTCTTTATTTAGATTTCTATAAATGAGGTGGACCTAAACAATAGACTTAAAAACTGACGCTTTTCTGGCGCAATAAACCCCTCTAATGAAGTTCTTAGGGTAGTTAGGGTGTTTGTAGCACCAGAAATGCATCAAATTTTTAAGGCACAACCCTCTGATCAATTTTGGTGGTGGAAGAAGCAGATTTCTCTGATAAAATATATTACAAAGTTGCTTATTTTTGTTGGCAGATATGCAACAGATACAGACTTGTGTGCAGGAGGAGTTTACACTTTTCTGACAGGAGATGGCGATGTTGTTACTGTTATATGTTTAGTTGAATGTAATGCATATACTTGTACTTTGGTTTCACTTTCTCTCTGGAATAAGGTCCTTCAGACTTCCTGTTATGCTGTATTAAGAAGCTGATGCATGTACCTCATGTTCTGCGTAGATAAATGTTGAATTAGCCCATATAATCTACTCTCACAAGTTTCTTCTGCGACCAAACTATGCAACAATTTGCACATGTACTATTGATTTATGAAATAAATATTAAAACAATGGTTTTTCTTTAAGTATGCTGTGTGGATTCATTTATTTTATGAGAACCTAAATAAAGAAAATTGCTTTTATTCAGATGGATGTGAAGTAAACTTCAACATGTTGACATGATCTGTCACCCGGATTAGGAACCCACAGATGGATTTTTTTTTTCATTGCCCTTATTTTAAAGGAGGAGTGGTGAGCTTCATACATTTTTCTCCTTTCTCAAGCTGTATTTCTACTTTCAGCAAATCCTTATACTCTCAATAATTAATTAAGATTCAATTCTTTAGAACTCTACATTAAAAAAATTGACAATTGACTGTTACCAGTAGTGGATGTATCCTTATACAGTCTGAGTAACCCAACACTGTCCAACCAGTGGTGCCACTATCACATTGTATGTGGTCTCCCAGTGTCTAGGTACTACTTAGTACAAAGGAATTACACATTGCAGAGTTATAAGAAGTGATGTCAAGTAAGGACAGCAAGTAGGTCTCCTCTACGGGTAGGTGCAATCATCAACATGGTGCTCTACTTTTTAACAATCTTAGTTATGTTTAATGGCTATGTGTGCTTTAGAACCAATTTTCTTTTAATTGCTTAAATCATAAAAGTGAATTTAAGCAATTTTCTAAACAATCTTCATTGAAAAGTTTCAAACATTTAACCACTGCAGTGTGTCTGTAATTTATTTGCAAATCTAAACCAAACACATGAGCCGGAACACATGTTGGTATAAGTGCAATGTGTAGGTGTACATTCACACTGTGGCCATTTTAACAGACAAAACCTAAGATAAAAACAAAATGAGCAAATACCCCGTCACAAGTAAATAACTAAAGAAATGGTAATAGTATATGTAAATGACATAAGGTACTTGGTTTACACTACTTTGATTAAAAAAGCCACAAGGCGCACCTAATCGAGACACTCTCAGACTCTTGTAGTTCAACTCACTATGTGTCAGCTGACCTCAAAATAGATGGGGTTAGAGCAGGACCCAGGCCCAACTGTTTGGACATCTGTACATGGAAAGCTATATATACTATACTAGATCGTGGCCCAATTCTAACGTATCGGGTATTCTAGAATATGCATGTCCATGTAGTATATAGCACAGCCACGTAGTATATAGCACAGTCACGTAGTATATTGCCCAGTCACGTAGTATATTGCCCAGCCACATAGTATATTGCCCAGTGACGTAGTTTAATGCCCAGCTACGTACTATATTGCCCAGTCACGTAGTATATTGCCCAGCCACGTACTATATTGCCCAGCTACGTAGTTTAATGCCCAGCTAAATAGTATATTGCCCAGTGACATAGTATATGGCCCAGTGACATAGTATATTGGCCAGCTATGTAGTATATTGCCCAGTGAGGTAGTATATTGCCCAGCCACGTAGTATATTGCCCAGTCACGTAGTATGTAGTATATTGCCCAGCCACGTAGTATATTGCCCAACCACGTAGTATATTGCCCGGCCATGTAGTATATTGCCCAGTTATGTACTATATTGCCCAGCTACGTAGTATATTGCCCAGCCACGTAGTATATTGCTCAGTAACCTAGTATATTGCCCAGTAACGTAGTATATTGCCCAGCCACGTAGTATATTGCCCAGCCACGCAGTATATTGCCCAGCCACGTAGTATATTGCCCAGTCACGTAGTATATTGCCCAGTCACGTAGTATATTGCCCAGTAACGTAGTATATTGCCCAGCCACGTAGTATATTGCCCAGCCACGTAGTATATTGCCTGTTGTGAATTCTGCTTTTGGGCTCCCTCCGGTGGTTGTAGGTGGTAATGCAGTTGTCCCTGGGCTGCAGTCCTGGACAGGTGTATCTGCTGATTGCAATTCTGACTGGGGTATTTAGGTTTGCAGGACTCATAAGTCCTTGCCAGTTGTCAATGTTTCTTGGGAAGTGTTGGACCTCTGTCTGGCTTCTCCTGCTTAGCTGCCAATTCAGCAAAGATAAGTGTCTGTTTCTTTTTCTATGGCACACAAGCTGTGTGCTTGTTTTTTGATTGTATTTCTGCTCTGAGTGTAGGATTCTCTGGAGTTGCAGATATACGTTCCACGTCTTTAGTTAGATGGAGGAATTTTTTGTATAATCTGCTGTGGATATTTTTGGAAGGGTTTTAATACTGACCGCACAGTACTCTGTCCTATCCTTTCCTATTTTAGCTAGAGTGGCCTCTTGTGCTAAATCCTGTTTTCTGCCTGTGTGTGTCTTTCCTCTCCTACTCACAGCCAATATTTGTGGGGGGCTGCCTATCCTTTGGGGTTCTGCTCTGAGGCAAGGTAGAATTCCTATTTCCATCTATAGGGGTATTTAGTCCTCCGGCTGTGATGAGGTGTCTAGGGTTTGTTAGGTACACCCCACGGCTACTTCTAGTTGCGGTGTTAAGATCAGGATTTGCAGTCAGTATAGTTACCACCTACTCCAGTGAAAGTTTTCATGCTGCTCCAAGGTCACCGGATCATAACAATTGCCCAGTCACGTTGTATATTGCACAGCCCACGTAGTATAAAGCAATGTGGGCATCATATCCCTGTTAAAAAAAATAATTAAAATAAAAAATAGTTATATACTCACCTTCCGGAGTCCCCGGATCCAAGCGAAGCGGTTACCGACGCTGAGTCCTCGCGTGCTCCGGTCCCAAAAGTGCATTGCGGTCTCGCGAGATGATGACGTAGCGGTCTCGCGAGAATGCTACGTTATCATCTCGCGAGATCGCAGCATGGACTGGTTACCGGAGCGTCGCATAGGCAGCATCAATAGTAAAACGTTGGTCACACAGGGTTAATAGCAGCGTTAACCGAGTGCGTTACACCGCGGCATAGCGCGGTCGGTTAACACTGCCATTAACCCTGTGTGAGCGGTGACCGGAGGGGAGTATGGAGGAGGCACTGACTGCGGGGAGGAAGGAGCGGCCCTGCTGCCGCCGGACTGTGCTCATCTCTGATTGGTCGTGGCTGTTTTGCCGCGACCAATCAGTGACTTGGATTTCCATGATAGACAGAGGCCGCGACCAATGAATATCTGTGACAGACAGACAGACAGATGGAAGTGACCCTTAGACAATTATATAGTAGATGCCCAGCCCAAAAAGGTACACCTTGGCGCAGTGGGATGGCTTTTACACTTTTTTTTATCAAAATAGTATGAACTAAGTATCCTATGTTATTTGCATGCACTATTACTATTTATTTACTACAGGTTGTTTGCTCATTTTGCTTTTATTTTAGTTTTTTTTTTCATTGCAAATGTGTCAAAACTTCTGGTTCTGATGGGCTCCTTTTCAGTGTTAGAGACAGAAAGAGGAGGTTGCTGTAAACAGAACTCCACAATGCGGAGAGGGGAGAAAGTATCTCAAAGCAGATAAAACAGGACATAGACGAGATATGGAGAGAAAAGTACAGTTTTAAATCTGTACTGACACAGCTCTGTTCCTAGATAATAGCGTACATACAGTCGAGATGTAATTCTAGCTCTGATATGTATACATTCCCTTTTGTGCTCTTCTGTCAGCGTGAGCACTAGCTGGTTCAAGTCGATAACAGACAAAGTAATAAGCATGGAAGGCTCACTATAAGTCTTCATGCAAGGCTCGCTGTCCTGATGCAGCCCATCCAGATACAAGTTTAGGATAGATTTTGTGTTTTCTAATGAGCTAGGTACCAAGTTAATTAACTTAATTGTTGACCTAGACAAGATGATAAATGCTAACTAATTTAAGTTCTTTATGAAATTATTTATATAATATATATTTTTGTACATTAATAGGAGATAATAAAATAAAACATTCTATCAGACTGCATGTACTTATAAATAAATTCTAGACCATTTGATATTAAAATTGCTTTTTTTTTGCTTTTGTTCACAAACACTGGCTAATTTTTGTACAGATGCATTTCACATAAAAGTGCTCAATTTAGCAGATAATAGTATTTTCCAAAATTTCCATTTCAGAATTACTCAAAATTATGCATGCTCTACTTGCTTTTAAATATAAAGCATGTGTTTTCAGAGAGTGAGATGAACAACATATGATCTTCTGGAAGAAAACCTTCTTAAATGGTATCTGTCACCAGGGTTTTGCCACCTAATGTGAGAGCAGCATAATGTAGAGACAGAGACCCTGATTCCAGCGTTGTATCACTTATTGGGCTGCTTTCATCAGATTTCATAAAATCACTGTTTTATAAGAAGGATATTATCACTTGAGGACTATTAAACCTGCTGCCATAAAGTCTTCCATATTCATGAGCTCTGTATAACCCCACCCCGACCGCTGATTGGCAGTTTTCTGCCTATACAAAGAGTAGACAGAAAGCTGCCAATCAGTGGTGTGGGCCGAGTTATATAGAGCTGAGCGTTCAAAGAACTGGTAGATCTGCATCTTATAAAACAGGATTTTAATCATCAAAACTGCAGCAAGAAGTCTAACAAATTTCACATCACAGGAATCAGGATCTCTGCCCATACACCATGCTGCTTTCAGATGAAGAAGCAAAAACCTGCTGACAGATTCTCTGTAAAGTGGTTTTCTGGATTTAACTTTTTGGACTCCATGTGCTTCTGCTGAGTTTAAATAATAAAAACAAGTGTTACTCACCCTCCCCAGGTCCAGGGCTGTGACTCCAGTGCTGCAACAGTCTTTGTTTAATGACTTCACTGGCGATGCCAGAATTACAAGTGATCATTGCAACTGCAGCCAATCACTGAGGATAGCCGCTGTGCTGATATTTACAGTACAGGCACAGAAAGTGCTAAATGGAAGATACAAGCAAAAAATGAGCACTTATCAATAAAACAGCAAGAAAGCAGCGCACTTGGCAAAAGGAAATGAAAAGATTTAGAACAATGTTGGCAAAGCTGTACGAAGCAGAACAGCTCGATATATTGTTTTTCCTCTTGGATAAACTTCATTTTTTTCTGTAACAAACATTCCTTTATCAAGATCTGAATCTCCTTCCCCTCTTGGAAAAAAATTTTCACATCCTGCTAAATTTTACAGCATATGATTAGATTCTCCGGAGATCCTCAACAACAAACTAATCCCCAAAGGTCCAATTTAAAAAAATAATTGCATTTTCAAAATGGCAGTCAACCATATTCATCTCACCAAACCCCTACAGACATTCAGCTGACTAGCACCGCACGATGTAGTTGTGGGACTTCGTGGGAGACTTTGCTATTTCTGCTCAGGTCTATTTGCCCATGTACACATATACACAGATACATCCATATACTATGCACACATGGTCAGAATTCTTCGTACCCTTCTGACAAAGTGAGGAAAACCCACAATTGTCATTGAAATAACGTGAAAGCGACAAAAGTAATTATCAAGTTAACCTGAATTTGGCAGGACCGGTTTTCGGTCATATGGGCGGAGTTTTCAGGTGTTTGATTCACCCTTTCCTTACCCGCTCGCTGCATGCTGGCCGCAATATTGGATTGAAGTTCATTCTCTGTCCTCTGTAGTACACGCCTGCGCAAGGCTCCGTAGTACACGCCTGCGCAAGGCAAGACTGCCTTGCGCAGGCGTGTACTACGGAGGACAGAGAATGAAATTCAACCCAATATTGCGGCCAGCATGCAGCCAGCGGGTAAGGAAAGGGTGAATCAAACACCTAAAAACTCCGCCCATATGACCGAAAACCGATCCTGCCAAATTCAGGTGACAGGTTCCCTTTAAACACTTTCCGACCATAGACGTATCCATACATCCCTGTGACCTGGCCCTTACCGACCTGGGACGTATGGATACGCACACAGACGCTGTGAAAGCGCGATCGCTGCCAGTTGTCAGCTGATTCTGACAGCTCACATCCAGCACTCAGTGTCAGGAGAAGTTCCACACCGCTACCGGCACTTTAACCCCTAAATGCTGCAATTGAACTTGATTGCATCATTTCAGGAGCAGGCAGAGGGAAGAAAGCCCTTCTGCCCTTGGATTGGAGACCCCCATGGCTTCATCGCGGGGTCCTGATCTTTGCCATAGTGACCTGATGTTGTCATGATGACATCTGGGTAACCAGAGCTAGCAAAGTTGCTTGATCATGCTCAGAGCATGATTAAGCATGTTTGACTGTCAGAGCAGCACTGACAGCTTGCAAAGCCTAGGGATGCCGCAATCTCAGATATCTGTACTTTTTTTTTTTTTTCAGAAAAATATTTATTTATGGGTGCTATTTTTATTTTTTTCTATAAGTTTTATATTTTTTTAAATATATCCTTTCATTTTTTTCTCACTGTTTTATACTTTTTCTTACTTTGTCCCACTATGGGACTTTTTTTTGCTGGCTGATCACTTGTATAGCATGAGGATGCAGCATGCACATGATAAAGTGCTTGAAGTGCAAAAAAAGAGAAAATAAAAGGAGGGACACTTGCCCAAAGGCTAGTGCAACATTGTAGTGCAATAATAAGAACACCTAAATAAGCTTGTAAAAAAAGGGGATCTATGCCTTTAAGTGCCGCTGATCCTAATGTAGCGCATACCCCACATTAGGACCACCAGCATTTAAAGGCATGCATGATGTGATCCATATTTGCACAATTTTTGACTATGATTATATACATTCACTGTGATTATTTTTTTAGGAGCTTTTCCCGCTTATATTATATAATTATATTAGTATAGGCATACCCTATAGCCTTAGGCTTAGGATATCACTGATAGAATATTTTTTCTCATAATTTTTTATTATTTTCTTCTTTTTTCTTGTGTTCTAATAGGGGGCTTCTTCTATATAACCATCTTCTTTATATAAAAAAAAATTTCTGGTGTGTTGTTTTATATTACTTTGTCTATGTCCGCTATCTTTTACGATACATATTATGATGGATTTATGTGTATCCTAAATGTAGGCATTTTTTATATGGTATTTTAAATGACTATTTGAGTGCTGCCATTTGTATTGTCCGGCTATTGGGGTACCTTGCTTCTTCTAGTGTCTGAGTGGTTTCACTCTTTCTCTACTAATCACCTGTTGTCTTTATTGTAGGACTATATCAGATTTTTGTACATTATTTTCCGATGCTTGGTATATCGGATATCTCTCCAGACTCTAGAGCTCAATAAATGTAAGATGTAGAAATACAAATAAAATCTATACTAACGTCACAACCCGTCTCTCCAGTCGCTTCTGCATTCTGCCTTCTGTTGGGTTCTTCGAATCTTCATCGGGTTTATCTCCAGCATGCTGTCCACTCAAACCAGGACTTCTGGATGTTTGTAGATCCGAGAACTCCAGGGCCCGCTTACAGCCAGAAGCCCTAAAGTCTACATCATGCCAGAGATCAGGTGCCACCAAAGCTCAGGAGACCGGACATCAGGCAGGGAGCAGCAGGGGTGACTGGAGAGTTAAGCAGCCAGCAAAAGGTTGTTAAGAAAAAATAAAACATACATACCTCAAGACTCACCTCTCCAGTCTTACCCCCTGGCAAGTCAGACTAAATGTATGCACACTCGACATTGTGAAGGCAATCCAGCGGCTGTCGGCTGTACACTATAGCTGCATAACTTGCTGCATCAGCCACGATCAGTGCTGTCACCGTCCATATCTGTTTAACCCCTTAGATGCTGCTGTCAATAGTGACTACATCATATAAATGGTTAGCAGAGTGTGGGGGGGCTTCCTCTTTATCCCAATTGGTGCCCTCACATCATGATTGTGTGGTCCTGATGTTTGTCATGGCAGTTCACGGCCAAATAGTGGCCTGAGGCTATGTGCTCACGTTGTGCGGATTTTTCCACACTGATCTTGGTAATTCCGCATGAAATCCGCACTGCGGATTTACTGCGAAAGCACCGCGGATTTACGGTGGTTTTTGTGTGGATTTCACATGCGGTTTTACACCTGCGGATTCCTATTATGGAGCAGGTGTAAAACGCTGCGGAATCCGCACAAAGAATAGACATGCTGTGGAATAAACAACTCTACGTTTCTGCGCGTTTTTTTCCGCAGCATGTGCACTGCGGATTTTGTTTTCCATAGGTTTACATGGCACTGTAAACTCAAGGAAAACTGCTGTGAATCTGCTGCAAAATCCGCAGCGTGTGCACAGACCCTCAGAGTCTGACGGCTATAGTAACCTGTTCAGAAGTTAGAGACATTTTGGTGGTAAAAATATACATTTTCATTTCTGTCAGGCCACTTTGCATTGATGCCTGAAAGTCACCTGAAGGGCTAATAAACTACCTGACAGCAGTTTTCAACACGTCAGGGGGCGCTGGTATTAAAATGGTATAACTTTGGGTGGTTTCCCAATATATGGGACCCCTAAAGGCATTTCAAATCTGAATTGGTCCTTCAAAAAAATACATGTTGTAAATTTCCTTGAAAAAGTGAAAAATTGCTGCTACCTTTTTAAACCTCCTAAACTGTTAACAAAATAAAATAACATTTTACAAATGGTGCTGATGTAAAGCCGACATGTGGGAAATTTTATTTATTAATGTTTTGCTGTGGCATGACTATCTGGATAAAAGGGATACTCATTCAAAGTTTGAAAATTACTAATTTTTTAACATTTTTCTCAAATTTCTGATATTTTTTATAAATAAACACAAAACAAATTGACTTAAATTTACCATTATCATAAAGTATAATGTGTCACGAAAAAACAGTGGAAAATCACTGGAATTTGTTGAAGAGTTCCAGAGTTATTACCACATAAAGTATTCTGACTCATGGATATGTAGAACGTAGTGGTGCCTGGATAGACCCTTCTTTTTAGGCGCTTCCGTATTCACCTGTACTCACGTTCATACCGATTAATCAGACAGCTTAACTCAGCCACGATCTCATGTAAGAAGACTCCAGGAAAAGAGGGTTGCTTTAACTGAAATTCTTGTATTATGATGAAAGTAGCAGGTAAAAAGGAATATTCAACAGAGGACATGTAGTAGGATGCATACAGATGGAGGAATGATGACAAAATGGAGAATAAGGGCGTGAACAAACATACATCACAAGACTACAGTGAGAGAGTTGGGACAAAATACAGGGAAAGGCAAACTTCTGCCTAGAAAGAAGGAACGAACACAAGCAATGCAAATATTAAATGATTTCTCAAGTCGTGAGACATGACACTCCCCGTCTGAAGTCCTTGGATTTCACGATGTCCGTAATTCTTCGAAGTCGTTCGAAGCTGAAAATGAAAAACAAGAGGAAAGAAAACATGCATGCAATAATAAACATCTAAGATTTTAAAGTCCAAACTCGTTGTTGTCGACCTGTAGATCAAACCGAAAGATAAGTCCAAATATATTAAACCCATCTTCAGATTGGGGAAGCCGCAAACATGCCAACTCTTCCACCAACCCAGAATCCAATGGGAATGTTAACAGTTCAATCCAATGGAAAATGTCAATATTCAATAAACTGGGAGATGAGGAGGAATGCTCCCCGCCGTGAGCAACGTCCAGGAGCATGTTCAGTTCATGTGATGTCCTCCTTTCGTAGAAGCAGCACGAGTTCAGTGACCGGGCGGAAGAAGATTCGGGTAGAGCCCCCTTTTGTCACCTTAACTTCTACCTTACGAGTCTTTCCGTCCTCACTGGGTAGGACCTTGGCGATAAGTCCCATTGGCCAGTCATTGCGATGAGCCTCTTTGTCCATTAAGAGAACGAGGTCTCCTTCTGGGAGAGTGGGACTGGGCGTCTGCCATTTGTGACGGTTTTGAAGCAAGTGCAAATATTTAGTCTTCCAGCGATGCCAAAACACGTTAGCCGGATGTTGTACTTGCCTCCACTGACGTTTGTAAATGTCCTTGTTATCGAAATTCCCAGGCGGAACTGTAGCAGCTCCAGTCTTCTGTGTAAGAAGTGTAGCTGGAGTAAGGATCGTTGGAGCATCGGGGTCGGATGATACTGGAACCAAAGGTCTAGCATTTATTATGGCTGACACTTGGAAGGTGAAGGTGTCCCGTTTGATATCCCACAGTAGACCAAGGCTGCGCTGTGTTGCAGGAACATCAGAACCCAAGTCGAGGTCTTTTAGGTTTGTGGCATGGTCTTCAGATGGAAACGCGTTCATTACCTCTTGACTGTTAGAGATAATCTTGTGGAGTCTGAGGTTTGATGTGGATAGCATTTCCTGTGTCCTGGAGAGTAGGTCGATTGCATCTTCACTTGTGGGCAAGGACTTAAGCCCATCGTCCACGTAGAAGTTCTTCTCTACAAATTGCCGAGCATCGGATCCGTACTCTCTCTCACCTTCCTGGGCTGTCCGTCTCAGACCATAGATCGCCACAGCAGGTGAGGGACTATTGCCGAAGACATGGACCTTCATCCGGTAGTCTATGACCTGATTGTTGACATTATTGTCTTTGTGCCATAGGAACCTAAGATAGTTTC
This sequence comes from Ranitomeya imitator, assembly GCF_032444005.1. Classification (NCBI taxonomy): domain Eukaryota; kingdom Metazoa; phylum Chordata; class Amphibia; order Anura; family Dendrobatidae; genus Ranitomeya; species Ranitomeya imitator. The sequence goes on from NC_091283.1 coordinate 783,272,555, forward strand.
TGTTGTCTTCTTTCACAATGAAGCAATGAAACATCTGCTGAATGTCGGCCATTATGGCGACAGGTTCTTGTCTGAAGCGGATCAATACTCCAAGGAGGCTGTTGTTCAGGTTGGGCCCAGTTAGGAGCAGGTTATTGAGAGAGAGGCCTTCAAACTGAGCACTGGAGTCAAACACCACTCTGATCTGATTAGGCTTGTGAGGGTGATAGACACCAAAGGATGGAAGATACCAACATTCTTCTCCCTCCCTCAGTGGTGGCGCAGGTTCGGCATGATCTCTGTCAAAGATGTTCTGCATAAAGTCAATGAAATGCTTCTCCATCTCTGGTTTCCTCTTTAGGGTACTCTTTAAGGATGAGAACCTTGCAGTAGCTTGTTGCAGGTTGTTCGGCAACCTCACTCTTGGGAAACGAAAGGGTAAAGGAGCTACCCAACTGTTGGAGTCATCTTGAGCAAATTCTTTATCCATAACCTTTATGAATTCTTTATCTTCCCTTGTGGGTGCCAACTTGTTGTCACTACTTGTAGAGTCGAACACTGATGACCCGAGGTTTTCATCCCTGGGCTGGTGCGTGTTCATGTTGTTGAAGGATTCCTGTTGCCACTTGGTGTTGCTCACTTTCTCTTTCACCCAGTAGTGATGTGGGAATGGTTGGAAATGGGTGCTGCGACCATTTGACAAGATGTGTGTTTTGTAAGAGGAGATGTTGTTAGGTCTCTTCATCTTATGTATGCAAACATTGCCTATGATTACCCAGCCTAGATCTAAGCGTTGGGCAAATGGTGCATCGTGCGGTCCGTTAATTTGCTGACGTACCTTGTGCAGCCGGAGAATGTCTCTGCCCAGCAGAATCAGGATATCTGCTTTGTTGTTGAGGGCTGGTATCTTGTTTGCTATCCTCTTGAGATGTTGATGATGAAGAGCAGCCTCTGGCTTTGGGATCTCTTCTCGATTGGATGGAATCTGGTTGCACTCGACCAGTGTAGGTAACGGTATCTCGACGGCGTTCTCGAGAGATGTCGCTGTAAGGCCACTGGCCCTTCTCCCAGAAACCTCTGTAACACCACTGCAGGTACCTAAGGTGTAAGGGTAAGCATTTCCCTTTAAGTTAAACATATCAAAGAGTTCTGACCTTGCAAGTGATCGGTTGCTCTGATCATCCAGAAGGACATACACCTTCACGGCTTTCTCTGGGTGACCGTTGGGATACACGTTCACCAGGCAAATCTTCGCACAGGACTTGTCCCAGAGGTCTTCTCCGCAGACTTCTGTGCATGAAGAAGATATTGTGGTATGGCTTGCAGTTTGAGCTGCGTCCTCCCCGCCATGGCTCATGGTGAGGGAAGGAGTAAGTGTAGAGTCAGGACGGAATGGGTGGAGTGCTTGTACGTGGTCCTCACTGTCATACTCCATGCACTTAATTGTAGTTTTACAGTCTTTAGCAAGGTGTTCAGTAGAAGCACAACATCTGTAGCAAACCCCGAACTTCTTTAGAAGCTCCTTGCGTTCTTCGAGCGGTTTCTTCCTGAAGCCGATGCACTTTTTTAAGGGATGTGGCTTCTTGTGGATGGGACATTCACGATTTGGGTTCTCTATCTTTTCACCCTTGTTACTGTTGCCTGGGGCTGATGTTGGTAAGGGAAGAATATCCGTCTTCTTCACTGACACTGGACCCCTGCGGTTTCTGTCATTCGAGCGTGCGCTGACGTATTTAGAAGGAGGTGAAGCTGGGCCACTGGATTCTTCGTAGGAAAAGCTTGGGTCGTTCTTACGCTCTGCCACGTCTTTTATAAACTCACAGAAGTAGGAGAATGGAGGAAATGACACTTGATGGTCTTTCTTGTATTTTGACCCTAGTGTAGTCCACTTTTCTTGTACATTGTACGGTAGCTTGGAGATAATGGGATTTACTCCACGAGCAGTGTCCAGGTAGCTGAGGCCAGGTAGGTGGGTGTCTGCCTTGGCCAGCTGGAGCTCTAACAGCAAGTCACTGAGCTCTAGGAACTTTGAACTGTCTTTGCTTGATATCTTTGGAAAACTCTGTAATCGCTTGAACAGTGCATCCTCTATGGCTTCTGGACTGCCAAAGTTTTTCTCTAGTCTTTCCCATGCAGCCATGAGACCAGCCATTGGATTACTGATATGTACAGACCTGAGTCTCTTGACACGCTCTGTGGATTGTGGTCCTAGCCATCTGATTAGCAGGTCCAGCTCTTCGGTAGCAGTGATGCCGAGGTCACTAGTTACGGTTCTAAAGGCATTTTTCCAACCTCTGTAATTTTCAGGTTGGTCGTCAAACCTTGTGAGACCGGTTTTAGTAAGTTCGCGGCGAATCATGTACCTTGCGAAGTCGGACATGTCTGTTCTTTCTGACTTAGGATGCACAAATGTAGGGTGAGCAGTGTTGTACATAGGGGTGAAGACGTCCTGGCCTTGAAACATGGGTAAGTATGGAGTGGCATATGTATTTAGTCCAGCAACCGGTTTGGTGGGTATAGTCTCTGCTACATGCGGAGCTGGCACTGCGCGGTTGTCGAGAGTATAATGACCTGCCGGCATATTGGGTTGCGTGTAGATAATAGCCTGTGGAGTTTGGTGAGATGCGAGGTCTTGGCGCATACTGGAATACGAAGGAAGTTCAAGTTTGGGAGCATTGTACTGACCTTGAATGTAGGGTTCTGTAAGTGGATCGGCATCCTGGTGCCCTGGAGAAGCATGAACGCCATCAGGAATGTTAGTAATGGTCTGCGGTTCGCCATTTTGGCTTAGCACGTAGTCTCTTGTGCGTTCAATAGGGTCTTCTGCCTCCACTTCACACAAACTGATGCTGTCTCTTTGACTCCCACTGATAGCTCGCTCCAGGATCCTTAACTCTGCCATGGCTGTCGCGTGCTCGCATTCCTTCTCCAGAGCTTCCTTGCGTGCTGCATCCGCATCCATTTCTGCTCTCTTTTGTGCTGCGGCTGCATCCATTTCTGCTCTCCTTTGTGCCGTGGCTGCATCCATTTCTGCTCTCCTTTGTGCTGTGGCTGCATCCATTTCTGCTCTCTTTTGTGCTGTGGCTGCATCCATTTCTGCTCTCCTTTGCGCAAAGGCAGCTTGTATCTTAGACGTTTCAGCCTTAGCACGTGCTCTTATAAGCTGTTCGCTGAGAGTGGAATATTTTGATGAACTTGACCTAGATGAGCATTTTGAGTGCTTGGACAATTTGGATGAGCGAGTTGATGCATCTGGTGTCCGTGCAATTTTAGCCTCTAACTTGGTTTTAATGTCACGTACGGTGCAGTCTCTTTCAGAATTAAGCTGCTGGAAACTTTGCAATTCGATTAAAGTCTCTGGCAGATTCAGTTTTTTCAGGAGAATAATGTATTGGTCAGTCTTCTCCATATACATTTGGTATGCTGTGCATAATTGTTCTAGGACTCCCTCAAGTGGTAACTCATGAGAAGCAGGCCTTGATACAGTGTCTATGTGATTCAGCACTTTCTCCCACAGTGAAGACACATCACTATATACGACACATTTTGCAGTCTCTAAATTCTCCATGACTTTCCATGTAGGTTTGACTGTACGTTTTCCCCTTTCACTAGCTGGTGGATGGGGATCTGGGTCTCTTTCCTGTGTTTGTAAGTCTGGTAGGGACATTGTATTCCTTGCTTCAGACATGATTTGATTGCAGGCAGGAAGAGTGGAGGATGAGGGTTATACTTCTTCCTGTTTATCTGCAGTGTGCGCTTCTATGCACGCTGGGGTCTGGCTGGGAACTGGGTTACTATCTATCTGGGAAATGTCCTTTTCCACTGAGGTTCAGCACAGACCTTGAGTTACTGTCTCTGAAGGCAGGCTATTCCTTTTTACTATTCTGACTCATGGATATGTAGAACGTAGTGGTGCCTGGATAGACCCTTCTTTTTAGGCGCTTCCGTATTCACCTGTACTCACGTTCATACCGATTAATCAGACAGCTTAACTCAGCCACGATCTCATGTAAGAAGACTCCAGGAAAAGAGGGTTGCTTTAACTGAAATTCTTGTATTATGATGAAAGTAGCAGGTAAAAAGGAATATTCAACAGAGGACATGTAGTAGGATGCATACAGATGGAGGAATGATGACAAAATGGAGAATAAGGGCGTGAACAAACATACATCACAAGACTACAGTGAGAGAGTTGGGACAAAATACAGGGAAAGGCAAACTTCTGCCTAGAAAGAAGGAACGAACACAAGCAATGCAAATATTAAATGATTTCTCAAGTCGTGAGACATGACATAAAGTGACACTGCTCAGATCTATAATATAACGCTGGGAGCGTCACTCTGTCCGAAGCCTTTATAGACTGCGCAAGCGCAAGCGCCGGCGCAGTCTGGGCCTCACAGAGTGACGCTCCCAGGAGATCGTGGTATGCGTAAACACTGAACGCAACACCGCGATCTCCACCGGAGAGTCAGGGATCGCCAGGAGGGTAAGTATATTCACCTGTCCCCTGTTCCAGCGCTGCGTGCGGCTCCGTCTCCCGGGTCCTCTGCTGTGACGTTCCCAGTTCAGAGGGCGCAATGACGCGCTTAATGCGCGCCGGCGCCGCCCTCTGACTGAACAGTCACAGCCAGAGGAGCCGGAAGATGGCGGCGCGCAGCGCTGGAACGGGACAGACAGGTGAGTATAGCAAGTGCTGGGGGCCTGAGCTAGCGGTGACTCCGGCACCTGACCCCCACAGCGTGCCTGTGTCCCCGCCTGCTCAGGCCCCCAGCACTCGGCGCCCAGCGACGATAGGTGAGTATGGTATTTCTTTTTTTTATATATGGCAGCACCATACGGGGCATATATAATGGAGCATCTTATGGGGGGCATATAATACAATGGTGGAGCAGGATGGGAGCAGCACACGACAGAACGGGAGCACAGGATGGGAGCAGCACATGACAGAACGGGCGCAGGATGGCAGCAGCACATGACAGAACGGGCGCAGGATGGTAGCAGCACATGACAGAACGGGGGCGCAGGATGGCAGCAGCACATGACAGAATGGGGGCGCAAGATGGGAGCAGCACATGACAGAACAGGGATGCAGGATGGGAGCAGCACATGACAGAATGGGGGCGCAAGATGGGAGCAGCACATGACAGAACGGGGGCACAGGATGGCAGCAGCACATGACAGAACGGGCGCAGGATGGGAGCAGCACATGACAGAACGGGGGCGCAGGATGGGAGCAGTACATGACAGAACGGGGGCACAGGATGGCAGCAGCACATGACAGAACGGGCGCAGGATGGGAGCAGCACATGACAGAACAGGGGCGCAGGATGGGAGCAGCACATGACAGAATGGGGGCACAGGATGGGAGCAGCACATGACAGAATGGGGGCGCAAGATGGGAGCAGCACATGACAGAACAGGGGCGCAGGATGGGAGCAGCACATGACAGAACGGGGGCGCAGGATGGCAGCCGCACATGACAGAATGGGCGCAGGATGGGAGCAGCACATGACAGAACAGGGGCGCAGGATGGGAGCAGCACATGAAAGAACGGGGGCACAGGATGGGAGCAGCACATGACAGAACGGGGGTGCAGGATGGGAACAGCACATGACAGAACGGGCGCACGATGGCAGCAGCACATGACAAAACGGGCGCAGGATGGGAGCAGCACATGACAGAATGGGGGCGCAAGATGGGAGCAGCACATGACAGAACAGGGATGCAGGATGGGAGCAGCACATGACAGAACGGGGGCGCAAGATGGGAGCAGCACATGACAGAACGAGGGCACAGGATGGCAGCAGCACATGACAGAACGGGCGCAGGATGGGAGCAGCACATGACAGAACGGGGACGCAGGATGGGAGCAGCACATGACAGAACGGGGGCGCAGGATGGCAGCAGCACATGACAGAACGGGCGCAGGATGGGAGCAGCACATGACAGAACAGGGGCGCAGGATGGGAGCAGCACATGACAGAATGGGGGCACAGGATGGGAGCAGCACATGACAGAATGGGGCCGCAAGATGGGAGCAGCACATGACAGAACAGGGGCACAGGATGGGAGCAGCACATGACAGAACGGGGGCGCAGGATGGCAGCCGCACATGACAGAACGGGCGCAGGATGGGAGCAGCACATGACAGAACGGGGACGCAGGATGGGAGCAGCACATGACAGAACGGGGGCGCAGGATGGCAGCAGCACATGACAGAACGGGCGCAGGATGGGAGCAGCACATGACAGAACAGGGGCGCAGGATGGGAGCAGCACATGACAGAATGGGGGCACAGGATGGGAGCAGCACATGACAGAATGGGGGCGCAAGATGGGAGCAGCACATGACAGAACAGGGGCGCAGGATGGGAGCAGCACATGACAGAACGGGGGCGCAGGATGGCAGCCGCACATGTCAGAATGGGCGCAGGATGGGAGCAGCACATGACAGAACAGGGGCGCAGGATGGGAGCAGCACATGAAAGAACGGGGGCACAGGATGGGAGCAGCACATGACAGAACGGGGGCGCAGGATGGGAACAGCACATGACAGAATGGGCGCACGATGGCAGCAGCACATGACAAAACGGGCGCAGGATGGGAGCAGAACATGACAGAACGGGGGCGCAGGATGGCAGCAGCACATGACAGAACGAGCGCAGGATGGGAGCAGCACATGACCGAACGGGGGCGCAGGATGGGAGCAGCACATGACAGAACGGGGGTGCAGGATGGCAGCAGCACATGACAGAACAGGGGCGCAGGATGGGAGCAGCACATGAAAGAACGGGGGCACAGGATGCGAGCAGCACATGACAGAACAGGGGCACAGGATGGGAGCAGCACATGACAGGATGGGAGCAGCAAATGACAGAATGGAGATGCAGGATGGGTGCAGAACATGTCAGAATGGAGGCGCAGGATGGGTGCAGCACATGTCACAATGGGGGCGCAGGATGGGAGCAGCACATGACAGAATGGGGGCGCAGGATGGGTGCAACACATGACAGAATGGGGGCGCAAGATGGGTGCAGAACATGTCAGAATGGAGGCGCAGGATGGGTGCAGAACATGTCAGAATGGGGGCGCAGGATGGGAGCAGCACATGTCACAATGGGGGCGCAGGATGGAAGCAGCACATGACAGAATGGGGGCGCAGGATGGGTGCAACACATGACAGAATGGGGGTGCAAGATGGGTGCAACACATGGCAGGATGGGGCGCAGGATGGGTGCAGCACATGACAGGATGGGGACGCAGGATGGAGCAGTACATGTCAGAATGGGGGTGCAGGATGGGAGCAGCACATGTCAGAATGGGGGTGCAGGATGGGTGCAGCACATGTCAGGATGGGGACGCAGGATGGAGCAGCTCATGACAGGATGGGGACAAAGGATGGAGCAGCACATACCAGGATGGAGACCATATACCAATATAGATGCTAGCCACCCGGGCGTAGAACGGGTTCAATAGCTAGTTTTAAATATTTGGCTTTGTCACTAAGGGCAGAAAAATGTCTTCTAGACAATAGTCACCTGGGTATCCTAAACTGTCTTCTGATTTCGCAGACATCTAAAAATATTATGTGCACATACCCTGTAGCCTTTACTTAGTAGTTAAGACACCAATATACATTATATTATTGTTAAATTTTAATCCTAAATGCATATCTATTTCATACAATAATCTAATCTATTTTCTATTTTCTAATACAGTATACTTTAATTAAAATTCCCTATCATTCTCTAACTATACTAGCTAAATGTTTTACTTTTTTCCTACTTTCTTTTTGACGATGTTTAATTTGAGAATCCAAGTGCATGCTGGAATACTCAAATAAAGCGTCATCAGGAAGCAGAAGCTACAGTCACTGTCGCAGCCTCTGCCCCCTCCCTAAAACAAAGCGCCATCAGTTACTTTTGTTTCAAGGGCTGGGTTAGTTCTGTGACATTTACTTCTGATCTGAGTAGGCCAGAGAGAGCACTGTCATTGTGCATATCATGCACGGACTAGCCCAGCCCTTGGAACTGATGACACTTCGTTTCAGGGATGGGGCATAGGCTGCAACAGTGAACGCAGCCTCTGGAACCCGATGACGCTCCATTTGAGTATCCCAGCACGCACTGTGATTCTCAAACAAAGTGTAATAAAAAATGAAGTAGGAAAACAAAAGTAAAGCAGTTAGATGTGGTTACAGAAGGATTAATTAATTAAAGTACTGTAGATTAGAAAATAGACTAGATTATGGAATTAAACAGGCATTTAGGATGAAAATGAATTTTTGTTTTGGACCAAAATTTTAATTTGGCCAAGCCAGCCAAAATAGTCTAATGTGTATGAATACCTTTCACTGATGGTTGTCAGGGGAAATAAGTACTTCACATGTCCGATTTTGGACTGTTTATCTTTTTTTCTCTAAAAGATAAACAGCCATCAGAGATGTCTAACAAAAGCTCTCTCATAGATAACAAAGAAATGCTGAGCTCCTATATATGGGAGAGTAGGATGAGATTGGACGGCTGTCTAAAAATGTATGGGGTTTAGTCAAACATTTGATCAGCTGATATATATGGCTTCATTCAGAAAAGTGTATTTTCAGTTTATCACTACATAACCAGAACCACTATCAGCAAAGGAATACAGCACCAGAACCACCATCAGTAAAGGAATACAACACAAGAACCACTATCACTTCATAAATACCTCACCAGAACCACAATCAGTTCATGAATTCAGCACCAGAACTATCATCAATTCACAAATACAGTACAAAGCTTAGCATAGCAATCAACTGCAATGTCAGATCTGTTAGGGTGGGCAGATTGCGCTAAATAAAGTAAATAATAAAGCTCAATGGCAACCCAGGGTCCACCGTGCAGAGATGGAAAACTGCTGCTAGTAAACAATTATGGAACACATGCCATTCAGTGTGAACAGGACCCTGAGTTCCAAACTCTGTTACTCCAAAGAGGGGAACAGTACAGAAATGAAATAGAAGCTTTGCTACTGAGCTGTGTCACTCGCACACAGAAACGGAACAGATGCTCTGCAACTGAGCTGTGTCACTCTTACACAGAAATGAAAGAGAAGCTCTGCAACTGAGCTGTGTCACTCGCACACAGAAATGGAACAGATGCTCTGAGCTTAATACCCTGACTAGGGTTGTGCTTGCTCTGGAACTCTGCTGTGCTAACCGCACACATGTAGGAACCAGCTGCTAAGCCAATGGCTAATTGCCCCCACTGACGCTAGCTGCCTGCCTACGTGTACAGTCCCAAGCTAGACAGACACACTACACTTGCAGAAGGAGTGGTAGAGACCCACTCACATAGCCGTACATAAAATGATACTAGCGCACCTGCGGGTGCCATTGGAAGTCTTTTATACAAAAGGCACCACCTCTGACACTCAAGTCCAGTTGGCCGAGACATCGTCCGCAGGCCAATCTGGAGCCCCCACATCACCAGAGCCAGAGAAGTCCAACCACCAATAGGAAGACGCCACATCACGGACATGCTCAGAAAGGTGATTTCTGGACTTAGCATCCAGAGTGTCAGGATTCAGCTGCCTATCACTGATTGCCTTAGACTTGGCTCGAGAGCCTGCAGTAACCATCAAACACTGTGAGCCTGAGCAAGACGCTGGGACCGACGTCTATGCTGAGCAGCACCCACAGTAACCGAGTCCTAATGGGAGACTGCAAAGGCAGCTAAGGCTTGGGATCTATCACTTGCAGCAGGAGAATCCCAACACCTAACAAGATCAGTCCCCATTATATACAATTACATCGCATGAACCTGCAATTCCTATTATCTCCTTAACAATGGTAAGGAGATACTGGGAGTTGTTGTTACCAGCCATCATCAGACTGCAGAGCATACAGAATTCACAGTACTAATTAAATGCAGGCAGCAGTGCTATTCAACAATTAAAGTGAAACTTAACTTTTTGAAGATTTTTATATGTTTTAGGCCCATTAATTGGTGTGGTCTGGATCCACCACAGATTGCTCAACAGACCTTTTAGAAGTGTACAGGTCAAGAGACAGGGCTATGATTTTCTGCTGCATTCGGTCTGTGCTGTGTATGCTCTTCTGTCTCCTTTGATGCGCATTTCAAATCTGACTTTGGAGTATTTGGTGGGGGATTCAGGCCTGCACCCCCATCGATCTGCTCAAGATTAATGGGCCTAAAGCATTAAAAGTTTAGTTACTCTTTATGGTGCATTTACACTGCGTCCGATTGGAAACTGAATATAGGACTCTGTAAACAGGCTGTCAGATGCTTGATGTATGAGCCAAACGTTTATTTGTAGGGTGAAATATCATCCTCCTCTGCAGCACATCATCCTATATAAACATGTGCTGCTGAGAACAATGCTATTCTTCTTATGCACAAAGGACGATCATGTTAACAATCATTCTGCACACATGAAAGTGTGGTCACAGCCTGTCTAAACAGGCTATTTAAACAACTGCTGGTAGGCTTCATATAGCATATCAACGTTTAAAGGCGGAAATTTGCCAATGTAAATGCACCCTTACATCAGGTACCTTATAGGTGACATCTTGTCTGATTGGAGCTCTTATTCTTCTTCCTCTGCAACCCCCCTCTCCCCCCCCCCCCAGCGAAGACACAGATCTGGCAAGAGGGGGGAAATTTTATTTTATTTTTTACTTATGGCAGGTCAGTGTTGCCCCCTTCAGCATCTCGACGCCCTTTGTTGCCAACACCAGTCCTCTAGTGCGAGGTGGAAAATATGGCTACAGTCTATACACACACATATATATTTATATATACAGTATATATATATATATATATATATTTATATATCTATATATGCATATGAGTAAATCAATATATATGTTATGTGTATATAGATAGATAGATATTATATAGTGTTGTGCTGGTTGTGGAATCTCAAATTCTAAACATTTTATTCTCTTTACATTGCAAGCTTTTCTAATGCTACGACAGCATTCAATACTAATGGGAAAAAGAAGGCATCCTTGGCTTGTAACAGGTCAGCTTTTTCATGAGTGTTATCGACTGCTAGTGAAGTTGAAGTTTCAGTAGGTAATTTGTTGCAAGGAAAGGGCAGACACAAAGGTCATTATTACAATCACATAGCCTGTGAAGCTTAAAACAAAAATAATTGCTTGTCTTACTTTAGTGTGTCCTAAGAGGTCATCGACGGAGTGTTACCTAAGGTGTCCTGTATCATCTGTTTTGATACTGTGCCTACATTGTGCAACAGGAAAGAAATATATCTTGGTACCGTGTTAGCCAGTAGATAGAAAAATATTGAGAATTGAGAGTTCTCAGTGGTTGATACCTATTAATGACTAACTGAAAAGATGGTAACAAATTGCAAGCTTTCGAGACTACACAGGTCTCTTCATCAGGCAAAGACTAAAAGAAATTCTGAAGAATCACATATATATGCACAACACATCACAGAGAAAAAAAAGGGGGGAGGGGAAACATGGATAAGACAGGTGACATGAAGCAGCATTACCATGAGTGATAAACAGTTATGTCCATAAATATTGGGCCAGTTCTTAGATGAGGAATGTTTTATTGTCCTCGGATTAGGGTCTCTGTTGTGATGACCCCTCATAGTCTGAGGGGCAAGTTCCTTAGTTGATGTAAAAAGACATAAATCCGTGCGACACATTCATTCCTGCATTAAGAGTGTCAAAGGTCATCATCAGTTTATATTCCCATACTCTTCTGTCTCTCTGAGATTTGACGCTGCCTACATTGTGCAACACATTTAACAGGCAGATGAAATACCGTACACATTTGTCCTCAGGTTTTGCTAATGTAGTTTTTACTCCTGGGCATGGTTTTACTTTTTTATTGTGTGGAAATCAGTTCACAGAACTGCTTTTTGATTTATATCTCGGTTACTAAAGGAAACACATAGTCATACTCAAGGAAACCTGTAGGTAGGACATAAACAAAGGTTTCTTTTATTCAAAGTGTTTTGTGTTTTTGTTTTGTTTTGTTTTTCAATTTGAAGAAAACAAGGCCAAATCAAACTTAAAATCTGCAAGCAAGATTAGTACTCTCTAAACATTTCTTTAAGGAGCGAAGATGAAATCCTTTCCTAATCCCATTAGAAGACCATTTAATAATTTCAAAACGAGATCAAACACTTATTCCAAAGTAAAGGGAAAACTAGGAATTATTGTAAAAATATCAAAATTTTGTCATTTGCAACCGCCAGTGCCCTCATTGCATATTTTACAATAAGTAAAGTTGTTTGCCCTCTCAGTAAGTGATGGCATGTCATTAGTTTTTGTGGGTCAAATCTCTGTTAACTTGCCAATCCTGAGAATGTGTGGACCCCAGCAATGCTTTAATATTACATTTTCTTTGTATGTTTTCCTATGCAGTGGGGAAAATAAGTATTTGATGCACTGCTGATTTCGCTAGTTTTCCCACTTACAAAGAATGGAGAGGTCTTTATTTTTATCGTAGAAATACTTCAAATATGTAAGACGGAATCTTAAAAAAAATAACAGAAAATCACAATGTATGATTTTTACATAATTAATTACCATTTTATTGCCTGAAATAAGTATTTGATATGTTAGAAAAACAGATCTTAATATTTGTAACAGAAATTTTTGCTTGGAATTAAGGTACCTTCACACATAACGATTTCGTTAACGATATCGTTGCTTTTTGTGACGTAGCAACGATATCATTAACGAAATCGTTAAGCGTGACAGCGACCAACGATCAGGCCCCTGCTGGGAGATCGTTGGTTGCTGGGAATGATCAGGACCTTTTTTTGGTCGCTGATCACCCGCTGTGATCCCTGAATCAGCGTGTGTGACGCGTCATGATGTCACCGCTGTGCTCTGCTTTACGGCCGGCCGGCGCTGACACAGTCAGTGCGGGAAGGTGACGGCGGGGGACGTGACAGACACCGGAATGTGAGTATGTTGTGGTTTTTTTTTTTTACATTTACAATGGTAACCAGGGTAAACATCGGGTTACTAAGCGCGGCCCTGCGCTTAGTAACCCGATGTTTACCCTGGTTACCCGGGGACTTCGACATCGTTGGTCGCTGGAGAGCTGTCTGTGTGACAGCTCTCCAGCGACCACACAACGACTTACCAACGATCACGGCCAGGTCGTATCGCTGGTCGTGATCGTTGGTAAATCTTTTAGTGTAACGGTACCTTTACAGATGTCAGATGTTTCCTGTAGTTCTTGCCCAAGTTTGCACACACCGTAGAAGAGATTTTGGCCCACTCCTCCATACAGAGCTTCTCCTGATATTTCAAGTTTTGGGGTTGTCTCTGGGCAATATTGAGTTTCAACTCCCTCCAAAAATGTTCTATTTGGCTAAGGTCTGAAGACTGGCTAGGCCACTCCAGGACTTTGAAATGCTTCTTATAGAGCCACTCCTTCGTTGCCCTGGTTGTGTGTTTTGGATCATTGTCATGCTAGAAGACCCAGCCATGACCCATCTTCAATGCTCTGAGGTAAGTAGGTTGTTGGCCAAAATTTCGCTGTACGTGAACCAATCCATCCTCCTGTCAATATGGTGCAGTAATCCTGTCCTCTTTGCAGAAAAACACCCAAAAAGTATGATCTTTCCCACCATGCTTGACGGTTGGGAAGGTGTTTTGGGATGTCCTCATCCTTCTTCTTCCACCAAACATGGCAAGTAGAGTTGATACCTAAAAGTTCTATTTTGGCTCATCTCACCTCATGACCTTCTCCAATGCCTCCTCTGGATCATCCAGCTGGTCATTGGCAAACTTCAAATGGGCCTGGACTTGAGCTGGCATGAGCACGGGAACCTTACATGTCCTGCAATATTTTAATCCATGACAGCGTAGTGTGTTACTAACGGTAATGTTTGAAATTGTGGGTTAAGCTCTCTTTAGGTTTTTGACCAGGACATCCAATGTATGCCTGGGCTAATTCCTGACATTTCTCAGAATCATCTTTACCCCACGAGGTGAGATATTGCATGGAGCCCCAGACCTAGGAAGATTGACAGTCATCTTGTGTTTCTTCCATTTCTTAATAAATGTGCCAAAAGTTGTTGTCTTCTCACCAAGCTGCTTGCTTGTTGTTCTATAGCCCCTCCAAACCTTGGTTCACAATTTTTCTTAATACAAGTATTGAGAGCAGAGTAGGACGGCTTCTTAAAGAAAATTAACAAGTCTGTGAGAGCCAGAATTCTTGCTGGTTGGTAAGGGATCAAATTCTTATTTCACGCAATAAAATCCAATTTAATTGCCTAAAAATAATACAATATGATTTTCTGTTTTTTATTTTTTAGATTCTGTCTCTCACAGTTGAAGTATACCTACGATAAAAATTACAGACCTCTACATTCTTTGTAGATGAAAAAACTTGCAAAATCGGCAGTGTATCAAATACTTATTTTCCCCACTGTATATAAATGCATAATCGGCTACCAGCTGCAGTGCACATCTAATTAAAGTGCACGGGGCTTGCTGTAGTTCCCTGCACAGTCAGAAAGGAGACACAATGTTGAAGCAGCACAGTGACACCTACATTTTCGGCTATCATTTAATCATAGCTAGTGATGGGCGAATGCAATCAGTAAAGTTCAGGTCCTTACCAAACACCTAGTGTATGTGCACAGACTTCTCCAGGAAGTGCAAGGTTTTGTCCTGATGAAGAGGTCCTGCATGAACTTGAAATGCGTTGACTATTAGTCTGTTTGAAATATAGCTTTGAAGAATATCATCCACCATCCATCTTTATCAGCAGCGCAGATGTGGACACATACACCCAGTTTCACCAAATGTAGTTTAGACACACTGTGGGACTCAGAAAGAGGGGGTTGGCATTTTGATTTGGGAGCGCAGAATTTGCTGAATTTGTTTTGGAGGGTGAAGAGCATTTTCATATTTACAGAGTTTTTGTACTACTAGGAAGTTGGAAGCCCGCTATATTTCCACTGACAGATAAAGGACCTGAGTGGGGACTTGATTTTTTGTGGATTGAGTTGAAGCTTTTGTTGGGAACATTTTACATAACATTTGGGATCACATTTATCCAGCGCTCTATGCTGAGCATTTGCATCTGGATTTACGTCCAAATCTCCAAGTGGCGTGATTCAGAAGAAACCCCCGAGGGACTCACTATAATGAGACAGGAGAGTTACTCTGGACTCTGTCTGGCCTCTGATCAGCGGTGTTCTTCTTTTCAGAAGTGCAAGCCTAAAAAGGCATTCACCGCTGGATCACAGGTCAGACAACGTCCACAGTGCCTCCATCTGCCTCATTATAGGGAATCTTCCTCTGCGGGTTCTTTCTGAACCAAGTACAGGCTAGGAGGATACCCCTGTATTAAAACTTAACTTTTAATAGTTAACACATAAAATAAATAACTCAACTGATGCAAACCCCCAAAAAGTGCTCATGTGAACCAGTGCTCAAAAAATAAAATTGGTTGGATCTCACCAATGGTAGCAGAGCAGAATGCCTCTCCGATAGTAGCAGACGTATGGTCACCATAGATAACCTCCCAGTATCTTTAACTGGAGGTAGGTAGTCCATGTATAGGGATAAGGGCCGGGTGTGGGGTAATATCTCTCTTCCCTGTAAAACCCGTTCAAGCTCCTGTCCTGACAAGGACAGGCCCCAAGTGGTCCCTATCTATGGACTCCACCAAAACATGGACCGTAGTGTATTTCTCCCAATGCGTTTCATAACCAATAGTGGAGACTCATCAGGGGAGCAGATATGCCAGTAAAAAACTGGCCAATAGTCCAATAAAGGTACAATAACAGTCCTTTTCAAAGCTGGGACCCGCAGTGGCTAGGTACCCATACCGCCGTCTGTGTCCACGGTAGTGATCCTTACCCCCACTTGCTAGGTATGCTCTTAAATAGCCAATGCATTAGGGCCTGCCCCAACATCTGTGAGTAATTAGTTAGCCCCCTAACATCTACCTGTATTAGATACCACACATAGGAGGGGGTTGGTATAGAGGTCAGTATACTCACAGGTGACGCCAGTATCAAGCGCGCCCACCCACGCACATGTGAGTGGCTTGCGCTCCACACACTGGAATGCTCCCCGCCAGGAAGTACCGCCGCCATCTTGCCATTTTAGTACTCCCAGAAAAGAGACTTGGCTCCCCAAAAAACCTGTAGGGTGCTTTAAATGCGGCACTTCAATGAGAATTCACTTCAAAGGAATTCTTCAATGAGAACACACAGGAAACGTTCCCAGTGATGGAATTTATCAATTGTAAAACCACGGGCATAATTTACAGGGCCATCTGTACATGCGGGGTTACATATGTTGGGAAGACCATTAGGGAGTTCCGTAAACGGATTGTAGAACATATGGGTGACATACGGAACAAAAGGGATACCCCCATTGCCTGACATGTCAATGGCATACATGGGGGGACACAAAAGTCATACGCTTTATGGGAATAGATAAAGTCAACATGCCTCCTAGGGGAGGGGATCTGGATAGGCTACTCCTACAAAGAGAGGCAAAATGGATCTTTACCCTGGACTCGTGTCACCCCCGAGGTCTAAATGACCAGTTAAGTTTTGCATGCTTTCTGTGACCCTATTGGGCTCTGTGGCCCCCAAATTGCCCCCTTCCCCTCCCTTGTCTACAGGATATGAATCCTCTCGCCAGTTAACCCCCTATGAGGATACTCTCCCACATGTATTTTGTTTGCTGCTTGAATTTGGGTACTTCCTCTCTTGGTGGGTATAGACCGCTATAGCAAGAGACCACCAAAGGAAACAAAATGTACTCGGTCGATTGTGACACTCAGGGGGGACCTACCAGTCTCCCTCTTGACATAGTTCCCCATATCCTGATTCTGTAACCCATTTTGAGTGTTTAAATAATGGGAGTGTGGGGATAATTGTCTCTTAATAACTCATCCTTTTTATTTTGTGCCCCTTATATAACTAATCTTTTTTTCATGGTCCCTTATCCCTATACGTGGACTACGGACCTGCAGTCAAAGATACTGGGAGGTTATCTATGGTGACCATACATCTGCTACTATTGGAGAGGCATTCTGCTCTGCTTCCATTGGTGAGATCCAACCAATTTTATTGTTTGAGCACTGGTTCACATGAGCACTTTTTGGGGGTTTGCGTCAGTTGAGTTATTTATTTTATGTGTTAACTATTAAAAGTTAAGTTTTAATACAGGGGTATCCTCCTAGCTAGTATATATTGTTGACCCTGAGGGTATAATAATAGTGGTGATTATTTCACACTATAGATAATTATATCTGAACCAAGTACAGTATAGACCAATAGTTTGGACACACCTTCTCATTTAAAGATTTTTCTGTATTTTCATGACTATGAAAATTGTACATTCACACTGAAGGCATCAAAACTATAAATTAACACATGTGGAATTATATACTTAACAAAAAAGTGTGAAACAACTGAAATTATGTCTTATATTCTAGGTTCTTCAAAGTAGCCACCTTTTGCTTTGATGACTGCTTTGCACACTCTTGACATTCTCTTGATGAGCTTCAAGAGGTAGTCACTGGGAATGGTTTTCAATTCACAGGTGTGCCCTGTCAGGTTTTATAAGTGGGATTCCTTTTTATAAGTGGGATTTTGTTTTTTATGCCGTTCCGCATGTAGTAAAATTGATAAGGCAGATTTTTTCTTCAGGGCAGTACGATTGCTGTGATACCACATTCCTATTTTTTTATATTTTAGCGCTTTTACAAAATGAAAACTATTCTAGAGAAAAACAATTATTTTTGCATCACTATATTCTGAGAGATATAACCATTTGATTTTTCCGCTGATGGAACTGTACGATGGCTTGTTTTTACAGGGCTAGATGACATTTACCATTTTTTATTTGCATTCATCCTTTTGATCACAATTTATTCCAATTTTGGCAGTATGATGATAAAGCATAGTTTTTTTGCCTCTTTTTTTAACGGTTAACTAGTGGGATTGTTTTATAGGATGGATCTTTCCGGATACGGAAATACCTAATATGTGTACTTTTTTATTTTTGTTTAGACATAAATAAATGTATTTATTGGAATATTTTTTTCTTTTTTGTTCTATATGTTATGATTTTTTTAAAAAATTTTTATAATTTTATTAACTTTCCTTTTACTTTTTTACATTTTCCTAGAATGGTACATCGACTGTATATGAACAGCTCACTGATCTAATACTCTGCAATGCTCTGCATTGCAGAACATTAGATCAGCATCTCAGATGCAGGAAGGAGGAGTGTCAGCTCATGCAATCGCATTGTGCCAATGGGAGCACAGAAGGAATTCTGGGACACTAGTCACTTCTCACGGTCAAGCCGTGAGTGAGAATGGTCAAGGAGTCCGAGGTCAGAAGCCAGGAGAGTACATCATAAACAGAAGGAAGCGACAAAAGCGTGGTTATGCAACATTCCGAGGTCAGAATACAAGGAGGATAACAGATCACAGCAGAAGGGGTTAAACAGTCTGATGGTGAGAACGAAGTCCAAGGTCAGGCAGCAAATGATCAAGCATACAAAACGCAAGGCACAGGGAGCACAAACATACTAGATGAATGTACGTCTTGCAGAGGTCTGGAAGAAGCAGCTCAGTTAAGTAGCATGGCAATAACCTGGAATAGTGAACACTTGGAGACAGCTGATGCCTTCAATTCACAGATTGGATAGTCAAGCTGTCAATCAACACACTGACAGCTCAGCACGCCCCTGTACCAGATTGGATGGCCAAACAGTCAATCAAAGTACTAACAACTTCAGCACATCCTTGTACTGGATTGGATGGCCAAGCTGTCAGTAACTGGTTCCCAGACACACTGAGGGCTGGAACTGTGACTGTACCCCCTCTTCTAGGGGGCAACCAGACCCCCAGGCTTCCCAAGAAATTTTAGATGGAAGGACCTGACTAACCAATCGGCCTTCACACCTCAAGCAGGGACCCAGGATCTCTCCTCTGGTCCATATCCCCTCCAATGGATGGTGTAATGGAGGGAATTACGGACCCTCTGAGAATCCTCAACCCTCTGAACCTCATATTCCAGGCCAGTATCTACTGAAAGCGGAGGAGGCGGGGATGAGGGAGACAATGCAGAAGGGACATACTATTTTAATAGGGATTTATGGAATACGTTAGGGATTCAAAGGGATGGAGGAAGCTTTAATCTAAATGCCACAGGCTTGACCACCTCTAGGATCTCATATGGACCAATAAACTTTGGACCCAACTTCACCAATGGCACTTTACATTTATTGCTCCTAGACGACAACCAAACATTATCTCCAGACTTAAAAACAGGACCCACCAAATGTCTTCTATTGGCTTTTCGCTTTTGGCGAATCTGAGCAGTCCCAATATTCTTCTGAACCTCCCTCCAGACATCACCAAGTCTCTGTACGTTGACTTCCTCCCCAGGGCATTTAGAACTAATCCTAGAAATGTAACCAAAATGGGGTTGAAAACCATAATTACAGAACAACGGTGAGGTTCCAGTAGATTGATTTACTAAATATTTAAAAGCAAACTCATTGAGAAGTAAAAACGAAGACCCGTCCTCCTGCCGATCTGCCACAAAGCACCTTGAAATTTGTTCCAAAGATTGATTTGTCCTCTCAGTCTGACCATTGGTTTCAGTGTGATAGGCAGATGAAAACAACAAGTGAAGTTTGGTGCCAAAAACTCTCCAAAATTTAGAGAGAAATTGTACTCCCCAGACACAATGTTCAGTGAGATCCCATGTAACCTTACAATATGAGAAATAAAAAACCTGGAGAGTGTCTCTGCAGTAAGTAATACTGACAAATAGTGTTGAGCATTCCGATACCGCAAGTATCGGGTATCGGCCGATACTTGCGGTATCGGAATTCCGATACCGAGATCCGATATTTTTGTGATATCGGGTATCGGTATCGGAAGTGTAAAATAAAGAATTAAAATAAAAAATATTGTTATATTCACCTCTCCGGCGGCCCCTGGACATCAGCGGGAGGATCCGGCGTCCGGCACGGCTTCTTTCTTCAAAATGCGCGCCTTTAGGACCTGTGGTATGACGTCCCGGCTTCTGATTGGTCGCGTGCCGCCCATGTGACCGCCACGCGACCAATCAGAAGCCGCGACGTCATTCCTCAGCTAAAGTCCTAGAATGAGCGCCTTCTAGGACCTGAGGAATGACGTCGCGGCTTCTGATTGGTCGCGTGGCGGTCACATGGGCGGCACGCGACCAATCAGAAGCCGGGACGTCATTCCACAGGTCCTAAAGGCGCGCATTTTGAAGAAAGAAGCCGTGCCGGACGCCGGATCCTCCCGCTGATGTCCAGGGGCCGCCGGAGAGGTGAATATAACAATATTTTTTATTTTAATTCTTTATTTTACACTTTAATATGGATCCCAGGGTCTGAAGGAGAGTTTCCTCTCCTTCAGACCCTGGGATCCATGAGGATACATTCCGATACTTGATGTCCCATTGACTTGTATTGGTATCGGATATCGGTATCGGCGATATCCGATATTTTTCGGGTATCGGCCGATACTATCCGATACCGATACTTTCAAGTATCGGACGGTATCGCTCAACACTACTGACAAAGGAACAAA
Source organism: Ranitomeya imitator (assembly GCF_032444005.1). Taxonomy (NCBI): domain Eukaryota; kingdom Metazoa; phylum Chordata; class Amphibia; order Anura; family Dendrobatidae; genus Ranitomeya; species Ranitomeya imitator. The sequence goes on from NC_091283.1 coordinate 783,293,139, forward strand.
ATGAGCTTGTTTGCTGAATCGATCAACTACCACCCAGATTGCAGTTTTCCTATTAAATAGAGGCAATTCTGTAATGAAATTCACAGACAAATGAATCCATGTTCTTTCTGGAATTGGCAATAGAGCCAATTCCCCAGCAGGCTGGCTATGACTGACTTTGGAGTGTGCACACACTTTACAAGCAGATACAAAATCTTTAACCCCTTAACGACTATAGATATTTTTGGTTTTGCATTTTCATGGTTTACTCTGCTATTCCCAGAGCCATAACATTTTTATTTTTTGGTCAAAATGGCCATGTGTGGGCTTGTTTTTTGCGTGACAAGTTGTACTTTTAAAACACATCATTGGTTTTACCACGTCTTGTACTTGAAAACAGAAAAAAGTTCCAAATGCTGTGAAATGGCAAATAAAGTGCAATCCCACAGTTGTTTTTTAGGTTTTTCTTTTACCATGTTCACTAAATGGTAAAACTGACCTGCCATTTTGATTCGCCAGGCCATTATGAGTTCATGGACACCAAACATGTATAGCTTTTTTTATTTAACCTCTTTCTAACATTGGACGTACTATTCCGTCCATGTGGGGTGGGCCCTACGTCCCATGTATGAAATAGTACGTCCAGTGCAATCAACCGCGCTCATGGGAGGAGCACGGACTATCGCAGCTGACATCAGGCACTATATGCCAGGAGCGGTCACGGACCATTCCTGGCACTTTAACCCCTGGAACGCTGTGATCAAAGATGATTGCAGTGTTCCGGCGGCATAGGGAAGCATCATGCAGGGAGGGGCCTCCCTGAGTGCTTCCCTGACACCCTCGGAGCAACGCGATGTGATCGCGTTGCTCCGAGGGTCTCCTACCTCCTTCTCCCTGCAGGCAATGTATCCAAAATAGCTGTGGGGCTGCTTCTGGGTCCTGCAGGGATGTCCTACAAGCGCCTGCTCAGAGCAGGCACTGGTAAGCCTGCAGCCCTGCATGTCAGATCGCTGATCTTACACAGTGCTGTGCACAGTGTCAGATCAGTGATCTGACACTATAGTGTGATGTCCCCCCTGGGGCAATGTAAAAAAAGTAAAAAAAAATATATATATATGTGTGTAAAAAAAAATTTAAAAAAATTCCTAAGTACATTTCTTTATCTAAATAAAAAACCATACAACGTCATCATTGAAAAAATAAAAAAAGTTATAAGGTACCTTCACACATAATGATTTTTGTGACGTAGCAACGATATCATTAATGAAATCGTTATGCGTGACAGCGACCAACGATCATGCCCCTGCTGGGAGATCATTGGTCGCTGGGAATGATCAGGACCCTTTTTTGGTCGCTGATCACCCGCTGTCACGCCGATCCAGCGATGTGTTCACTGGTAACCAGGGTAAATATCGGGTTACTAAGCGCAGGGCCGCACATAGTAACCCGATATTTACCCTGGTTACTGTTGTAACAGTAAAAAAAAAAAAAAAACAGTACATACTCACATTCCGATGTTTGTCACGTCCCCCGGCGTCAGCTTCCCGCACTGACTGTGTCAGCGCCGGCCGGCCGTAAAGCAGAGCGCAGCGGTGACGTACATAATGGGCTCTGCAAATTCAATGTGACGCTTGCATACCATTCCATCTAAGTCTGCATTCCAAACGGCACTCCTTCCCTTCCGAGTTCTGCCATGCGCCCAAACGGTGGTTCCCCCCCACATATGGGGTATCATCGTACTCGGAACAAATTGGACAGCAGCTTTTGGTGTCCAATTTCTCCTGTTACCCTTGGGAAAATACAAAACTGGGGGCTAAAAAATAATTTTTGTGGAAAAAAAAAAGAATTTTTATTTTCACGCCTCTGCGTTATAAACTTCTATGAAGCACTTGGTGGCTTAAAGTGCTCACCACACATCTAGATAAGTTCCTTAGGGGGTCTACTTTCCAAAATGGTGTTACTTGTGGGGGGTTTCAATGTTTAGGCACATCAGGGGCTCTCCAAACGCGACATGGCGTCCTGTCTCAATTCCAGTCTATTTTGCATTGAAAAGTCAAATGGCGCTCCTTCTCTTCCGAGTTCTGCGTGCGCCCAAACAGTGGTTTACCCCCACATATGGGGTATCAGCGTACTCAGAACAAATTGCAAAACATCTTTTGCAGTCCAATTTCTTCTGTTACCCTTGGGAAAATAAAAAATTATGGGCGAAAAGATCATTTTTGTGAAAAAATATGATTTTTTATTTTTACGGCTCTGCATTATAAACTTCTGTGAAGCACTTGGTGGGTTAAAGTGCTCACCACACATCTAGATAAGTTCCTTAGTGGGTCTACTTTCCAAAATGGTGTCACTTGTGGGGGGTTTCCATGTTTAGGCACATCAAGAGCTCTCCAAACGCAACATGGCATCCTATCTCAATTCCTGTCAATTTTGCATTGAAAAGTCAAATCGCGCTCCTTCCCTTCCAAGCTCTGATGTGCACCCAAACAGTTGTTTACCCCCACATATGGGGTATCAGCGTACTCAGGACAAATTGCACAACAACTTTTAGGGTCCAATTTCTCCTGTTACCCTTGGTAAAATAAAACAAATTGGAACTGAAGTAAATTTTTTGTGAAATGTTAAATGTTCATTTATTTTTAAACATTCCAAAAATTCCTGTGAAACACCTGAAGGGTTAATAATCTTCTTGAATGTGGTTTTGAGCACCTTGAGGGGTGCATATATACCCCCTCAAAGTGACTTCAAATGTGATGTAGTCCCTAAAAAAAATGGTGTTATAAAAATAAGAAATTGCTGGTCAAATTTTAACCCTTATAAAAAAAATGTTTTCCAAAATTGTGCTGATGTAAAGTAGATATGTGGGAAATGTTACTTATTAAGTATTTTTTGTGACATATCTCTGTGATTTAAGGGCATAAAAATTCAAATTTGGAAAATTGCAAAATTTTCAAAATTTTTGCCAAATTTCAGTTTTTTTCACTAATAACCGCAGGTAATATCAAATAAATTTTACTACTATCATGAAATACAATATGTCATGAGAAAACAATGTCAGAATCATCAGGATCCGTTGAAGCGTTCCAGAGTTATCACCTCATAAACGGACAGTTGTCAGAATTGTAAAAATTGGCCCGTCATTAACGTGCAAACTACCCTTGGGGGTAAAGGGGTTAAGAGGTGAAAAAAAATTCCAAAATTTGTTTAAAAAAATTGAGCCATTTTCTGATACCTGTATCGTCTCCATTTTTCGTGATCTCGGGTTGGGTGAGGGCTTATTTTTTTAATGCTGAGCTGACGTTTTTATTGATACCATTTTGGTGCAGATACGATCCTTTGATCACCCATTAATACATTTTAATGCAATGTTGCAGCGACCAAAAAAACTTAATTCTGGCGTTTTACCTTTTTTCTCATTACGCCGTTTAGCGATTGGGTTAATTATTTTTTTATATTGGGCGATTCTGAACGCGGCGATACCTGATATGTTTATGTTTGATTTTTTTATTGTTTTATTTTGAATGGGGCAAAAGGGGGGTGATTTTTTTATTTTTTTATATTTTAAAAACATTTTTTTTACTTTTGGCATGCTTTAATAGTCTCCATGGGAGACTAGAAGCTGCTGTAATCCGCTCGGCTCTGCTACATACAGGCGATGATCAAATCGCCTGTATGTAGCAGCATTGCTTATTTGCTATGAACGTCGACCACCGTGCAGCGCTCACAGCAATCCAGCAGTGACAACCATAGAGGTCTGCTGGAGACCTCTGGTTGTCATGCCAACCCATCGGTGACAGGGTCACGGATGGGCAGGATTATCGGCACGCTTGCCTGAAGTGTGCGTTAAATATCACTGTCAGAGTTTGACGGCAGCATTTAACAAGGTAACAGCCACGGGTGGATCACAATTCCCGCTGCTGGAGGCACAGGTCAGGTGTTCAAAACAGCTGACATGTTCCAGAAAAGATGTGGGCTCAGTGCCGGAGTCCATATCAAAGGGAGGGAGTCTAACATCGGCGTACTGTTACACCCAATGTCGGAAAGGGGTTAATATCATTAACCATGGACGGCCACCAAACAAGTCTAGCAACAGCTTTCTATTTTGCAGTAACCCCAGGTTGACCACTTAAAACGAAATCATGACATTCCTGTAGCACCCTCAATCTTATGTTCACAGGCACAAATAATTTGGACTCTGGGGTATCGTAAGGAGCCAGCATCTGGACTTTACAAATCTCCTTTACCAATTCCGAGATTACCATAAACACCACAATACCCTGAAGAATAATGGAGGATGGAAGTAACTGCATCCCAGACACACTGAGGAATACCCTGAGGAATAATGGAGGATGGAAGTAACTGCATCCCAGACACACTGAGTGGCGGAACCGTGATATATATACACTGCTCATAAAAATAAAGGGAACACTAAAATCCCACATCCCAGATATCACTGAATGAAATATTTTAGTTGTAAATCTTTATTCATTACATAGTGGAATGTGTTGAGAACAATAAAACCTAAAAATGATCAACGTAAATCACAACTAATATCCCACGGAGGTCTGAGTTGGAATGATGCTCAAAATCAGAGTGGAAAATGAAGTTACAGGCTGATCCAAATTCAGTGGAAATGCTTCCAGACAAGGAAATGATGCTCAGTAGTGTGTGTGGCCTCCACGTGCCTATATGACCTCCCTACAATGCCTGGGCATGCTCCTGATGAGGTGGCGGATGGTCTCCTGAGGGATCTCCTCCCAAACCTGGACTAAAGCATCCGCCAACTCCTGGACAATCTGTGGTGTAACGTGACGTTGGTGGATAGTGCGAGACATGATGTCCTAGATGTGTTCAATCGGATTCAGGTCTGGGGAACGGGTGTGCCAGTCCATAGCTTCAATGCCTTCATCTTGCAGGAACTTCTGACACACTCCAGCCACATGAGGTCTGGTATTGTCCTGCATTAGGAGGAACCCACGGCCAACCGCACCAACATATGATCTCACAAGGGGTCTGAGGATCTCGGTACCTAATCTCAGGCTACCTCTCGCAAGCACATGGAGTGCTGTGCAGCCCTCCAAAGAAATGCCACCCCATACCATTACTGACCCACTGCCAAACCGGTCATGCTGAAGGCTGTTGCAAGCAGATCGCTCTCCATGGTGTCTCCAGACTCTGTCACATGTGCTCAGTGTGAACCTGCTTTCTTCTGTGATGGCACCAGTGATGAATTTGCCAATCCTCGTGTTCTGTGGCAAATGCCAAGCATTCTGCACGGTGTTGAGCTTTGAGCACAACCCCCATCTGTGGACGTCGGGCACTCAGACCATCCTCATGGAGTCGGTTTCTAATCATTTGTGTAGACACATGCACATTTGTGGCCTGCTGGAGGTCATTTTGCAGGGCTCTAGCAGTGCTCCTCCTATTCCTCCTTGCACAAAGGCTGAGGTAGCGGTCCTACTGCTGGGTTGTTGCCATCCTACGGCCCCCTACACGTCTCCTGGTGTACTGGCCTGTCTCCTGGTAGCACCTCCAGCCTCTGGACACTACGCTGACAGACACAGCAAACTTTCTTGCCACAGCTCGCATTGATGTGCCATCCTGAATGAGATGCACTACCTGAGCCACTTGTGTGGGTTGTAGAGTCCGTCTCATGGTACCATGAGTGTGAAAGCACAACGAACTTTCAAAAGTGACCAAAACATCAGCCAGAAAGCATGGTACTGAGATGTGGTCTGTGGTCCCCACCTGCAGAACCACTCCTTTATTGAGCGTGTCTTGATAATAGCCAATAATTTCCATCTGTTGTCTATTCCATTTGCACAACAGCATGTGAAATTGATTGTCAAAAAGTGTTGCTTCCTAAGTGGACAGTTTGATTTTACAGAAGTTTGATTTACTTGGAGCTATATTCAGTTGTTTGTGTGCCCTTTATTTTTTTGAGCAGTGTATATATATATATTACAATTAGGAATAGCCTTGACTATATTATCATACACTGTATATGTATATAGACTGTTGGCAAATTTACCTTTCGTACGTTGAACACCAGGTTCTCAGAAAGCCATTCAGTCTTTAGGAGTGTCACTCCTTTCTAACATTTTTATGGATGCGATGTGCACCGAAAAAATATATAATTTTTTTCATACTGCTTCAAGGCATCCTATATTTGAATAGGCTTTTGAATGTTCCTTTCTGATAATTGTGGCTTATTAGGAAGTAGCATATTTCTCTGGTAGGCAGTCTTTTTGTAATTGTGTCTCCATTTTTTATCTTATCCATTTTTAGTGTTAATAGTGAATAAAGATTTTTGTATTTTACTTTGGCCTATGCTTCCTTGCTCTGTTTTGGGGTTGGTATATTGTTATATATGAAGTTATTAAGAGTATGAATGTTTAAATTGAAGAAGGATGAAATGAGCTTTTAGATAGCGATATTGCAGAAATATTTCAAGGTGGTTAGTGCATCTGTTAATACAAACCATTCTGTTAAACAGAGAGCCATGTGGGAGACGTTGTGACTCACAGAATTCATAGATGGATGCCAGGAATTGAAGTGTTCCTGCTCATATTAATAGCCTCAGCATTAACAGCCAGCAGCTTAATGCTCTGTATGAAAAAGATTGATGTAACTATTAGCAATTATTTATTCTAAGAAAACTATTATATGCAAATTTTCAAATGGTACGTTGTTTCAAATAGCAGTCTGGAGCATGGTGAGCAGAGAGAATATTCATTACTATCCAAGCATCACTTCTCTTTTAAGAAAATATAATGAGTGTCAATGAACAATAGTAGGGGGAAGATCTTGATGGGACAAATGTGCATAGATAGGGCATTACCATAAGGAACAAGTTGGGGATGAGGGTGATTGCAGCGCTCACCTTTTAAAGGTTGCCTAAGGACATAACACCTATAGAAGCCTGATGTGCCGTAGCTGCAGCCCCGTGGCTGGAAGAAAGTATTGTCCGGACAATAGTTTGGCAAAGCAGAGATTATCACAATGTGCAGGCTGCGCTCACGGAAAGGATGAGTTGTGGAGAGTATAAACAAAGTTTTTTTTTAAATCACACCAACACTTTTTGACGCCATGCCGACACCTTTCTCAAGGTAAAAAACAAACCATGTGAATAAAGAACCTTGCTTATACTCCCCGAAATCATTCTTTCCGTGAGCGCAGTCTGCACATCCTGATAATCTCATTTGCCAAAATGTACAATAGTAGTAGCAGCGAGGAACGGGTAGACATTGGGAATGCAGAGGATGGAGTCACACAAGGCCCTGATTTGGGTACAAAAGGCCCTTGTAACATCAGTATTATAAAAGGTATATGGAAGGTGAGGGTCCTTCTAGAGATTTCATTTTATTGAAATACCAAATATTGGGAATGGTTTTTTCTGTTACTCCTCTCTCATCTATTTAGAACTATATGGGGCTCTAGCAAAATTATGCCACTGTGCACTGTGAAGAAGGTACCTGCTTCATGGGCTCATCTTCTACATTGTGAAGAAGTGATGATTTTGCATTTGTGTATAGTCTCATGTAAATTGTTGGCTACCTCATACTAACTGCAGTTGATGAGATTTGACCCTTGAGCAGCTCATTATTATATATTAATCAGAGGAAGGTAAATGAACCATGTAAGCAATATGTGCAGACAGGTGAGTATAAACAGGGCACTATTGCCACCTCGAAGAAGATGTCCCATCAAAATATGTATTCGATAGTCTGCCCTAATTACCGCTCTGGTCATCTTCTGGCCCATGCGACCTGCAAATAGACTAACTGGTTCACAGAGGGGTTTATGTGTGAACCAAAAGTCGTCTTTTTAGTCCACGTTCACAAGTTCAGTATTTGGTCAGTATTTTACATAAGTATTTGTAAGCCAAAACCAGGAGTGGGTGATAAATACAGAAGTGGTGACGTGCTTCTATTATACTTTCCTTCTGATTGTTCCACTCCTGATCGTGGCTTGCAAATATTGATGTAAAATACTGACCAAATGCTGAACGTGTGAATGTGGCATTAATGTAAGCCTATGGAGCATGGTTCTGAGGCTTTATAGGCTTACATTGAATGAAGTAGCTATGCCCCACACAATGGTCCCTGTGTGAGTCGGCAAAGAAGCAGAGCGGTCACTAAGCACCGGAATTGCTCTGGAAGCCATAGAAGATGGCAAAGCAAAGATTAACCCTGCTGTTGTCTTCGGTCAAAAATGACCGACCTTGAACTTCAATATTCTTTAAAATATTCAAGATGCGGCTCTGAAACCCGTGGCCGACCGACCCATCCTCATTTAAGTCAATCAACCACAAGTTTCAGAACCACATCTTGAACACCCCAAAAAATACCAAAGTTCAAAATCGGTCTCCCCAGACCGAAGACAATAGCAGGGTTAAGTAAGTATTTGACACACTTATATATCAATATATACAGTGTGGAAAATAAGTACTTGATACACTGCCAATTTTGCTAGTTTTCCCAGCTATAAAGAGGTATGTAATTTTTATCGTAGGTACACTTCAACTGTAAGAGACAAAATCTAAAACTAAAAAATAGAAAATCACATTGTATGATTTTTAAATAATATATTTTAATTTTATTGCATGAAGTAAGTATTGGATCACCTACCAAACAGAAAGAATTCTGGCTCTCACAGACCTGTTAGGTTTTTTTAAGAAGCCCTTTTACTCTGCACTAATTATCTGTATTAATTGCACCTGTTTGAACTCATTGCCTGTATAAAAAACACCTGTCCACACACACAATAAATCATACTTCAACCTCTCCGCCATGGCCAAGACCAAATAGCTGTAGCTTAGATGGGGATACAGAACAATAGACAAGCAACTTGGTGAGAAGGCAACAGCTGTTGTTAGAAAATGGAAGAAACACAATATGACTGTTAATCTTCCTTCATCTTGGGCTTCATGAAAGATCTTGCCTCGTCAGGTAAGCATGATTCTGAGAAAGGTCAGGAATCAGCCCAGAACTCCACAGGACGACCTGGTTAATGACCTCAAGAGGGCCTGGACCACAGTCTCAAACATTAGTGTTAGTAACTCAATATGCCGTCATGGATTAAAATCATGCAGGGCCCGCAAGGTCCCCTGCTCACACCACCACATGTCAGGGAAATTTGATGTTCACCAATAACTAGCTTAATGATCAAGAGGAGGCATGGGAAAAGTTCATGTGGTCAGATGAAACCAAAACGGAACTTTTTGGTATTAACGCCACTTGCCATGTTTTGAGGAAGAAGGATAAGTACTGTTGTGAATTCTGTTGTCAAGCTCCCTCCTGTGGTCGTGAATGGTACTTCGGCTGGTTCTGTCCATGGGCTTCCTCTGGTGGTTGTGAGTGGGGCTGCGGCTTCTGAGTTTCCTTCCACAGGTGACGAGGTTAATTCGTTAGCTGGCTGCTCTATTTAACTCCACTTAGATCTTTGCTCCATGCCACCTGTCAATGTTCCAGTATTGGTCTTGTTCACTCCTGGATCGTTCTTGTGACCTGTCTTCCCAGCAGAAGCTAAGTTACTGCTTGTTTTTCTGTTTGCTGTTTTTCTGTCCAGCTTGCTATTTTGATTCTTCTCTTGCTTGCTGGAACCTCTGGGACGCAGAGGGAGCGCCTCCGCACCGTGAGTCGGTGCGTAGGGTCTTTTTGCGCCCTCTGCGTGGTCTTTTGTAGTCTTTTGTGCTGACCGCAAAGTTGCCTTTCCTATCCTCAGTCTGTTCAGTAAGTCGGGCCTCACTTTGCTAAATCTATTTCATCTCTGTGTTTGTAATTTTCATCTTTACTAACAGTCATTATATGTGGGGGGCTGCCTTTTCCTTTGGGGAATTTCTCTGAGGCAAGGTAGGCTTATTTTTCTATCTTCAGGGCTAACTAGTTTCTTAGGCTGTGACGAGTTGCATAGGGAGCGTTAGGAGCAATCCACGGCTATTTCTAGTGTGTGTGATAGGATTAGGGATTGCGGTCAGCAGAGTTTCCACGTCTCAGAGCTCGTCCTATATGATTAATAACTATCAGGTCATTCCGTGTGCTCTTAACCACCAGGTCCATTATTGTCCTAACCACCAGGTCATAACAGTACAGGTGGCCCAAAGTACTAATGCATCTCAATAGAGGGATAAGAGAAGTTCTGAGACCATTTTTTTTTCTTTGCAGTGTGTTTTGTCTCTCTTTTCCCCTTTACCTCTGGGTGGTTCAGGACACAGGTGTAGCTATGGACATTCAAGGTCTGTCCTCTTGTATGGATAATCTCACTGCAAGGGTACAAAACATTCAAGATTTTGTGGTTCAGAATCTGATGTTAGAGACTAGGATTCCTATTCCTGATTTGTTTTTTGGGGATAGATCTAAGTTTCTGAATTTCAAAAATAATTGTAAATTGTTTCTTGCTTTGAAACCTCGCTCCTCAGGTGACCCTGTTCAACAAGTGAAAATCATTATTTCTTTGTTAAGTGGCGACCCTCAAGACTGGGCATTTTCCCTTGCGCCAGGAGATCCGGAATTGCGTGATGTTGATGCGTTTTTTCTGGCGCTCGGATTGCTTTATGATGAACCTAATTTAGTGGATCAGGCAGAGAAAATCTTGCTGGCTCTGTGTCAGGGTCAGGATGAGGTAGAGATATATTGTCAGAAGTTTAGGAAGTGGTCTGTACTCACTCAGTGGAATGAATGTGCCCTGGCAGCAATTTTCAGAAAAGGTCTCTCTGAAGCCCTTAAGGATGTCATGGTGGGATTTCCCATGCCTGCTGGTCTGAATGAGTCTGTGTCTTTGGCCATTCAGATCGATCGACGCTTGCGCGAGTGTAAAGCTGTGCACCACTGGGCGGTATTATCTGAGCATAGACCTAAGCCTATGCAATGTGATAGGACTTTGACCAGAGCTGAACGGCAAGAACACAGACATCTGAATGGGCTGTGTTTTTACTGTTGTGATTCCACTCATGCTATCTCCGATTGTCCTAAGCGCATCAAGCGTTTCGCTAGGTCTGCCACCATTGGTACGGTACAGTCTAAATTTCTTTTGTCTGTTACTCTGATTTGCTCTTTGTCATCCTATTCTGGTATGGCATTTGTGGATTCAGGCGCTGCCCTGAATTTGATGGACTTGGAGTTTGCTAGGCGCTGTGGTTTTTTCTTGGAGCCCTTGCAGCATCCTATTCCATTGAGAGGAATTGATGCTACGCCTTTGGCCAAGAATAAGCCTCAGTACTGGACCCAATTGACCATGTGCATGGCTCCTGCACATCAGGAGGATATTCGTTTTTTGGTGTTGCATAATCTGCATGATGTGGTCGTTTTGGGGTTGCCATGGCTACAGGTCCATAATCCAGTATTGGATTGGAAATCTATGTCTGTGTCCAGCTGGGGTTGTCAGGGGGTACATGGTGATGTTCCATTTTTGTCTATTTCATCATCCACCCCTTCTGAAGTCCCGGAGTTTTTGTCGGATTATTTGATGAGCCCAAATCCAGTGCCCTACCTCCTCATAGGGATTGCGATTGTGCTATCAATTTGATTCCTGGTAGTAAGTTTCCTAAGGGCCGACTGTTCAATTTATCTGTGCCAGAGCATGCCGCTATGCGGAGTTATGTAAAGGAATCCTTGGAGAAGAGTCATATTCGCCCGTCGTCGTCACCATTGGGAGCAGGGTTCTTTTTTGTGGCCAAGAACGATGGTTCTTTGAGACCTTGTTTTGATTACCACCTTCTTAATAAGATCACAGTCAAATTTCAGTACCCTTTGCCGCTGCTGTCTGATCTATTTGCTCGGATTAAGGGGGCTAGTTGGTTCACCAAGATAGATCTTCGTGGTGTGTATAATCTTGTGCGTATTAAACAGGGCGATGAATGGAAAACAGCATTTAATACGCCCGAGGGCCATTTTGAGTACCTGGTTATGCCATTCAGGGCTTTCCAATGCTCCATCAGTATTTCAGTCCTTTATGCATGACATCTTCCGAGAGTACTTGGATAAATTCCTGATTGTATATTTGGATGATATTTTGGTCTTCTCGGATGATTGGGAGTCTCACGTGAAGCAGGTCAGAATGGTGTTCCAGGTCCTTCGTGCGAATTCTTTGTTTGTGAAGGGGTCAAAGTGTCTCTTTGGAGTTCAGAAGGTTTCATTTTTGGGGTTCATTTTTTCCCCTTCTACTATCGAGATGGACCCTGTTAAAGTCCAGGCCATTTATGATTGGACTCAGCCGACATCTGTGAAGAGTAGAGTTGAGCGACCTTGACCTTTTTAGAGTCGAGCCGGGTTTCGCGAAACCCGACTATCTCAAAAGTCGGGTCGAGTGAAATCGGCCGATTATGACGTAAAGTCGGGATCGACCGAAACACGAAACCCAATGCAAGTCAATGGGGCAGCATAGTCGGCAGTGAGTGGGGGCCAGGAAAACACCTAGAGTGCCCATTTTAATGTCAAAACCATCCATTCTTCTTAATGAAGCTTGTCAAGCGTAATTTACCTTATAATAATTGGAAGGCATTTGAAATTGGGGGTCATTTGGCTAAAGTTGTGTGGGGTAGGGCTGGTTCAAGTAATTAGTGGGCCCAGGAAATCTGGACCACGTCACGGCAGTGGAGCAGGGAGAGGTAAGTATTTCAACTTTGCAAGTGCTGTGATCCTGAGCAAGCAGGGGGGGCCCACTTGTTGGCATTGGCACTGGCACAGGGCCCCTCAAAGTACAGCGGTGTGTTTGCACGGCGGGGGCGCCTCCCACCGGCAGCAACACTTTTGCGTACTATGAGAGGCCCTGTGCCAGTGACGTCGCCAACTAGTATTCCTCCCCCCACCTGATGAAGGAACCTGCACTTTCATCTGCACCTTCCTCTTTGTCCCCGTGTAAGGTGGTATGGTATGCGGGAAGAGCAACCTGACTTTCAGCAGGGTCACAATGTTGTTGTGTAGCATGCACGGGGAATGTTGCGTTATGGGTCAATGTACCAGCAGACTCATCTATCACTGGCTGGGCAATGGGCACGATGAAGTGGAAACACAGATATAGGCCCAAAGAATAAAGTGGGCTAAATGCAGTTCAAAATTGGTAACACAGGAATAACCAGGGGGCATTGCAGTGGAGGACAACTGGAATGAGAGGCTGACACAGAGAGTAGGGCCAAATCAGTAAGTAGTCGAAATGCAGTTCAAAATTGGCAACCGTAGTAAACAGGCGGCACAGCTTTGTTCAGTGGAGGAGAACAGCAAGGAGTGGCAGACACCGATAGTAGGCCCCAACCCAACTAGTAGGCCAAATGCAGTCTAACATTAACAACTACTTAACGAGAGCCTGAAAATGGAATTTCAGGACAGGAAACCAGGAGAACAGCAAGGAGTGGCAGACACCGATAGTAGGCCCCAAACCAACTAGTACGCCAAATGCAGTTGCTCCATTTAACCACAATTTAATGAGAGCCTGAAGATAGAAGCTCAGGAAAGGCAACCTGGGGAACACCTTGGAGTGTAACACACCATCTCTCTACACCCCATACCCATTTTGTAGGCCTAATGCAGTGTACTTTTCTACAACTACTAAACGAGAGTCGGAAGACCGAAGCAATGGCAAGGAAACCTGGGGAACACCTTGGAGTGTAACACACCATCTCTCTCCACCCCATACCCAATTTGTAGGCCTAATGCAGTGTAGTTTCCAAGAACTACTAAACGAGAGCCGGAAGATCGAAGCTCAGGAAAGGCAACCTGGGGAACACCTTGGAGTGTAACACACCCTCTCTCTACACCCCATACCCAATTTGAAGGCCTAATGCAGCGTAGTTTCCAACAACTACTAAACGAGAGCCGGAAGATCGAAGCTCAGGAAAGGCAACCTGGGGAACACCTTGGAGTGGAACACACCCTCTCTCTACACCCCATACCCAATTTGAAGGCCTAATGCAGTGTAGTTTCCAAGAACTACTAAACGAGAGCCGGAAGATCGAAGCTCAGGAAAGGCAACCTGGGGAACACCTTGGAGTGTAACACAACGTCTCTCTACACCACGGAAGGGCTGATTCTTAGGAAGGAAGGCTGTTGGAAATAAGCATTGCGCGTCCGAGGGTGATTATATTCTTATTAGGTATATACTCACCCTCGGACGCGCCCTGCTTCTTTATTTGGAATGAATGTTTATTTGCAATGTGGTGTTGACTTTCTCTATTATTTTGGTAATTAATGATTTTATTATTTTCATTGTTTTGCATCTTCTCGGCAATAATATAAAGAAGACGCGACAGGACAACACTCGGTGGATGCCATATGTGTGTTTTCAATTGAAAAAACCTTTCAGTTAACTACTTGCAGGAGAAAGTAATTGTAGCTGGTGGCCATTTTTAGTACTGTACCAGATTTTAGTTGTGTGTTTGTTTTTAATGTTAAAATGTCTGCATTTGATATCTCACCAGTATTTTCTTTTTTATAAGCAAAATACTTTTTTTTTTATTTTATGATGTTGGTTCAAGGGGTACACGGGCAGCAGTAGACAGGTCAGTGGAGGCCTAGTGGAAGGAGGGACCGCAGACAGGCTTCGAAGCCCTAACATAATAAATTGGGCTGCCTGTAGGCAATTTAAAATTGGTTCCAGGGGAACACGGGCAGCAGTAGACAGGTCAGTGGAGGCCTAGAGGAAGGAGGGACCGCAGATGCGCCAATGTTTCCCCCATACCCAATTTGTAGGCCTAATGCAGTGTAGTTTCCAACAACTACTAAACGAGAGCCGGAATATCGAAGCTCAGGAAAGGCAACCTGGGGAACACCTTGGAGTGTAACACACCCTCTCTCTACACCCCATACCCAATTTGAAGGCCTAATGCAGTGTAGTTTCCAAGAACTACTAAACGAGAGCCGGAAGATCGAAGCTCAGGAAAGGCAACCTGGGGAACACCTTGGAGTGTAACACACCCTCTCTCTACACCCCATACCCAATTTGAAGGCCTAATGCAGTGTAGTTTCCAAGAACTACTAAACGAGAGCCAGAAGATCGAAGCTCAGGAAAGGCAACCTGGGGAACACCTTGGAGTGGAACACACCATCTCTCTACACCCCATACCCAATTTGAAGGCCTAATGCAGCGTAGTTTCCAACAACTACTAAACGAGAGCCGGAAGATCGAAGCTCAGGAAAGGCAACCTGGGGAACACCTTGGAGTGGAACACACCATCTCTCTACACCCCATACCCAATTTGAAGGCCTAATGCAGCGTACTTTCCAACAACTACTAAACGAGAGCTGGAAGATCAAAGCTCAGGAAAGGCAACCTGGGGAACACCTTGGAGTGGAACACACCCTCTCTCTACACCCCATACCCAATTTGAAGGCCTAATGCAGTGTAGTTTCCAAGAACTACTAAACGAGAGCCGGAAGATCGAAGCTCAGGAAAGGCAACCTGGGGAACACCTTGGAGTGTAACACACCCTCTCTCTACACCCCATACCCAATTTGAAGGCCTAATGCAGTGTAGTTTCCAAGAACTACTAAACGAGAGCCGGAAGATCGAAGCTCAGGAAAGACAACCTGGGGAACACCTTGGAGTGGAACACACCATCTCTCTACACCCCATACCCAATTTGAAGGCCTAATGCAGCGTAGTTTCCAACAACTACTAAACGAGAGCCGGAAGATCGAAGCTCAGGAAAGGCAACCTGGGGAACACCTTGGAGTGGAACACACCATCTCTCTACACCCCATACCCAATTTGAAGGCCTAATGCAGCGTAGTTTCCAACAACTACTAAACGAGAGCCGGAAGATCGAAGCTCAGGAAAGGCAACCTGGGGAACACCTTGGAGTGGAACACACCCTCTCTCTACACCCCATACCCAATTTGAAGGCCTAATGCAGTGTAGTTTCCAAGAACTACTAAACGAGAGCCGGAAGATCGAAGCTCAGGAAAGGCAACCTGGGGAACACCTTGGAGTGTAACACACCCTCTCTCTACACCCCATACCCAATTTGAAGGCCTAATGCAGTGTAGTTTCCAAGAACTACTAAACGAGAGCCAGAAGATCGAAGCTCAGGAAAGGCAACCTGGGGAACACCTTGGAGTGGAACACACCATCTCTCTACACCCCATACCCAATTTGAAGGCCTAATGCAGCGTAGTTTCCAACAACTACTAAACGAGAGCCGGAAGATCGAAGCTCAGGAAAGGCAACCTGGGGAACACCTTGGAGTGGAACACACCATCTCTCTACACCCCATACCCAATTTGAAGGCCTAATGCAGCGTAGTTTCCAACAACT
This sequence comes from Ranitomeya imitator, assembly GCF_032444005.1. NCBI lineage: Eukaryota > Metazoa > Chordata > Amphibia > Anura > Dendrobatidae > Ranitomeya > Ranitomeya imitator. The sequence continues at coordinate 783,309,366 of NC_091283.1, forward strand.
ACTAAACGAGAGCCGGAAGATCGAAGCTCAGGAAAGGCAACCTGGGGAACACCTTGGAGTGGAACACACCCTCTCTCTACACCCCATACCCAATTTGAAGGCCTAATGCAGCGTAGTTTCCAAGAACTACTAAACGAGAGCCGGAAGATCGAAGCTCAGGAAAGGCAACCTGGGGAACACCTTGGAGTGTAACACACCCTCTCTCTACACCCCATACCCAATTTGAAGGCCTAATGCAGTGTAGTTTCCAAGAACTACTAAACGAGAGCCGGAAGATCGAAGCTCAGGAAAGGCAACCTGGGGAACACCTTGGAGTGGAACACACCATCTCTCTACACCCCATACCCAATTTGAAGGCCTAATGCAGCGTAGTTTCCAACAACTACTAAACGAGAGCCGGAAGATCGAAGCTCAGGAAAGGCAACCTGGGGAACACCTTGGAGTGGAACAGACCATCTCTCTACACCCCATACCCAATTTGAAGGCCTAATGCAGCGTAGTTTCCAACAACTACTAAACGAGAGCCGGAAGATCGAAGCTCAGGAAAGGCAACCTGGGGAACACCTTGGAGTGGAACACACCCTCTCTCTACACCCCATACCCAATTTGAAGGCCTAATGCAGTGTAGTTTCCAAGAACTACTAAACGAGAGCCGGAAGATCGAAGCTCAGGAAAGGCAACCTGGGGAACACCTTGGAGTGTAACACAACGTCTCTCTACACCACGGAAGGGCTGATTCTTAGGAAGGAAGGCTGTTGGAAATAAGCATTGCGCGTCCGAGGGTGATTATATTCTTATTAGGTATATACTCACCCTCGGACGCGCCCTGCTTCTTTATTTGGAATGAATGTTTATTTGCAATGTGGTGTTGACTTTCTCTATTATTTTGGTAATTAATGATTTTATTATTTTCATTGTTTTGCATCTTCTCGGCAATAATATAAAGAAGACGCGACAGGACAACACTCGGTGGATGCCATATGTGTGTTTTCAATTGAAAAAACCTTTCAGTTAACTACTTGTAGGAGAAAGTAATTGTAGCTGGTGGCCATTTTTAGTACTGTACCAGATTTTAGTTGTGTGTTTGTTTTTAATGTTAAAATGTCTGCATTTGATATCTCTCCAGTATTTTCTTTTTTATAAGCAAAATACTTTTTTTTTTATTTTATGATGTTGGTTCAAGGGGTACACGGGCAGCAGTAGACAGGTCAGTGGAGGCCTAGTGGAAGGAGGGACCGCAGACAGGCTTCGAAGCCCTAACATAATAAATTGGGCTGCCTGTAGGCAATTTAAAATTGGTTCCAGGGGAACACGGGCAGCAGTAGACAGGTCAGTGGAGGCCTAGAGGAAGGAGGGACCGCAGATGCGCCAATGTTTCCCCCATACCCAATTTGTAGGCCTAATGCAGTGTAGTTTCCAACAACTACTAAACGAGAGCCGGAATATCGAAGCTCAGGAAAGGCAACTTGGGGAACACCTTGGAGTGTAACACACCCTCTCTCTACACCCCATACCCAATTTGAAGGCCTAATGCAGTGTAGTTTCCAAGAACTACTAAACGAGAGCCGGAAGATCGAAGCTCAGGAAAGGCAACCTGGGGAACACCTTGGAGTGGAACACACCCTCTCTCTACACCCCATACCCAATTTGAAGGCCTAATGCAGTGTAGTTTCCAAGAACTACTAAACGAGAGCCGGAAGATCGAAGCTCAGGAAAGGCAACCTGGGGAACACCTTGGAGTGTAACACACCCTCTCTCTACACCCCATACCCAATTTGAAGGCCTAATGCAGTGTAGTTTCCAAGAACTACTAAACGAGAGCCGGAAGATCGAAGCTCAGGAAAGGCAACCTGGGGAACACCTTGGAGTGGAACACACCATCTCTCTACACCCCATACCCAATTTGAAGGCCTAATGCAGCGTAGTTTCCAACAACTACTAAACGAGAGCCGGAAGATCGAAGCTCAGGAAAGGCAACCTGGGGAACACCTTGGAGTGGAACACACCATCTCTCTACACCCCATACCCAATTTGAAGGCCTAATGCAGCGTAGTTTCCAACAACTACTAAACGAGAGCCGGAAGATCGAAGCTCAGGAAAGGCAACCTGGGGAACACCTTGGAGTGGAACACACCCTCTCTCTACACCCCATACCCAATTTGAAGGCCTAATGCAGTGTAGTTTCCAAGAACTACTAAACGAGAGCCGGAAGATCGAAGCTCAGGAAAGGCAACCTGGGGAACACCTTGGAGTGTAACACACCCTCTCTCTACACCCCATACCCAATTTGAAGGCCTAATGCAGTGTAGTTTCCAAGAACTACTAAACGAGAGCCGGAAGATCGAAGCTCAGGAAAGGCAACCTGGGGAACACCTTGGAGTGGAACACACCATCTCTCTACACCCCATACCCAATTTGAAGGCCTAATGCAGCGTAGTTTCCAACAACTACTAAACGAGAGCCGGAAGATCGAAGCTCAGGAAAGGCAACCTGGGGAACACCTTGGAGTGGAACAGACCATCTCTCTACACCCCATACCCAATTTGAAGGCCTAATGCAGCGTAGTTTCCAACAACTACTAAACGAGAGCCGGAAGATCGAAGCTCAGGAAAGGCAACCTGGGGAACACCTTGGAGTGGAACACACCCTCTCTCTACACCCCATACCCAATTTGAAGGCCTAATGCAGTGTAGTTTCCAAGAACTACTAAACGAGAGCCGGAAGATCGAAGCTCAGGAAAGGCAACCTGGGGAACACCTTGGAGTGTAACACAACGTCTCTCTACACCACGGAAGGGCTGATTCTTAGGAAGGAAGGCTGTTGGAAATAAGCATTGCGCGTCCGAGGGTGATTATATTCTTATTAGGTATATACTCACCCTCGGACGCGCCCTGCTTCTTTATTTGGAATGAATGTTTATTTGCAATGTGGTGTTGACTTTCTCTATTATTTTGGTAATTAATGATTTTATTATTTTCATTGTTTTGCATCTTCTCGGCAATAATATAAAGAAGACGCGACAGGACAACACTCGGTGGATGCCATATGTGTGTTTTCAATTGAAAAAACCTTTCAGTTAACTACTTGTAGGAGAAAGTAATTGTAGCTGGTGGCCATTTTTAGTACTGTACCAGATTTTAGTTGTGTGTTTGTTTTTAATGTTAAAATGTCTGCATTTGATATCTCTCCAGTATTTTCTTTTTTATAAGCAAAATACTTTTTTTTTTATTTTATGATGTTGGTTCAAGGGGTACACGGGCAGCAGTAGACAGGTCAGTGGAGGCCTAGTGGAAGGAGGGACCGCAGACAGGCTTCGAAGCCCTAACATAATAAATTGGGCTGCCTGTAGGCAATTTAAAATTGGTTCCAGGGGAACACGGGCAGCAGTAGACAGGTCAGTGGAGGCCTAGAGGAAGGAGGGACCGCAGATGCGCCAATGTTTCCCCCATACCCAATTTGTAGGCCTAATGCAGTGTAGTTTCCAACAACTACTAAACGAGAGCCGGAATATCGAAGCTCAGGAAAGGCAACCTGGGGAACACCTTGGAGTGTAACACACCCTCTCTCTACACCCCATACCCAATTTGAAGGCCTAATGCAGTGTAGTTTCCAAGAACTACTAAACGAGAGCCGGAAGATCGAAGCTCAGGAAAGGCAACCTGGGGAACACCTTGGAGTGTAACACACCCTCTCTCTATACCCCATACCCAATTTGAAGGCCTAATGCAGTGTAGTTTCCAAGAACTACTAAACGAGAGCCGGAAGATCGAAGCTCAGGAAAGGCAACCTGGGGAACACCTTGGAGTGTAACACACCCTCTCTCTACACCCCATACCCAATTTGAAGGCCTAATGCAGTGTAGTTTCCAAGAACTACTAAACGAGAGCCGGAAGATCGAAGCTCAGGAAAGGCAACCTGGGGAACACCTTGGAGTGGAACACACCATCTCTCTACACCCCATACCCAATTTGAAGGCCTAATGCAGCGTAGTTTCCAACAACTACTAAACGAGAGCCGGAAGATCGAAGCTCAGGAAAGGCAACCTGGGGAACACCTTGGAGTGGAACACACCATCTCTCTACACCCCATACCCAATTTGAAGGCCTAATGCAGCGTAGTTTCCAACAACTACTAAACGAGAGCCGGAAGATCGAAGCTCAGGAAAGGCAACCTGGGGAACACCTTGGAGTGGAACACACCCTCTCTCTACACCCCATACCCAATTTGAAGGCCTAATGCAGTGTAGTTTCCAAGAACTACTAAACGAGAGCCGGAAGATCGAAGCTCAGGAAAGGCAACCTGGGGAACACCTTGGAGTGTAACACAACGTCTCTCTACACCACGGAAGGGCTGATTCTTAGGAAGGAAGGCTGTTGGAAATAAGCATTGCGCGTCCGAGGGTGATTATATTCTTATTAGGTATATACTCACCCTCGGACGCGCCCTGCTTCTTTATTTGGAATGAATGTTTATTTGCAATGTGGTGTTGACTTTCTCTATTATTTTGGTAATTAATGATTTTATTATTTTCATTGTTTTGCATCTTCTCGGCAATAATATAAAGAAGACGCGACAGGACAACACTCGGTGGATGCCATATGTGTGTTTTCAATTGAAAAAACCTTTCAGTTAACTACTTGTAGGAGAAAGTAATTGTAGCTGGTGGCCATTTTTAGTACTGTACCAGATTTTAGTTGTGTGTTTGTTTTTAATGTTAAAATGTCTGCATTTGATATCTCTCCAGTATTTTCTTTTTTGTAAGCAAAATACTTATTTTTATATTTTCTGATGTTGGTTCCAGGGGTACACGGGCAGCAGTGCCCTGGTCAGTGTAGTAGTAGTTGAAAGAATGGACCGCAGACAGGCATCGAAGGCCTAAAATAAAAAAATTGGGCTGGCTGTAGGCAATTTTAAATTGGTTCCAGGGGAACACGGGCAGCAGTGGTGTGGTCAGTGGAGGCCTAGTGGAAGGAGTCACCGCAGACAGGCATCGAAGGCCTAAAATAATAACACATGGCTGTAGGCAATTTTAAATTGGTTCCAGGGGTACACGGGCAGCAGTGGTGTGGTCAGTGGAGGCCTAGTGGAAGGAGTCACCGCAGACAGGCATCGAAGGCCTAAAATAATAACACATGGCTGTAGGCAATTTTAAATTGGTTCCAGGGGTACACGGGCAGCAGTGGTGTGGTCAGTGGAGGCCTAGTGGAAGGAGTGACCGCAGACAGGCATCGAAGGCCTAAAATAATAACACATGGCTGTAGGCAATTTTAAATTGGTCCCAGGGGTACACGGGCAGCAGTGGTGTGGTCAGTGGAGGCCTAGTGGAAGGAGTCACCGCAGACAGGCATCGAAGGCCTAAAATAATAACACATGGCTGTAGGCAATTTTAAATTGGTTCCAGGGGTACACGGGCAGCAGTGGTGTTGTCCGTGGAGGCCTAGTGGAAGGAGTGACCACAGACAGGCATCGAAGGCCTAACATAACAAAAATGTCAATACAATGGTATTGTCAGTGGCAGGCATTGAAGGATGTCAGCGCATAGACTAAACATTGGTGGAGCTGTGAGATAATTTTGCAAGTGGTAGAGCACTGTTTGAGCTGGGGTGGGGGGAAACTGTCTTGTGGCCGGCGGTACAGGCCCAGGGCCCCTCATATTACAACGGTGTGTCTGACGTTGGGTGCGCACCACCACCGCCAGAGACACTTTATTGTACTAGGAGGGACCCAGTGGCAGTGCCGTCGACCAAAAGCGGGCTCACCCACCTCTTCAGACAAACTGCACTCTCACGGGTGCTGTCGCCAAGTGTCGATACCACGGCCCCGTGTGGGGAGTTTGGCCATTTAGTGAGGTGTAAACATGTCGTATGCTGGACAATCAGGTGCAGAAAATTACGAGATTGGAAAAGGCATTCAGAATAGTCCACAGGCAAGACCTTTTCATAGGAAAGCTAGGTGTCAGCCGGGCAAGGTGGGGCAAAAGATTTCGAAATCCAGTTGTGGTTCATTTTAATGAAGGTTAGATCATCTACATTTTGGGTAGCCAGATGAGTCCTTTTTTCTGTTAGTATTGAACCTGCAGCACTGAATACTCTTTCTGATAGGACACTAGCTGCCGGGCAAGCAAGCTCCTGCAATGCATATTCTGCCAATTCTGGCCAGGTGTCTAATTTTGATGCCCAGTAATCAAATGGGAATGACGGTTGAGGGAGAACATCGATAAGGGATGAAAAATAGTTTGTAACCATACTGGACAAATGTTGTCTCCTGTCACTTTGAATTGATGCTGCAGTACCTGTCCTGTCTGCGGTCATAGCAAAATCACTCCACAACCTGGTCAGAAAACCCCTCTGGCCAACGCCACTTCTGATTTCTGCCCCTCTAACTCCTCTGGTCTGCTGGCCCCTGCAGCTCGTGTGAGAACGATCACGGGCGCTGTGTGCAGGGAATGCCAGAAGCAAACGGTCAACAAGAGTTGATTGTTTGGTTGCTAATATTAGTTCCAAGTTCTCATGTGGCATTATATTTTGCAATTTGCCTTTATAGCGAGGATCAAGGAGGCAGGCCAACCAGTAATCGTCATCATTCATCATTTTAGTTATGCGTGTGTCCCTTTTGAGGATACGTAAGGCATAATCCGCCATGTGGGCCAAAGTTCCAGTTCTCAAATCTGCGGTTGTGCTTGGTTGAGGGGCAGTTTCAGGCAAATCCACGTCACTTGTGTCCCTCAAAAAACCAGAACCCGGCCTTGCCGCGCCACCAATTTCCAGTGGCCCCGGAAAAGCTTCCTCATTAAAAATATAATCATCCCCATCATCCTCCTCGTCCTCCTCCTCCTCTTCGCCCGCTACCTCGTCCTGTACACTGCCCTGGCCAGACAATGGCTGACTGTCATCAAGGCTTTCCTCTTCCTCAGCTGCAGACGCCTGATCCTTTATGTGCGTCAAACTTTGCATCAGCAGACGCATTAGGGGGATGCTCATGCTTATTATGGCGTTGTCTGCACTAACCAGCCGTGTGCATTCCTCAAAACACTGAAGGACTTGACACATGTCTTGAATCTTCGACCACTGCACACCTGACAACTCCATGTCTGCCATCCTACTGCCTGCCCGTGTATGTGTATCCTCCCACAAAAACATAACAGCCCGCCTCTGTTCACACAGTCTCTGAAGCATGTGCAGTGTTGAGTTCCACCTTGTTGCAACGTCTATGATTAGGCGATGCTGGGGAAGGTTCAAAGAACGCTGATAGGTCTGCATACGGCTGGAGTGTACGGGCGAACGGCGGATATGTGAGCAAAGTCCACGCACTTTGAGGAGCAGGTCGGATAACCCCGGATAACTTTTCAGGAAGCACTGCACCACCAGGTTTAAGGTGTGAGCCAGGCAAGGAATGTGTTTCAGTTGGGAAAGGGAGATGGCAGCCATGAAATTCCTTCCGTTATCACTCACTACCTTGCCTGCCTCAAGATCTACAGTGCCCAGCCACGACTGCGTTTCTTTCTGCAAGAACTCGGACAGAACTTCCGCGGTGTGTCTGTTGTCGCCCAAACACTTCATAGCCAATACAGCCTGCTGACGTTTGCCAGTAGCTGCCCCATAATGGGAGACCTGGTGTGCAACAGTGGCAGCTGCGGATGGAGTGGTTGTGCGACTGCGGTCTGTGGACGAGCTCTCGCTTCTGCAGGAGGACGAAGAGGAGGAGGAGGGGGTGCGAACGGCTACAGCCAATTGTTTCCTAGACCGTGGGCTAGGCAGAACTGTCCCAAACTTGCTGTCCCCTGTGGACCCTGCATCCACCACATTTAACCAGTGTGCCGTGATGGACACGTAACGTCCCTGGCCATGCCTACTGGTCCATGCATCTGTTGTCAGGTGCACCTTTGTGCTCACAGATTGCCTGAGTGCATGGACGATGCGCTCTTTAACATGCTGGTGGAGGGCTGGGATGGCTTTTCTGGAAAAAAAGTGTCGACTGGGTAGCTCGTAGCGTGGTACAGCGTAGTCCATCAGGGCTTTGAAAGCTTCGCTTTCAACTAACCGGTAGGGCATCATCTCTAACGAGATTAGTCTAGCTATGTGTGCGTTCAAACCCTGTGTACGCGGATGCGAGGCTAAGTACTTCCTTTTTCTAACCATAGTCTCATGTAGGGTGAGCTGGACTGGAGAGCTGCAGATCGTGGAACTAGCGGGGGTGCCGGTGGACATGGCAGACTGAGAGACGGTGGGAGATGGTATTGTTGCCACCGGTGCCCTAGATGCAGTGTTTCCTACTACGAAACTGGTGATTCCCTGACCCTGAAGGCTTTGGCCTGGCAAAGAAACCTGCACAGATACTGCAGGTGGTGCGGAAAATGGTGGCCCTACACTGCCGGAAGGGATGTTGCGTTGCTGACTAGCTTCATTGGCCGAGGGTGCTACAACCTTAAGGGACGTTTGGTAGTTAGTCCAGGCTTGCAAATGCATGGTGGTTAAATGTCTATGCATGCAACTTGTATTGAGACTTTTCAGATTCTGTCCTCTGCTTAAGGTAGTTGAACATTTTTGACAGATGACTTTGCGCTGATCAATTGGATGTTGTTTAAAAAAATGCCAGACTGCACTCTTTCTAGCATCGGATACCTTTTCAGGCATTGCAGACTGAGCTTTAACCGGATGGCCACGCTGTCCTCCAACAGGTTTTAGCTTTGCCACGCGTTTTGGGCAAGATACGGGCCCGGCAGATGGAACCTGTTGCGATGTTGATGCCTGCTGCGGCCCCTCCTCCTCCGCTTCAGAACTGCTGCAGCCTGCACCCTGTTCCCCCAATGGCTGCCAATCGGGGTCCAGAACTGGGTCATCTATTACCTCTTCTTGTAGCTCGTGTGCAACTTCGTCTGTGTCACCGTGGCGGTCGGTGGTATAGCGTTCGTGATGGGGCAACATAGTCTCATCAGGGTCTGATTCTTGATCAGCACCCTGCGATGGCAATGTTGTGGTCTGAGTCAAAGGACCAGGATAGTAGTCTGGCTGTGGCTGTGCATCAGTGCACTCCATGTCAGATTCAACTTGTAATGGGCATGGACTGTTAACTGCTTCACTTTCTAAGCCAGGGACGGTATGTGTAAAGAGCTCCATGGAGTAACCCGTTGTGTCGCCTGCTGCATTCTTCTCTGTTGTTGTTTTTGCTGAAGAGGACAAGGAAGCGACTTGTCCCTGACCGTGAACATCCACTAACGACGCGCTGCTTTGACATTTACCAGTTTCACGAGAGGAGGCAAAAGAGCTAGAGGCTGAGTCAGCAAGATAAGCCAAAACTTGCTCTTGCTGCTCCGGCTTTAAAAGCGGTTTTCCTACTCCCAGAAAAGGGAGCGTTCGAGGCCTTGTGTAGCCAGACGACGAACCTGGCTCCACAGCTCCAGACTTAGGTGCAATATTTTTTTTCCCACGACCAGCTGATGCTCCACCACTACCACTACCCTCATTACCAGCTGACAATGAACGCCCCCGGCCACAACCTCTTCCACCAGACTTCCTCATTGTTTTAAAAACGTTAACAAACGAACGGTATTTGTTGCTGTCACACAACTTACACAGTGAGCTATAACTTCAGTATGATTTAGCTACCCCTTTACAGGTGGGTGAGACCACAACGAAAATCAGCCACAATGTTACACACTCTGTTGTTGTTGGCAACAAATGAGATGGCACACACGCAGGACTGTCACTGAAGCGCAAATGTAAATATTTATCTCCCACTGATTTGTGTTTGTTTTTTTTAAAAGGGAGACTTCAGAAAAAAAAAAAATTAAAAAAAAATTATTTTTTACAGAAGAATTTATAAAACAAATAAAATGAAATGATTGTTTCAGGGAGAATTTAGGAAAAAAAAAAAAGGCTTTGTAGGGCCCACTGAGTGAGAGAGGACGCACACAGGAGTCAGGAGTGGCACACAAGCCCAGAGGCCAATATTTATCTCCCACTGATTGATGTACTGATTTTTTCAGGTAGATTTTGGAACCCAAATCAAGCTAAAAAAAATAATAGGCTTTCTATGGCCCACAATTGGGGAGAGAGAGAGAGATGGCACACCCAGGAGTCAAGACTGGCACACAAGCAGAAGGGGCAATATGAATCTCCCACAGATTTTTTTTTTTTTTTCAGGGAGACTTGAGAGAAAAAAAAATACAAAAAAAATGATTTTTTTCAGGAATAATTTAGAAACCAAAGAAAATAAAATGATTGTTTCAGGGAGAATTTAGAAAACAAATAAAACAAAAAATAGGCTTTCTAGGGCCCACTGAGTGACAGATGACGCACACAGGAGTCAGGAGTGGCACACAAGCCCAGAGGCCAATATTAATCTCCCACTGATTGATTTAGTGATTTTTTTCAGGTAGATTTTGGAACCCAAATCAAGCAAAAAAATTAATAGGCTTTCTATGGCCCACAATTGGGGAGAGAGAGAGAGATGGCACACCCAGGAGTCAAGACTGGCACACAAGCAGAAGGGGCAATATGAATCTCCCACAGATTTTTTTTTTTTTTTTCAGGGAGACTTGAGAGAAAAAAAAATACAAAAAAAATGATTTTTTTCAGGAATAATTTAGAAACCAAAGAAAATAAAATGATTGTTTCAGGGAGAATTTAGAAAACAAATAAAACAAAAAATAGGCTTTCTAGGGCCCACTGAGTGACAGATGACGCACACAGGAGTCAGGAGTGGCACACAAGCCCAGAGGCCAATATTAATCTCCCACTGATTGATTTAGTGATTTTTTTTGGTAGATTTTGGAACCCAAATCAAGCAAAAAAATTAATAGGCTTTCTATGGCCCACAATTGAGGAGAGAGAGAGAGATGGCACACCCAGGAGTCAAGACTGGCACACAAGCAGAAGGGGCAATATGAATCTCCCACGGATTTTTTTTTTTTTTTTTTTTCAGGGAGACTTGAGAGAAAAAAAAATACAAAAAAAAATGATTTTTTTCAGGAATAATTTAGAAACCAAAGAAAATAAAATGATTGTTTCAGGGAGAATTTAGAAAACAAATAAAACAAAAAATAGGCTTTCTAGGGCCCACTGAGTGACAGATGACGCACACAGGAGTCAGGAGTGGCACACAAGCCCAGAGGCCAATATTAATCTCCCACTGATTGATTTAGTGATTTTTTTCAGGTAGATTTTGGAACCCAAATCAAGCAAAAAAATTAATAGGCTTTCTATGGCCCACAATTGGGGAGAGAGAGAGAGATGGCACACCCAGGAGTCAAGACTGGCACACAAGCAGAAGGGGCAATATGAATCTCCCACAGATTTTTTTTTTTTTTTCAGGGAGACTTGAGAGAAAAAAAAATACAAAAAAAATGATTTTTTTCAGGAATAATTTAGAAACCAAAGAAAATAAAATGATTGTTTCAGGGAGAATTTAGAAAACAAATAAAACAAAAAATAGGCTTTCTAGGGCCCACTGAGTGACAGATGACGCACACAGGAATCAGGAGTGGCACACAAGCCCAGAGGCCAATATTAATCTCCCACTGATTGATTTAGTGATTTTTTTTGGTAGATTTTGGAACCCAAATCAAGCAAAAAAATTAATAGGCTTTCTATGGCCCACAATTGGGGAGAGAGAGAGAGATGGCACACCCAGGAGTCAAGACTGGCACACAAGCAGAAGGGGCAATATGAATCTCCCACAGATTTTTTTTTTTTTTTTTTTTTCAGGGAGACTTGAGAGAAAAAAAAATACAAAAAAAATGATTTTTTTCAGGAATAATTTAGAAACCAAAGAAAATAAAATGATTGTTTCAGGGAGAATTTAGAAAACAAATAAAACAAAAAATAGGCTTTCTAGGGCCCACTGAGTGACAGATGACGCACACAGGAGTCAGGAGTGGCACACAAGCCCAGAGGCCAATATTAATCTCCCACTGATTGATTTAGTGATTTTTTTTGGTAGATTTTGGAACCCAAATCAAGCAAAAAAATTAATAGGCTTTCTATGGCCCACAATTGAGGAGAGAGAGAGAGATGGCACCCCCAGGAGTCAAGACTGGCACACAAGCAGAAGGGGCAATATGAATCTCCCACGGATTTTTTTTTTTTTTTTTTTCAGGGAGACTTGAGAGAAAAAAAAATACAAAAAAAATGATTTTTTTCAGGAATAATTTAGAAACCAAAGAAAATAAAATGATTGTTTCAGGGAGAATTTAGAAAACAAATAAAACAAAAAATAGGCTTTCTAGGGCCCACTGAGTGACAGATGACGCACACAGGAGTCAGGAGTGGCACACAAGCCCAGAGGCCAATATTAATCTCCCACTGATTGAGTTAGTGATTTTTTTCAGGTAGATTTTGGAACCCAAATCAAGCAAAAAAATTAATAGGCTTTCTATGGCCCACAATTGGGGAGAGAGAGAGAGATGGCACACCCAGGAGTCAAGACTGGCACACAAGCAGAAGGGGCAATATGAATCTCCCACAGATTTTTTTTTTTTTTTTCAGGGAGACTTGAGAGAAAAAAAAATACAAAAAAAATGATTTTTTTCAGGAATAATTTAGAAACCAAAGAAAATAAAATGATTGTTTCAGGGAGAATTTAGAAAACAAATAAAACAAAAAATAGGCTTTCTAGGGCCCACTGAGTGACAGATGACGCACACAGGAGTCAGGAGTGGCACACAAGCCCAGAGGCCAATATTAATCTCCCACTGATTGATTTAGTGATTTTTTTCAGGTAGATTTTGGAACCCAAATCAAGCAAAAAAATTAATAGGCTTTCTATGGCCCACAATTGGGGAGAGAGAGAGAGATGGCACACCCAGGAGTCAAGACTGGCACACAAGCAGAAGGGGCAATATGAATCTCCCACAGATTTTTTTTTTTTTTTTCAGGGAGACTTGAGAGAAAAAAAAATACAAAAAAAATGATTTTTTTCAGGAATAATTTAGAAACCAAAGAAAATAAAATGATTGTTTCAGGGAGAATTTAGAAAACAAATAAAACAAAAAATAGGCTTTCTAGGGCCCACTGAGTGACAGATGACGCACACAGGAATCAGGAGTGGCACACAAGCCCAGAGGCCAATATTAATCTCCCACTGATTGATTTAGTGATTTTTTTTGGTAGATTTTGGAACCCAAATCAAGCAAAAAAATTAATAGGCTTTCTATGGCCCACAATTGGGGAGAGAGAGAGAGATGGCACACCCAGGAGTCAAGACTGGCACACAAGCAGAAGGGGCAATATGAATCTCCCACAGATTTTTTTTTTTTTTTTTTTTCAGGGAGACTTGAGAGAAAAAAAAATACAAAAAAAATGATTTTTTTCAGGAATAATTTAGAAACCAAAGAAAATAAAATGATTGTTTCAGGGAGAATTTAGAAAACAAATAAAACAAAAAATAGGCTTTCTAGGGCCCACTGAGTGACAGATGACGCACACAGGAGTCAGGAGTGGCACACAAGCCCAGAGGCCAATATTAATCTCCCACTGATTGATTTAGTGATTTTTTTTGGTAGATTTTGGAACCCAAATCAAGCAAAAAAATTAATAGGCTTTCTATGGCCCACAATTGAGGAGAGAGAGAGAGATGGCACACCCAGGAGTCAAGACTGGCACACAAGCAGAAGGGGCAATATGAATCTCCCACGGATTTTTTTTTTTTTTTTTTTTCAGGGAGACTTGAGAGAAAAAAAATACAAAAAAAATGATTTTTTTCAGGAATAATTTAGAAACCAAAGAAAATAAAATGATTGTTTCAGGGAGAATTTAGAAAACAAATAAAACAAAAAATAGGCTTTCTAGGGCCCACTGAGTGACAGATGACGCACACAGGAGTCAGGAGTGGCACACAAGCCCAGAGGCCAATATTAATCTCCCACTGATTGAGTTAGTGATTTTTTTCAGGTAGATTTTGGAACCCAAATCAAGCAAAAAAATTAATAGGCTTTCTATGGCCCACAATTGGGGAGAGAGAGAGAGATGGCACACCCAGGAGTCAAGACTGGCACACAAGCAGAAGGGGCAATATGAATCTCCCACAGATTTTTTTTTTTTTTCAGGGAGACTTGAGAGAAAAAAAAATACAAAAAAAATGATTTTTTTCAGGAATAATTTAGAAACCAAAGAAAATAAAATGATTGTTTCAGGGAGAATTTAGAAAACAAATAAAACAAAAAATAGGCTTTCTAGGGCCCACTGAGTGACAGATGACGCACACAGGAGTCAGGAGTGGCACACAAGCCCAGAGGCCAATATTAATCTCCCACTGATTGATTTAGTGATTTTTTTGGTAGATTTTGGAACCCAAATCAAGCAAAAAAATTAATAGGCTTTCTATGGCCCACAATTGGGGAGAGAGAGAGAGATGGCACACCCAGGAGTCAAGACTGGCACACAAGCAGAAGGGGCAATATGAATCTCCCACAGATTTTTTTTTTTTTTTTTTTTTCAGGGAGACTTGAGAGAAAAAAAAATACAAAAAAAATGATTTTTTTCAGGAATAATTTAGAAACCAAAGAAAATAAAATGATTGTTTCAGGGAGAATTTAGAAAACAAATAAAACAAAAAATAGGCTTTCTAGGGCCCACTGAGTGACAGATGACGCACACAGGAGTCAGGAGTGGCACACAAGCCCAGAGGCCAATATTAATCTCCCACTGATTGATTTAGTGATTTTTTTCAGGTAGATTTTGGAACCCAAATCAAGCAAAAAAATTAATAGGCTTTCTATGGCCCACTATTTGTGAGAGAGATGGCACGCTCAGGACTGGCACACAAGCCCAGAGGCCAATATTAATCTCCCATTTTTTTTTTTTCCAGGGAAAATTTATAAACCCAATAAAAAAAATAATAATAAATAGGCTTTCTATGGCCCACTATCTGAGAGAGAGAGATGGCACGCTTAGGACTGGCACACAAGCCCAAAGGCCAATACTAATCTCCCACTGATTGATTGATTGATTTTTTAAGGTAGAATTATGAACCCAAATCAACCAAAAAAATAAATAGGCTTTCTATGGCCCACTATTTGTGAGAGAGATGGCACGCTCAGGACTGGCACACAAGCCCAGAGGCCAATATTAATCTCCCACTTTTTTTTTTTTTCCAGGGAAAATTTATAAACCCAATAAAATAATAAAAAAATAGGCTTTCTATGGCCCACTATCTGAGAGAGAGAGAGATGGCACGCTTAGGACTGGCACACAAGCCCAAAGGCCAATATTAATCTCCCACTGATTGATTTATTGATTTTTTCAGGTAGAATTTAGAACCCAAATCAAGCAAAAAAATTAATAGGCTTTCTATGGCCCACTGAGTGAGAGATGGCACAGACAGGAGTAAGGAGTGGCACACAAGCCCTGAGGCCAATATTTTTCTCCCACTGATTGATGTTGTGATTTTTTCTGGTAGATTTTGGAACCCAAATCAAGCAAAAAAATAAATAGGCTTTCTATGGCCCACTGAGTGAGAGATGACACAGACAGAGATGGCACTCTAGCAGAAATGTCAATCTTAATCTCCCACCAAAAAAAAAAAAAAGGAACTGTCCTTCAATTACTATCTCCCTGCAGTAATCTCAGCCAGGTATGGCAGGCAGCAATAAGGAGTGGACTGATGCACAAATTAAATAAAAAGTGTGGACAAACAAATAAGATAGCTGTGCAGAAAGGAAGGAACAAGAGGATTTGTGCTTTGAAAAAAGCAGTTGGTTTGCACAGCGGCGTACACACAGCAATGCAGCTATCAGGGAGCCTTCTAGGGCAGCCCAATGAGCTACAGCGCTGAGGAAAAAAAAAAAAAAAAGGAGCTTCCACTGTCCCTGCACACCAAAGGTGGTGTTGGGCAGTGGAAATCGCTACAGCACAAGCGGTTTTGTGGTTAATGGACCCTGCCTAACGCTATCCCTGCTTCTGACGAAGCGGCAGCAACCTCTCCCTAAGCTCAGATCAGCAGCAGTAACATGGCGGTCGGCGGGAACTCCCCTTTATAGCCCCTGTGACGCCGCAGACAGCAAGCCAATCACTGCAATGCCCTTCTCTAAGATGGTGGGGACCAGGACCTATGTCATCACGCTGCCCACACTCTGCGTTTACCTTCATTGGCTGAGAAATGGCGCTTTTCGCGTCATTGAAACGCGACTTTGGCGCGAAAGTCGCGTACCGCATGGCCGACCACGCACAGGGGTCGGATCGGGTTTCATGAAACTCGACTTCGCCAAAAGTCGGCGACTTTTGAAAATGTTCGACCCGTTTCGCTCAACCCTAGTGAAGAGTCTGCAAAAGTTCCTGGGCTTTGCTAATTTTTATCGTCGCTTCATCAGTAATTTTTCTAGTGTTGCTAAACCGTTGACTGATTTGACCAAGAAGGGTGCTGATGTGGTCAATTGGTCTTCTGCGGCTGTGGAAGCTTTTCAGGAATTGAAGCGTCGTTTTTCTTCTGCCCCTGTGTTGTGCCAGCCAGATGTTTCGCTCCCATTTCAGGTAGAGGTTGATGCTTCTGAGATTGGAGCAGGGGCTGTTTTGTCGCAAAGAAGTTCTGATGGCTCGGTGATGACACCATGTGCCTTCTTTTCTAGAAAGTTTTCGCCTGCTGAGCGCAATTATGATGTTGGCAATCGAGAGTTGTTGGCCATGAAGTGGGCATTCGAGGAGTGGCGTCATTGGCTTGAAGGAGCCAAGCATCGCGTGGTGGTCTTGACGGATCACAAGAATTTGACTTATCTCGAGTCTGCCAAACGGTTGAATCCTAGACAGGCTCGTTGGTCGTTATTTTTCTCCCGTTTTGGTTTTGTGGTTTCGTACCTTCCAGGCTCTAAGAATGTGAAGGCTGATGCCCTGTCAAGGAGTTTTGTGCCCGACTCTCCGGGTGTTTCTGAGCCGGCGGGTATTCTCAAAGAGGGGGTAATTTTGTCTGCCATCTCCCCTGATTTGCGGCGGGTGCTGCAAAAATTTCAGGCTGATACACCTGACCGTTGCCCAGCGGGAAAACTGTTTGTCCCTGATAAATGGACTAGTAGAGTTATCTCTGAGGTTCATTGTTCAGTGTTAGCTGGTCATCCTGGAATCTTTGGTACCAGAGATTTAGTGGCTAGATCCTTTTGGTGGCCTTCTTTGTCACGGGATGTGCGTTATTTTGTGCAGTCCTGTGGGACTTGTGCTCGGGCTAAGCCCTGCTGTTCTCGTGCCAGTGGGTTGCTTTTGCCCTTGCCGGTCCCAAAGACGCCCTGGACGCATATCTCTATGGATTTTATTTCGGATCTCCCGGTCTCTCAAAAGATGTCGGTCATTTGGGTGGTTTGTGATCGCTTCTCTAAGATGGTCCATTTGGTACCCTTGTCTAAATTGCCTTCCTTCTCTGATTTGGTGCCATTGTTTTTCCAGCATGTGGTTTGTTTACATGGCATTCCGGAGAACATCGTTTCGGACAGAGGTTCCCAGTTTGTTTCGAGGTTTTGGCGAGCCTTTTGTGCTAGGATGGGCATTGATTTGTCTTTTTCCTCGGCTTTCCATCCTCAGACAAATGGCCAAACCGAACGAACTAATCAGACTTTGGAAACATATCTGAGATGCTTTGTTTCTGCTGATCAGGATGATTGGGTGTCATTTTTGCCTTTGGCTGAGTTCGCCCTTAATAATCGGGCCAGCTCGGCTACTTTGGTTTCGCCGTTTTTCTGCAATTCTGGTTTCCATCCTCGTTTCTCTTCAGGGCAGGTTGAGTCTTCGGACTGTCCTGGTGTAGATACTGTGGTGGATAGGTTGCAGCAGATTTGGACTCATGTGGTGGACAATTTGACATTGTCCCAGGAGAAGGCTTTTCGCTAACCGCCGGCGCTGTGTGGGTCCCTGACTTCGTGTTGGGGATTTGGTTTGGTTGTCGTCTCGTTATGTTCCTATGAAGGTTTCCTCTCCTAAATTTAAGCCTCGTTTCATTGGTCCGTATAAGATTTCTGAGGTTCTCAATCCTGTGTCTTTTTGTTTGACCCTTCCAGCCTCTTTTGCCATCCATAATGTGTTCCATAGGTCGTTGTTGCGGAGATACGTGGCACCTGTGGTTCCATCCGTTGATCCTCCTGCCCCGGTGTTGGTTGAGGGGGAGTTGGAGTATGTGGTGGAGAAGATTTTGGATTCTCGTATTTCGAGACGGAAACTCCAGTACCTGGTCAAGTGGAAGGGTTATGGTCAGGAAGATAATTCCTGGGTCTTTGCCTCCGATGTTCATGCTGCCGATCTGGTTCGTGCCTTTCATTTGGCTCATCCTGTTCGGCCTGGGGGCTCTGGTGAGGGTTCGGTGATCCCTCCTCAAGGGGGGGTACTGTTGTGAATTCTGTTGTCAAGCTCCCTCCTGTGGTCGTGAATGGTACTTCGGCTGGTTCTGTCCATGGGCTTCCTCTGGTGGTTGTGAGTGGGGCTGCGGCTTCTGAGTTTCCTTCCACAGGTGACGAGGTTAATTCTTTAGCTGGTTGCTCTATTTAACTCCACTTAGATCTTTGCTCCATGCCACCTGTCAATGTTCCAGTATTGGTCTTGTTCATTCCTGGATCGTTCTTGTGACCTGTCTTCCCAGCAAAAGCTAAGTTACTGCTTGTTTTTCTGTTTTCCGTTTTTCTGTCCAGCTTGCTATTTTGATTTTTGTCTTGCTTGCTGGAAGCTCTGGGACGCAGAGGGAGCGCCTCCGCACCGTGAGTCGGTGCGGAGGGTCTTTTTGCGCCCTCTGCGTGGTCTTTTGTAGTTTTTTGTGCTGACCGCAAAGTTGCCTTTCCTATCCTCAGTCTGTTCAGTAAGTCGGGCCTCACTTTGCTAAATCTATTTCATCTCTGTGTTTGTAATTTTCATCTTTACTCACAGTCATTATATGTGGGGGGCTGCCTTTTCCTTTGGGGAATTTCTCTGAGGCAAGGTAGGCTTATTTTTCTATCTTCAGGACTAGCTAGTTTCTTAGGCTGTGACGAGTTGCATAGGGAGCGTTAGGAGCAATCCATGGCTATTTCTAGTGTGTGTGATAGGATTAGGGATTGCGGTCAGCAGAGTTTCCACGTCTCAGAGCTCGTCCTATATGATTAATAACTATCAGGTCATTCCGTGTGCTCTTAACCACCAGGTCCATTATTGTCCTAACCACCAGGTCATAACAAAGTACAACCCTAAGAACACCATCCCAACCGTGCGGCATAATTTGGGGGTGCTTTTCTGCAAAAGAGAGAGGATGATTGTACCATATTGAAGTGAGGATCGATGGGGTCTTGTATCTCAAGATTTTGGCCAACAACCTCCTTCGCTCAGTAAGAACATTGAAGATGAGTCGTGGCTGAGTCTTCCAGAATAACAGTGACCCAACATACATAGCTAAGGCAACTAACAAGTGGCTAAGTAAAGAAGAAACATTTCAAGGTCCTGGAGTGGCCTAGCCAGTTTCTAGACCTTAACCCAATAAGAAATCTTTGAAGGGAGCCAAAACTCAATGTTGCTCAGGACAGCCCCAAAACCTGAAAGATCTGAGGAAGATCTGAATGGAGGAGTGGGCCAAAGTCCGTGCTGCAGTGTGTGCAAACGTGGTCAAGAACTATAGGAAACGTCTGACCGCTGTAATTGCAAACAAAGGTTTATGTACTAAATATTAAGTTTTGCTTTTCTATAGTATCAAATATACAATGTGAATTTCTGGATTTTATTTTTAGATTCTGTCTCTCACAGTTGAAGTGTACCCAAGATAAAACTTACATACCTCTCCATTCTTTGTAGGTGGGAAAACTTGCAAAATTGGCAGTGTATCAATTACTTATTTTCCGAACTGTGTATCATGCTGTTGTCAGATGACACAGCAAAACCCTGCTAACAGATTCCCTTTAATTATATGTGATCTTTTTGTTGCATTTTTCTGGTGCATATATTTGGAAGCAAAAATCATAGCATATTAGGCTGTTTGCACACAGTGCGTTTTAGATGCATTTTCGCTTTGTTTTTTCCACTAGGAATTGGGCCAAAAACGCTATGGAATCCTTATGCAAGCTAATTCAATGACAAGTGTTGTGCACATGATTAGTAATTGTCCTTGAGTATTTGCAATGCGTTTTTTCTGCAGCATTCTTTGGCTGAAGACACACTAGCAAATAAAAAATCGGTCCGATTTTGATGCAGGAGAGTCGGACGAGTGCAATGCAATTGTCTTGAGAGTGTCATGCATTTTTTGTGCAAGTACAATGTGATTTTTTCACACCTAGCATCCCATTTACATCCAAACGCAGTGCAATTGCTATTAGACTACAATGCAATTTTAACATGAGCTTTACATAGCGAAATTCTCTAAGTCATTTACACATCATTTTAAAACGAAATATTCATCAAAACATATATATATATAGGCGGAGCAAGGCCCCAGGGCTACGCGTACAGTCTATCAGGGATCGTGGATGTTGGGGTGCAGGACTGAGGGTGCGAGAAAGGACTGGAGGACACAAAGACTGTAGTTTAGACTGTGTAGTATGGCAGGTGCAGTCCGGGGCACTAGTGACAGGTGGTCATAGAGATCCGGGCAGTCTGGAAGAATTTTAGGGTCCACCTAGCCAGGTTCTCCTCACTTGCCTCTTCCTCCTTCACTGTCTGCTCCCCAGACTAACACTCACTCTCCTTCACTAAAGGTACCGTCACACTCAGCAACTTTGCAAAGAGAACAACAACAATCCGTGACGTTGCAGCGTCCTGGATAGCGATCTCGTTGTGTTTGACAAGCAGCAGCAATCTGGATCCCGCAGTGCCATCACTGGTCGGAGCTAGAAGTCCAGAACTTTATTTCGTCGCCAGGTCGGCGTGTATCGTCATGTTTGACATCAAAAGCAACAATGCCAGCAACGAGCATAGGGCCCCTAGATGTGTGTCGGATCGGTACACTCCGGCTGTTTGACATGGAGCTAACAACCAGCGAGAACTAGAAGTGAGTCGCCGTTACGTCACTGGATCGCTCCTGCATCGTTCTGGAGTTGCTGTGTTTGTTGTCTCTACAGCAACCTAAACAGCGACACTCCAGCGATCTAGTTTAGATCGGCTCGTTATCTATATCGCTGCAGCGTCGCTGAGTGTGACGGTACCTTAACCCCGCCTCCAGGCCAGAATTTATAGGGAAGCTCCCCTAAAACAGGTGTTAGAGCTCTGCCTTCTGGTCTGGAGTCTGGAAAGGTGTTGTATGCTGAATGATGAAGTTTCCTGGTAAGGAGACCCCTCTTTGCTCCCAGGTATGACATCACCCCTGATGAGGGAGGCAATTCCACTGTGGCAACCAGACTCCTGGGGTGCCACACTAGAATAGATAGAATAGATATATATGCACATAGAATAGGGGGGCAGCACAGTGGCTCAGTGGTTAGCACTGCAGCCTTACAGCGCTGGAGTCCTGTGTTCAAATCCCACCAAGGACAACATCCACAAGGAGTTTGTATGTTCTACCCATGTTTGCATGTGTGATAGGGAATATCTGATAGGAAATTGAGATTGTGAGCCCATCGGAGACAGTGATCATGATGTGTGTGCAAACTGTAAAGCGCTGTGGAATATATTAGAGCTATATAAAATAAAGACTATTATTATTATTAATAGGTGTGTATATATATATATATATATATATATTTCACCTTACAATACAAAGGTGACATTAACCCCCTATTACCCCATTTGCCACTGCTACAGTGCAGTGGGCAGCTATGAGCTGGTGTTTGTAGCCAGGGGGGCTATGGTCCCTTCCTAGGCTATGAATATCAGCCTGCAGCTGTCTGCATAGCCTTTCCTGGCTATTAATTATAGGGGGACCCCACATCATTTTTGTGGGGGGTCCCCTTATTTTAACAGCCAGTAAAGGCTAAATATACAGCTGCTGGATCATATTCATAGCCTGGGAAGCTCCATGGGTATTATCCCCTTTCTAAGCTATAAACATCGGCCCCCAGTCACTGGCTTTCCCTCCCTGGCGCAGAAAATTGTGCGGGACCCCGTGTAATTTGTTTCCCGAAAAGATTATTTTATTAAATACATACATGTCCCCTAATTCACACATACACTATACTGTTAATATTGGTCACTGACATCTACATATCTAACTATTCTGCATGGATTTACTGTATGTAAACCATGTCTTCTATCCTATACCTCTTTGCTCCCAGGTATGACATCACCCCTGATGAGGGAGGCAATTCCACTGTGGCAACCAGACTCCTGGGGTGCCACACTAGAATAGATAGAATAGATATATATGCACATAGAATAGGGGGGCAGCACAGTGGCTCAGTGGTTAGCACTGCAGCCTTGCAGCGCTGGAGTCCTGTGTTCAAATCCCACCAAGGACAACATCCGCAAGGAGTTTGTATGTTCTACCCATGTTTGCATGTGTGATAGGGAATATCTGATAGGAAATTGAGATTGTGAGCCCATCGGAGACAGTGATCATGATGTGTGTGCAAACTGTAAAGCGCTGTGGAATATATTAGAGCTATATAAAATAAATAAAATAAAGACTATTATTATTATTAACCCCTTCCCGACCCATGACGCCACGTAGGCGTCATGAAAGTCGGTGCCATTCCGACCCATGACGCCTATGTGGCGTCATGGAAAGATCGCGTCCCTGCAGGCCGGGTGAAAGGGTTAACTCCCATTTCACCCGATCTGCAGGGACAGGGGGAGTGGTAGTTTAGCCCAGGGGGGGTGGCTTCACCCTCTCGTGGCTACGATCGCTCTGATTGGCTGTTGAAAGTGAAACTGCTAATCAGAGCGATTTGTAATATTTCACCTATTATAACGGGTGAAATATTACAATCCAGCCATGGCCGATGCTGAAATATCATCGGCCATGGCTGGAAATACTAATGTGCCCCCACCCCACCCCACCGATCGCCCCCCCAGCCCCCCGATCTGGCCGGTACACTGCTCCGGCTCCTCTCCGTCCAGTGCTCCGCTCCCCCCCATGCTCTTGTCCGCTCCCCCCGTGCTCCAATCACCCCCCCGTGCTCCGATCACCCCCCTGCACTCCGATCCACCCCCCCGGTGCTCCGTTCCACCCCCCCGTGCTCCGTTCCAGCCCCCCCGTGCTCCGTTCCACGCCCCCCGTTCTCCGTTCCACCCCTCCCGCGCTCCGATTCCCCCCCCCATGCTCCGATCCCCCCCCCGTGGTCCCCCCCACCCCATCATACTTACCGATCCAGCCGGGGTCCCGTCCGTCTTCTCCCTGGGCGCCGCCATCTTCCAAAATGGCGGGCGCATGCGCAGTGCGCCCGCCGAATCTGCCGGCCGGCAGATTCGTTCCAAAGTGCATTTTGATCACTGAGATAGATTATATCTCAGTGATCAAAACAAAAAAAATAATAAATGACCCCCCCCCTTTGTCACCCCCATAGGTAGGGACAATAAAAAAATAAAGAAATTTTTTTTTTCCACTAATGTTAGAATAGGGTTAGGGTTAGGGGTAGGGTTAGGGTTAGGGGTAGGGTTAGGGCTAGGGCTAGGGTTAGGGCTAGGGTTAGGGTTTCGGTATGTGCACACGTATTCTGTTCCTCTGCGGATTTTTCCGCTGCGGATTTGATAAATTCGCAGTGCTAAACCGCTGCGGATTTATGGCGGATTTACCGCGTTTTTTTCTGCGCATTTCACTGCGGTTTTACAACTGCGATTTTCTATTGGAGCAGTTGTAAAACCGCTGCGGAATCCGCACAAAGAAGTGACATGCTGCGGAATGTAAACCGCTGCGTTTCCGTGCAGTTTTTCCGCAGCATGTGTACAGCGATTTTTGTTTCCCGTAGGTTTACATTGAACTGTAAACTCATGGGAAACTGCTGCGGATCCGCAGCGTTTTCCGCAGCGTGTGCACATACCTTTAGAATTAGGCTATGTGCACACTGTGCGGATTTGGCTGCGGATTGGCCGCTGCGGATTCGCAGCAGTGTTCCATCAGGTTTACAGTACCATGTAAACATATGAAAAACCAAATCCGCTGTGCCCATGGTGCGGAAAATACCGCGCGGAAACGCTGCGTTGTATTTTCCGCAGCATGTCAATTCTTTGTGCGGATTCCGCAGCGTTTTACACCTGTTCCTCAATAGGAATCCGCAGGTGAAATCCGCACAAAAAACACTGGAAATCCGCGGAAAATCCGCAGGTAAAACGCAGTGCCTTTTACCCGTGGATTTTTCAAAAATGGTGCGGAAATATCTCACACGAATCCGCAACGTGGGCACATAGCCTTAGGGTTAGGGTTGGAATTAGGGTTGTGGTTAGGGTTAGGGGTGTGTTGGGGTTACGGGTGTGTTGCGGTTAGGGTTGTGATTAGGGTTATGGCTACAGTTGGGATCAGGGTTAGGGGTGTGTTGGGGTTAGTGTTGGAGTTAGAATTGAGGGGTTACCACTGTTTAGGCACATCAGGGGTCTCCAAACGCAACATGGCGCCACCATTGATTCCAGCCAATCTCGTATTCAAAAAGTCAAATGGTGCTCCCTCACTTCCGAGCCCTGATGTGTGCCCAAACAGTGGTTTACCCCCACATATGGGGTACCAGCATACTCAGGACAAACTGCGCAACAATTACTGGGGTCCAATTTCTCCTGTTACCCTTGTGAATCTAAAAAAATGCTTGCTAAAACATCATTTTTGAGGAAAGAAAAATGATTTTTTATTTTCACGGCTCTGCGTTGTAAACGTCTGTGAAGCACTTGGGGGTTCAAAGTGCTCAGCACATATCTAGATAAGTTCCTTGGGGGGTCTAGTTTCTAAAATAGGGTCACTTGTGGGGGTTTCTACTGTTTAGGCACACCAGGGGCTCTGCAAACGCAACGTGACACCCGCAGACCATTCCATCAAAGTCTGCATTTCAAAAGTCACTACTTCCCTTCTGAGCCCCGACGTGTGCCCAAACAGTGGTTTACCCCCACTCATGGGGTATCAGCGTACTCAGGAGAAACTGGACAACAACTTTTGGGGTCCAATTTCTCCTGTAACCCTTGGGAAAATAAAAAATTCTGGGCTAAATAATTATTTTTGAGGAAAGAAAACGTATTTATTATTTTCACGGCTCTGCATTATAAACTTCTATGAAGCACTTGGGGGTTCAAAGTGCTCACCACACATCTAGATAAGTTCCTTTCGGGGTCTAGTTTCCAAAATGGGGTCACTTGTGGGGGGTTTCTACTGTTTAGGCACATCAGGGGCTCTGCAAACGCAACGTGACGCCCGCAGACCATTCCATCAAAGTCTGCATTTCAAAAGTCACTACTTCAATTCCAAGCCCCGGCATGTGCCCAAACAGTAGTTTACCCCCACATATGGGGTATCACCGTACTCAGGAGAAACTGGACAACAAATATTGGGGTCAAATTTCTCCTGTTACCCTTGGGAAAATTAAAAAATTCTGGGCTAAATAATTATTTTTGAGGAAAGAAAACGTATTTATTATTTTCACGGTTCTGCATTATAAACTTCTATGAAGCACTTGGGGGTTCAAAGTGCTCACCACACATCTAGATAAGTTCCTTTGGGGGTCTAGTTTCCAAAATGGGGTCACTTGTGGGGGGTTTCTACTGTTAAGCCACATCAGGGGCTCTGCAAACGCAACGTGACGCCCACAGAGCAGTCCATCAAAGTCTGCATTTCAAAACGTCACTACTTCACTTCCGAGCCCCGGCATGTGCCCAAACAGTGATTTACCCCCACATATGGGGTATCAGCGTACTCAGGAGAAACTGGACAACAACTTTTGGGGTCAAATTTCTCCTGTTACCCTTGGGAAAATAAAAAATTGCAGGCTAAAAGATTATTTTTGAGAAAATAATTTTTTTTTTTTATTTTCATGGCTCTGCGTTATAAACTTCTGTGAAGCACTTGGGGGTTCAAAGTCCTCACCACACATCTAGATTAGTTCCTTTGGGGGTCTAGTTTCCAAAATGGTGTCATTTCTGGGGGATCTCCAATGTTTAAGCACACAGGGGCTCTCCAAACGTGACATGGTGTCCGCTAATGATTGGAGCTAATTTTCCATTTAAAAAGCCAAATGGCATGCCATCCCTTCCGAGCCCTGCCGTGCGCCCAAACAGTGGTTTACCCCCACATATGGGGTATCAGCGTACTCAGGACAAACTGGACAACAATATTTGGGGTCCAATTTCTCCTATTATCCTTGGCAAAATAGGAAATTCCAGGCTACAAAAATCAATTTTGAGGAAAGAAAAATTATTTTTTATTTTCATGGCTCTGCGTTATAAACTTCTGTGAAGCACCTGGGGGTTTAAAGTGCTCAATATGCATCTAGATAAGTTCCTTGGGGGGTCTAGTTTCCAAAATGGGGTCACTTGTGGGGGAGCTCCAATGTTTAGGCACACAGGGGCTCTCCAAACGCGACATGGTGTCCGCTAACAATTGGAGCTAATTTTCCATTCAAAAAGTCAAATGGTGCGCCTTCCCTTCCGAGCCCTGCCGAGTGCCCAAACAGTGGTTTACCCCCACATGTGAAGTATCGACGTACTCGGGAGAAATTGCCCAACAAATTTTATGATCCATTTTATCCTACTGCCCATGTGAAAATGAAAAAATTGAGGCGAAAAGAATTTTTTTGTGAAAAAAAAGTACTTTTTCATTTTTACAGATCAATTTGTGAAGCACCTGAGGGTTTAAAGTGCTCACTAGACATCTAAATAAGTTCCTTGGGGGGTCTAGTTTCCAAAATGGAGTCACTTGTGGGGGAGCGCCAATGTTTAGGCACACAGGAGCTATCCAAATGCGACATGGTGTCCGCTAACGATGGAAATAATTTTTCATTCAAAAAGTCAAATGGCGCTCCTTCCCTTCCGAGCCTTACCATGTGCCCAAACAGTGGTTTACCCCCACATGTGAGGTATTGGTGTACTCAGGAGAAATTGCCCAACACATTTTAGGATCCATTTTATCCTGTTGCCCATGTGAAAATGAAAAAATTGAGGCTAAAAGAATTTTTTTGTGAAAAAAAAGTACTTTTTCATTTTTACGGATCAATTTGTGAAGCACCTGGGGGTTTAAAGTGCTCACTATGCATCTAGATAAGTTCCTTAGGGCGTCTAGTTTCCAAAATGGGGTCACTTGTGGGGGAGCTCCAATTTTTAGGCACACGGGGGCTCTCCAAACGGAACATGGTGTCCGCTAAAGAGTGGAGCCAATTTTTGATTCAAAAAGTCAAATGGCGCTCCTTCCCTTCCAAGCCCTGCCGTGCGCCCAAACAGTGGTTTACCCCCACATATGAGGTATCAGCGTACTCAGGACAAATTGGACAACAACTTTCGTTGTTCAGTTTCTCCTTTTACCATTGGGAAAATAAAAAAATTGTTGCTAAAAGATAATTTTTGTGACTAAAAAGTTAAATGTTCATTTTTTCCTTCCATGTTGCTTCTGCTGCTGTGAAGCACCTGAAGGGTTAATAAACTTCTTGAATGTGGTTTTGAGTACCTTGAGGGGTGCAGTTTTTAGAATGGTGTCACTTTTGGGTATTTTCAGCCATATAGACCCCTCAAACTGACTTCAAATGTGAGGTGGTCCCTAAAAAAAATGGTTTTGTAAATTTCGTTGTAAAAATGACAAATCGCTGGTCAAATTTTAACCCTTATAACTTCCTAACAAAAAAAAATTTTGTTTCCAAAATTGTGCTGATGTAAAGTAAACATGTGGGAAATGTTATTTATTAACTATTTTGTGTCACATATCTCTCTGGTTTAACAGAATAAAAATTCAAAATGTGAAAATTGCGAAATTTTCAAAATTTTCGCCAACTTTCCGTTTTTATCACAAATAAACGCAGAATTTATTGACCTAAATTTACCACTAACATGAAGCCCAATATGTCACGAAAAAACAATCTCAGAACCGCTAGGATCCGTTGAAGCGTTCCTGAGTTATTACCTCATAAAGGGACACTGGTCAGAATTGCAAAAAACGGCAAGGTCTTTAAGGTCAAAATAGGCTGGGTCATGAAGGGGTTAAGGTTGAAGGAAGACTCTAAGTCCATCTAATTCAACCCATAGCCTAACCTAACATGCCCTAACATGTTGATCCAGAGGAAGGCAAAAAAAAACCATGTGGCAAACAGTAAGCTCCACATTGGGGAAAAAAATTCCTTCCCGACTCCACATATGGCAATCAGACTAGTTCCCTGGATCAACGCCCTATCAAGGAATCTAGTATATAAAAACTGTAACACTATACTTTTCAAAAAGGCATCCAGTCCCCTCTTAAATTTAAGTAATGAATCACTCATTACAACATCATACGGCAGAGAATTCCATAGTCTCATTGCTCTTACAGTAAAGAATCCGCGTCTGTTATGCTTAAACCTTCTTTCCTCCAGACGTAGAGGATGCCCGCTTGTCCCTGTCTCAGGTCTATGATTAAGAAGATCATCAGAAAGGTCTTTGTACTGTCCCCTCATATATTTTTACATTACATAGTAACATAGTAACATAGTTAGTAAGGCCGAAAAAAGACATTTGTCCATCCAGTTCAGCCTATATTCCATCATAATAAATACCCAGATCTACGTCCTTCTACAGAACCTAATAATTGTATGATACAATATTGTTCTGCTCCAGGAAGACATCCAGGCCTCTCTTGAACCCCTCGACTGAGTTCGCCATCACCACCTCCAATAAAATCACCCGTTAGCCTTTGTTTTTCCAAACTAGATAGCCCCAAGTGTGATCTTGGTATTGCAGACCCCCCAGTCCTCTAATAACCTTGGTAGCTCTTCTCTGCACCCGCTCTAGTTCAGCTATGTCTTTCTTATACACCGGAGACAAGAACTGTGCACAGTATTCTAAGTGTGGTTGAACTAGTGACTTGTATAGAGGTAAAATTATGTTCTCCTCATAAGCAGCTATGCCTCTTTTAATGCATCCAATTATTTTATTTGCCTTTGTAGCAGCTGCATGGCACTGGCCACTAAATGTGAGTTCGTCATCCACCCATACACCCAGGTCTTTTTCACTGACTGTTTTGCCCAGAGTTATAGAATTAAGCACATAGTTATACATCTTATTACTTCTACCCAAGTGCATGACCTTACATTTGTCCCCATTAAAGCTCATTTGCCATTTATCAGCCCAAGCTTCTAGTTTACATAAATCATCCTGTAATATAAAATTGTCCTCCCCTGTATTGATTACCCTGCAGAGTTTAGTGTCATCTGCAAATATTGAAATTCTGCTCTGTATGCCCCCTACAAGGTCATTAATAAATATGTTAAAAAGAAGAGGGCCCAACACTGACCCCTGTGGTACCCCACTGCTAACCACGACCCAGTCCTAGTGTGCTCCATTACTAACCACTCTTTCTTTCCTATCCCTGAGCCAGCTCTTAACCCACTTACACATATTTTCCCCTATCCCCATTATTCAGTAGGAAGACCTCCAACTCCACCTGGCTAGGAGGATTCTGAATTGCTTCCAGGCTGCCCGGATCTCCATCACCAGCTGTGACTTGTGCCCTGGACTGCACCTGCAACCTGAGATTAAAGGTAAAGGAAACTGCAACCCTTGAGTCCTCTAGTTATTCCTGCACCCTCAGTTCTGCACCTCAACGTCCACAAGTCCCAAACTGCACCGGTAGCCCTGGGGCCCCGTTCCACCTGTGGAGAGCAGAACCATCCCAGCTGCATCACCATCATCCACAGCGGTCCCTTTAAGCAGCGTCGGACATCCTTGGCCGAGTACCACAGGTGGCGTCATGAATGGTCCCCTTTTCCTATATAAACATTACGGACCGGGTCACTGCTGCCATGACCACCTCTTTAAGAGCCGTGTGACCTGGTTCCGAGTACCCCACGGCCCTAGAGGGGGTTGCATCTGCAACATCAAAAATATAGAGGGAAGTTAAGAAATCCATACACATTAGACTAATGTTAGCTGAACCAGTCAATATCGACATGTTTGGCTGACTTGTGTATGGGTAGGAAGAGATGTCAGTCATGCATTTCAGGCTACCGCTAACATTGTTCTCCCTGACATAAGTCGCCAGTCCATGTGCCAGCCGAAGGTTTTCTCATAGTAGATACAAGAGCGCTCCTGTGAATGGGAGTGTTCACTAAGATGATTGTCAGCCGAATGATTGGCCAAAGCATCATTCGACTGACAGCCATCTAATGTTTGTGGCTTGCTTTAACCTTAAAGGTTTTATTCCTAGCATATTTATACATGGACGAGAGCACAAATCAGAATCACTGTGATATCAAGATAAGATGAAAGGAAAGAAGGTGGGGGTCATGTAATAAAACATAACTATACAACTTAATATGTCATTGAGATATGTCAAAATCTGGATGCTTTTAGTGCATGTTATGCAGTACATGTGTAGGAGTCCAAAGTAACTTAGAGACAGCTGAAAAGAATATTTATTACTTCGGGGGAAAAGTCTTTGCAAGTAAATGTCTTTCTATTGTATAATCAGAATAAATTCATAAATTGTACATCGTCCTATATTTATATGAATATAAAAGAAGTATAACTTATTTTCCTGTGCTTGACAGCAATGTTGGACTTCAAACAACTTCAAAATAAATTAGGGAAAAATCATGTAAAAAATATGCAAAATTGTCTTGTCTATGGCATTTCCTTATTTCACCTTGAACTAGTCTGTCGTAAAAGTTTTATGACTTACGGTAAGCCAGCAACCCTCTATATAAGTATGTTTCAGAAAAAACAAGAAATAATTATGATGACTGACACGTGGCCCAGAATAAAATGCAATACATATTTAAAAAAATGATCTTCAAATGAGTTGTAGTTATAATTGTACAGCGTGGAACCTTCAGATTCTTAAAGCTACTGCTATGAAATACTTGTGGGAGTAGAAAAGCAAGTTACTTATTCTGACACTAGTTCAGTAATGACAGTAATTTTACAGATGTATCTAAAATGTAGATAATTATTATCGAGGGTTCTAAAAAATGTCAAAAAGTAAATATTCATAATTAACATTTTCCAAAGAGAAAGTCATCCACTCATTTTGAAGGTCAGTTTTCTTTGAATAATCAGATTTTGCTTCTATAAAATATGTTTACAACCAAACCAGCCTTCCAAAATGTCATCTCTTGATTCAATGGGTAAATGCACTATGTATAGATTCACTGTTTAAGGCGAGGGTCGCTAAAGCGAAATCAGAGTTTGATCAGATAGTGATCATAGTGTGACCAGATTTTCTGGGATGAGTAGAAGATGAAAAAAAAATGTCTCCATCTTCTCCATTCTATCAGTTCATTGATATTGCCCCACATCCAGATGTCTTACGAGTGCAGTCTGATGTTTTCCACGGACTCATTGACTTGCATAGCTGAGTGTGATCTGATATCGGATCAGACACAAACATGCTGTGATTTTTTTCTCAGACCTTCTCAGTGCACATGTGCACAGTCCCATAGAATAACATCAGTGCGATCTGATGTTTTGCACAGCTATCTGTGCAAGAGGTTTTCATAGAATCATAGATTGATAGAGTTGGAAACGACCTCCAGGGTCAACGTGTCCAACATTCTGCTCTATGCAGGATTCACTAAACCATTTCAGATAGATCTCTGTCCAGCCTTTATTTGAAGACCTCCATTGAATGAGAACTCACCACCTCTTGTGGCAGCCTGTTCCACCCACTGATCACCCTCACTGTCAAAAAGTTTGTTCTAATATCTAATCTGTGTCTTCTTCCTTTCAGTTTCATTCTATTGGTTCTTGTGTTTCCCATGTGCAAATGAGAATAAGGATGATCTCTTTACACTGTGACATCCCTTCAGATATTTGTAGACAGTCTCCTCTTAGCCTTCATATTTGTTATAAGTTAAACATTCCCAGATCCTATAACTGTTCATCGTTTGCAGTCCACTTACTATCTTAGTACCTCTTCACTGAACTTGCTCCAGTTTTTCAATGTCTTTTTTTTAAATGTAGTGCCCAGAACTGGACACAGTATTTCAGATGAGGACTAGTAAAGAAGGAAAATTACTTCATGTGATATAGACTCTATGCTTCTCTTAATACATCCTAGATCTGTGTTTGCCTTTTTTGCTGCATCACACTGTTGATTTATGTGTGATCTATTAGTTTTTCACACTTGTTGTTGCTTAGTTCTATTCCTCCAGTTCTGTAGATGTTATTGTCATTTTTCTTGCCCAGATGTAGAATCTTGCATTTCTCCCTGTTAAATACCATTCTATTGGTCGCTGCCTATTGTTCCAACTTATCTAGATTCTTCTGAATCCTTTCTCTGTCTTGTCTAGTGTTAGATATCCCTCATAGCTTTGCATCGTCTGCAAATTTGCTTAGTTTACCTTCAGTTCCCTTATCTAGATCTTTTATAAAAATGTTAAACATCATTGGTGCCAGAACAGAGCCTTGTAATACTCCACTTGAAAAACTTTTACAATTGGATGTGCAACCATTTATTACTACTACTACTTTGAGTACAATCACTGAGTCAGTTAGGAATCCACCTAACTATAGCCTTGTCATTCCCATACTTGGTCATTTTTTTTAATAAGGACAGTATGAGATACTTCATCAAATGCTGTTCTGAAGTCAAGATGAAGTGTATCTATCACATTTCCCTGATCCACCCAGTCAGTGATTCCATCATAGAAGGAAATTAGCTTTAGTCTGGCTTGGCTTGTTTGGTACAAACTCATCCTTGCTCTGGTTAATTACTGCAATCTTATCCAAGTACTTACATTCATGCTGTTTAATAACTTGTTGAAAGATCTTTCTTGGTATAGAAGTAAAGTTCACTGGCCGGTAATTTCCTGGCTTTATCTTCTTTTCTTTCTTTCTTTCTTTCTTCCTTTCTTTCTTTCTTTCTTTCTTTCTTTCTTTCTTTCTTTCTTTCTTTCTTTCTTTCTTCTTTTCACAGTAGATCTTTAAAAATATATATAATTTTATTAAATAAATATACCAATATACTTTAAAAGCAAAGGTTTCTCACAGACAGGGACACAGGATGAGCCTAATCAAACAAGGTAATATATGGTCATTATTCAATATTAAGAAAGTGAAATAAGGACAAGTTTTAGTGATAGATAAAAAGTGATTTCCCACCATTTCTTCTATATGAATAGTGTGAAGACCTCAGTATAGGTGCGGTGCAGCATTTGCAAATAGGTAATAGTACCTTGTAAGGTGGAACTGCTCATTAAGTTTTCCCAGTTTTTTGTGGCAAACTTAGGGGGGTCAGCTTATACTCAGGTCGGCTTATTCGCGAGTATATATGGTAATAAGAATTGCATCTGACTTTATAGGCGCCCTCCTTTATATCTTTTTTCAGTGTATAGAATGAAACCAAATAGAATGTGTCTGATCTGCTGACAATACCTATGCTGTGATCCATTATTGTTGTAAATTTTATACATATTATTACACAAACTAGCTTATTTTGTTCACAAAAATGCATGTTCTTGCAAATAACTTTTGATTCATACTTCATCAATAAATTGTGTAGCTCATGTCTGTCACATGCAATAAAACAATAAACCACTCTGCACTTATAAATATGAAACACAAGACTTCGTTCTCGATCTGGTTTTATGTAGTGGTAGACCAGGGAGTCTTCAAAGATACAAAAAAGAAAAGATCAGCTGGAGTACTATTCCAGACACTGCTATGGGGAATAATGTTAAGTATCTGTGTTGACAATCTTTTTTACTATATGCGCCTAAAGCCCGGATATTTGAAATAACCACGAGAAAGGAACTATATTATACACAGAATACACAATATATTTTGATGTTTTTAACGTTATAGTATATAAAATCTCAAACTATGCAGCATCCCACAAAATAAAACATATAAAAAACAATGAAGGGGAATATTTATCAACCTGAATGCATCAGAATTCTGATGTAATTTGTGCCAAATTACAGAATATTTACTGTGACTTACAGAATATTTATTATGTGTTTTAGAGACTTTATGCTTTTTCTCCAACAAGGGGGTGGGTATTGCTGAAAAAGGCATGATTTTGTGGGATTTGACAAAAGTTAACATGGTCTAATAAGTAACACCCTGTGTCAAAGAAAATGTGCTAAACTTTCAGCGTAAATTCCTGACATATGACGTGTAGTTATATCATGTGCCGGCTCCCTGAATTCGATGTGGACTCAGAAACTAAGCCCACGTCTTTGCTTGCAGATGATGGCTGGGATAATCGGCCTTCATCTACCTCTGAGAGCAGCATATATGACGTGTAGGTATATCATATGCCGGCTCCCTGAATTCGATGTGGACTCAGAAACTAAGCCCACGTCTTTGCTTGCAGATGATGGCTGGGATAATCGGCCTTCATCTACCTCTGAGAGCAGCATATATGACGTGTAGTTATATCATATGCCGGCTCCCTGAATTCGATGTGGACTCAGAAACTAAGCCCACGTATTTGATTGCAGATGATGGCTGGGATAATCGGCCTTCATCTACCTCTGAGAGCAGCATATGGAGTGGAGCTCCACCCGCAGCTGTTAACCTGGTAATTTACATCGCGCCAACAGGAGGTTGGATCATTCTAGCCCATCGTCTGCCCATCACTCGATCGTGGGGTGCCGATAGGTTGACAAGACTGTAAGGGGTCTGCCAGAGATACCTATACCTGTCATGATGGTACTCCTATGAATGCCAGTTTCTGCCTGGCATTCATAGGAGAACATTACTTTTGCTAAATACAACAGCACTATGGCATTGCTGTATATAGCACAAGCAATCAGATGATCACAGGTTCAAGTTCCTTAAGGGGACTAACAAATAAAATGAAAAGGGATAAAAATGTTTTTAAAATATATATATATATATGTATACACATATGTTCAAATATCTTCCCCGTTCCCCGTTAATAATACAGCTATAGAAAATACACATATGTGGCATCGTTTCATCCGTAGAAGTCCAATTTCTCAAAATGTTAAAGCAAAGGTGTGAAATTGGTAAACGGTATAATGAGAAAAAAAATCTAAACACCATAATTATATTGGGGCTGCTTCAACACTTTTAAAAAATTTAATAAAAGACGATAAAAACATCCCAAATACCTTAAAATGGTATCAATAAAAATGTCAGCTCAGGCAGAAACAAAGAAGCCCTCACACTGCCCCATAGACCAAAAATTAACACTAGCAAATAGGGATATGCAAACCCGAACTGTAAAGTTCGGGACCATACCGAACACAAGGTCACGAACACGGTTTTCCCATTACAGTTCGGGTCCAGGGTGACTGTAAAAGAAAACATCAAATTAGTAATAAACATTATAAATAATATACTTACCTGTCCAGCGACGCGTCCTCCCGTCCCGCTGCCTCCCAGCCGCATCTGCTTCCGGGGCCGCTCATTACCTTCCGGCGGTATTCACTGCACTCGGCAGTCTTTGGCAGTCTTCAGTGTTTGTCACCACACAAACACTGCCGGAAAAAGCTGAAGTCTGTAGTGAATACTGCGGCCGGGAGACAGCAGGACGGGTGGACACATCACTGGATAGGTAAGTATAATTACAGTATAATGTTTATTTTTAATTTTATGCTTTCTTTTACAGCCCCTCGCCCCATCCCATATCTGTAAAGTTCAAGTTTGGGGATCAGACTAAAGTACGCATCATCTCCGGCCCCAAACTCAAACTTTACAGAACAACTTGGGCGAACCCACCAATCCCGAACATCGGGGTGTTCACCCATCATTTCTAGCAAACTGCTTTGTTTTGTTTTTTGTTTTCTTTTCCAAATTTCTGAATTTTTTCCTACCACTTAAGTAGAAAAAAATCAATGCGTGTTTGGTATTGTTGTGACTGTACTGGCCTGTAGAATCATATTTCTGGGTAATTTTTACTGCATCATGAAAACTGGAAATTAAAAAAAAATGGTGGAATTGCGCTTCTTTTCCCATTTCAACGCACTTGGAATTTTGTTTTCTGTTTTCCAGTAAAATCACATGATTAAAGGCATGGTGTTAATAAAAAGTGCAACTTACCGAACAAAAAACAAACCCTCGTGAAGCTACGTAGATGGGAAAATAAAAAAGTTATGGCTCTTGGAATAAGGAAAGGTAAAATAAATAGATGCAAATAATGGAAAATAGCCATATTGGGAAAGGTTAAAGAAGTCCACTTCTTTGTACCCCCTGGACAGATGATTCCATCTGAAAATTCTCAATTCACAGGTAACATTTGTAGATTTCTCCAGTACTGACAATTGAGATAAACTCTCATAAGGTTCTAGCGAGAACTGTAAAGGTACCGTTACACTAAACGACTTACCAACGATCACGACCAGCGATACGACCTGGCCGTGATCGTTGGTAAGTCGTTGTGTGGTCGCTGGGGAGCTGTCACACAGACAGCTCTCTGCAGTGACCAACGACTTCGGCATCATTGAAACTGTCTTCAACGATGCCGAAGTCCCCGGGTAACCAGGTTAAATATCGGGTTACTAAGTGCAGGGCCGCCCTTAGTAACCCGATATTTACCCTGGTTACCATTGTAAAAGTTAAAAAAAAAAACAGTACATACTCACATCACGATGTCTGTCACGTCCCCCGGCGTCAGCTTCCCTGCACTGACTGTCACCGTCGGCCGTAAAGCAGAGCACAGCGGTGACGTCACCGCTGTGCTCTGCTTTACGGCCGGCCGACGCTGACACAGTCAGAGCGGGAAGCTGACGCCGGGGGACGTGTTAGACATCGGAATGTGAGTATGTACTGGTTTTTTTTTTTTACTTTTACAATGGTAACCAGGGTAAATATCGGGTTACTAAGCGTGGCCCTGCGCTTAGTAACCCGATATTTACCCTGGTTACCAGTGAACACATCGCTGGATCGGCGTCACACACGCCGATTCAGCGATGACAGCGGGTGATCAGCGACCAAAAAAAGGTCCTGATCATTCCCAGTGACCAACGATCTCCCAGCAGGGGCCTGATCGTTGGTCGCTGTCACGCATAACGATTTCGTTAACGATATCGTTGCTACGTCACAAAAAGCAACGATATCGTTAACGAAATCGTTATGTGTGAAGGTACCTTAACTGTCATTTCTGAATAATTTTCAGTATAATGCGTCGGCCTATCGTCTGACTTACTAATGCGAAAATCTGTCTTCATTGAATACAGATTTTACTAATGAATTGAGAGCGAAAGATCATTCCAGAAAGAAAGAAGCAAATTTCTCTAATAAGATATATTACAAAGTTTCTTATTGATTTATTAAATGAAAACAAATAAAATACCGCAAATTTATAAAACAGCATGATGAATCTGGCAAATTTTAAGACTGTCTAGTCGGAATTCCCACAGTCTAAAAATTAGATAGTATAGAACAATCTGTCCCAATAAGTCTAATTAAGGCATTGTCCACCAGTACAATTTCTTATCTGAAACTTTTCAGTGAAAGAAGTAGACCAGTCTTAATAAACGGCTCTCAGATAGTGGTGCATGTAAGCAGCATTAATGAGGGTCACATGAAGCAGACACATGATGTATTACATCACTGCTGCATCCAGAGTTTTCCCAGCCTGAGCATGCGAATACATATAAATCGCTGTTAGCATTCAATAGTGGTGTTGTAGTGGGTAAACTGCAGCAATAGGAGCCAGCTCCCATCGCTGCTGACAATGGAAGACTGTATAACACAGCTGGCACTTGTCATGTTTGGCGCTGGATCACCACTGCTGATAGGAGCCCTGATACACATATTTTGTATTATGGTTATATATCTAGAAAAATTAATGGAGCTTTAGACAATTCCCACCATTAATTACATTGTCAAATACTGTGGTCAAAACATGGCAACCACTATGATTGTGAAGCATGTTTGCTAGAGATCACAATCCAGCCTAGGTCCTTATTTCCTATGGTCTAATCAGCAGGTACATAGCAAGGACAAACTATTTCAAATATAGAAGTGATCATCATGCACAGTGCGATCTTTTTAATAACTCTGCCAATAATTATGAGTGGCTGACAGTTCTATGCTCAGGTATTATTTACCTTGTCAACTCAATCAGCAAATGTT
Source organism: Ranitomeya imitator (assembly GCF_032444005.1). Classification (NCBI taxonomy): domain Eukaryota; kingdom Metazoa; phylum Chordata; class Amphibia; order Anura; family Dendrobatidae; genus Ranitomeya; species Ranitomeya imitator. Next base: position 783,347,360 of record NC_091283.1, read on the forward strand.
GAATAATTATTGTTATTAAAACCCTACTCTTGGGAAATTAGACGTATTAAAATTGAAAAATGACTTGTCTGCTAAATGGAAGTTGAAAGGTTATTAAAACATAACTTCAGGAAGGAAAAGAAAAACAATTCTAAAAAAAAGTTTAACTGTAGAATGCAACAGTCCTGTTCTATTTGGCCAAGGTCTTACAATATAGCCTCAGTATAATTGCAGTGATACAACTGAAAAAGCTGGGGTAATTCAATACAGATAATATGTCCTGTAGGGCTGTACGGTTGCCGGAGACACATTTTAAAGAAAGTTGTAAAGCTAAAAGAAAGTTCATGCTAAAAAAAACTTGATCTCCGGTATTATTTGTAAAGAATACATTTAGCATCACAATTAATACAAAATAGAAAATGTACCTATTAATCTGTTCTTGAAAAATAATAAAAATAAAGAATGTGTGCATTCATTATTTGTTGAATATTCAACATTCTAAGCAGTTCAAATTGGAAAATGCTTTTAAAAACAAGCAACATTGTCATTTACTTGTCTACAAAAATCCTCTGTTCTCACCTTTGCAGTTAAAAGAAGACAAAGAGCACAGCGCTTACAAGCACTGTGCTAGAGAGCTTGCAAGCACTGCTTTGACCCTGAAGAGAAAGTTGGATCCAGAAAATTTCAGTGCCCCTATGCACTTCCAATGTTGCAAAGGCAAAGCGGCCCCAGATTGTAGCATAGGCGATTGTACAGTTTAGACCAGAGGCTTCACCTCGCTGATGGTCTGAACTGTCAATCATCAGGACACTGCCCCTGCACTGGCAAGCAGGAAGCTTGGATTAGAGGAGCGGTGCGCCACTGAAGAGCTATATTGAGCACAATCAAGACGAGATTCAATTAAAAAATAAAAAATTAAATATATATATAATGTGATGTATATGTATATAATGTATATATATATGTATAGATACAGTAAAACCAAAAGTTTGGACTCACCTTCTCTTTTAAAGATTTTTCAGCATTTTCATGACTATGAAAATTGTACATTCACACAGAAGGCATCAAAACTATGAATTAACACATGTGGAATTATACACTTAACAAAAAAGTGTGAAACAACTGAAATTATGTCTTAAATTCTAGGTTCTTCAAAGTAGCCACCTTTTGCTTTGATGACTGCTTTGCACACTCTTGGCATTCTCTTGATGAGCTTCAAGAGGTAGTCACCGGGAATGGTTTTCAATTCACAGGTGTGCCCTGTCAGGTTTAATAAGTGGGATTTCTTCCCTTATAAATGGGGTTGGGACCATCAGTTGTGTTGAGCAGAAGTCTGGTGGATAGACAGCTGATGCTAATGAATAGACTGTTAGAATTTGTATTATGGCAAGAAAAAAGCAGCTAAGTAAAGAAAAACGATTGGCCATCATTACTTTAAGAAATGAAGGTCAGTCAGTCCGAAAAATTGGGCAAACTTTGGAAAGTGTCCCCAAGTGCAGTGGCAAACCAGTAATGAATTTTCATACCTATGATATTGCTATATATAGCGGATATGCATCCCTGGGAAGTTACTCTCCCTGACAAAGCTGCTCTTCAGCAGCGATACGCGTGGGATCTTCCCACACCCCGCCTTTCACCCTCATGCGCTCCACTATTTTTTGGACTTGCACTCCAGTCGCATTTATCTTTATGCATTAAACTATGCTATTGTAATAAAATTCATTCATTTTTTGTACATTATGTAGCAGGTGTGCACATTTATATGCATTGGCTTTCTTCTTTTTTTGTTATGGCCGATATGTGTGTTGCAGAGGAGGAGACTCTGCGCTGCCAGCCTGAAGCGATCTGGTGTTGTGGGACTATAGGTCCCAGAAGTATTTTGTATGTTTATAATGGGAGGTTGGCAGGGCTAGTTATGTGAGATGGGCGGGTCACATGCCTTGGGTGTTGGACGGAGTCCTGAATGGCACCTGGACAGGCCACACACTTGTGTGTTGGGAGGTCCTGGGAGTAGGACCAGATCCCTGAAAAGTGCACAGTGAAACTGTTGAGGAAGCTACCGTTCTTCGGTGGGTCTGGACTGACTAAGATATGCCGCACAGGCAAGTTGGTGATTCCCGTGAGGCAGCTTTCCCAGAGGACTGACAAGGAGTCAGCAGGTGGAGCAGGAGCTCCCGTAAGGTACCATAGACTGTTGGTGCTTGTGTTGTGATACGAACTGTGTGGTAACCCACGACAACTGGTCAAATGAGGACCAGCATGTTTAGTTGCTGCAACCTGTTAATGTGAAGATAATGAGTTAAACCATATCTTGCTGTGTTAAAGACTGGACTACATGTAAGTCAGTCATCTGCAACTTGGCTTACGATGCGGTTTATGCTGTATAAAATAAACTGTATGGACTGTTTTTGTGTTCAAAATTCGTGCCCGTGTGCTTGAATCCTGTGTCAAGCGAGTAATCCCCTAGCCGTTAGGGTATGTGCACATGTTCAGGTTTTTTCCCTTTTTTTTCGCGTTTTTTTCGCGATAAAAATGCATTAGAAACCACAGACATATGCATCCTATCATTTAGAATGCATTCTGCAATTTTTGTGCACATGATGCGTTTTTTTCCGCGAAAAAAACGCATCGTGGTAAAAAAAAGTAGCATATTCATTAATTTTGCAGATTTTCTGCGTTTTTCCCGCTATTCTATGCATTTGGGTAAAAAAACGCACAAAAAACGCATCAAAAACGCATGAAAAAATGCGAAAAAAACGCATGCGGATTTCTGGCAGAAATGTCCGGTTTTTGTCAGGAAAATTTCTGCAAGAAATCCTGACGTGTGCACATCCCCTTAGTGAGTGCAATCTCACAATATATATAATGTGATCTCCACAAACCATGTTCTCAAATTTTCAAATATTTATTTTAGCAAACTTTGCACAAAATGTATTTAGAATATTCAGTATTCAAATTATCTTTTGTCCATAATATATCTAGTGGGTGCATAAAATCCCAAAAATCTGAAATGATGTCCAAAATTATATTATACATTCCAAACTGGAATCTTTCCATCGTATATTACAGGGAGAGAGTTTTGAGTCACAAAATGAAGTGTGACATGTCGTACGTCAATATTATATATTCATGCATTTTGCAGTAGATTACAACATCCCTGTATACATAAGGCTTTAGTTCCATTCTAAATGTGAATAAATGAGTAGTGATAATTGTTTGCACAGGATTTCACTCTGTCTTGTTCATTAAAAAAAAAAAGACTGAGTCAAAATATACAAAATTGTAAAAGCAAAATTGCGAAAGCTTCTAAAGACATGAATGGCAGCCAAGAGATGACAGGGCGAATCGTTGGTCGGTGATGTCCACAGTTCTCTGCAAGGAATTCTGCATCTGTAGCAGAAGTGAAGTTTGAGACAGAAAATAATAAGTCCCTGTAGAAAGATCAGTCTGACATTAGGCGAAATATTTGCAGGCTTATTGTTTTAAGTCTACCTCCTTCCTTTGCATCTAGGACGTGTAACAGCATGACCAGCGCACCTCTAATTTGCCATTCTCTTTGGTGATGTATAAATTCTACAGTGCATTTTGATGGGCAAGTGAGCGGCAAAAAAAACGGATAATTTTTACTTCCCAGAACAATCTTCTTTATAAATTCACCTTACTTGGATTGCTTGACCCCATCACCCTAATAAAATCGCTGCTTCTCATTAGACAGGCTATATGTCTACTCAGCACAAAGGACGAAAACATAAGTTCAACTCGTAGCATTTTTCTATTGTGCAGCTTATTCCAAGAGAAGACAAAAAAAGCTTGATGGTCAGGTAGACACTTGATCCACATTGTTCATCTCTTGCATTTCCATTTTAAAAGGTGAGGTGCTTGCTTAATTTCCAGCCGTCCTGGTACTAATGGCCAGGAGTAAGACTCAGTTCCCATGGAAACATCCGGCTCACAATGGAAGTTTTTTTTCAACCTACGGATATCACATTGCTAAAATATTGCTAGGAGATTTGGGGAAAGTTTTATTTTCTTGCTGTAAATCTGCAATCTAATAAGATCGTAATCTTATACATTTAAATAAGATTATTTGCAGGAAAGGAGACCAAAATCCAAGTACCGTAAATGCAAAAAAATTAAGCCACTGTGGATCTTTGCTGAATTGCTCTTATCAATTGAATTACACATCCATTATTAATGAAAAGCTTGACCTAACAGTAATAAACAATGCCGTAGGGAGTCATAACACCGCAAATCCATGCCGAGCATAGCGTCGGCCAAAGAAGGCTTAAGGTACTAGCTTTGGACAGAAAATAGTGGAGTCTGATAGATAATGTATTTAAAGAGAATTTTCTTAGAAAATGCATGTGGAGAACATGAAGCGAATCTTTCCATCCTGAATAGTGTTTCCTTCTCCATATGCATTTATAATGGCTGGCAACCAATGCATATCAATATACAACAGAAAAGTGTTATTAACATTTGAGCTAATAAGTAGGATTGAGCGAATCGCTTTGGATAACTCCTAATCTGAATAGCTGCAGAGGGAACCCAGATACCTGGAGCGCTCCCAATAATCAGCTGATCGGCCCCACGGCTGCATGTGTCATGGCTGTGTGACAGTGACAGCACATGCATGGAGATCCTGTTTGTTGGGCTCTCCATGCATGTGCTGTGACTGTCACACAGCCACGACACATGCAGCCGTGGTGCCGATCAGCTAATTATTGGGAGCGCTCCAAGTATCCGGGTACCCAAGGTAGCTGTTCGGTAAGCGCTATAGATATTCGGATAAGAACTTATCGAAAGCTATTCGATCATTCCTACTAATAAGTCATTGTAATGTATTGGTGACTTTGCAACAGGGTGGAGTACATCCTTTTGCCTATAGATTGAAACAGTAATAGATAATGCTACTTCCCTGCCACTGATTGTAATACTTAAAGATAGGCAAAATTGTTTAAATTCAAATTCACCGAATTCTTGAAATTGCTTGTAAAATACACATGGGTAGAGGAGCAAGAGAAATATCCTCGCTGATCATAAGAGCTTACACTTTACAGGAGAGTGAGAGAAGACCCTGCTGACCAAATGAGCTCTTCAGTAGAAAGGCGACACCGCTGAACATAAGTGCTTACACTTTACAGGCGAGAGAGGACCCCACTAACCATAATAGCTTACCGATTGACTGTGGAGATGGAAAATGACTGAGCTCAACTACAAACCACTAATCTGTGATGACCAAGGTTCTGACCACCACTGTAAAAGGTATGATAATCTGTAAGATAGCTGCCGGGCATTATGAGGAGGCCCCTATGGCAATGTAAAATGACATTTGCCTGCTTTCTGATGCTTCAGCAGTGTGGCAAATGGTGTTGAGCAAGTTTGTTCAGGGGACTAACCGCAAATCAAATCTTTAGTCATATTGTATTGTATGCATAGATAGTAGAGATAGGCAAATCTTTTGAAATTCAAGGTTGCCAGCTTTGTGAAATTTTCACAAAAAACTTACATTCACGAGGAATCTGTTAGCTGCAAATCTAAAGTATTGCAATGTCTCCAACTGCCATGAAAAGATGAAAAGTGTATGCCACTCTGAGTATTTCTAGGACTGTGTGCAACCTTTTCCAAGTTTTTTAATGCAATCTTAGCCATAGCCCCTTAAAGGGACTTTCCCACGAACAAAAGTATATTTTAATCAGTAGATCTTGGAATAATTGTAATTTCCACAATTTGGATGTGTTAAAAAAAATGTTTCTGTGCTGAGATAATCTTATAAATGTGCCCCTGCTGTGCACTGTGTAATGGCCGTGTCTGACCATGCAGGAGCATAATCTGATCATACCACAGCTCCTGGGCAGGGGGGAACCAAAAGAGTATACAGACATTACAGCACGGGATCACATATATCACATAAGAAAAGACCTCAAAGTGCAAAAAGAGGTCAAGTCCAGAGTATCCTATAGAAAAAATGATAACTTTATTATATAGAATACAGTATTAATAACATTAATCAGAGTGTAGCTAACCATGCAGGATAGGAAAGGTACTCAATCACCATGTATAACAAAATAAATTATGCACACTATATAAAATATTAAATAAAGTGCAGCTGATCAAAAATTTGCATATAAGAGTATATTCCAGCTCATTGCATAGTTTGTCCCAATAAAAATATATAAAGTGCATGTGCACGGGAGTCTACTGCAACACAGCTGTGCACAATAATCAAATGTCCCAATAAGGCTAATATGGTAAAAGGCTATTGCACAAGTTGTCCATGGAAAAATAGTGCAAATGCTTAGAAACTTATCCAGAGCATAAAAGGATAAAGAATACAGAGCTACACAATAAAAATATAAGGCGCATGTGTGATCATAAAACTTACAAGTGGTGAGAGACCTAGACCCCAGCCTGCCCCCTCAGGGCTGGGGTCTAGGTCTCTCTCGGGATCACAGTTGATTTTTTCTTTGAGGTAAAATATTAAAGTATTGTTTAAAAGCAGACAGGGAAAAGTTTTACCTCACAGAAAGGATCATCTGTGATCCCCTGTAGTAATGTCTGTATACCCTTTTAATTCCTCCCCTGCCCAGAGTCCCACAGGGATAAAACTGGCCTATTGCCCAGAGTCCCCATCTTCATAAGAGCTGCTCTGATATGGGTATACCTTGATGTTTGGTGGAGCAGCTTAGTATACATTTTTTGCAAAAAACGTATCAACCAAATACCCTGTTTTTTACATCTTTTTACTAGCACTTGCGGATTACTGTGATTTTTTTTAAACTGAGTGTTTATGGTTCTACTATGCTCTTTTGTATCTTCAAGTGTCTTGGTGTTGTGTGAACATTTTCCTACAGACTTGTTCACTGTGCAAGTAGCCCATGTGTTCCTGTTTCTATAATTGTTCTCTTGTGTCTACAAGACTCGGGAGTTACCCACCACTCCTCCTGGGCTATCTGCACAAAAGCTGTTCCACTCAGCATGTCCTCATGGATTTTTCCTCTCTGAACCCTGTTCACACGGGTAATATACTGATGATCAGGTTTTTAAATACATCAGACAGGAATTGCATACATCAGTTAGGACTGCTCTGATATGGGTATACCTTGACGTTAGGTGGAGCAGCTTAGTATACATTTTTTGCAAAAAACTTATCAACCAAATACCCTGTTTTTTACATCTTTTTGCTAGCACTTGCGGATTACTGTGATTTTTTGAAACTGAGTATTTTTGGTTCTATTATGCTCTTTTGTGTCTTTAAACCATTTTTTTATAGATTTTGCTTTGTCACCGCCTATCCCCCAACATTATATACATGCAGATTGTACTTCTACCATGTCTCTCCATGTACATTATTTATGCACAGATAGTACAAACTCCAATGGTGTTGACAATAATACAGTAGTGTTTATCTGATCACTTTAGTAACCCCTTAAACAGTAACTTTTAATTTTTATTTCATTTATCAATAACACACATAAAAATAAGTAACTTTGTAATAGGTGTGATCAGATTAACCTGATTCTTTTACCTTCAGAACTGATCGTTCACTCTTACTTCATTGGTAAAATCTGTTGTCAGGGAAGATAGATTTTCAAATTACTAATATAGGAGATGCCAGTTAGTTACAGATCTCCATAGAACTTTATGAGCACCAACAGTCATCTCCTATCTTAGTAATGGGAAAATCTGTATTCACTGAAGGGAGATTTTACCCGTCAATTTAGAATTTTTAGAAGTAATTAGCAGTCCAGGAGGAAAAAGAAGCAGATTTTTTTTTACCAAAATAGATTACAAAGAAAATATTTTCATGTGTAGTATCGATTTTTGAAAGGAAAATTAAAATGATGGTTAGGGTTACTCTTTATTGTTTGCCAAGACATCCAGGATTCACTGTGCAGTAGAATTGTAATATTTTAAGGGTGGCATTATAATCCAAGGATGGCTTGAGAGTGACAGTGAAATGTGCATTGGAAAAGCGGATGCATTTTCATAACACAAAGAATAATGTTTATTTGCGGAAACTGAAGTGCACCTTTGAGTAAAGCAAGTCAAATTCTAGGTAAACCAGTTCTCTGAAACTTTTGCATATAATAAAAAGTCTGAAACTTGTCCAATCAATAGGACACACTTAATTCAGCCGATTGGTTCATAAAGCTGCAAATTGTTTCCAATATAAAAGGCTATTATAGAAAGTCTGTTTAATATGCTTCTTAGCTTTTATTGGGCTTGTGACAGTACTGTACTGGAGTAAAAAAGGACATGTCGGTATGATGGGTAATTTTGCATCAATATTTAAATCAATGAGAACAATCTATGCGTAATATTTATACAGTGACTTACGAAAGTATTCATCCTCATTTTTCTTGTTTTGCTACCTCACAGCATGGAATTTCACAGGTTTTTTTTTTAGGGTTTGTATCAGTTCATGTAAAGAACATGCCTACAACTGTGAACTTTTGGTTGACTTATTTTGTGAAGCAAACAATAAATAGGATAAAATAACTAAAAACTTCAATGTGCATAGCTGTTCACTTCCCTAAAGTCAGTACTTTGTAGAGCCTCCGGCAAGTCACTTTGGATAAGTCTCTATGAGCTTTCCACATCTTGCCATTGGTATTTTTGCCTATACTTCAAGGCAAAACTGCTCCAGCTCTTTCACGTTAAGTGGTTTCCTCTGGTGAACAGCAATGTTCAAGTCTGACCATATATTCTCAATTGGATTAAGATCTGGGCTTTGAGTGGGCCACTCCAAAACATTTACACATTTCCTCTTGAATTACTCTAGTGTTGCTTTAGCAGTATGCTTTGGGTTATTGACCTTGATCCCAGTCTCAAATCACTGACAGACTGAAACAGAATTTGTTCAATAATATCCCTGCATTTCTCACCATCAATCTTCCCCTCGATTTGCACCATTTTCCCTGTCCCTGCTGATGAAAAACCTCCCAACAGCATGATGCTGCCACCACCATATTTCACTGTGGGGGTGTTGTTCTTGGTGTGATGAGCTGTGTTGGTTTGTTGCCAAGCATAGCATTTACCTTGGTGGCCAAAAAGTTCTCATAAGACCACAGCACCTTCTTCCATACATTTGAGGAGTCGCCCATTGGTCTTTTGACAAACTCAAAATGAGCCTTACAATGTTTGTGTGTAACTAAAGGATCTTTCTGCCCACTCTTCCATAAAGGCCACCTCTATGAAGTGTATATCTTATTGTGGTCATATGGACAGACATTACAGTTTCTGCTTGGGAACTCTGCTGCCTCTTTGATTAATGCCCTCCTTGCCCAGAGTGAGAGTTTTGATGGGCAGCCCATTCTTGGCAGGTTTGTTGTGTTACCATGTTCTTTCCATTTGATGATAATAGATTTGATGGTGCTCCGAGGGATCATCAGTGATTAGGATATTTTTTTATAACCCAACCCTCACTTGTACCTCTGAAGAACTGTGTCCCTGACTTGTTTTTGGAGATCTCCTTGTTCTTCGTGTTGTTGCTTAATGACTATTGCACTTAAACACACGGGCTGATGACCGGATCATGCAGCTTTATATGAAAATCCCTATTTGTTATAACTGCCAGACCTGAAATAACAAGCGCCTTTCACCTATTGTGTCCCCCCTTCCTTTTCCTTGTAAATTGTAAGCTTGCGAACAGGTACCTCACTCCTAATGTCACTGTTTAAATTGTCATAACTTGTATTGAATTTATTGTCTGTACATGTCCCCGCTTAATTGTAAAGTGCTGTGGAATATGTTAGCGCTATGTAAATAAAAAATATTATTATTATATTATTAATGGTGTTGCAGCCTCTGTGGCCTTTCAGAAAAGGTGTGTACTGAAAGGCCATGTGACACTTAGATCGCACAAAGGTGGACTTCCTTTCTCTAAGCATGTGACCTATGAAGGTAATTGCTTGTACCAGGAATTCTCAGGGGTTTCATCGCAAAGACTTAGACTATCACACAAAAATCGGATTAAAAAATATTTAAACACAGGTTGTAATGTAAGAAAATAGGTAAAAAGCCAAGGTCGTGAATACTTTTGCAAGCCACTGTATATGCTGGAAATACTAAGACATGGCTGCAGGTCTGAAAAGCAGGGGCATATATTTATAGGGGATGGAAATTTCCAGTTGCCATGTACGAAAATACCAGTATTATGGCATATTGTATGTGAGGGGCATGTAACAGATTTGCATTGGGGTCCAGAAGATTTGACTTACTGGTAACAATTGATAAAGACAGAAAATCCAAATTGCACTTCTGAGAAAAACCTATAATGGGTAAATAAGCACTAAAGACTTATAAAGAAAACACCAGCACAGTTGACAATGAGATAATGCATATAGGAAGGACCTGTACATTGAGACAAAGGAGGGAAGGAGAAAAACCCAAGCGTGTCGCCACTAGACCTGTGGCTTCATCAGAGGTAAAGTTTATCCATTATCTCATGTTCAACTGTGCTGTTTTTTCATTAGTCTTTAGTGCTTATTACCCCATTATAAGCTTTATTATCACAATTGTGCTACATGTACTTATTATCTTTGATATTCTATTTTTATTATACCAAATATATTATTTGTTATGTTGAGGTATTCTTATGGGACCATATTTAGGTTTATTGCTTTTACGTTGTTTTTTAACTACCACTTACAGGTCTTTTGAGTCATTACTAGTGATGTTTAAACCCGAACAGTAAAGTTCAGGGTCCACACCGAACACCTACTCTTCGGGCACAGACTCCAAATAGACACTTCTCCAGGAAGTCCGTGATAATGTTTGAGTTTGGCACCCCGATCATTGGCTGCTTCCCACGCTGTCATCTGCATGACTGAGCGAGAAACACCCGCAGCTCTGAACGGTGGTAGGATTATTATCTCCGGTCAGAATGCTGCTGTCCCCACGTTGTCAGATGAGGGCATGAGCCAGCAGCTATGAACGGTGGTAAAGAGCTTACTGTCAATCACAGAAGCATGGGCTGATGGTGAGTATTCATCAGCTGGTATCTACACTGTAAATAAGTAAATTAAAAAAAAATAGACTGTAGCCACCCCAAAAAAGGCACATCAATTAGATGTGCCAATTCTGGCGATTTGTTCGGCTCTTCCCACTTGCCCTTTGGTGGTGGCAAGTGGGGTAATATTTGTGATTCTATTGTTGACATTATCAAGCCCAGCAGGTTGGAAATGGAAAAGCATCTATAAGAATTTCACGGTGCTCGCGGTGATCTCATTGAGATCACCACAGTTCATCGTCCCGGTTCACAGTGAAGTGCAGGTGGGAACGCAGCCTCAGTAACCTGTGGTAACCTTAATAACGTCACTGCTAGTCACTAAGGCTGTGCTTGCATCACCTCATTCTCCTGTGGTTTTAAACCTGTACAGCCACGTTATGGCACCTTCCAAGTTATAAACCATATATCACCAGGCAAGGATTAAGGCGTGTGACATTTTCATTTCGAACAGATGAGGGATATGGTTGCTTATTATTTTCAGTTTTTTACAGGTGACAAGGGATTTAATGGAATGGGCATACGGTGAGTATCATGGTTATTTATTATTTTCTGTTTTTTACAGATGACATGGGCTTCAATCGAATGGATGTAAGGTGAGTATAACTTTGTTTGTTATTTTAAAATAAATTTGTGAAGCAGAGTGTGGCTTTTAATTTCAAATAAAGGACTTTATTTTGTGTGTTTTTTATTTACAATATGAATATGGATGTGCTCTGTGTCACTCGCACCCATAGACTTATATAGGTACGAGTGAGCCAATTCGGCATGAGAAATTAATTGCAGATGTGATCTGCCCCATAGATTAACACTGGTCTGAGTGCTATGCGATGTTTTCTCCCATAGCGCTGGTCCATGTTATACGCTAGTGTGACCCCAGCCTAACTCTCTCCTCCTGGTTCTGATCTTTACTACCTCCTGTCTGGCTCCTGATTTTCATCCTTTACCTGCTCTCTTTGGCTTCCACATGGCTAGTTGACATTCCTCTGCCAGCTTGCTCCACAAGCCAACAGCATGTCAAAGGATTTTATATGTCCATTTCCCTTTGTAGGAGTTAAATAATGAAGGTCAGGGTAGCTTTAGGATCTGCTAAATGGAGTAGCTTTCTTAAAGTCTGTCCATGGAAGCCCTGATAACAAATGGCAGGTTTTCGTGAATAGCTTTTATTGCCCTCAACATCACCTGTTGAAGGAGAATCAGGAAGGAAACACCATACTCACAAGATAGTTGACTCACTGACAAGTTTGGCTGATGTTTCTTTAATGTGCATCAGAGTCTTTCCTTTGTGTAAATCATTTGACGTTTTTGTTCGGTGAGAATGACCTGCGATTACATAAGGTCGTTCTAACACTGCAGCTGGCTATGGTATTACTCAGGTTGAAATGTATCATCTTTTTGTGTTGTTTTTTCAGAATGTCGGAAGATTAAAGTTCTTTTAAATTAAATTTAAGAGAGTCTGAAACCTTTTTTTCTGTCTTGATAAGAAATAAAGCTTCAAAGAGATATAGTATTAAATTAGAACTGGAGTATGGTAGTTATCTTTCTTCTTCCTGTAGGTATTGTTGTTCAATAATTAGCAGAAATCATAGGGAATCAAAAGTAGCAAATAAGAAAAATGTTTACCTATAATTGCGTTTTTACTAAATTAAAAGGAATAGATACAGTTCTTAAAAATAAGAAATTTGTCAGCCAGTACCAGTCTATATTTACAGGGAACCTGTCACCAGAAATAATGCTGTTAACTTGCAGATATGCGGATAATCTCCAGGTCAACGACGTTATGATGCTTCCTGGCGCAGCCGAATGCAGCAGGGCGAAAATTATTTTTATTCTCCTGGCCAATATTCGGTATTCAGTCATGGAGGCGGGTCGACTCCGGTTCAGTCACCGTCCTGATTATACAGAGCGGCCACTGTTACCGCACCCCTGGCCTTCACTGATACTGGCTCTACATTGAGGACGGCTCAGTCAGGGCTGGGGTCACGGTTACAGCGGCTGCTCTATAACATTATGGTTGTGACTGAACCAGTGCCGGTGCCTCCTCCATGACTGAATACCGAATGCTGGCGGGGAGAATAAAGTTAATTTTCTCCCCAGTGCATTTGGCTGCAGGCGCTGGGCAGCATAACAACGCTGTTAACCTGCAGATTAAGGAATATCTGCAGATTAACAGTGATATTTCTAGTGACAGGTTCTCTTTAAATAAACTAAAGCAAACAGTGATGATAAACAATCAAAAGATAGGGTCTTAAAAATGTGTGAAACCGAGATCTGGCTATGTAAATCACAACTAATAAACAGCATAAATACATGACAGCATCTTCGGGGAAAAGTGTGAGATTTGACATCTTTACCTTGGATGCCAAAGCACATTGTCATGATCATGCACATAGGGGCCGATTAATTCCACTGCCTGAGGCAATAATTAAAATGAAAACCTTCATGTCTCTTCCCATATTACCATATTTTTTGTTAATTAGTGTAATACACATTATAAAAGGCAACACGTTTACAAATAAAGCATGACAAGTTAATACTAAGTTTTGACAATTTCATCTCCGGGTTTATGCTACTGCTAGAATTATGAAGCATCATTTACAGTCATTAAATATTCTACTACTACTTAAATAAACAGTAAATGTGGAAGTTAATTATAACAGTTATTAGGAGATAAACCTATCTACCATGTTTTTCAGATTGAAGATTTTTCGTTTTTTTCCTGAGACAAACCATCCATCCAGCCATTTTATGCTTTAGATATATCCAAGTTAAAGAGGTTGTCCACTGCCAGGACAACCCCTTCTTGACCTGAATTTTTGCCCTCTGAAAATATAAACACTTACACTCTCCTCCCGTGCCGGCGCCATTCCAGGGGTGTCGGCACTTGCATTCCTGGGGTCCAGGTTTGCTTGTTATGACATGAGAGCCCTGCACCCAATCAGTGCTGGTGTCACTGTCCCCACTTTCAGACGTATAAGTAATCAAGGGGCAGTGAGCGGCCAGCCGCAGTTCTCGCTTCCTCTTGATTACGTTTTCTACTTGGATAACCACTACTTAGACAACCCCTTCTCAATCGCTATGTTTCCCCCTGGTATAATAATAACACTTATACTCACCTCCAGTGCCGGCGCTGTTCCAGTGGTGTTGTCACGCTATCCCTGGAGGAGCCAGTGCCGACACTGCAGGAACAGCATCAACACCAGAGGTGAGCATAGGTGGTATTATTTCCCTTCAGCCAATCAGCCCTGGCTTCACTCCCCTCGCCTTCGGACAAATCATATACATCTGGAGGAAGTGAGAGCTACTTGGACAACCTCCTTAAAGAAAGCGTACACAGCCAGACATAGGGGTGTGAGAGAGTTCAAGGTACAACAGCCTCCCTTGCTTAAAGGACATGGCACAGATTCAGAAAAGGTTATCATGATCTGTAACACACCAGTTTAATAACTTGTCACAGAAAGTTATCTCAGCTACGAGGATTATGATAATGTTGCACGAGCCATTGAATGATGCAGACGGTGGCGCAGCACGGTGGCGCAGTGGATAGCACAGCAGCCTTGCAGCGCTGGAGTCCTGGGTTCAAGCCCCATCAAGGACAACATCTGCAAAGAGTTTGTATGTTCTCTCCGTGTTTGCGTGGGTTTCCTCCGGGTACTCCGGTTTCCTCCCACATTCCAAAGACATACTGATAGGGAATTTAGATTGTGAGCCCCAACGGGGACAGTGATGATAATGTGTGCAACCTGTAAAGCGCTGCGGAATATGTTAGCGCTATATAAAAATAAAGATTATTATTATTATGCAGACCTGTCGGGGGGTCTGAATTGCATTTTTGTGGGATTTACACAGAAACTCTGAAGTAAGTGCTCAAGTGATCCTGCTTTATACTGGAAAGTGATCCCAAAATGTTACCAATAAAAACCCTAAATAATCCCGCACAAAACCATCCCCCACTTAGGTCCATCATGTGTCACTGGAAATATAGGGGTTTCCACGTTAGTGGTAGAACAAAGACTCTGGTAAAGTGACATGGCTCCCACCCCCTCAAATAAAATCCATTGAAATCTGTGCTCCCAAATCCAAATGCAATGGCATTACTGTAGCAGTGAGAGCCCAATTAGCAATATCCGAGATGCACGTTGTCAGAATCACAAGCTGAGAACAATGTAAGGTGGCACTACAATATATGAGGGCTCTACATTGTTTGAGGGTACAATGTGTGGGCACTAAACTGGCAGATTTGTAGTTTTTCAGAATAAAGCCTGGCGTGGATGTTACAAAATAGTCACTGCAGCCAAAGATACATTTATTTAGCTGTGCAATTTCTACAATGGGGTCACTTTTGGGGTTATTCTGGTGTTCCGGCACCTTTGGGGCTCTGCAAATCTTTCCTGCATCTATTCTAGCAAAATCTGTGCTCCAAAAGCCAAATAGCATTCCTGCCTTCTCACCCTAAGGTATTGCCAAACAGTAGTTTCTGGCAACATATGGGGCACCATCGCATTCGGGAGAAATTGCACAATAAATTGTGGGTCCAGTTTCATCTAGTAACTCTTGTGTAACTGAAAAATTTGCAGCAAATGCTCCCAGATAAAATCTTTAAGCAGTGAAAATTTATATGTGGGGTCACCTCGGCAGGGTTCTACTGATCTGGCACCTCACGGGCTCCACTAAGGCTGCCGTCACACTAGCAGTATTTGGTCAGTATTTTACATCAGTATTTCTCAGCCAAAACCAGGAGTGGGTGATAAATGCAGAAGTGGTGCATATGTTTCTGTTATACTTTTCCTCTAATTGTTTCACTCCTGATTTTGGCTTACAAATACGGATGTAAAATACTGACCAAATACTGACCGTGTGATGGCAGCCTAATAGAGCCCACAATCTATTCGAACAGAATCTGCATTCATAAAGCCAAGTAGGGCTCCTTCCTATCTGCCGTGTACTCAAACAGTACTGTACCAGCACATATGGGGAATTGCCACGTTCGGTTACAATTGCATAACAAATTATGGGGTCCATTTTCTCCTATTACCCCTCATGGAAATTATAAATTTGGTGCTAAAACAGTATTTTACTGGAAAAAGATGTTTGTTTGTTTTCTTTTCAAATCTAAATGTTATAAAGCTTTGTGAATCACCTGTAGGCTAAAAATGCTCATTACATCTCCCGATGAATTCCTTGAGGGGTCTAGTTTCCAAAATGGGATTACTTATGGGGAATTCTTGCTGTTTTGTCATTGCAGATGAGCAGCAAATGTGACATGGCATTTGCAATCTATTCCAGACAAATTTTTGCTCCCAAAATCAAATAGCGCTCTTTCCTTTCCGAGCCCCGCCATATGCCCAAAATGCAGTTTTTTACTGCATATGGGATATCTATATTTCGAAAGTAATTGCATAACAAATTATGGGGTCCATTTTTTCCTATTATCTATTGTGAAATTTACAAATTTGGAGCTAAAACAACATTTTAGCAGGAAAAAACATAATTTTCATTTTAACATCCACATTTTAAAAAGTTCTATGAAGCACCTATGGGTTTGACAAGCTCAACATACACTTAGATGAATTCCTTGATAGGTCTAGTTTCCAAAATGGGGTCACTGCTGTTTTGGTACCTCAGTGGCTCTGCAAATGAGACATGGTGTCTGCAATCTTTTCCAGCCATATTTACATTCCAAATACCAAATGTTGCTTCTTCCCTTCCAAGCCCTGTTCGACTACATATGTGGCATTGCCCCACTCAGAAGAAAGTGGGTAACAAACTGTGTAGTCCACATTTTCGTCCCAAAAAATAAAAAATTGCAAAATGACCAAATGTTATAAAATTCTGTGTAGTACCTGTGAGTTCAAAATGCTCACTATATCCCTGGATAAAATCTTTGAGTGGTGTAGTTTCCAAAAGAGGGTCACTTGTGGGGGGGTTTCTGCTGTTTGTGTTCCTTAGAGGCCGTGTAAATGCAACATGGTGCCCGCAATCTATTTCAGCCAAATTCATGTCCCAAAATTCAAATGTGCTCCTTCCCTTTTGAGCCCTGTCGTTTGTCCAAACAGATGTCTCTGACCACATGTGGGGTATGAACGCGCTCAGATAAATCTAGCTAACAAATTGTGGGGTCCATTTTCTTGTGCTATTCTTTGTACAAGTGAGAAAATTGTGGATAAAGAAACATTTTAGAATAAAAATAAGATGTTTATGTATTAATTCCTGCGAAGCACCTGAAGCATGACAAAAATTCCAGGCAGTAGTTTTGAAGTATTTGAGGGGCACAGTTTTTAAAATGGTATCACTAACAGGTTTTGTAAATTTCTTGAAAAAATGAGAAATTACTACTAAACTTTTAACTCTTCTAACATACTAACAAAATATAAAAAGTTTCAAACTTGATGCAGATGTAAACATATGGGAAATGCTATTTTTTTTATCATTTTGTACAGCTATGACTAACTGGTTTAAGGATGTAAAGATAGAAAGTTTGAAAATTGTGAATCTTTCAAACTTTTCGCCAAAATTCTGATATTTTCACAGATAAACGCAAAACATATCGACCTAAATTTAGCACTTACATAAGTAAAATGTGTGAAAAAAAATAATCTCAGAGTCACTGGGATATGTTGAAGCATGTATTTGGCAAAATAAATTTTGCTTTGTTCGCCATTATCCATTTGCACCCTGTCTATGGTTTTTATGTTTGTGGATTCATTACCTTTGGTATTTGGACTCTGAATCCTGAGTCCTGCTGGCCATTCCAATTAACAAAGTTTTAGGTTAGGTCAACCCTTAAAAGTCTGACCACTAGTGATGAGCGAACGTGTTCGGATAAGCTGTTATCCGAGCTTGCTCGGGTGCTATCCAAGTGTCTTCGGCGTGCTCGAATAATATATTTGAGACCACATGGCTGCAAGTCTCGTGGCTGTTAGGCAGCCGCAACACATGCAGGGATTGCCTAACAAACAGGCAATCCCTGCATGTGTTGCAGCTGTCTAACAGCCGCGAAATATGCAGCCGCAGGGACTCGAACTTATTATTCGAGCACGCCAAAGACACTTGGATAGCACCCGAGCAAGCTCGGATAACAGCTTATCAAAGCACGTTCGCTCATCACTACTCACCATCCCTACAAAGTTGCACTCTAAGGAAGGAAGGGGGTACCCAAAAAATATATCATATGAGGAAATAGATGTAATGCTTTTCCGTCAGAAAAAGGTACTGCTCATATACCAGGTGCATTCTCCATCTTCAATCTCAACCCTCTTAATTTTACGTGTAGCACTAATATTTCACTATTCTACAAGCTGTTTATTATTGCCTAACTCAGAATAAAACTGATTTTTTTTTCATTGAGCTCTATTAATATCAATGCAATAAAGTGGAAACCTGAAGCACAAAGGTGGCTAATACTAAGCCTGAGGTCTGTATTCCTAGGCAATTGCTTGAATCTTCCAGTTGTTGCATGTGTTCTTGGCATATGTAGATTAGAAGGTAAGTAAAGCTATATAATGTAGACACTGGAATACAAGTGAATCAACATCCATTTACACAAGCTGTAAGTGTCCCGATGAGACCATTTGTTATTGAAATGCATAAAGCAGCAGATATATATGCTGTAAAACCAGGAAAGCATTAATTAATGCTCAGACAATCTTGTAAAATGAAATTCTGTACTTTTCAATGACTTATGAATAATGCACATTTTTATTACCCATCACTCAGAGCAAATATGACGCTAATACCATGGAGAAAATAATTATGCTGAAAGCAAAGTCAAAATTATTAACATTTGAAATGTATCCCTATACGGCCATAAAGTATACGGCTATAAATATTTTACCAAACAACGTGCTGGAAATCGGATGTTTACAACTTTGCTCCCATCATAAAAGCGATCATTTTCTATATGTTGCGCTGACATTAAATCAAAAATGGTTTTCTTGACTAATATATGTCTATATATTACAGTCTGACAATGAGAAACGAGGAATGAATGTTGGAATATGTCGAATCGCAAGAGAAAGTAGTCAACGTGATTTACAGTTTGGCTGGCGGAAGGTGCGTTTTGGGACGTGTCTGTTGAGATTCTGCCCATTTCCATCATTACAACTAGGAAATCAATAGACACTACATCAGTACTAGCATCAGACTCAAAATTAGTATGCAGGACGTGTACTACAGTATTTCAGAAGCAAGGAGGATGTTACGCTGACTGATCAGATAGACGACTGGGGAATTGTAAATGTCAGCTGTGCTCATGTCTGTTCTTTTTTTTTTCGAGTTCGATTTCCCGCAGTGTCGTAAAGGACGTATTATTTAGTCTCATTGATGAACATGGCGTCCTGTGGAGATAGCAAATTACCATAGGCTTAAGTTATCAAAGGTTCTCACTAATGTTACACAACAGCAAAAACAAGTTCATCAATGTAGGGATTCCGGATTGAAGCGGTGGCAGGGAATACAAAGACATATGAAGTCTTGAGAGATTAATTTGAACCCTGACTATTTCACCTTTTGTGTGAGCAAAGAGCAATAATTGCTAATTTCATCGTCATTCTCTATAGTTTTCATTGTGTCTAGATGCAAATAATTGGGAAACTGATTTAAAAAATGCTATGAATTTCTAATTCTAATGTGAATACTGTGCTGTACTTGATACATACAGTGGGTATGGAAAGTATTCAGACCCCTTTAAATTTTTCACTCTGTTTCATTGCAGCCATTTGGTAAATTCAAAAAAGTTCTTTCTTTTCTCATTAATGTACACTCTTGACTTGGCCCATCTTGACTGAAAAAAAACAGAAATGTAGAAATGTTTGCAAATTTATTAAAAAATAAAAACTGAAATATCACATGGTCATAAGTATTCAGACCCTTTGCTTAGTATTGAGTAGAAGCACCTTTTGAGCTAGTAGAGCCATGAGTCTTCTTGGGAATGATGCAACAAGTTTTTCACACCTGGATTTGGGGATCCCCTGCCATTCTTCCTTGCAGATCATCTCCAGTTCCGTCAGGCTGGATGGTGAACGTTGGTGGACGCCATTTTCATGTCTCTCCAGAGATGCTCAATTGGGTTTAGGTCAGGGTTCTGGCTTTGTTGTGCCAAGTCGTCCGACCACACCCCTTCTCTGATAAGTAGCTCACTGTCAATATACAATGTACACAAAGCACTGTGCTGTGGGCGGGGGCAGCTTCTGAGCTCTGCGACATGCTACATCTAAAAACTGCACCCAGTAAACTAAGTGATACATCGTTGGTTTCAGGGTCTCTTTTTCTACATTATGCTGCTCTTAGATGAGGCAGCAAAAACTTGCTGACAGATTCCCTTTAAGGATTCATTCACATATCGGTAATTTTCTCTACACAAAAAAAAAATCCGACTTTCATCATTGTTTTAAATATGAGTTTCATCAGAGTTTGGTCAGTGTGTTCATTTTTACCTTCACTATATGGACCATAAACGGCTGCACATTTCCTCAGAATCTGCAGAGACACCAGCACAAGCGGTGGGGTATCAGAAGATTCGGCAAGGACCGGATGGGTGGCAGTAAGTAGGGAAGTGACTGGAGAGGTGAGCAGTGAGTTGAATATTGAAATCTTTTACATATTATGTTTATTATGCTCTGTGCTCTGTAAAGACCCCAGATCAAAGTAGAGACATTTAATTTGTAGGGAATAACTTCTCCCCATCTCTAATTTCCTGGGAAAAAACTAAGAAACATGCAAATTCAAATTTAGCCTGATCAGCTTATCTCTGTCTGCCTAATGTCTAAATAAAGTTTTCGAGTGAAATGTGTTTTTAGAATATCTATATATATATATGTATATATGTATTTTTTTACATATAGCAATCAGTTTTTTAAAAAAACAATAACTTCCTGTTTATAGAAATGATACATCTACATAGTCACAATGGTCAGACTCTGAATGCATCTTTTGTATTAAAGTATGAGCATGTGCAAAGGTCATTGTGAAGGGAGGGGAGCAGGGTCAGACATGATGCCATCTATTGTGAATTACAAAATGTATTTAACTATTTTACTCACTTAAACAGCACCATCTTATTCCACAGCGCTTTTCAAACATTATCATCACTGTCACCATTGATGCTCACAATCTAAGTTTCCTATCAGTATGTTTTTGGGAGTACTAATTTTGGTATTTTAATAAATGTTGTGATATGAAAAAAAGAAGATTAACAACATTTTTTTAAAAAATCCATGTGACACAAAAACCTAGTATAAACAGTAGTATGTTTTCTGATTATGGCTTCCCTATAACAGCTTAACAAACGCGAATACGCCTTTTAGCAACGGCAGTTAAGGGTACTTATTCCTCAGCGCTGCTTTTTAATGGCGCTGAGAAATAAGGGTATAGCGCCCCCCACATTGGAAAATCTGCAGGGTCTTGGCTATCGGGGGTAGCTGAGACCCTGGGGAACATAATCAGGGCCAGTTTTTACAGTCCCCTGTCCTGTGAATGTCATTATTCACCAAATAATGGTGATCACAAAAAATCAGATTTAGAATTAATTTCTGTCTTCTCTGATATGATCTAGCATATCAGAGAAGAGAGAAATGGGGTCTCCCGAGCACCCCCCCCAGTACCTCCGCCATCCTCAGACTCTCCTGATCTGTCCCACAGCACTCCGCGCCATCTTCCTGGAAAAAAATGGAACAAATTAAACAAAATCTATCAATCATATTTTGAAAATGCAGCAAGGTAGTGGTGGACTAATAAAAAATAGCTTTTATTAATAATCCTTTAAAATTCTGAATATTGACAAAGACCACAACAAAAAACTCCAAAAACCAAATAACCAACACACCGAATCTTGTAAGTATCAATCAACTCCAAGATAAATTCCTCATTTTTGTCTGTCAGACAGTAGACTTGCGCAACCTAAGTTATCTCACAGCAGTAGCCTTTGTCACTGTATAGATCCCATATATACGATATCCAATATCAAAAAGCTGTGAACAAAAGACATCTGTGTAATGTAATGAAACAATCTCGTGTGCATCAGATCATCTCGGTTTTTGAGACGACTCCAGTGGTGATTCTGATGATCCGGTTGTGGGGGGAGGATAAACAAACATCCCCATATACTTCAAAACCCACCACTAGGGATTGCAGATATTTGACCATTTCCCCATAAACCTCCCAACTAGAGTTGAGCGACCTTGACCTTTTTAGAGTCGAGCCGGGTTTTGCGAAACCCGACTATGTCCAAAGTCGGGTCGAGTGAAATCGGCCGATTATGACGTAAAGTCGGGATCGACCGAAACACGAAACCCAATGCAAGTCAATGGGGCAGCATAGTCGGCAGTGAGTGGGGGCCAGGAAAACACCTAGAGTGCCCATTTTAATGTCAAAACCATCCATTCTTCTTAATGAAGCTTGTCAAGCGTAATTTACCTTATAATAATTGGAAGGCATTTGAAATTGGGGGTCATTTGGCTAAAGTTGTGGGGGGTAGGGCTGGTTCAAGTAATTAGTGGGCCCAGGAAATCTGGACCACGTCACGGCAGTGGAGCAGGGAGAGGTAAGTATTTCAACTTTGCAAGTGCTGTGAACCTGAGCAAGCAGGGGGGGCCCACTCGTTGGCATTGGCACTGGCACAGGGCCCCTCAAAGTACAGCGGTGTGTTTGCACGGCGGGGGCGCCTCCCACCGGCAGCAACACTTTTGCGTACTATGAGAGGCCCTGTGCCAGTGACGTCGCCAACTAGTATTCCTCCCCCCACCTGATGAAGGAACCTGCACTTTCATCTGCACCTTCCTCTTTGTCCCCGTGTAAGGTGGTATGGTATGCGGGAAGAGCAACCTGACTTTCAGCAGGGTCACAATGTTGTTGTGTAGCGTGCACGGGGAATGTTGCGTTATGGGTCAATGTACCAGCAGACTCATCTATCACTGGCTGGGCAATGGGCACGATGAAGTGGAAACACAGATATAGGCCCAAAGAAGAAAGTGGGCTAAATGCAGTTCAAAATTGGTAACACAGGAATAACCAGGGGGCATTGCAGTGGAGGACAACTGGAATGAGAGGCTGACACAGAGAGTAAGGCCAAATCAGTAAGTAGTCGAAATGCAGTTCAAAATTGGCAACCGTAGTAAACAGGCGGCACAGCTTTGTTCAGTGGAGGAGAACAGCAAGGAGTGGCAGACACCGATAGTAGGCCCCAACCCAACTAGTAGGCCAAATGCAGTTTAACATTAACAACTACTTAACGAGAGGCTGAAAATGGAATTTCAGGACAGGAAACCAGGAGAACAGCAAGGAGCGGCAGACACCGATAGTAGGCCCCAAACCAACTAGTACGCCAAATGCAGTTGTTCCATTTAACCACAATTTAATGAGAGCCTGAAGATAGAAGCTCAGGAAAGGCAACCTGGTGAAAACCTTGGAGTGTAACACAACCTGTCTCTACACCCCATACCAAATTTGTAGGCCTAATGCAGCGTAGTTTCCACCAACTACTAAACGAGAGCCGGAAGATCGAAGCTCATGAAAGGCAACCCGGGGAACACCTTGGAGTGTAACACAACCTCTCTCTACACCACGAAAGGGCTGATTCTTAGGAAGGAAGGCTGTTGTAAATAAGCATTGCGCGTCCGAGGGTGATTATATTCTTATTCGGTATCTACTCACCCTCGGACGCGCCATGCTTCTTGATTTGTAATTAATGTTTATTTGCAATGTGCTTTTGACTTACTCAATTATTTTTTTAATTATTGATTTTATTAAATTAATAGTTTAACATCTTATTGGAAATAATTTAAAGGAGACGCGACAGGACAACACTCGGTGGATGCCATATCTGTGTTAACAACTCCAAAAAACTTTCAGTTAACTTCTTGCAGGAGAAAGAAATTGTAGCTGTTGGACCTTTGTAGTACAGTTCCAGATATTTGTTGTGTGTTTGTTTTGATTGTTAAAATGTCTGCATTTGAGATCTCAACACGATCTTATTTTTTATAATCAAATTAATTTTTTTTATATTTAATGATGTTGGTTCAAGGGGTACACGGGCAGCAATAGACAGGTCAGTGGAGGCCTAGTGGAAGGAGTGACGGCAGACAGGCATCAAAGGCCTAACATTGGGCTGGCTGTAGGCAAGTTAAAATTGGTTCCAGGGGAACACGGCCATCAGTGGCCTGGTCAGTGTAGTTGTAGTTGAAAGAACGGGACGCAGACAGGCTTCGAAGGCCTAACATAATAACATAGGGCTGGCTGTAGGCAAGTTAAAATTGGTTCCAGGGGAACACGGCCATCAGTGGCCTGGTCAGTGTAGTTGTAGTTGAAAGAACGGGACGCAGACAGGCTTCGAAGGCCTAACATAACAAACTTGGGCTGGCTGTAGGCACTTTTAAATTTGTTCCAGGGGTACATGGGCAGCAGTGTATGGTCAGTGGAAGTCTAGTGGAAGGAGTGACCGCAGACAGGCTTCCAAGGCCTAACATAACAAACTTGGGCTGGCTGTAGGCACTTTTAAATTGGTTCCAGGGGTACACGGGCAGCAGTGGTCTGGTCTGTGGAAGTCTAGTGGAAGGAGTGACCGCAGACAGGCTTCGAAGGCCTAACATAACAAACTTGGGCTGGCTGTAGGCACTTTTAAATTGGTTCCAGGGGTACACGGGCAGCAGTGGTCTGGTCAGTGGAAGTCTAGTGGAAGGAGTGACCGCAGACAGGCTTCGAAGGCCTAACATAACAAACTTGGGCTGGCTGTAGGCACTTTTAAATTGGTTCCAGGGGTACATGGGCAGCAGTGTATGGTCAGTGGAAGTCTAGTGGAAGGAGTGACCGCAGACAGGCTTCCAAGGCCTAACATAACAAACTTCGGCTGGCTGTAGGCACTTTTAAATTGGTTCCAGGGGTACACGGGCAGCAGTGGTCTGGTCTGTGGAAGTCTAGTGGAAGGAGTGACCGCAGACAGGCTTCGAAGGCCTAACATAACAAACTTGGGCTGGCTGTAGGCACTTTTAAATTGGTTCCAGGGGTACACGGGCAGCAGTGGTCTGGTCAGTGGAAGTCTAGTGGAAGGAGTGACCGCAGACAGGCTTCCAAGGCCTAACATAACAAACTTGGGCTGGCTGTAGGCACTTTTAAATTGGTTCCAGGGGTACACGGGCAGCAGTGGTCTGGTCTGTGGAAGTCTAGTGGAAGGAGTGACCGCAGACAGGCTTCCAAGGCCTAACATAACAAACTTGGGCTGGCTGTAGGCACTTTTAAATTGGTTCCAGGGGTACACGGGCAGCAGTGGTCTGGTCAGTGGAAGTCTAGTGGAAGGAGTGACCGCAGACAGGCTTCGAAGGCCTAACATAACAAACTTGGGCTGGCTGTAGGCACTTTTAAATTGGTTCCAGGGTAACACGGCCAGCAGTGGCCTGGTCAGTGTAGTAGTTGTAGAAAGAAGGGACCGCAGACAGGCTTCGAAGGCCTAACATAACAAAAATGTCAAAACAATGGTATTGTCAGTGCCAGGCATTGAAGGATGTCAGCGCCTAGACTACACATTGGTGAAGCTGTGAGAGATAATTTTGCTAGTGGTAGAGCACTGTTTGAGCTGGGGGGGGGAACTGTCTTGTGGCCGGCGGTACAGGCACAGGGCCCCTCATATTACAACGGTGTGTCTGACGTTGGGTGCGCACCACCACCGCCAGAGACACTTTATTGTACTATGAGGGACCCAGTGGCAGTGCCGTCGACCAAAAGCGGCCACACCCACCTCTTCAGACAAACAGCACTCTCAAGGGTCCAAGCGCAAAGTGGCGATAGCACGGCCCCGTGTGGGGAGTTTGGCCATTTCGTGAGGTGGAAACATGTCGTATGCTGGACAATCAGGTGAAGAAAATTACGAGATTGGAAAAGTCATTCAGAATAGTCCACAGGCAAGACCTTTTCATAGGAAAGCTAGGTGTCAGCCGGGCAGGGTGGGGCAAAAGATTTTGAAATCCAGTTGTGGTTCATTTTAATGAAGGTTAGATCATCTACATTTTGGGTAGCCAGACGAGTCCTTTTTTCTGTTAGTATTGAACCTGCAGCACTGAATACTCTTTCTGATAGGACACTAGCTGCCGGGCAAGCAAGCTCCTGCAATGCATATTCTGCCAATTCTGGCCAGGTGTCTAATTTGGATGCCCAGTAATCAAATGGGAATGACGGTTGAGGGAGAACGTCGATAAGGGATGAAAAATAGTTTGTAACCATACTGGACAAATGTTGTCTCCTGTCACTTTGAATTGATGCTGCAGTACCTGTCCTGTCTGCGGTCATAGAAAAATCACTCCACAACCTGGTCAGAAAACCCCTCTGGCCAACGCCACTTCTGATTTCTGCCCCTCTAACACCTCTGGTCTGCTGGCCCCTGGAGCTCGTGTGAGAACGATCACGGGCGCTGTGTGCAGGGAATGCCAGAAGCAAACGGTCAACAAGAGTTGATTGTTTTGTTGCTAATATTAGTTCCAAGTTCTCATGTGGCATAATATTTTGCAATTTGCCTTTATAGCGAGGATCAAGGAGGCAGGCCAACCAGTAATCGTCATCGTTCATCATTTTTGTAATGCGTGTGTCCCTTTTGAGGATACGCAAGGCATAATCCGCCATGTGGGCCAAAGTTCCCGTTGTCAAATCTGCGGTTGTGCTTGGTTGAGGGGCAGTTGCAGGCAAATCTACGTCACTTGTGTCCCTCAAAAAACCAGAACCCGGCCTTGCCACGCCACCAATTTCCCGTGCCCCCGGGAAAGCTTCCTCATTAAAAATATACTCATCCCCATCATCCTCCTCATCCTCCACCTCCTCTTCGCCCGGTACCTCGTCATGTACACTGCCCTGACCAGACAATCGCTGACTGTCATCAAGGCTTTCCTCTTCCTCTGGTGCAGACGCCTGATCCTTTATGTGCGTCAAACTTTGCATCAGCAGACGCATTAGGGGGATGCTCATGCTTATTATGGCGTTGTCTGCACTAACCAGCCGTGTGCATTCCTCAAAACACTGAAGGACTTGACACATGTCTTGAATCTTCGACCACTGCACACCTGACAACTCCATGTCTGCCATCCTACTGCCTGCCCGTGTATGTGTATCCTCCCACAAAAACATAACAGCCCGCCTCTGTTCGCACAGTCTCTGAAGCATGTGCAGTGTTGAGTTCCACCTTGTTGCAACATCTATGATTAGGCGATGCTGGGGAAGGTTCAAAGAACGCTGATAGGTCTGCATACGGCTGGAGTGTACAGGCGAACGGCGGATATGTGCGCAAAGTCCACGCACTTTGAGGAGCAGGTCGGATAACCCCGGATAACTTTTCAGGAAGCACTGCACCACCAGGTTTAAGGTGTGAGCCAGGCAAGGAATGTGTTTCAGTTGGGAAAGGGAGATGGCAGCCATGAAATTCCTTCCGTTATCACTCACTACCTTGCCTGCCTCAAGATCTACAGTGCCCAGCCACGACTGCGTTTCTTGCTGCAAGAACTCGGACAGAACTTCCGCGGTGTGTCTATTGTCGCCCAAACACTTCATAGCCAATACAGCCTGCTGACGTTTGCCAGTAGCTGCCCCATAATGGGAGACCTGGTGTGCAACAGTGGCAGGTGCGGATGGAGTGTTTGTGCGACTGCGGTCTGTGGACGAGCTCTTGCTTCTGCAGGAGGACGAGGAGGAGGAGGAGGAGGAGGGGGTGCGAACGGCTACAGACAACTGTTTACTAGACCGTGGGCTAGGCAGAACTGTCCCAAACTTGCTGTCCCCTGTGGACCCTGAATCCACCACATTTACCCAGTGTGCCGTGATGGACACGTAACGTCCCTGGCCATGCCTACTGGTCCATGCATCTGTTGTCAGGTGCACCTTTGTGCTCACAGATTGCCTGAGTGCATGGACGATGCGCTCTTTAACATGCTGGTGGAGGGCTGGGATGGCTTTTCTGGAAAAAAAGTGTCGACTGGGTAGCTCGTAGCGTGGTACAGCGTAGTCCATCAGGTCTTTGAAAGCTTCGCTTTCAACTAACCGGTAGGGCATCATCTCTAACGAGATTAGTCTAGCTATGTGGGCGTTCAAACCCTGTGTACGCGGATGCGAGGCTAAGTATTTCCTTTTTCTAACCATAGTCTCATGTAGGGTGAGCTGTACTGGAGAGCTGGAGATCGTGGAACTAGCGGGGGTGCCGGTGGACATGGCAGACTGAGAGACGGTGGGAGATGGTATTGTTGCCGCCGGTGCCCTAGATGCAGTGTTTCCTACTACGAAACTGGTGATTCCCTGACCCTGACTGCTTTGGCCTGGCAAAGATACCTGCACAGATACAGCAGGTGGTGCGCTAAATGGTGGTCCTACACTGCCGGAAGGGATGTTGCGTTGATGACTAGCTTCATTGGCCGAGGGTGCAACAACCTTAAGGGACGTTTGGTAGTTAGTCCAAGCTTTCAAATGCATGGTGGTTAAATGTCTATGCATGCAACTAGTATTGAGACTTTTCAGATTCTGACCTCTGCTTAAGGAAGTAGAACATTTTTGACAGATGACTTTGCGCTGATCAATTGGATGTTGTTTAAAAAAATGCCAGACTGCACTCTTTCTAGCATCGGATACCTTTTCAGGCATTGCAGACTGAGCTTTAACCGGATGGCCACGCTGTCCTCCACCAGGTTTTGGCTTTGCCACGCGTTTTGGGCAAGATACGGGCCCGGCAGATGGAACCTGTGGCGATGTTGATGCCTGCTGCGGCCCCTCCTCCTCCTCTGCTTCAGAACTGCTGCCGCCTGCACCCTGTTCCCCCAATGGCTGCCAATCGGGGTCAAGAACTGGGTCATCTAATAACTCTTCTTGTACCTCCTGCGCAACTTCGTCTGTGTCACCGTGTCGTTTGGTGGTATAGCGTTCGTGATGGGGCAACATAGTCTCATCAGGGTCTGATTCTTGATCAGCACCCTGCGAGGGCAATGTTGTGGTCTGAGTCAAAGGACCAGCATAGTAGTCTGGCTGTGGCTGTGCGTCAGTGCACTCCATGTCAGATTCAACTTGTAATGGGCATGGACTGTTAACTGCTTCACTTTCTAAGCCAGGGACGGTATGTGTAAAGAGCTCCATGGAGTAACCCGTTGTGTCGCCTGCTGCATTCTTCTCTGTTGTTGTTTTTGCTGAAGAGGACAAGGAAGTGACTTGTCCCTGACCGTGAACATCCACTAACGACGCGCTGCTTTTACTTTTACCAGTTTCACGAGAGGAGGCAAAAGAGCTAGAGGCTGAGTCAGCAAGATAAGCCAAAACTTGCTCTTGCTGCTCCGGCTTTAAAAGCGGTTTTCCTAATCCCAGAAAAGGGAGCGTTCGAGGCCTTGTGTAGCCGGACGACGAACCTGGCTCCACAGCTCCAGACTTAGGTGCAATATTTTTTTCCCCACGACCACCTGATGCTCCACCACTACCACTACCCTCATTACCAGCTGACAATGAACGCCCCCGGCCACGACCTCTTCCACTAGACTTCCTCATTGTTTTAAAAACGTAACCAAACTAACGTTATTTGTTGCAGTCACACAACTTACACGGTGAGCTATAACTTCAGTATGATTTAGCTACCCCTTTACAGGTTGGTGAGACCACAGCGAAAATCAGGCCCAATGTTACACACTCTGTTTTTGGTGGCTGCAAATTAGAGAGATGCCCCACACGCAGGACTGTCACTGAAGCACAAATGTTAATATTAATGTCACACTATTATTTTTTTTTTATTTTTATTTTTTTCAGGAACACTTTAGAAACACCAAAAAAAAAAAAAAAAATAGATTTTTGCAGGGAGAATTTAGAAAACAAATGTAACAAACTATATGCTTTCTATGGGCCACTGAGTGAGAGATGACGCACACAGGAATCAGGAGTGGCACACAAGCCCAGAGGCCAATATTTTTCTACCAATGATTGATGGAGTTATTTTCTCTGGTAGATTTTGGAACCCAAATCAAGGAAAAAAAATATAGGCTTTCTATGGACCACAATTGGAGAGAGAGAGAGAGAGAGAGAGAGAGAGAGATGGCACACCCAGGAGTCAAGACTGGCACACAAGCAGAAAGGCCAATATTAATCTCCCACTGTTTTTTTTGGTTGTTTTTTTTTTTTTTTTTCAGGGAGACTTTAGAAAAAAAAATAATAAAAAAAATATGATTTTATCAGGAAGAATTTAGAAACCAAATAAAATAAAATGATTTTTTCAGGAAGAATTTATAAAACAAATAAAACCAAAAATAGGCGTTCTATGGCCCACTGACTGAGAGATGACGCACACAGGAGTCAAGACTGGCACACAAGCAGAAAGGCCAATATTAATCTCCCACTGTTTTTTTTTTTTTTTTTTCAGGGAGACTTTAGAAAAAAAAATAATAAAAAAAATATGATTTTATCAGGAAGAATTTAGAAACCAAATAAAATAAAATGATTTTTTCAGGGAGAATTTATAAAACAAATAAAAACAAAAATAGGCGTTCTATGGCCCACTGACTGAGAGATGACGCACACAGGAGTCAGGAGTGGCACACAAGCCCAGAGGCCAATATTTTTCTACCAATGATTGATGTAGTTATTTTCTCTGGTAGATTTTGGAACCCAAATCAAGGAAAAAAAATATAGGCTTTCTATGGACCACAATTGGAGAGAGAGAGAGAGAGAGAGAGAGAGAGAGATGGCACACCCAGGAGTCAAGACTGGCACACAAGCAGAAAGGCCAATATTAATCTCCCACTGTTTTTTTTGGTTGTTTTTTTTTTTTTTTTTTCAGGGAGACTTTAGAAAAAAAAATAATAAAAAAAATATGATTTTATCAGGAAGAATTTAGAAACCAAATAAAATAAAATGATTTTTTCAGGAAGAATTTATAAAACAAATAAAACCAAAAATAGGCGTTCTATGGCCCACTGACTGAGAGATGACGCACACAGGAGTCAAGACTGGCACACAAGCAGAAAGGCCAATATTAATCTCCCACTGTTTTTTTTTTTTTTTTTTCAGGGAGACTTTAGAAAAAAAAATAATAAAAAGAATATGATTTTATCAGGAAGAATTTAGAAACCAAATAAAATAAAATGATTTTTTCAGGGAGAATTTATAAAACTAATAAAACAAAAAATAGGCGTTCTATGGCCCACTGAGTGAGAGATGACGCACACAGGAGTCAAGACTGGCACACAAGCAGAAAGGCCAATATTAATCCCCCACTGTTTTTTTTGTTTGTTTTTTTTTTTGTTTTGTTTTTTTCAGGGAGACTTTAGAAAAAAAATAATAAAAAAAATATGATTTTATCAGGAAGAATTTAGAAACCAAATAAAATATAATGATTTTTTCAGGGAGAATTTAGAAAACAAATAAAACCAAAAATAGGCGTTCTATGGCCCACTGACTGAGAGAGAGAGAGAGAGAGATGGCACGCTTAGTACTGGCACACAAGCCCAAAGGGCAATATTAATCTCCCTTTTTTTTTCAGGGAGAATTTCTAAAACCCCAAAAAAAAAAAAAATAGGCTTTCTATGGCCCACTATTTGTGAGAGAGATGGGACGCTCAGGACTGGCACAGATGGCACGCTCAGGACTGGCACAGAAGCCCAGAGGCCAATATTAATCTCCCTTTTTTTCTGGGAGAATTTATAAAACCAAAAAAATATTTAAATAGGCTTTCTATGGCCCACTATTTGTGAGAGAGATGGCACGCTCAGGACTGGCACAGATGGCACGCTCACAACTGGCACACAAGCCCAGAGGCCAATATTAATCTCCCTTTTTTTCAGGGAGAATTTATAAAACCAAAAAAAAAATTAAATAGGCTTTCTATGGCCCACTATTTGTGAGAGAGATGGCACGCTCAGGACTGGCACAGATGGCACGCTCACAACTGGCACACAAGCCCAGAGGCCAATATTAATCTCCCTTTTTTTCTGGGAGAATTTATAAAACCAAAAAAATATTTAAATAGGCTTTCTATGGCCCACTATTTGTGAGAGAGATGGCACGCTCAGGACTGGCACAGATGGCACGCTCAGGACTGGCACAGAAGCCCAGAGGCCAATATTAATCTCCCTTTTTTTCTGGGAGAATTTATAAAACCAAAAAAATATTTAAATAGGCTTTCTATGGCCCACTATTTGTGAGAGAGATGGCACGCTCAGGACTGGCACAGATGGCACGCTCACAACTGGCACACAAGCCCAGAGGCCAATATTAATCTCCCTTTTTTCAGGGAAAATTTATAAAACCAAAAAAAAAATTAAATAGGCTTTCTATGGCCCACTATTTGTGAGAGAGATGGCACGCTCACAACTGGCACAGATGGCACGCTCACAACTGGCACACAAGCCCAGAGGCCAATATTAATCTCCCTTTTTTCAGGGAAAATTTATAAAACCAAAAAAAAAATTAAATAGGCTTTCTATGGCCCACTATTTGTGAGAGAGATGGCACGCTCAGGACTGGCACAGATGGCACGCTCACAACTGGCACACAACCCCAGAGGCCAATATTAATCTCCCTTTTTTTCAGGGAGAATTTATAAAACCAAAAAAAAAAATTAAATAGGCTTTCTATGGCCCACTATTTGTGAGAGAGATGGCACGCTCAGGGCTGGCACAGATGGCACGCTCACAACTGGCACACAAGCCCAGAGGCCAATATTAATCTCCCTTTTTTCAGGGAAAATTTATAAAACCCAAAAAAAAATTAAATAGGCTTTCTATGGCCCACTATTTGTGAGAGAGATGGCACGCTCAGGACTGGCACAGATGGCACGCTCACAACTGGCACACAACCCCAGAGGCCAATATTAATCTCCCTTTTTTTCAGGGAGAATTTATAAAACCAAAAAAAAAAATTAAATAGGCTTTCTATGGCCCACTATTTGTGAGAGAGATGGCACGCTCAGGGCTGGCACAGATGGCACGCTCACAACTGGCACACAAGCCCAGAGGCCAATATTAATCTCCCTTTTTTCAGGGAAAATTTATAAAACCCAAAAAAAAATTAAATAGGCTTTCTATGGCCCACTATTTGTGAGAGAGATGGCACGCTCAGGGCTGGCACAGATGGCACGCTCACAACTGGCACACAAGCCCAGAGGCCAATATTAATCTCCCTTTTTTCAGGGAAAATTTATAAAACCCAAAAAAAAATTAAATAGGCTTTCTATGGCCCACTATTTGTGAGAGAGATGGCACACTCAGGACTGGCACACAAGCCCAAAGGCTAATATTAATCTCCCACTGTATTTTTATCAGGGAGAATTTATACACCCCACAAAAAAAAATACAGAAAAATGAAAAGGCTTTCTATGGCCCACTATGTGAGAGAGATGGCACACACAGGGATGGCACTCTAGCAGAAATGCCAAATTGCCAATCTTAATCTCCCACCAAAAAAAAAAAAAAACAGGGAATGTCCTACAATTACTATCTCCCTGCCTGCAGTAATCTCAGCCAGGTATGGCAGGCAGCAATAAGGAGTGGACTGATGCACAAATCAAATAAAAAGTGTGGACAAACAAAAAAGATAGCTGTGCAGAAAGGAAGGAACAAGAGGATTTGTGCTTTGAAAAAAGCAGTTGGTTTGCACAGCGGCGTACACACAGCAATGCAGCTATCAGGGAGCCTTCTAGGGCAGCCCAATGAGCTACAGCGCTGAGGGGGAAAAAAAAAAAAAAAAACTTCCACTGTCCCTGCACACCGAGGGTGGTGTTGGACAGTGCAAATCGCTGCAGCACAAGCGGTTTTGTGGTTAATGGACCCTGCCTAACGCTATCCCTGCTTCTGACAAAGCGGCAGCAACCTCTCCCTAAGCTCAGATCAGCAGCAGTAAGATGGCGGTCGGCGGGAACGCCTCTTTATAGCCCCTGTGACGTCGCAGACAGCAAGCCAATCACTGCAATGCCCTTCTCAAAGATGGTGGGGACCAGGACCTATGTCATCACGCTGCCCACACTCTGCGTTTACCTTCATTGGCTGAGAAATGGCGCTTTTCGCGTCATTGAAACGCGACTTTGGCGCGAAAGTCGCGTACCGCATGGCCGACCCCGCACAGGGGTCGGATCGGGTTTCATGAAACCCCGACTTAGCCAAAAGTCGGCGACTTTTGAAAATGTTCGACCCGTTTCGCTCAACCCTACTCCCAACGTGTTTCATTTCTCAAATCATCAGGGGAGGAAAAGAAAAAGTAACAAGGTTGGTGGAGGTAGACGTTTTCCTAAAAGGAATAAACATCCTTCTTGTTCAAAATCATCTTGCGGTGGAAAAAAATGCCTTCAAGAATTGGGAATTTCTCATATTCTCTCTATTGATAGACCCTAACACAGTGGTCAAAATAAAAAAATAGTAAATCAAATCAAATCCCCCTTTGTCATCCTGTTAGTTAGATATAAATGTTAAAAAAAAAATCCATTCTTTGCAGTTAGGGTTAGGGATGGGGTTGGAGTTAGGGTTGTGTTAGAGTTGGAGTTAGAATTGAGAGATTTTCAAAAGAAAAAATGATGACAATATCATGGCTAGTTTTGAGCACAAGTGCTCGCTACTCAAGTTTATATCTGAGGCTCTGTTACGCGCAGAGATTTGTGGAATCCCGTATGTTTTTTTGGGGTGTCTTAACACCCATGAAACATGCAGGGCAGGGACTCAAGAATGTTACTCAAACACCCGTGATATTTGGTGCATACATGAGCAACCGATGCAAACTGGAGTAGCGGCACAGCGCTCAACACTAATGACAACATATTCTATATGACGAGCTAATGCTATCAAATTCTGTGTAGAACCTGTGGGTTCAAAATGCTCACTATAACTGTGGATAAAATCCTTGAGGGGTGTGTTTTCCAAAATGGGGTCACATGTAGAGAGTTTCCACTGTTTAGGCATATCAAGGGCTCTCCAAACCTGACATGGCGTCCTCTCTCGATTCCTGCCAATTTTGTGTTCAAAAAGTCATTTTCTCCTGATACCCTTGTAAATATAAAAAAGTTTGGATCTAAAGTAAATTTTTTGTAAAAAAAAAGTTAAATGTTAATTTTTTTCTTCCACATTGCTTCAGTTATCGTGAAGCACATGAAGGGTTAATAAACTTCTTGAATGTGGTTTTGAGCACCTTGAGGGGTGCAGATTTTAAAATGGTGTCACTTTTGGGTGCTGTCTGTCATATAGGCCCCTCAAAGTCACTTCAAATGTGAGGTGGTCCCTAACAAAAATGGTTTTGCGAATTCGCTGGTCAAATTTTAACACTTATAACGTCCTAACTAGTGTTGAGCATTCCGATACCGCAAGTATCGGGTATCGGCCGATATTTGCGGTATCGGAATTCCGATACCGAATTCCGATACTTCCCGCGTATCGGATACCGGAATCGGAAGTTCCCAGAATTCAAATTGAACGCAGCAGCCAATGAGGAATGAATGAAAGTGTGGGCACATCCTGTTTAGCATGGTGGGCATGTAAGTACTGGCAAGGCTGGGATTGGCTGCTGAAATGATGTCACTCTGCACTATAAAAAAGCGCTGCCGCCATTTTGCGCTCACTCTGCTGTGATTTCAGTTAGGGACAGGACGCTGTGTTCTAACTGAGGGCCAGTTGAGCTTGCTAATTGCTTTATTTTTCTTTCCAAAGGCTAATTTAGCAAAACGCTGTGTGTTCTTCACTGTTCACCTTGCTCTTGCCTTGCAGCGCTGTTTTAACAGCGTTCTGCAAGGTCTCTGTGTGTGTGTGTGTGTGCAGCTCACTCTGTAGTCTGTGTGCAGCCATATACCCGGTTGTATTCAGCTCAGGGGGGGTTCACACTGCCTCACACAGTTGTTCTTTTTTGCTCTTAGTGCAGCCTGCTGCACATTTTTTCTCAAATTTCCTATTAGTGTTTTTCCACCAGTCTCCAGCTCTATTGTGGAAAAACACTACATAGGATAACCTAGAGGGGGGTTTTAGGGCCTTGCAGCGCCGTTTATGGCTGTCTGCACGGTCTCCGTGTGAGCCCAGCTCGCCCTGCAGTCTGTGTGCAGCCATAGCCGGTTGGATTCAGCTCAGGGTTCGTTACTGGCTCATACCTTGAGAAAAATTTTCCTTTTTTTCAAATAGTGCAGCCTGTTTAAAATTTGAAAAAAAAATTTCCTATTAGTGTCTTTCCACTCGTATCCAGCTAAATAGTGGAAAAACACTATATAGGATAACCTAGAGGAGGGTTTTTTGGCCTTGCAGCGCCGTTTACGGCTGTCTGCACGGTCTCCGTGTGAGCCCAGCTCGCCCTGTAGTCTGTGTGCAGCCATAGCCGGTTGGATTCAGCTCAGGGTTCGTTACTGGCTCATACCTTGAGAAAAATTTTCCTTTTTTTGAAATAGTGCAGCCTGTTTAAAATTTGAAAAAAAAAATCCTATAAGTGTCTTTCCACTCGTATCCAGCTAAATAGTGGAAAAACACTATATAGGATAACCTAGAGGAGGGTTTTTTGGCCTTGCAGCGCCGTTTACGGCTGTCTGCACGGTCTCCGTGTGATTTAAACTAGCTCTGTAGCCCGATCTGCACCAAAAAAAAAGTTAAGTTCACCAAACACAACTTAACACTTGTGTAGGCCACATTTGAAAAATAATAAAGTTTAGTCCACAATTTACAACATTAGTGTTTCTTACACCTGTTAGGAGGAGCATTACAGGAATAAGCACACTAAGGCCTTAGTACTTTTCTGCTTATCTTTATCTGTCAACCAAGATGAAGAGGGCAGGGAGTAAGGCACGTGGGCGTGGGCGCGGAGCAGGGAGAGGAGCAGGGAGAGGACGTGGTGATTCTGTGCCTGCTGCGGGCGCCGGTGACTCGTCGTCACTCAGTTTCAGCAGGGAACAGTCCTTCATGCGCAGCTTTGTCGGAGAGCGCCGTGCACCGCTGCTGCGTGAAGACCAACTTGAAGCCGTTGTCGGGTGGATGGCAGCTAACGCCTCGGCATCGACTTCAGTTAGTGCCACATCCTCTCAGGCACAGAGCACTGGAGAGCAGCCATCTGTCTCTTCACCACCTGCCAAATTGGCCAGGCAGTCAGAGAGCCCAGGACAGGAGCCGTCTCTACTTCTGTTCTCTGAATCTCTTGGCTTGGAAACAGGGGGCCAGCCAAGCAGCATTGGAGAAATGGAAGAAGAGGCAGTGTGCAGTGATGCCCAACACCTTTTTCTCTCTGACTCTGAAGAGGCAGGTGGGCCAGTGCCTCCGGTGACCACAGCGCAGTACGCATCTGATGATGAAACTCAGGTGCCGCTTTCTCGTGCGTACTGTGCTGCTGAGACTACCCAGGAGGAGCAGTTGGTGGCAGAGGGTAGTGGAGATGATGAGGTCCTTGACCCATCGTGGCGTGAGGAACAGGAAGGTGGTGGGAGCAGCTCAGAGGAAGAGCTTCCTCTTACGGGCCAAAGAGGGAGAGGGAGGGGGAAGACTGCGGAGCCTGTAGCCTCCACTTTGGCACCCGTTAGGAGCCTGTCTCTTTCCAAAGCCAAAAAGGGCGCTCCCAAGACTTGCAGTGCCTGGTCCTTTTTTGACACAGTTGCAGATGACATTTGTTTTGTCAAATGCAAGCTGTGTCATCATAAAGTAAAAAGAGGGAAAAATGTCAGCAACCTCAATACCACAAATATGTGGAAACATGTGCGGACCAGGCACGCGGTGGAGTTACAGAAACACACTGAAGATGTAGGCCAACCAACAGCGGCAGCTACCACCTCTTCAGCTCGTGTTGCCTCTTCCTCCAGCTCACGCACAGCTGGTTTGGCTTCCTCCCAGAGACCTTGTGTAATTCCACCCACAGCACCACCTTCCCAGTCATCCTCACACTCCCAGTCTACTCTACAGCCATCGGTAGTACAGGCATGGGAGAAAAGGCGGGCATTCTCGGCCAACCACCCCCGAGCACAGGCTCTGAATGCAGGCATTGCCAAACTGTTGTCCCTGGAAATGCTCTCGTTCAGGCTGGTGGAGACTGACAGCTTCCGTGACTTGATGGCATTGGCAGTCCCACAGTACAAGGTGCCCAGC
Source organism: Ranitomeya imitator (assembly GCF_032444005.1). Lineage (NCBI taxonomy): Eukaryota > Metazoa > Chordata > Amphibia > Anura > Dendrobatidae > Ranitomeya > Ranitomeya imitator. The sequence continues at coordinate 783,385,364 of NC_091283.1, forward strand.
CGCTTTTACTTCAGCAGGCAGGCTGTCCCTGCCCTGCACAGGCATGTTGAGGCAAACATAAAACATGCGCTACTGAACGCCATCAGTAGCAAGGTCCACCTCACCACCGATGCATGGACCAGTCAGCATGGACAGGGGCGATATGTTTCCCTCACTGCCCATTGGGTTAATGTTGTTGAGCCAGGTACAGATCGTGCGAGTGGCGCAGGACGTGTCCTGCCCACTCCAAGGATTGCAGGAATCCAGTCTGTACGCATCGACTCCTCCTCTTACACCAGTTCCTCTGATTCCTCTCTGCAGGATCCGTCACAGTCCACCCCCACATGGACCCGTGAACGTTTACCTATGACCGACATGAGCACAGCCGTGGCCAAACGTCAGCAGGCCGTCTTGAAACTAGTTTCATTGGGGCATCGAAGCCACACAGCGCAGGAGCTCTGGAATGCCATCAAGCAGGAGAGCGATGTGTGGTTACTGCCAGCGAATCTCCAGCCAGGCATGGTAGTGTGTGACAATGGCCGAAATCTGGTGGCAGCTTTGGCCCTTGGCAACCTCACTCACATCCCATGTCTGGCACATGTGCTCAATTTGGTTGTGCAGAGTTTTCTGAGGGACTATCCGGATCTTGATGCCCTGCTGCACAAGGTCCGCCTAGAGTGTGCTCACTTGCGGCGTTCCAGCTTGGCCAGATCCCGCATTGCTGCTCTGCAGCGCAGATTCCGCCTTCTGGAACACCGCATCATATGTGACCTACCTACCCGGTGGAATTCCACGTTACATATGTTGGAGCGGTTGTGTGAGCAGCAGCAAGCAGTTATGGAGTACCAGCTGCATCAGGCGCAAAGAAGTCGCAGTCAGCGCCGATCAGACTTCACAACCACAGAGTGGGCCACTCTGAAGGACGTCTGCCAGGTTTTGAGTCCTTTTGATTATTCCACGCGGATGGCAAGTGCAGATGATGCACTAGTCAGCATGACTGTCCCCCTTATCTGCCTGCTTCAGCAAACTTTGCAAGGGTTAAGGGATGATGTGGTGGAAGAGGTGGAGGATGAGGAGTCACCTTTTCCATCAGCTTCTGGAGAGTCAGCGCCACGTGGTTCCTCACAAAGGGGTACGCAGGGGCCAATTTGTGAGGAGGATGAGGAGGAGTCAATGGACGAGGAAGAGCTCCGTCCAGAGGAGGGAGCGACACAATTGTCCAGTGGTCAGTGTGTACAGCGAGGGTGGGGTGATGACGAGCGGGCAGAGATCATGTCTCAAGCAGGGGACAGCGTTTCTGGGCCGGTTGGCACTCTGCAGCACATGGTGGATTTTATGCTGCAGTGCCTGAGAAATGACCGCCGCATCGACCACATTCTCAACATGCCTGATTATTGGGTGTTCACCCTCCTCGATCCTCGCTACCGGGACAACGTCCAAAACCTCATCCCTGCGTTGACCCGGGAGCGTAAATTGCGGGAGTACCACGACACACTGGTGAATTCCATCATCTTCTCCTGTCCAACTGAGAGGAGTGCTGCTAGTGCTTTACAAAGCAGCTCAGTGCGTCGAGGCAGTGGGGGAGGCTCTGCCCAAAGAGGGAGCAGAAGCAGTGCCTCTGCCCAAGGCAAGCCGAGTATGGCACAACTCTGGCACACTTTTGTCTGCCCGCCCCAAATGTCTACACCATCACCGGCGGCTCCAGTCAGCAGGAGGCAACGGTTCCGTCAGATGGTGACAGACTACATGGCTTGCCCTCTTACTGTACTCCCCGACGGCTCTTCCCCGTTCAAGTTTTGGGTCTCTAAGCTGGATACATGGCCAGAGCTAAGTCAGTATGCATTGGAGGTGCTGGCTTGCCCTGCGGCTAGTGTCTTATCAGAACGTGTCTTTAGTGCCGCAGGTGGTGTACTAACAGACCGTCGCATGCGACTATCCTCCGATAACGTTGACCGGCTTACTTTCCTGAAAATGAACCAGGCATGGATCTCGCAGGAATTTGCCACTCCTCTGCCTGATTAATTAATTGGGTGTCATCCAGGTCTTCTGCTGTGTTCATCTTTCTACCACCTGAAATGCTATTCCTGGGCTCCAACACCGCCAGTTGCGGCTCAGAAGTGCAGGCTGCACAGTCAAAACATACGACCCAGTGTTATTGGGTTTCAGTAACGTCAGCTGATCCCCAGCTGTGTAGCCGGCAATGTGTCCTGCGACCGCTACGCTGGCACAACAACCTGAATGTAAGGGAACCTGCCCCCCCCCCCCGTCGTTTGTTACTGAAAGAGCCATCTTGTGCAGCAGTAATGCTGCACAAGGAAAAGGTAGCTATTTTTTTTGGGCTCCTTGCACACGCAGAACTTAACACTTATAAAATGTGTTCACTGATACCGTTATACCGTCCCAGAGCTGGGACTTTCCTTCGTAATGTGACGCAGCACAGCCGTCATTCCTACCCCCTTGGTGCCATGCGCTGCCTCCTCAGCGTTGTTTTAAGCTGTCATGGAGCCTGCGCTGTTCTGTTATCCCTTGGCCATGCCCTATTTGCGCTGCCTGTCTTCTGACATAATTTGGTGTCAGGCTGGCTGCGCCTGTGCGGCCGCGCTGCCATAGATCCCGCCTCGCAGTGTCTTCTGATTGAGTCACACTGCGGGCCTGGGATCCATGGGCATGCGCAGTGCATATCTTCCCCTCGGGCTCTCGCTCATTTCCCTCCGCCTTCTTTAGACTGTGCGCCGTCAGCTGATCCCTAATAGCATGCCACGGCCGTGACAACGCACAGTCTGAAGAAGAGGGAAGGAGGGGAGTGAGAGTCGAGGATATGCACTGTGCATGCCCATGGATCCAAGGCCCGCAGTGGGATTACGTTAGACGAGACTGCGAGGTGGGATCTGGAGCAGCGTGGACGCACAGGCAGTGACAGCCTGACACCAAATTATGTCAGAAGACAGGCAGCGCTAATTGGGCATGGCCAAGGGATAACAGAACAGCGCAGGCTCCGTGACAGTTTAAAACAACGCTGAGGAGGCAGCACATGGCACCAAGGGGATAGGAATGACAGCTGTGCTGTGTCCCATTACGAAGGAAATTCGCACCTCCGTGACGGTTTAACGGTATAAGGGGACACATTTTTAGTGTTTACTTCTGTGTTTGCAAGGAGCATAATTAAAAGAGCAACCTTTTCCTTTTGCATCCTTAGCGCTGCACAAGATGGCTCTTTCAGCTACAAACGTCTTGGGGGGGGGGGTTAAAGGTTCCCTTTCAACTTGCTCCAATCAGGCTTCGGCCTACACTCTGTTCCTCTGCTCCTCCTGCTGTCCCTGGTCTCTAACACCGCCAGTTGGTGCCTGGAAGTGCTGTGTGCACAGTCAACAGTCGCTCCTCTGTTATTGGGGTTCAGTAACGTCAGCTGATCCCCAGCTGTGTGTGCGGTAATACCTCCAATCTGCTCCTCCTGCTGTCCCTGGGCTCTAACACCGCCAGTTGGTGCCTGGAAGTGCTGTGTGCACAGTCAACAGTCGCTCCTCTGTTATTGGGGTTCAGTAACGTCAGCTGATCCCCAGCTGTGTGTGCGGTAATACCTCCAATCTGCTCCTCCTGCTGTCCCTGGGCTCTAACACCGCCAGTTGGTGCCTGGAAGTGCTGTGTGCACAGTCAACAGTCGCTCCTCTGTTATTGGGGTTCAGTAACGTCAGCTGATCCCCAGCTGTGTGTGCGGTAATACCTCCAATCTGCTCCTCCTGCTGTCCCTGGGCTCTAACACCGCCAGTTGGTGCCTGGAAGTGCTGTGTGCACAGTCAACAGTCGCTCCTCTGTTATTGGGGTTCAGTAACGTCAGCTGATCCCCAGCTGTGTGTGCGGTAATACCTCCAATCTGCTCCTCCTGCTGTCCCTGGGCTCTAACACCGCCAGTTGGTGCCTGGAAGTGCTGTGTGCACAGTCAACAGTCGCTCCTCTGTTATTGGGGTTCAGTAACGTCAGCTGATCCCCAGCTGTGTGTGCGGTAATACCTCCAATCTGCTCCTCCTGCTGTCCCTGGGCTCTAACACCGCCAGTTGGTGCCTGGAAGTGCTGTGTGCACAGTCAACAGTCGCTCCTCTGTTATTGGGGTTCAGTAACGTCAGCTGATCCCCAGCTGTGTATCCGGCAACGTGTCATGCGACCGCCACGCTGGCACAACTAAAATGTAAGGGGACCTGTCCCCCCCCCCCCCTAGGCGTTTGTTACTGAAAGAGCCACCATGTGCAGCACTAATACTGCACAAGGGAAAGGTCGCTCTTGAAATTATGCTCCTTGGAAACGCTGAACTACACACTCATGTAATGTGTCCCTTCACACCGTCCAACCGTCCCAGAGGTGGGACTTTCCTTTGTAATGTGACGCAGCACAGCCGTCATTGCTACCCCCTTGGCACCGTGCGCTGCCTCCTTAGCGTTGTTTGATTCCGTCATGGACCCTGCACTGTTATGTTATCCCTTGGCCATGCACAGTTTGCGCTGCCCGTCCTCTGACATCATTTGTTGTCGTCCTGGCTGCGCCTGTGCGTCCACGCTGCCCGAAATCCCACCTCGCAGTGTCGTCTAATGTGATCCCACAGTGGGCCTGGTATCCATGGCCATGCGCAGTGCATATACTAGCCTCTCATTCCCCTTCTTCATGCTTCTTCAGACTAGGCGGCGTCAGCTGATCCCTAATAGCATGCCACGGCCGTGACGCCGCACAGTCTGAAGAAGCATGAAGGAGGTGAGTGAGAGGCGATGATATGCACTGCGCATGCCCATGGATCCCTGGCCCGCAGTGGGATTACATTTGATGACACTGCAAGGTTGGATCTCGGGCAGCTTTGACGCACAGGCACTGCCAGCCTGACACCTAAATGATGTCAGAAGACGGGCACCGCTAACTGTGCATGGCCAAGGGATAACATTACAGCGCGGGCTCCGTGACAGAACCAAACAACGTTGAGGAGGTGGCGCACGGCACCAAGGGGGTTGGAATGACGGCTGTGCTGTGTCACATTACAAAGGAAAGTCCCACTTCCGGGATGGTTTGACGGTGTGAGGGGACACATTATATGAGTGTGTACTTCAGCGTTTGCAAGGAGCATAATTTTCGGAGCCACCATTTTCCATGTGCAGTATTACTGCTGTACAAGATGGCTCTTTCAGCAACAAATGCCTGAGGGGGGGGGGGTTAAAGGTTCCCTTTCAACTTGCTCCACTGCAGGCTTCGGCCTACACTCTGCTCCTCTTTGATTCCCTGGGTTTCAACACTGTCAGTTGACACCTGGAAGTGTTGTCTACACAGAAAAAACACTAGGTGATGTGTCAGTGGGGTTCAGCACCGCCAGCTGTTCCCCTGCTGTGTAGTCGGCATCGTGTCCAGCACAAGCCACGCTGGCACAACCGACCAAAAGCTTCCACCAGTGCAGGCTTCGGCCTACACTTTGCTCCTCTCCTCCTCCTGCTGACCCTGGGCTCAAACACCGCTAGTTTTTGCCCGGAACTGCTAGCTGCACAGAGAAAAACACCAGCCAATGTGTTAGTGGGGTTCAGCAACGCCAGCTGTTCCCCTGCTGTGTAGCTGGCAACGTGTCCTGCAAACGCCACGCAGGCACATGAACTGAAATTGAAGGGAGCCTGGCCCCCTCTCCCCCAGGTGTTTCTATGTATAACAGCCACCTTGTACAGTAGTACTGCTGCATTTGTACAAGGTGGCTGACTTTTTATCCTTACACACGTGGAACTCAACACGTACAAAATGTGTCTCTTTGAGACCATTCCACTGTCCCTGAGGTGTGACTTTCCTTTCTAATGATACGCAGCACCCCCCTTGGTAGCGCTTCCCATCTTCTGACATCATCGGTTGGCTAGTTGCGCCTGTGCGTCCGCCCTGCCTGAATAAAATGCTCCTCGTTGTCTTAATTATTTTGACTGCGAGGGTGTGATTGATGGGCACGAGCAGTGCATATCTTCGCCTGTCTTAACTCATCTCCTTCCGCCTTCTTCAGACTGTGCAGCCTCATGGCCGCGGCATGCGAGAAGGGATCAGATGAGGCCGCCCAGTCTGAAGCAGGTGTAAGGACATGTGTGAGCGGCAAACATATTTAGTGCACCAGGGCACAAATCCCAGCACCGCAGTGTGATTTTTTAAAAACACACTGTGGGTCTGGGATTCATGTCCACCGCTAACCGCAACGGCCAACATGAAATGAGGTCGTAAGACAGGAAGCGCTCACAGCGCATGGCCAAAGGATCACAAGAGCGCAGACTCCTGTACAGCAACTAACAACGCTCAGGAAGCTGCGCCCATGCAAAAAGGTGTTGTTTTCGACACCTGTGCTGCTTTTCTTTAAAAAGACAAGTCACGCCTCCACTACTGTTTAACAGTATAATGGGCTAAATAGTGTACGTGTTGCATTCAGCGTGTGCAAGTAGACAAATTAATAGAGCAACCTTTTACTTGTGCAGCATTAATGCTGCAGAAGGAGTGGCTCTTGTACTTTGTAACACCTGAGGGGGGGTTAAAGGTAACCTTTGAAATTGGTTCAACTAGGCTTCGGCCTACACTCTGCTCCTCTCCTCCTCCTGCTGACCCTGGGTTCTAACAACGCTAGTTTTTGCCCGGAAATGCTAGCTGCACAGAGAAAAACGCCAGCCAATGTGTTAGTGGGGTTCAGCAACGCCAGCTGTTTCCCTGCTGTGTAGCTTGCATCGTGTCCAGCACAAGCCACGCTGGCACAACCGACCAAAAGCTGCCACCAGTGCAGGCTTCGGCCTACACTTTGCTCCTCTCCTCCTCCTCCTGCTGACCCTGGGCTCTAACACCGCTAGTTTTTGCCCGGAACTGCTAGCTGCACAGAGAAAATCACCAGTCAATGTGTCAGTGGGGTTCAGCAACGCCAGCTGTTCCCCTGCTGTGTAGCTTGCAACGTGACCTGCAAACGCCACGCAGGCACATGAACTGAAATTGAAGGGAGCCTGCCCCCCACCCCCAGGTGTTTCTATGTATAACAGCCACCTTGTACAGCAGTACTGCTGCATTTGTACAAGGTGGCTGACTTTTTCTCCTTGCCCACGTGGAACTCAACACGTACAAAATGTGTCTCATTAGAGACCATTACAATGTCCCTGAGGTGTGACTTTCCTTTGTAATGACACGCAGCACCACCCTTGTTAGCGCTGCCCGTCTTTTGACATCATTGGTTAGCTGGCTGCGCCTGTGCATCTCCCCTGCTCGAAACAACGCCCCTCGGTGTCTTATTTTTTTGGACAGCGAGGGTGTGATTGATGGGCATGTGCAGTGCATATGTTTGCCTGTGTTCACTCATCTCCTTCCGCCTTCTTCAGACTGGGTGTCCTCATGGCCGCGGCAGGCGATAAGGGATCAGATGAGGCCGCCCAGTCTGAAGCAGGTGTAAGGACATGTGTGAGCGTCAAACATATTTACTGCACAAGGCCACGAATCCCAGCCATGCAGTGTGATTTTTTGAAAACACACTGTGGGTCTGGGATTCATGTCCACCTCTAACCGCAACGGCCAACATGAAATGAGGTCATAAGACAGGAAGCGCTCACAGCGCATGGCCAAAGGATCACAAGAGCGCAGACTCCTGTACAGCAACTAACAACGCTCAGGAAGCTGCGCCCATGCAAAAAGGTGTTGTTTTCGACACCTGTGCTGCTTTTCTTTAAAAAGACAAGTCACGCCTCCACTACTGTTTAACAGTATAATGGGCTAAATAGTGTACGTGTTGCATTCAGCGTGTGCAAGTAGACAAATTAATAGAGCAACCTTTTACTTGTGCAGCATTAATGCTGCAGAAGGAGTGGCTCTTGTACTTTGTAACACCTGAGGGGGGGTTAAAGGTAACCTTTGAAATTGGTTCAACTAGGCTTCGGCCTACACTCTGCTCCTCTCCCCTCCTCCTGCTGACCCTGGGCTCTAACAACGCTAGTTTTTGCCCGGAACTGCTAGCTGCACAGAGAAAAACACCAGCCAATGTGTTAGTGGGGTTCAGCACCGCCAGCTGTTCCCCCGCTGTGTAGCCGGCATCGTGTCCAGCAAAAGCCACGCTGGCACAACCGACCAAAAGCTGCCACCAGTGCAGGCTTCGGCCTACACTTTGCTCCTCTCCTCCTCTTGCTGACCCTGGGCTCAAACACCGCTAGTTTTTGCCCGGAAATGCTAGCTGCACAGAGAAAAACACCAGCCAATGTGTTAGTGGGGTTCAGCACTGCCAGCTGTTCCCCCGCTGTGTAGCCGGCATCGTGTCCAGCACAAGCCACGCTGGCACAACCGACCAAAAGCTGCCACCAGTGCAGGCTTCGGCCTACACTTTGCTCCTCTCCTCCTCCTCCTGCTGACCCTGGGCTCTAACACCGCTAGTTTTTGCCCGGACATGCAATCTGCACAGAGAAAAACACCAGTCAATGTGTCAGTGGGGTTCAGCAACGCCAGCTGTTCCCCTGCTGTGTAGCTTGCAACGTGACCTGCAAACGCCACGCAGGCACATGAACTGAAATTGAAGGGAGCCTGCCCCCCACCCCCAGGTGTTTCTATGTATAACAGCCACCTTGTACAGCAGTACTGCTGCATTTGTACAAGGTGGCTGACTTTTTCTCCTTGCCCACGTGGAACTCAACACGTACAAAATGTGTCTCATTAGAGACCATTACAATGTCCCTGAGGTGTGACTTTCCTTTGTAATGACACGCAGCACCACCCTTGTTAGCGCTGCCCGTCTTTTGACATCATTGGTTAGCTGGCTGCGCCTGTGCATCTCCCCTGCTCGAAACAACGCCCCTCGGTGTCTTATTTTTTTGGACAGCGAGGGTGTGATTGATGGGCATGTGCAGTGCATATGTTTGCCTGTGTTCACTCATCTCCTTCTGCCTTCTTCAGACTGGGTGTCCTCATGGCCGCGGCAGGCGATAAGGGATCAGATGAGGCCGCCCAGTCTGAAGCAGGTGTAAGGACATGTGTGAGCGTCAAACATATTTACTGCACAAGGCCACGAATCCCAGCCACGCAGTGTGATTTTTTGAAAACACACTGTGGGTCTGGGATTCATGTCCACCGCTAACCGCAACGGCCAACATGAAATGAGGTCATAAGACAGGAAGCGCTCACAGCGCATGGCCAAAGGATCACAAGAGCGCAGACTCCTGTACAGCAACTAACAACGCTCAGGAAGCTGCGCCCATGCAAAAAGGTGTTGTTTTCGACACCTGTGCTGCTTTTCTTTAAAAAGACAAGTCACGCCTCCACTACTGTTTAACAGTATAATGGGCTAAATAGTGTACGTGTTGCATTCAGCTTGTGCAAGTAGACAAATTAATAGAGCAACCTTTTACTTGTGCAGCATTAATGCTGCAGAAGGAGTGGCTCTTGTACTTTGTAACACCTGAGGGGGGGTTAAAGGTAACCTTTGAAATTGGTTCAACTAGGCTTCGGCCTACACTCTGCTCCTCTCCTCCTCCTGCTGACCCTGGGCTCTAACAACGCTAGTTTTTGCCCGGAACTGCTAGCTGCACAGAGAAAAACACCAGCCAATGTGTTAGTGGGGTTCAGCACCGCCAGCTGTTCCCCTGCTGTGTAGCCGGCATCGTGTCCAGCAAAAGCCACGCTGGCACAACCGACCAAAAGCTGCCACCAGTGCAGGCTTCGGCCTACACTTTGCTCCTCTCCTCCTCCTGCTGACCCTGGGCTCAAACACCGCTAGTTTTTGCCCGGAAATGCTAGCTGCACAGAGAAAAACACCAGCCAATGTGTTAGTGGGGTTCAGCACCGCCAGCTGTTCCCCCGCTGTGTAGCCGGCATCGTGTCCAGCACAAGCCACGCTGGCACAACCGACCAAAAGCTGCCACCAGTGCAGGCTTCGGCCTACACTTTGCTCCTCTCCTCCTCCTCCTGCTGACCCTGGGCTCTAACACCGCTAGTTTTTGCCCGGACATGCAATCTGCACAGAGAAAAACACCAGTCAATGTGTCAGTGGGGTTCAGCAACGCCAGCTGTTCCCCTGCTGTGTAGCTTGCAACGTGACCTGCAAAAACGCCACGCAGGTACATGAACTGAAATTGAAGGGAGCCTGCCCCCCACCCCCAGGTGTTTCTATGTATAACAGCCACCTTGTACAGCAGTACTGCTGCATTTGTACAAGGTGGCTGACTTTTTCTCCTTGCCCACGTGGAACTCAACACGTACAAAATGTGTCTCATTAGAGACCATTACAATGTCCCTGAGGTGTGACTTTCCTTTGTAATGACACGCAGCACCACCCTTGTTAGCGCTGCCCGTCTTTTGACATCATTGGTTAGCTGGCTGCGCCTGTGCATCTCCCCTGCTCGAAACAACGCCCCTCGGTGTCTTATTTTTTTGGACAGCGAGGGTGTGATTGATGGGCATGTGCAGTGCATATGTTTGCCTGTGTTCACTCATCTCCTTCCGCCTTCTTCAGACTGGGTGTCCTCATGGCCGCGGCAGGCGATAAGGGATCAGATGAGGCCGCCCAGTCTGAAGCAGGTGTAAGGACATGTGTGAGCGTCAAACATATTTACTGCACAAGGCCACGAATCCCAGCCACGCAGTGTGATTTTTTGAAAACACACTGTGGGTCTGGGATTCATGTCCACCGCTAACCGCAACGGCCAACATGAAATGAGGTCATAAGACAGGAAGCGCTCACAGCGCATGGCCAAAGGATCACAAGAGCGCAGACTCCTGTACAGCAACTAACAACGCTCAGGAAGCTGCGCCCATGCAAAAAGGTGTTGTTTTCGACACCTGTGCTGCTTTTCTTTAAAAAGACAAGTCACGCCTCCACTACTGTTTAACAGTATAATGGGCTAAATAGTGTACGTGTTGCATTCAGCTTGTGCAAGTAGACAAATTAATAGAGCAACCTTTTACTTGTGCAGCATTAATGCTGCAGAAGGAGTGGCTCTTGTACTTTGTAACACCTGAGGGGGGGTTAAAGGTAACCTTTGAAATTGGTTCAACTAGGCTTCGGCCTACACTCTGCTCCTCTCCTCCTCCTGCTGACCCTGGGCTCTAACAACGCTAGTTTTTGCCCGGAACTGCTAGCTGCACAGAGAAAAACACCAGCCAATGTGTTAGTGGGGTTCAGCACCGCCAGCTGTTCCCCCGCTGTGTAGCCGGCATCGTGTCCAGCAAAAGCCACGCTGGCACAACCGACCAAAAGCTGCCACCAGTGCAGGCTTCGGCCTACACTTTGCTCCTCTCCTCCTCCTGCTGACCCTGGGCTCAAACACCGCTAGTTTTTGCCCGGAAATGCTAGCTGCACAGAGAAAAACACCAGCCAATGTGTTAGTGGGGTTCAGCACCGCCAGCTGTTCCCCCGCTGTGTAGCCGGCATCGTGTCCAGCACAAGCCACGCTGGCACAACCGACCAAAAGCTGCCACCAGTGCAGGCTTCGGCCTACACTTTGCTCCTCTCCTCCTCCTCCTGCTGACCCTGGGCTCTAACACCGCTAGTTTTTGCCCGGACATGCAATCTGCACAGAGAAAAACACCAGTCAATGTGTCAGTGGGGTTCAGCAACGCCAGCTGTTCCCCTGCTGTGTAGCTTGCAACGTGACCTGCAAACGCCACGCAGGCACATGAACTGAAATTGAAGGGAGCCTGCCCCCCACCCCCAGGTGTTTCTATGTATAACAGCCACCTTGTACAGCAGTACTGCTGCATTTGTACAAGGTGGCTGACTTTTTCTCCTTGCCCACGTGGAACTCAACACGTACAAAATGTGTCTCATTAGAGACCATTACAATGTCCCTGAGGTGTGACTTTCCTTTGTAATGACACGCAGCACCACCCTTGTTAGCGCTGCCCGTCTTTTGACATCATTGGTTAGCTGGCTGCGCCTGTGCATCTCCCCTGCTCGAAACAACGCCCCTCGGTGTCTTATTTTTTTGGACAGCGAGGGTGTGATTGATGGGCATGTGCAGTGCATATGTTTGCCTGTGCTCACTCATCTCCTTCCGCCTTCTTCAGACTGGGTGTCCTCATGGCCGTGGCAGGCGATAAGGGATCAGATGAGGCCGCCCAGTCTGAAGCAGGTGTAAGGACATGTGTGAGCGTCAAACATATTTACTGCACAAGGCCACGAATCCCAGCCACGCAGTGTGATTTTTTGAAAACACACTGTGGGTCTGGGATTCATGTCCACCGCTAACCGCAACGGCCAACATGAAATGAGGTCATAAGACAGGAAGCGCTCACAGCGCATGGCCAAAGGATCACAAGAGCGCAGACTCCTGTACAGCAACTAACAACGCTCAGGAAGCTGCGCCCATGCAAAAAGGTGTTGTTTTCGACACCTGTGTTGCTTTTCTTTAAAAAGACAAGTCACGCCTCCACTACTGTTTAACAGTATAATGGGCTAAATAGTGTACGTGTTGCATTCAGCTTGTGCAAGTAGACAAATTAATAGAGCAACCTTTTACTTGTGCAGCATTAATGCTGCAGAAGGAGTGGCTCTTGTACTTTGTAACACCTGAGGGGGGGTTAAAGGTAACCTTTGAAATTGGTTCAACTAGGCTTCGGCCTACACTCTGCTCCTCTCCTCCTCCTGCTGACCCTGGGCTCTAACAACGCTAGTTTTTGCCCGGAACTGCTAGCTGCACAGAGAAAAACACCAGCCAATGTGTTAGTGGGGTTCAGCACCGCCAGCTGTTCCCCCGCTGTGTAGCCGGCATCGTGTCCAGCAAAAGCCACGCTGGCACAACCGACCAAAAGCTGCCACCAGTGCAGGCTTCGGCCTACACTTTGCTCCTCTCCTCCTCCTGCTGACCCTGGGCTCTAACACCGCCAGTTTTTGCCCGGACATGCGATCTGCACAGAGAAAAACACCAGCCAATGTGTTAGTGGGGTTCAGCAACGCCAGCTGTTCCCCTGCTGTGTAGCTTGCAACGTGACCTGCAAACGCCACGCAGGCACATGAACTGAAATTGAAGGGAGCCTGGCCCCCACCCCCAGGTGTTTCTATGTATAACAGCCACCTTGTACAGCAGTACTGCTGCATTTGTACAAGGTGGCTGATGTTTTCTCCTTGCCCACGTGGAACTCAACACGTACAAAATGTGTCTCTTTGAGACCATTCCACTGTCCCTGAGGTGTGACTTTCCTTTCTAATGATACGCAGCACCCCCCTTGGTAGCGCTTCCCGTCTTCTGACATCATTGGTTGGCTACTTGCGCCTGTTCGTCCGCCCTGCCTGAATAAAATGCTCCTCGTTGTCTTAATTATTTTGACTGCGAGGGTGTGATTGATGGGCACGAGCAGTGCATATCTTCGCCTGTCTTAACTCATCTCCTTCCGCCTTCTTCAGACTGTGCAGCCTCATGGCCGCGGCATGCGAGAAGGGATCAGCAGAGGCCGCCCAGTCTGAAGCAGGTGTAAGGACGTGTGTGAGCGGCCAAAATATTTACAGCTCAAGGCCACGAATCCCAGCACCGCAGTGTGGCTTTATGAAAAGACACTGTGGGTCTGGGATTTATGGCCATCGTTAACCGCAACGGCCAACATGAAATGATGTCATAAGATGGGCAGCGCTAACAGGGCATTGCCAAGGGATAACACAAGAGCGCAGACTCCTGTACAGCAAATAACAACGCTCAGGAAGCTGCGCCAAGCACCAAGGCGTTATTTTGGACACCTGTGCTGCGTCTCATCAAAAAACCAAGTCACGCATCCACTACAGTTTGACTGTAGAATGGGGTAAATTGTGTATGTCTTTCATTCAGCGTGTGCAAGTAGACAAATTAATAGAGCAACCTTTCACTTGTGCAGCATTAATACTGCACAAGGTGTGTCTCTTGTACTTTGTAACACCTGAGGGGGGGGTTAAAGGTTTCCTTTGAAATTGGTTCAACTAGGCTTCGGCCTACACTCTGCTCCTCTCCTCCTCCTCCTGCTTCAACACGGGCTCTAACATCGCTAGTTTTTGCCCGCAAGTGCTAGCTGCACAGAAAAAAACACACGCCATTGTGTTAGTGGGGTTCAGCTACGCCAGCTGTTCCCCCAGTGTGTAGCCGGCAAAGTGTCCTGCAAACGCAACGCAGACACAAAGCTGCCTCCAGTGCAGGCTTCGGCCTACACTCATCTCCCCTTGCTTACCCTTTGCTCCAACACCGCTAGTTGGGGCTCTAGGAAGACAATCTTTAATAGGCAAGGCAACGCATCTGGGTTCCAGCACCGCCAGCTGGTTCTCGGCAGTGTTCTTGTCACAGGTACTCCCTCGTGCCAAGCCTGGTTTCAGCACCGTCAGCTGTTTCCGGGTTGTGTCAACTTCACTGAGACGCCTATGCTTGCCCCGTCGTGGTGCGGTCGAGTTAGCCAACTCCAGGGTGCCTCCAGTTTAGGAGCTTCCTATGTGGGCTGCGTGAACTGGTAGTCAAGGCTGGTTCTGTAGTGCCAGTAGGCCCAGCTCCCCCTGTAGGACTGTTGGGGTTCGGTAACTGCGGCTGCCTCGCGGCCTAGCTGTTCTCTCCTCTCCTGTGGGCCTTCGGGTCCACCACCTGGTTCCAGCACCGTCAGCTGGTTCCGGGCCGAGCCTTTGGCTTAGGTGCCTCCTCCTGGGTATCCGAGTTCCGCCAACGCCAGGCGGTCCTTGGTAGTGCTTTTAAGCGCGGGCACCTACAGCTTAGTAACCGGGTTACAGCACCGTCAGCTGGTCCTCGGTCGTGCCATTGGCTCTTGCACACTGGGGCAACGCATCCGGGTTCCAGCACCGCCAGCTGGTTCTCGGCAGTGTTCTTGTCACAGGTACTCCCTCGTGCCAAGCCTGGTTTCAGCACCGTCAGCTGTTTCCGGGTTGTGTCAACTTCACTGAGACGCCTATGCTTGCCCCGTCGTGGTGCGGTCGAGTTAGCCAACTCCAGGGTGCCTCCAGTTTAGGAGCTTCCTATGTGGGCTGCGTGAACTGGTAGTCAAGGCTGGTTCTGTAGTGCCAGTAGGCCCAGCTCCCCCTGTAGGACTGTTGGGGTTCGGTAACTGCGGCTGCCTCGCGGCCTAGCTGTTCTCTCCTCTCCTGTGGGCCTTCGGGTCCACCACCTGGTTCCAGCACCGTCAGCTGGTTCCGGGCCGAGCCTTTGGCTTAGGTGCCTCCTCCTGGGTTTCCGAGTTCCGCCAACGCCAGGCGGTCCTTGGTAGTGCTTTTAAGCGCGGGCACCTACAGCTTAGTAACCGGGTTCCAGCACCGTCAGCTGGTCCTCGGTCGTGCCATTGGCTCTTGCACACTGGGGCAACGCATCCGGGTTCCAGCACCGCCAGCTGGTTCTCGGCAGTGTTCTTGTCACAGGTACTCCCTCGTGCCAAGCCTGGTTTCAGCACCGTCAGCTGTTTCCGGGTTGTGTCAACTTCACTGAGACGCCTATGCTTGCCCCGTCGTGGTGCGGTCGAGTTAGCCAACTCCAGGGTGCCTCCAGTTTAGGAGCTTCCTATGTGGGCTGCGTGAACTGGTAGTCAAGGCTGGTTCTGTAGTGCCAGTAGGCCCAGCTCCCCCTGTAGGACTGTTGGGGTTCGGTAACTGCGGCTGCCTCGCGGCCTAGCTGTTCTCTCCTCTCCTGTGGGCCTTCGGGTCCACCACCTGGTTCCAGCACCGTCAGCTGGTTCCGGGCCGAGCCTTTGGCTTAGGTGCCTCCTCCTGGGTATCCGAGTTCCGCCAACGCCAGGCGGTCCTTGGTAGTGCTTTTAAGCGCGGGCACCTACAGCTTAGTAACCGGGTTCCAGCACCGTCAGCTGGTCCTCGGTCGTGCCATTGGCTCTTGCACACTGGGGCAACGCATCTGGGTTCCAGCACCGCCAGCTGGTTCTCGGCAGTGTTCTTGTCACAGGTACTCCCTCGTGCCAAGCCTGGTTTCAGCACCGTCAGCTGTTTCCGGGTTGTGTCAACTTCACTGAGACGCCTATGCTTGCCCCGTCGTGGTGCGGTCGAGTTAGCCAACTCCAGGGTGCCTCCAGTTTAGGAGCTTCCTATGTGGGCTGCGTGAACTGGTAGTCAAGGCTGGTTCTGTAGTGCCAGTAGGCCCAGCTCCCCCTGTAGGACTGTTGGGGTTCGGTAACTGCGGCTGCCTCGCGGCCTAGCTGTTCTCTCCTCTCCTGTGGGCCTTCGGGTCCACCACCTGGTTCCAGCACCGTCAGCTGGTTCCGGGCCGAGCCTTTGGCTTAGGTGCCTCCTCCTGGGTATCCGAGTTCCGCCAACGCCAGGCGGTCCTTGGTAGTGCTTTTAAGCGCGGGCACCTACAGCTTAGTAACCGGGTTCCAGCACCGTCAGCTGGTCCTCGGTCGTGCCATTGGCTCTTGCACACTGGGGCAACGCATCCGGGTTCCAGCACCGCCAGCTGGTTCTCGGCAGTGTTCTTGTCACAGGTACTCCCTCGTGCCAAGCCTGGTTTCAGCACCGTCAGCTGTTTCCGGGTTGTGTCAACTTCACTGAGACGCCTATGCTTGCCCCGTCGTGGTGCGGTCGAGTTAGCCAACTCCAGGGTGCCTCCAGTTTAGGAGCTTCCTATGTGGGCTGCGTGAACTGGTAGTCAAGGCTGGTTCTGTAGTGCCAGTAGGCCCAGCTCCCCCTGTAGGACTGTTGGGGTTCGGTAACTGCGGCTGCCTCGCGGCCTAGCTGTTCTCTCCTCTCCTGTGGGCCTTCGGGTCCACCACCTGGTTCCAGCACCGTCAGCTGGTTCCGGGCCGAGCCTTTGGCTTAGGTGCCTCCTCCTGGGTATCCGAGTTCCGCCAACGCCAGGCGGTCCTTGGTAGTGCTTTTAAGCGCGGGCACCTACAGCTTAGTAACCGGGTTCCAGCACCGTCAGCTGGTCCTCGGTCGTGCCATTGGCTCTTGCACACTGGGGCAACGCATCCGGGTTCCAGCACCGCCAGCTGGTTCTCGGCAGTGTTCTTGTCACAGGTACTCCCTCGTGCCAAGCCTGGTTTCAGCACCGTCAGCTGTTTCCGGGTTGTGTCAACTTCACTGAGACGCCTATGCTTGCCCCGTCGTGGTGCGGTCGAGTTAGCCAACTCCAGGGTGCCTCCAGTTTAGGAGCTTCCTATGTGGGCTGCGTGAACTGGTAGTCAAGGCTGGTTCTGTAGTGCCAGTAGGCCCAGCTCCCCCTGTAGGACTGTTGGGGTTCGGTAACTGCGGCTGCCTCGCAGCCTAGCTGTTCTCTCCTCTCCTGTGGGCCTTCGGGTCCACCACCTGGTTCCAGCACCGTCAGCTGGTTCCGGGCCGAGCCTTTGGCTTAGGTGCCTCCTCCTGGGTATCCGAGTTCCGCCAACGCCAGGCGGTCCTTGGTAGTGCTTTTAAGCGCGGGCACCTACAGCTTAGTAACCGGGTTCCAGCACCGTCAGCTGGTCCTCGGTCGTGCCATTGGCTCTTGCACACTGGGGCAACGCATCTGGGTTCCAGCACCGCCAGCTGGTTCTCGGCAGTGTTCTTGTCACAGGTACTCCCTCGTGCCAAGCCTGGTTTCAGCACCGTCAGCTGTTTCCGGGTTGTGTCAACTTCACTGAGACGCCTATGCTTGCCCCGTCGTGGTGCGGTCGAGTTAGCCAACTCCAGGGTGCCTCCAGTTTAGGAGCTTCCTATGTGGGCTGCGTGAACTGGTAGTCAAGGCTGGTTCTGTAGTGCCAGTAGGCCCAGCTCCCCCTGTAGGACTGTTGGGGTTCGGTAACTGCGGCTGCCTCGCGGCCTAGCTGTTCTCTCCTCTCCTGTGGGCCTTCGGGTCCACCACCTGGTTCCAGCACCGTCAGCTGGTTCCGGGCCGAGCCTTTGGCTTAGGTGCCTCCTCCTGGGTATCCGAGTTCCGCCAACGCCAGTCGGTCCTTGGTAGTGCTTTTAAGCGCGGGCACCTACAGCTTAGTAACCGGGTTCCAGCACCGTCAGCTGGTCCTCGGTCGTGCCATTGGCTCTTGCACACTGGGGCAACGCATCCGGGTTCCAGCACCGCCAGCTGGTTCTCGGCAGTGTTCTTGTCACAGGTACTCCCTCGTGCCAAGCCTGGTTTCAGCACCGTCAGCTGTTTCCGGGTTGTGTCAACTTCACTGAGACGCCTATGCTTGCCCCGTCGTGGTGCGGTCGAGTTAGCCAACTCCAGGGTGCCTCCAGTTTAGGAGCTTCCTATGTGGGCTGCGTGAACTGGTAGTCAAGGCTGGTTCTGTAGTGTCAGTAGGCCCAGCTCCCCCTGTAGGACTGTTGGGGTTCGGTAACTGCGGCTGCCTCGCGGCCTAGCTGTTCTCTCCTCTCCTGTGGGCCTTCGGGTCCACCACCTGGTTCCAGCACCGTCAGCTGGTTCCGGGCCGAGCCTTTGGCTTAGGTGCCTCCTCCTGGGTATCCGAGTTCCGCCAACGCCAGGCGGTCCTTGGTAGTGCTTTTAAGCGCGGGCACCTACAGCTTAGTAACCGGGTTCCAGCACCGTCAGCTGGTCCTCGGTCGTGCCATTGGCTCTTGCACACTGGGGCAACGCATCCGGGTTCCAGCACCGCCAGCTGGTTCTCGGCAGTGTTCTTGTCACAGGTACTCCCTCGTGCCAAGCCTGGTTTCAGCACCGTCAGCTGTTTCCGGGTTGTGTCAACTTCACTGAGACGCCTATGCTTGCCCCGTCGTGGTGCGGTCGAGTTAGCCAACTCCAGGGTGCCTCCAGTTTAGGAGCTTCCTATGTGGGCTGCGTGAACTGGTAGTCAAGGCTGGTTCTGTAGTGCCAGTAGGCCCAGCTCCCCCTGTAGGACTGTTGGGGTTCGGTAACTGCGGCTGCCTCGCGGCCTAGCTGTTCTCTCCTCTCCTGTGGGCCTTCGGGTCCACCACCTGGTTCCAGCACCGTCAGCTGGTTCTAGGCAGTGTCTTTTGCTCTTGTACCTTCTGCTCCCCATCCTGGTTCCAGTAACGTCAGCTGGTTCCGGGCAGAGCCTTTGGCTTAGGTGCCTCCTTCTGGGTATCCAAGTTCCACCAACGTCAGGTGGTCCTTGGTAGTGCTTTCAGGCACGGGTACCTCCTGCTTAGTAACCGGGTTCCAGTAACGTCAGCTGGTCCTAGGTAGTTCCATTGGCTCTTGGACCTTCGGCTACCCATCCGGGTTCCAGTACCGTCAGCTGGTTCTCGGCAGTGTCTTTTGCTCTTGTACCTTCTGCTCCCCATCCTGGTTCCAGTAACGTCAGCTGGTTCCGGGCAGAGCCTTTGGCTTAGGTGCCTCCTTCTGGGTATCCGAGTTCCGCCAACGTCAGGCGGTCCTTGGTAGTGCTTTTTAGCACGGGTACCTCCTGCTTAGTAACCGGGTTCCAGTAACATCACCTGGTCCTCGGTAGTTCCATAGGCTCTTGAACCTTCGGGTAGCCATCCAAGTTCCAGTTCCATCAGCTGGTTCTTGGCATTTTCTCAGCCTTCTTGTACCTTCTGCTACATTTCCAAGTTTAAGACCCTAAAGTCGACGACCCGGAAGACCACCCCGATGACGACGACGACGACGGCGGAGACGACGACGGAGACGACGACGGCGGAGACGACGACGGAGACGACGACGGCGGAGACGACGACGGCGGACATGACGACACTGAAGACGACGACCCTGGAGACGACGACATGGAAGACCGAGAAGCAGAAGAACAAGAGGCTGCAGAACAAAGAGCAGAAGAACATTAAGCATAACACTTAATATCAGAGCAAAAGATATTATCTAAATTATATGCAGAAGAAGACTAAGCAGTGTATGGGGGTGAGTCCGTTCCTCCTCGTGGTGCCCCTGGATAAAGCCTGATGCTGCAGGCCAAACTGAACGCGGACAAATGTAACTTTTGTGACTGGCAGAACGGAAGGTGTAATCTTCCAACTTTTATAGATAACAACTACGGGAATGCCTGTCACAAATGAGAATATGATGAAGAAGTAGAATAGGAAGAATAATAACAGTGGAACAAAAAGAATATGTAGAATAGGAAGAATAATAATAGTTGAAGAAAATGAATGTAATAAAAAAAAAAAATAGGTAGAAGATGAAGAAGAAGATGAATAAGGTGAAGAAGTTGATGTCAAAGATGCTGATGATGATGAAGATGAAAGTGTGGGAAAAGGAAAAAAAAGAAGGGGAAGGTCGTGGAATAGTGAAACATCAATATCTGACAAAATAAAAAAAAATTTACATAGTCAATATCTTTTTCAATCCGAACGTCTTTAAAAAAAAAAAAATCATGCTATTCTATTTGATTGGACTAATCCTCATTGCCTTTAATGTCTCCGCCACCTCCCCCATACATCCTACATTATTCTTAGTTGTTTTCCTTCATGTAGAATGAACCTACAAGGAAAGAAAGGGTTTATTTTAATTCAGATATTTTGGTCCCATTGACTTGCATTGGGATCGGGTATCGGTATCGGCGATATCCGATATTTTTTGAATATCGGCCGATCCAAACCGATACCGATACTTTCCGATATCGGAAGGTATCGCTCAACACTAGTCCTAACAGAAAACAATGTTTCCAAAATTGTGCTGATGTAAAGTGGACATCTGGGAAATGTTATTTAATGAACTATTTTGTGGAGCATATCTCTCTGATTTAAGGGCACAAAAATTTAAACTTTAAAAACTGCTAAATTTTCAACATTTTTTCAAAATTGCTGCTTTTTTCCCTATAAATTACGCAAATCATATAGACGAAATTTTAACACTATTATGAAGTTCAGTATATCACGAAAAAACATTCTCAAAATCGGTGGGATCCGCTGAAACGTTCCAGAGTTATTACCACATAAAGTGACAGAGGGCAGAATTGTAAAAATTGGCTTGGTCATTAAGGTCAAATTTGGTTCAGTCACTAAGGGGTTAAATAGAGAGAATTTGATTTGTCTATTTATATAGTTTGCCTTTGAGAAGATAAAAATACACAGCAAATATGTTTTTTTAGATACCATACAGTTATATACATCATGAAACTCTATATTTTCTTTCAGACACCATCTTTTTCCCCTATGTTTTTCTTCCTGATGATGTATGTAGATTGACAAGTCCCAAGAGTGTGTCCTGTCAACTTGGATGTAAAAGGTTAAAGGGAACCTGTCACCTGAATTTGGCGGGACTGGTTTTGGGTCATATGGGCGGAGTTTTCGGGTGTTTGATTCACCCTTTCCTTACCCGCTGGCTGCATGCTGGCTGCAATATTGGATTGAAGTTCATTCTCTGTCCTCCATAGTACACGCCTGCACAAGGCAAGATTGCCAGCGGTGGCTGCAACTGCGTCTCAGCGCCGGCAGCGCGTCCTGTCTTCAGCGGTCACATGGTACCGCTCATGAATATGCGCATATTCATTACCTTAATTAGCGCTATCATGTGACCGCTGAAGACAGGAAGGAAGACGCTGCAGAAGAGATGCCAGGAAGTTTTGTTCTGTGCCGCGCGGTGAGAGGTAAGTATGACAGGGAAAAAGGATGGGGAGGCATGCACACAGGGGAGAAGGATGGGGAGCCATGCACACAGGGGAGAAGGATGGGGAGCCATGCACACAGGGGAGAAGGATGGGGAGCCATGCACACAGGGAAAAAGGATGGGGAGCCATGCACACAGGGAAGAAGGATGGGGGAGCCATGCACACAGGGGAGAAGGATGGGGGAGCCATGCACACAGGGGAGAAGGATAGGGGAGCCATGCACGCAGGGTGGGAGGATAGGGGAGGCATGCACGCAGGGGAGAAGGATGGGGGGGCCGTGAACGCAAGGAAGAAAGATGGGGAGCCGTGAACGCAGGCGAGAAGGATGGGGGAGCCGTGAACGCAGGCGAGAAGGATGGGGGAGCCGTGAACACAGGGGAGAAGGATGGGGGAGCCATGCACGCAGGGTGGGAGGATAGGGGAGGCATGCACGCAGGGGAGAAGGATGGGGGAGCCGTGAACACAAGGGAGAAAGATGGGGAGCCGTGAACGCAGGGAAGAAGGATGGGGGAGCCGTGAACGCAGGGGAGAAGGATGGGGGAGCCGTGAACGCAGGGGAGAAGGATGGGGGAGCCGTGAACGAGGGGAGAAGGATGGGGGAGCCCAGCACGCAGGGGAGAAGGATGGGGGAGCCGTGAACGCAGGGGAGAAGGATGGGGGAGCCGTGAACGCAGGGGAGAAGGATGGGGGAGCCCAGCACGCAGGGGAGAAGAATGGGGGAGCCGTGAACGCAGGGGAGAAGGATGGGGGAGCCGTGAATGTAGGGGAGAAGGATGGGGGAGCCCAGCACGCAGGGGAAAAGGATGGGGGAGCTGTGAACGCAGGGGAGAAGGATGGGGAAGCCGTGAACGCAGGGGAGAAGGATGGGGGAGCCCAGCACGCAGGGGAGAAGGATGGGGGAGCCGTGAACGCAGGGGAGAAGGATGGGGGAGCCGTGAACGCAGGGGAGAAGGGTGGGGGAGCCCAGCACGCAGGGGAGAAGGATGGGGGAGCTGTGAACGCAGGGGAGAAGGATGGGGGATGTTGTGGATTCTGTTTTTGGGCTCCCTCTGGTGGTTACAGATGGTACTGGGTGACTTGTGTTTTCTGCGGTCTCTGGTGTCCACCTGTTCTATCAGGATATGGGAGTTTCCTATTTAACCTGGCTTTCTTGTCATTTCCTCGCCGGCTATCAATGTAATCAGTGTGTCTTGTTACCTCTGCTTCCCGCTTCTGTAATCTTCAGGACAAGCTAAGTTTTTGATTTTCCTGTTCCACGTTTTGCTTAATTTTTGTCTTAGTCCAGCTTGCAGATATGTGATTCCTTTTTGCTGGTTGCTCTAGTGGGCTGATATTACTCCTCATGTTCCATGAGTTGGCACATGAGTTCAAGTAATTTCAGGATGGTTTTTTGTAGGGTTTTTCGCTGACCGCGCAGTTCACTTTTGTATCCTCTGCTATCTAGCTTTAGCGGGCCTCATTTTGCTGAATCTATTTTCATAACTACGTATGTGCTTTCCTCTCATTTCACCGTCATTACATGTGGGGGGCTGCTATTTCTGTGGGGTGTTTCTCTGGAGGCAAGAGAGGTCTGTGTTTCTTCTAATAGGGGAAGTTAGTCCTTCGGCTGGCGCGAGACGTCTAGGAATCATCGTAGGCACGTTCCCCGGCTACAGCTAGTTGTGTGTTTAGGTTCAGGATCGCGGTCAGCTCAGTTTCCATCACCCTAGAGCTTGTTTTGTTTTTTGTGCTTGTCCTTTTGTGATCCCCTGCCATTGGGATCATGACAGGGGGAGCCATGAACGCAGGGGAGAAGGAATTGCGGGAGCCGTGAACGCAGGGGAGAAGGATGGGGGAGCCGTGAACGCAGGGGAGAAGGAATTATGGGAGCCGTGAACGCAAGGGAGAAGGATGGGGGAGCCATGCACACAGGGTGGGAGGATGGAGTACAAATATGGAGTATAAATACTAGGCCCTATAGGGGGGACACAGTGTGAGTGGACAGTGTGAAGAGGGGGCCGGTATAGAAAGGAGAGGTCAGTGTGAAGAGCATATACCATAAGAGGGACAGTGGGGGGGTCATATCTTGTGCAGACAATATAGTGAGGGGCAATTTTTTATTCCGGAGCATTATAATGACACTTGTATCTTTAAGGGCGTCATGTGGAGACTTTCTGCAAAAGAGCAGAAAAGATGGAAGTCTGCAGAGACGGCTGTGGCTGAGAAAACTCATCATGGGGTCTGGAAAAGATGAAGAAAAGAAGAACGGCTCCAGAGTCAACGCCATCTATAAGGTACCTGGATGTAAATGTTATTTGTGATACTAACTAATTCTCATGTTTTTATTTATGTTCGGAGATTTAAAGGGGATGTCCAGGTTTGTGATGAGTCTGCAGTCATTCTTTGTGACTGCAGACTTCTGACTTCTCACAGTGCGCACTGCACGCTGTCAGGATTCTCTTGTGCTGGTGATTTACATACATGCGGTCATGTGCTGACTAGACATGTGTAGCCTCCGTCATTGAAAATGAACTGAGCGAGGCCGGGCACGTCTAGTCGGAATGTGATCAGAAGTATACAAATCACATGCTTGTGCTGACATGACCGTCCACCGGCAAGGGAGAATCCTAGTAGTGTGTAGTGCATGCGTTGCGAGAATTCATAAGCTGCGATGTCAGGATTCAGCTCTGCAGGTTCCAGTAGTCGTCACATGGACACTTCACTCATATGCGACTTTCATACTTATGGTCCTGTGACATCGAGCTTCTCTTCTGCTTCTCTCAGTTTTTCACTGAACATTGAGAGCATTAGGGAGAGGAGCTCGTGGGCACATGACTAAGTGTACAAATCGCATATGTCCTTGGCGGAGGGGGGGCACCAAAATGAATTCTTGCCCCTGGTGCCAGAAACCCTAGATACACCTCTGCTGGTATGCTACTGCGAGCGGCGATTACCGGGTCCGGTGGAGGGATGTGTGTGCACAGGCAGTGAGGCAGGGACTGTGTGGGGGGGGTCGCCATTTTTCCGTTCGCCTCAGGCAGCAGAGAGGCTAGGTTCACCCCTCAGGGCGGCTAATATAGAGGGCAATCTGGCCAGTCTATCCGGCCCCGAGGCTCCGGGGGCCCCCTGGCCTGATTGCCCTCATGTGCGGCAGGCATGGAGCAATCCCTGCAGCTCCGCTGCCTGCAAGTGAAAATGGCAACGGATCTGCAGGGAATGGATGCTTCCTGCTTCCTTTCTCACACAGACAGCAGCGGCTCAGCTGAATGACATCATTCCGCGCTGCGGCTGTGCGAGACAGGAAGCTGCCGGCGTGCAGCTTCAGGATAGGATCCGTGTGCAGAGGTCTTCTTCACGGCTGCTCCTCCTCCCGGCTCGTCCTGTCTGGCACCTTCTCCCTGCACACACTTCCAGCCTGTGCAGAACGGCGTCTGCACACTCATGCCTGGAAGGAAGCTGCAGCTGTGCAGGACCTCAATCACCCCCTGAACAGGAGGTAAAGAACGGTCTGAATGTGACAGATTGTTTAGAGAGTAAAGAGGGGAGACAGGGGCTGCAGTCAGAGACTAGAAGCAGTGATTTACTGACTGTGACCCCCGGAGCTTTGTGTTCTCTGGTCAGTGCAGGATTTTCATCCACACACAGCAGGGACAAGAGAGTTCAGAGCTCAGGAACACAGTCACTAAATCACTGGGTCTATTCTCTGACGGGACTCCAGTCATCACTGCAGTATCAGATCCAGGCTGGGACTGACCCCTGAGCCCATCCCCCAGCGAAGACTTTCACATATACTGTATCTGTTGCATTAAACACACAGGTACAATACATAGACACATATAAGGGTATGTTTCCACTGTCAGTAAACTCTGCGGATCGGATGCTGTGTACATCCGCAGCATCCAGTCCGCAGCGTCCTGATGTTACAGCATAGTGCATGAGATTTCAAGGAATCCAATGTCCACTATGTATGGAGTGGCACCCGCAGCTTCCCTGCAGAGACGGACATGCGGCACATCTTTCTAGAGCGTAGCATGTCTATTTATCTTGCGGAGACGCTCAGTCTCCACAAGATAAATATCACAGTCCAATGTATAGGATGCGGTGATTCCGCATGTGTTCAATGAACACATGCGGAAGCATCACTCGTACAAAAGCCGGCAGCGCTTTGGACCGAGCGGACATGTGCTGCATCCAAAGCATATATATATATAGCTTTGTCGCCTATAAAGAAGGGGGGGCCCAGACACATTTCCTGCACAGGGGCCCCAAGCTGTCTGTGTCCGCCCCTGGGTGATGCCTTGCATTTTCATACTACTGTGTTTTCTTTTATTAACTCATAAGGACAACCCAAAACATCCAAATTACCCTGATCAAACGTTCACATACCCCAATTCTTCATACCGTGTATTGCCCCCTCTAACATCAATGACAGCTTGAAGTCTTATGTGGTAGTTGTGGCTGAGGTTTTTTATTTTGTCAGATGGTAAAGCTGCCACTCTTCTTGGCAAAAAGCCTTCAGCTCCTATATATTGCTGGGCTATCTAGAATGAACTGCGCGTTTGAGATCTCCCTAGAGTTTTTATCAAAATATCACGGATGGACAATATTTTTAACACACATTGGAAAACCATAATAAATCTTTATGATTATAAGTCCTACAGCCCATAATTCTGACATAAAGACATCAGCTGCATTCACTGTAAAATAATGATAATAACTACAGTCAGTATAAACTGTATACGTTTCTTCAGCTTGAAAAAAAATCACAGACGCCTTAAATTTTTTACAAACAAGACAAAAATGTGCCTTATTTTCACAGACTGTCCTGGAATTTGTGGACAGTTGGCAACCCTGTATCCGTGGCAAATCAAATCTAGGTCAAATTTTCTAAAACTTGCAGGTCCCCACAAATTCCAAAAGTTGTGATTTGATTTGTGTGGATCGGCCCCCCCCCAAATTGCACTGCACCATTTCACTCACTGCTGGAGAGTCACGGGCTTATGACGACGTGCACGGCCAGGCCGGCCAATCAGCGGGCTATCACTGCCAGTATAAAAGAAGGGGGCCAGCCAAGCAGCACCAATTTATATTTGCACAGCATAGCGTTAGGAGGCCAGAATGCACCACTCCTTCCACATGAGGATAAGAAAAAGAAGAGATAAAGGCCTCTAGTGTTGAAAAACATTTAGTTGCATCAATAGGGAGCGAGAGCTGTAGGCGGCAGCAGAGCCAGTGTAATTGCAAAATGCGCTAATCAAAAAAATGCCAAAAATTTAGCAAAAGGGGTGATGGGGAAGGGATTAGGGACAGGAGGGAATAGGTGGAGAAAGGGTTGAGATGGGACCTGGGTATGGATTAGTATAGATAAGGGATCAGAAAAGGATCAGGGAAGGATCAGAAATATCTCATTTCTTCTTTCTTCAACAGCAGCAGCAACACCAGCAGTGATGCCACAGGATTCAAAAAAACTGTGGCACCACACGGTCTAGCATACTGTGACAGAACAGAAGTATTACCACTCTGCACATGTCCAAAACAAGAATGAGGTAGTGAAGGGCAGTCATACTGAGGTCAGATACCTCTGTGCACTTTGATGCGCAGTTGCAGGGGAAGGGGGCAGTGCCACCCCCGTGATAACGACTCCCGGTGCCCTGCTGCAAGATTCAGCAGGCACCTTAATGCGATCACTCTGACTGCAGTCGCTGTGCCGCATTAAGGACAGGATGTAGCCATATGCCCAAGATCGGTAAATACTTTCCAAACTGGACGTATGGATACGTCCAAGGTTGTGAAGATCTTAAAGTAATATATAGGTTACTATATTATCTAATGTATAGATAATAGTGACTTTGCCTGCAGCAGATCTTCTCGAGCATCATTTTATTGGAGCATTTCCACTGAAGTTGGATCAGCCTGTAATTTGATTTTCCACTTTTATTTTGAGTATCATTCCAAATCCAGACCTCCATTGGATATTAATTTTGATCTACATTGATCATTTTTATGTTTTATTGTTCTCAATGCATTCCAGGATGTAATGAATAAATATTTGCAACTGGAATATTTCATTCAGTGATATCTAGGATGTGGTATTTAAGTATTACCTTTATTTTTTTGAGCAGTATGTACAGCTCTGGCAAAAATTAAAAGACCACCACATCAAAACCCTGACATGGACAGCCCTATCTCCAGACCTGAACCCCATTGAAAACCTCTGGAATGTAATCAAGAGGATGATGGATAGTCACAAGCCATCAAACAAAGAAGAACTGCTTACATTTTTCGGCCAGAAGCAGTGTGAAATACTGGGGGCAAGCATGCCAAGACGCATAAAAGCTGTGACTAAATATCATGGTTATTCCACAAAATATTGATTTCTGTACTCTTCCTGAGTTAAAACATTAGTATTGTTATTTCTAAATGATTATAAACTTGTTTTCTTTGCATTATTTGAGGTATGAAAGCACTGGATTTTTAATTTGGACAATTTCTCTTAAAAAAAATAAAAAATTATTGCTTGGAAATTCAGAGACATGTTGTCTTAAGTTTATAGACTAAAAGAAAAATTTACATTCTGCTCAAAATATACCTATATAGAGAAAAATCAGACAAACTGAAAATTTTGCAGTGGTCTCTGGTATATACAGCTCTGGCAAGAAATTAATAAGAGACCACCACATCAAAACCCTGTCATGGGCAGCCCAATCTCCAGACCTGAACCCCATTGAAAACCTCTGGAATGTAAGAGGATGATGGAACTGCTTACATTTTTGCACCAGAATCAGTGTGACAGACTGGTGGAAAGCATGCCAAGACGCATGAAAGCTGTGATTAAAAATCATGGTTATTCCACAAAATATTGATTTCTGAACTCTTCCTGAGGTGCTTGGAAATTCGGAGACATGTTGTCAGAAGTTTAGACTAAAAGAACAATTTACATTTTACTCAAAAATATGCCTATAAAGAGAAAAATCAGACAAATTGAACATTTTGCAGTGGTCTCTTAATTTTTGCCAGAGCTGTATATGTATATACTAGATGGTGGCCCGATTCTAACGCATCCGGTATTCTAGAATATGTATGTATGTATATAGCAGCCACATAGTATATAGCACAGGCCACGTAGTATATAGGAGTACTACGTGGCCTGTGGTATATACCATGTGGCTGCTATATACATACATACATATTGTAGAATACCCGATGCGTTAATATAGGCCACGCAGTAAATAACACACCCTACGTGGTATATAACACAGGCCACATAGTATCTAGCAGCCACGCAGTATATAACAGCCACGCAGTAAATAACACAGCCCACATAGTATATAACACAGCCCACACAGTATATAGCAGCCACGCAGTATATAACACAGCCCACGAAGTATGTAACACTGGCCACATAATATATAGCACAGCCCACACAGTATCTAACAGTGGCCACGTAGTATACAGCAGCCACGTGGTATCTAACACAGCCCACGTAGTATTTAGCAGTGTGGGCACCGTATCCCTGTTAAAAAAATAATTTAAAAAAAAATAGTGATATACTCACTTGCCGGCAGGATCCAGCGTAGATTCAGCAAACCTCTGGCGATGCGTGCGCGGCTGCCGCATTCTTTCGTTCCCAGGATGCATTGCGAAATTACCTAGATCACTTAGCGGTCTCGCGAGACCGCTAAGTCTTCTGGGTAATTTCGCAATGCATCTCCGGGAACGGAAGCTGGCGGCAGGCGCGAGCGCATCGTCGGACTACGGAAGATGAGAATAGCAGTTTTTTTGTTTTTTTATATTATTTTTAACATTAGATCTTTTTACTATTGATGCCGCATAGGCAGCATCAATAGTAAAAACTTGCTCACACAGGGTTAATAGCAGCGGTAACGGAGTAAGTTACCCGCGGCATAACGCGGTCCGTTACCACTGGCACTAACCCTGTGTGAGCGGTGACTGGAGGGAAGTATGGAGCGGGCGCTGGGCACTGACTGCAGGGGAGTAGGGAGGGATTAATCGGACTGTGGCCGTCGCTGATTGGTCGTGGCAGCCATGACAGGCAGCTGGCGAGACCAATCAGCGACTTGCATTTCCATGACAGACAGAGGTCGCGACCAATGAATATCCATGCCAGACAGACAGACAGAAAGACATATGGAAGTGACCCTTAGACAATTACATATTGTGCCGTTGGGTTTTTGGTCTAGTGAGCAAACTGTTCAATAACATTATAGTGATGTATTTACTACTGTTTTTTATTTACATTTGCAGTTTATTCACTGCTGGTCTACATTTAGGAATTCAGTATATTCAATGCTGATAAACACTTATATTGGCGGTTTTATTTTCTCCTTGTATATATTTGTATTTGCTGTTTATTCGCTGCTAGTATATATTTCATGTGTGCGGTTTACTTGCTACTGGTATATATGAAATATAAACAGATGTGTTTAAAGGTGACTTCCGGACATATAGTGGATGGGAGATATGTTTCACAGAGGTGCATGTAATTTCAAATATACAACCCCTGGCAAAAATTATGGAATCATCGGCCTTGGTAGATATTCATTCAGTTGTTTTTGTAGAAACAAAGCAGATCACAGACATGGCACAAAACTAAAGTCATTTCAAATGGCTACTTTCTGGCTTAAAGAAACACTAAAAGAAATTAAGAACAAAAAATGTGTTAGTCAGTAATGGTTACTTTTCTTAACCAATCATAGGGGGGAAATTATGGAATCACTCACTTCTGGGGAAAAAATATGGAATCACCCTGCAAATTTTCATAACCAAAAATAACACCTGCATCAAATTAGATCTGCTCATTAGTCTGCATCTAAAAGGAGTGATCACACATTGGAGAGCTGTTGCACCTAGTGGACTGACATGAATCATGGCTCCAACACGAGAGATGTCAATTGAAACAAAGGAGAGGATTATCAAACTCTTAAAAGAGAGTAAATCATCACGCAATGTTGCAAAAGATGTTGGTTGTTCACAGTTACCTGTGTCTAAAATCTAGACCAAATACAAACAACATGGGAAGGTTGTTAAAGGCAAATATACTGGTAGACCAAATGTTAGGTGTCGAGTTCCCGCCGCTGCACAGGGGGAATTTCAAACCATGTCTGCTGCAGTCTCACATTCTCCTCCAGCCGCAGTGGAACCTGCTCAGCGGAGACGTTGGTCCCAGTGTCTGGCTCAGCCTGATACTGTGCAATGGTTACTGCTGTCTTTCCAGGCTCTGCCTTTGTAGCCAGCACTGGCCAGCAGCGAGCAGGCTTTTCTGGGACTAAGTCCTGCTTTTCACACACTGAGCATGCCCATGGGAGGACCTCTCATTGGAGGTCGGGGGTCACAAGCTATGGTCCTGTAGCAGCTCCCATTGGTCCACCAGGAAGGTCCTGAAAGAGCTGCAACTATAAAAGGTTTGCACGGCCATGCGCTACTATCAAATGTGTTTGGCTTATGCCAGTGGATACTATACCACTCGATAGTTATGTGGTGTGAGGCTGTAGCTTTGGGACTGTACACTCAGGCAGGCAGCTAGCGTCAGTGGGGCAATTAGCCTTGGCTTAGCATCTGGTTGCTTCATGTGTGCAGCTAGCACAGAAGAGTTCCAGATCAAGCACAACCCTTAATTAGGGTAATAGTTTCTGTACAGCACGGCTCTGTGAGTCAACAGAGATCGCTTCCAGTTCACACAGGGTGAAGCTTAACCCACGTGTGAGTGCAGAGGTTATCCGTCGTTACTTTGCAGCAGATATCTCTGCACAGTGGACCCCGGGCTGCATACGCACTTTGTAGCTTCCTATCTATACTCGGTGCGTTCCGCTAGCCCTAACACCAAAGAAGACATCAAAGCATCAAGACCGGAAACTTACAGCAATATGTCTCCAAAACAGGAAATGCACAACAAAACAAATGAGGAACGAATGGGTGGAAACTGGAATCAACGTCTGAGACCGAACTGTAAGAAACCGCCTAAAGAAAATGGGATTTACATATAGAAAAGTTAAACGAAAGCCATCATTAACACCAAAACAGAAAAAAAACAAGGTTACAATGGGCTAAGGAAAAGCAATCGTGGACTGTGGATGACTGGATGAAAGTCATATTCAGTGATGAATCACAAATCTGCATTGGGCAAGATGATGATGCTGGAACTTTTGTTTGGTGCCGTTCCAATGAGATTTATAAAGATAATAGACACATCCCACAATGGACAACATTAATATGGATCTCACACACATACTCAATAGTATAGTGCTAGGGGTAATACCCGTACTAGAGATGCTTCAAAGCAGTCTAGGACACTCTGAAATACCATAGAGAAAACCCGAGAAGAAACACATACATAGTACATGTCCCAAAATGTAAAAATACATTTTTATTTATACCAATATATTAAAAATACAATAATTACGTCATAACATATACAGAGTACACAATAAGGGAAAACTAAGGATGGCACTGAAAGTATTAACAGGACGTAAACCGTCACAAAAAATCTCCCTCTCCCAAAAACCCAAAAACAAATTTGCATACGACGGCGCACAGGCCGCCCCCATTGCAGTACCCTGCCTCTGGAGAAAAAAACGATCTTTAAATACAAAAAAATTGTGTGTCAACACGAAATCCAACAGCTCCAACACAAGCTCACGCATGTCCGCCTCAAGGTTGCTTGACTCAAGAAAAAACCTCGTCACCCTCATGCCATCCACGTGCCGAATACTCGTGTACAGAGACTCAATATCTGCTGTCACCAGGAACATATCCCCCTCCACGATAAGGCCATCAACCCGTTTCAGGACGTCCGTAGTGTCCCTGACATAGGAGGGCAGCGTCTCCACCTGTGGTCTTAAATAGTGTTCAATGAACTTACATGTCATATCACAAAGCCCTGTAATGGCGTCTGCGGGTCAGTGGCGTCACTAGTACGCGACTGTGACCCGCGGCGCTATGTTGGATGCGGCCCGCGATGCACTTCCCGGCGGGACGAATGGGGAACATGCGCCGCAATTAGGCGCACCTGATCCGGTATGTGAGGCATTATAAAACCAGGCCCAGTACTTTGCACCGCACTGCCCCCTGACGAAGCCAACGCGAAACGTGCGTTGGGGCTGCGGCGGTGAACCCCCCCTTGAGACCGGAGACCTAGTATATGGGTAAGAGCCATTTAACCGCTCAAAATGTGATATAGGCCGTTTTTTGTGATTAGCGGCACCCCACCTGGGGAAATGTGATTATTCACTTGCGGACTGTTAGATGTGGTGGCGTCCTTACTCTAAAATCTGCACTTTATGGCATTTACATTAGAAAACCGAATTAGCGACGCATGGGGGTTTCCGTCCTGTTAATACTTTCAGTGCCATCCTTAGTTTTCTCTTATTGTGTACTCTGTATATGTTATGACGTTATTATTGTATTTTTAATATATTGGTATAAATAAAAACGTATTTTTACATTTTGGGACATGTACTCTATGTGTTTCTTCTCGGGTTTTCTCTATGAGATTTATAAAGATGTCTGCCTGAAGAGAACATGCAAATTTCCACAGTCATTGATGACATGGGGCTGCATGTGAGGTAAAGGCACTGGGGAGATGGCTGTCATTACATCTTCAATAAAAGAACCAAACAAAAGAAAAAGGATATGCGTAATAACAGGGATCAACCTTCAAGAAATATAACTTTATTTATACAAAATAGAGCACATCAGAGCAAGACATACATTTAAAAACATTTAAAAACCAAGAAACCGCACGTGGCTAGTAAGCCACATGCACCTCCACAGACAATTGGAAATAAATGCCATTGAGCACTAGATACAGTAAAGAGTCTGTCAGAAAAAAGTGTGCATATATGCACATAAATGTACCAATCTGCTACCAGCTATACTCCATGGAAACCAAATATTATAACACATACAAAACCAAGTCCAAGTGCCGTCCCCCGGTCCTATTTACTCTGTGCAAGAGATGACTAAACACACAGTATTATCCTTCAACCTGGGGACAAGGCAAACAAATGTTTTGCCAAAATACAGCAAGAATTTACATATAAATGCCACAAGCTTACAAATAAAGAAGCATGTCACCCATGGGGCCGGGAGTGGAAGGGCAGAGTAAACCAAAGAGGAGAAGCGGTAACCCTCTATCAGATACTAGTGCTCATGCTGGGAGGGAGCTGGAGCCCCACGCGTATCGACGCTAAACAAGCGTCTTCATCAGGGGGAATGTAGAGTCAGTAGCTTAGACTTGCTCTAATATAGCGAGATAATGGAAAGATACACATCACCTGTGAGGAAGGAGCAGCGTGCGGTCTCCTCATAGCTTGCACGGACCGGCAATAACTTCCGGTAATAACTTCCGGGTCGGCAGGTTCACCCCACCGTGCATGCGCAGTAAGTGTGCCTCACTGGCTGCAGTCAGAGATAGTCCTGACCACAGGCAACCCCCGCTACAGTGGCGACGGATAAGTCCACTACAGCGCACGCGCAAGAGCAGCCAGACATTCAAGAAACCAAATAAATGGCGCATGCGCAGCACCGCAACCCTTTTATATAAAAAAGAGAGAGAACCTGCTCAGCGGAGACGTCGGTCCCAGTGTCTGGCTCAGCCTGATACTGTGCAATGGTTACTGCTGTCTTTCCAGGCTCTGCCTTTGTAGCCAGCACTGGCCAGCAGCGAACAGGCTTTTCTGGGGCTAAGTCCTGCTTTTCATGCACTGAGCATGCCCATGGGAGGACCTCTCATTGGAGGTCGGGGGTCACAAGCTATCGTCCTGTAGCAGCTCCCATTGGTCCACCAGGAAGGTCCTGAAAGAGCTGCAACAATTAAAGGTTTGCACGGCCATGCGCTACTATCAAATGTGTTTGGCTTATGCCAGTGGATACTATACCACTCGATAGTTATGTGGCGTGAGGCTGTAGCTTAGGGACTGTACACTCAGGCAGGTAGCTAGCGTCAGTGGGGGCAATTAGCCTTGGCTTAGCATCTGGTTGCTTCATGTGTGCAGTTAGCACAGAAGAGTTCCAGATCAAGCACAACCCTTAATTAGGGTAATAGTTTCTGTACAGCGCGACTCTGTGAGTCAACAGAGATCGCTTCCAGTTCACACAGGGTGAAGCTTAACCCACGTGTGAGTGCAGAGGTTATCCTTCGTTACTTTGCAGCAGATATCTCTGCACAGTGGACCCCGGGCTGCAAACGCACTTTGTAGCTACCTATCTATACTCGGTGCGTTCCGCTAGCCCTAACACCAAAGAAGACATCAAAGCATCAAGACCGGAAACTTACAGCAATATGTCTCCAAAACAGGAAATGCACAACAAAACAAATGAGGAACGAATGGGTGGAAACTGGAATCAACGTCTGTGACCGAACTGTAAGAAACCGCCTAAAGAAAATGGGATTTACATATAGAAAAGTTAAACGAAAGCCATCATTAACACCAAAACAGAAACAAACAAGGTTAAAATGGGCTAAGGAAAAGCAATCGTGGACTGTGGATGACTGGATGAAAGTCATATTCAGTGATCAGTGATGAATCGCAAATCTGCATTGGGCAAGGTGATGATGCTGGAACTTTTGTTTGATGCCGTTCCAATAAGATTTATAAAAATGACTGCCTGAAGAGAACATGCAAATTTCCACAGTCATTGATGATATGGGGCTGCATGTCAGGTAAAGGCACTGGGGAGATGGCTGTCATTACATCTTCAATAAATGCACACGTTTATGTTGATATTTTGGACACATTTCTTATCCAATCAATTGAAAGGATGTTTGGGGATGATTAAATCATTTTTCAAGATGATAATGCATCCTGCAACAGAGCCAAAACTGTGAAAACATTCCTTGAAAAAAGACACATAAGGTCAATGTCATGGCCTGCAAATAGTCCGGATCTCAATCCAATTGAAAATCTTTGGTGGAAATTGAAGAAAATGGTCCATGACAAGGCTCCAACCTGCAAAGCTGATCTGGCAACAGCAATCAGAGAAAGTTGGAGCCAGATTGATGAAGAGTACTGTGTGACACTCATTAAGTCCATGCCTCAGAGACTGCAAGCTGTAATAAAAGCCAGAGGTGGTGCAACAAAATACTAGTGAGGTTTTGGAGTTTTTTTGTTTGTTTGTTTTTCATGATTCAATATTTTTTTACTCAGAATTGAATGATTCCATAAATTTTCCCCTATGCTTGGTTAAAAAATGTAACCATTACTGACTACCAAAATTTTTTGTTCTTGATTTCTTTTAGTGTTTCTTAAAGCCAGAAAGTTGCCGTTTGAAATGACTGTAGTTTTGTGCCATGTCTGTGATCTGCTTTTTTTCTACAAAATTAAACAACTGAATGAACATCCTCCAAGGCCGGTGATTCCATAGTTTCTGCCAGGGGTTGTAATCCTACAGTAATGCTCTAGTACACATAGTACTAAGAGGGGTTAATTAGCCATTTTAGGTCCAGCTCTTCTTGTGAGCAGTTGAAGAGTTAAAGGAGTTTTCTGAAGAACCAAAGTTAATTTCAATCATTAGATCTTGGAATAATAATAACTTCCACAAATGGATGTTTAAAGAAAATGTTCCTGTGCTGAGATAATCTTATAAATGTGCCCCTGCTGTGTACTGTGTAATGGCTGTGTCTCACCATACAGGAACATGGTCTGATCATACCACAGCTCCTGGGCAGGGGAGGACGCAAAAGAGAGTATACAGACATTACAGCAGGGGAACACAAATTATTCTTTCTTTGAGGTAAAACATTTTTTAAAAACAGGCAAAAAAAAACCTTTCAGCTGTGATCCCATTTTATAATGTCTGTTTAACAATTATCTTTCACAATTGGTGCAGAATCCAACCAGAGGAGCAGCACTTTTAGACCTAATACTATCTAATAGACCTGACAGAATAACAAATCTGCAGGTGGTCGGGCATCTAGGAAATAGCGACCCCAATATTGTACAGTTTCACCTGTCTTTCACTAGGGGGACTTGTCAGGGAGTCACAAAAACACTGAACTTTAGGAAGGCAAAGTTTGACCAGCTTAGAGATGCCCTTAATCTGGTAGACTGGGACAATATCCTCAGAAATGAGAATACAGATAATAAATGGGAAATGTTTAAGAACATCCTAAATAGGCAGTGTAAGCGGTTTATACCTTGTGGGAATAAAAGGACTAGAAATAGGAAAAACCCAATGTGGCTAAACAAAGAAGTAAGACAGGCAATTAACAGTAAAAAGAAAGCATTTGCACTACTAAAGCAGGATGGCACCATTGAAGCTCTAAAAAACTATAGGGAGAAAAATGCTTTATCTAAAAAACTAATTAAAGCTGCCAAAAAGGAAACAGAGAAGCACATTGCTAAGGAGAGTAAAACTAATCCCAAACTGTTCTTCAACTATATCAATAGTAAAAGAATAAAAACTGAAAATGTAGGCCCCTTAAATAATAGTGAGGAAAGAATGGTTGTAGATGACGAGGAAAAAGCTAACATATTAAACACCTTCTTCTCCACGGTATTCACGGTGGAAAATGAAATGCTAGGTGAAATCCCAAGAAACAATGAAAACCCTATATTAAGGGTCACCAATCTAACCCAAGAAGAGGTGCGAAATCGGCTAAATAAGATTAAAATAGATAATTCTCCGGGTCCGGATGGCATACACCCACGAGTACTAAGAGAACTAAGTAATGTAATAGATAAACCATTATTTCTTATTTTTATGGACTCTATAGCGACGGGGTGTGTTCCGCAGGATTGGCGCATAGCAAATGTGGTGCCAGGGCCCAAAAAGGGCTCTAAAAGTGAACCTGGAAATTATGGGCCAGTAAGTCTAACCTCTATTGTTGGTAAAATATTTGAAGGGTTTCTGAGGGATGTTATTCTGGATTATCTCAATGAGAATAACTGTTTAACTCTATATCAGCATGGGTTTATGAGAAATCGCTCCTGTCAAACCAATCTAATCAGTTTTTATGAAGAGGTAAGCTATAGGCTGGACCACGGTGAGTCATTGGACGTGGTATATCTCGATTTTTCCAAAGCGTTTGATACCGTGCCGCACAAGAGGTTGGTACACAAAATGAGAATGCTTCAGCATCTTCAAGTTAAATGGTATCCTCTGGTGAACAGCAATCTTCAAGTCTGACCACAGATTCTCAATCGAATTAAGGTCTGGGCTTTGACTAGGCCACTCCAAAACTTTTACATGTTTCCCCTTAAATCACCGAGTGTTTCTTTAGCAGTATGCTTTAAGTCATTCTCTTGTTAGAAGGTGAAATTCCATCCCAATCTGAAATCACTGACCTCTGAAACAAGTTTTCCTCAATATCCTTGTATTTCTCACCATCCATCTTCCCTTCAACTCAGACCACTTTCCCTGTCCCTGCTGAAAAAAACATCCCTACAGTATGATGCTACCACCGTGTTTCACTGTGGGGTCGGTGTGACCATAGCACCTTCCCAGGGCCGTATTTAGTTTATGCTGCCCTAGGCACTTTTAGTGCTGCCTCCTCCATTGGTGAGTATGACACTATTGGCAGTGACTTTGGCAAAAATCACTGATGTGAAAGTAGCCTTCTGCAGAAGATCCAGAAGTTTTTCAGCATCTGCCGCATAACGGATCCCTTATGGCAACACTGCATTCGGCCTCATTCATTCCCTATGGGACTTGCGGACATGTGCAGCACTTGTGGTTTTGCCGCGATCCAGCAAATGCAGTACTTGCAGCAACGGAAAAAAAAAACGTTGCTAGCAGTGTTTTTTTGTCTCACTGCAAGTGCAAAACCGCAAGTGCCGCACATGTCCGGAAGTAGCCATCACTACCTGTCCCCGCACCTTGCGAGCTCATCCCTAACCGACCTAAAACTACACTATAAAGCTTTAAAAAAACAATTTATTAACTGATATATTCCTATGATAATGAGGGCTCCAAGCTATGGCGTAGACTGGGATGGCCAATCTCCGGGTCTCCATTCTCTCTCTGTGCACACCCTCAGTCCCTGCCAGTCTGTGCTGCACTGTGCACAAGCATCCCTCCACCAGACCCGGTAATCGCCGCTCGCAGTAGCTTACCGGCAGAGGTGTATCTAGGTTTTCTGGCACCCGGGGCAAGAATTCATTTTGACGCCCCTCCCCCCAGACATATGCGTTTTGCACACTTAGTCATGTACCCACGAGCTCCTCTCCCTAATGCTCTAAATGTTCAGTGAAAAACTGAGAGAAGCAGGAAGAGAAGCTCGTTGTCACAGGACCACGAGTATGAAAGTCGCATATGAGTAAATTGTCCATGTGAAGACTACTGGAACCAGCAGAGCTGAATCCTGGCATCGCAGCTTCTGAATTCTCACAACTAATGCACACTTCTAGGATTTTCCATTGCCGATGGACAGTCAAGTCAGCACAAGCATGTGATTTGTATACCTCTGACCACATTCCGACTAGACTGCCTCACTCAGTTAATTTTCATTGAGTGAGGCTACACATGTCTAGTCTGCATATGACTGCATGTATGTAAATCGCCAGCACGAGAGAATCCTGACAGCATGCAGAGCACACTGTGAGAATTCAGAAGTCTGCAGTCGCAAAGAATGACTGCAGACTCATTACAAACCTGGACATCCCCTTTAATGCTCCTAACATAAATAAAAACATGGGAATTAGTTAGTATCACAAATAACATTTACATCCAGGTACCTTATAGATGACGTCGTCTCTGGAGTTGTTCTTCTTTTCTTAATCTTGTCCAGACCCCATGATGAGTTTTCTCATCCACAGCCGTCTCTGCAGACTTCCATCTTCTCCGCTCTTCTGCAGCAAATCTCCACATAATGGCCATAAAGATAGAAG
Source organism: Ranitomeya imitator (assembly GCF_032444005.1). Taxonomy (NCBI): domain Eukaryota; kingdom Metazoa; phylum Chordata; class Amphibia; order Anura; family Dendrobatidae; genus Ranitomeya; species Ranitomeya imitator. The sequence goes on from NC_091283.1 coordinate 783,424,594, forward strand.
TGTCATTATAATGCCCCTGAATAAAAAATTGCCCCTCACTATATTATCTGCACAAAATATGACCCCCACACTGTCCCGCTTATGGTACATGCTCTTTACACGGACCTCTCCATACTGGCCCCCTCTTCACACTGTCCTCTCATACTTTGTTTCCCCTATAGGGCCCAGTATTTATACTATACTCTCATCACACTCCCCTTCCTTGGTATACTGTCCCCTCCTGGCTGTGTCCTTACACTGTCCCTCCATGCTACGCCCCCACTACTCAGTTTCTATTCTGTGCCCACTCACTTTTCTCCCCATACTGTCTCCTTACACTATTCCCCTCCCTCCTCCTACTATCTCCTCTCACATCCCCCCTGTTCACCATGCTGTCTTCTCATATATTTACCTCCTCACTTTCTATACTGCCTGCTCACCTGACTCCCCATACTGTGTCTGCACACATCACATCACCCTCACTCCCCATACTCTGTCCACATACATTTTTCACATTGCTACTCATACTGTGTCCACATATATTCCCCGTTCACTCTCCATACTGTCTGCACCCATCCCTCATACTGTTTTCTCATATATGCCCCCCATTCCTCCATACTATTTCCTCATACATGCCCCCCATTCCCCAGTACTGTTTCCTCATGCATGCCCTCATTCCCCCATACTGTTTTTTCATTCATACCTCCCATTCCCCCATACTGTTTCCTCATACATGCCGTCCATTCCCCTGTACTGTTTCCTCATATATGCCCCTATATCCCTTTTTGCTCTTTATTTTGTGTCCTCAAATCTCCTCCACATATTAAATTCCCCATCCCCACTACAAAATCTCCCCACATACAATAACCCCATCTCCACTCCAAATCTCACCCACACATTAAACACCCCTTTCCCCACTCCAATTCTCTCCAGTCTCCACACATATTAAAAAACCCCATCTCCACTCAAATTCTCCACACACACAATAAATCCCTCCATCCCCATGCCAATTCTCCCCACACATAATAAATCCCTCCATCCCCACTCAAATTCTCCCCACACATAATAAATCCCCCCATCCCCACTCAAATTGTCCCCCCATGCACTTAATATTCGGTGTCACCTCCACTGGAGCACTTACCAACCCGGCAGTCAGAGCCTCAATTGTACTCGCTTCTTTAAGATGCGAGTACAATTGATCCCTGAGCAGGGGCGGACACTGACTGCTTGGGGCCCCTATGCAAGAAATGTGTCTGGGCCCCCTCCTTTTATGGTGACAAAGCTACTATATATATATATACATATATATATATGTATATATATATATATATATATATATAGCCACACACACATATATGTGTATATATTACATAAACTCCTTTTATTATGTATATTGCCATCCCTTATTACACAGTGCCCTCTCTTGTTATGTACAGTACCGTCCCTTACATATTGGATTACATATTATTTACGTATATTCTTTAACTACGTAAATAGTAAGAAACTAAAAAATGATAGTGTTGGCCCCCATAAAAATAGTCTGGGTGAAATGGTGGATGAGGATGAGGAAAAAGCCAATATGCTAAATGACTTTTTTTCATCAGTATTTACACAAGAAAATCTCATGGCATACAAAATGACTAGTGATAAAAATTCCCCATTGAATGTCACCTGCTTAACCCAGCAGGAAGTACGTCGGCATCTAAAAATCACTAAAATTGACAAATCTCCAGGCCCGGATGGGATACACCCCCGAGTACTGCAGGAATTAAGTACAGTCATTGATAGACCACTATTTTTAATCTTTAATGACTCCATAATAACAGGGTCTGTACAACACGACTGGTGTATAGCAAATGTGGTGCCAATATTCAAAAAGGTGACAAAAAGTTAACTCGGAAATTATAGGCCAGTAAGCTTAACCTCTACTGTGGGTAAAATCCTGGAGGGCATTCTAAGGGATGCTATACTGGAGTATCTGAAGAGGAATAACCTCATGACCCAGTATCAGCATGGGTTTACTAGGGACCGTTCATGTCACACTAATCTGATCAGCTTCTATGAAGAGGTAAGTTCCGGACTGGACCAAGGGAAGCCAGTGGACGTAGTGTATATGGACTTTTCAAAAGCTTTTGATACGGTGCCACACGAAAGGTTGATACATAAAATGAGAATAATGGGGATAGGGGAAAATATGTGTAAGTGGGTTAAGAGCTGGCTTAGGGATAGGAAACAAAGGGTGGTTATTAATGGAGCACACAGACTGGGTCGCGATTAGCAGTGGGGTACCACAGGGGTCAGTATTGGGCCCTCTTCTTTTTAACATATTTGTTAATGACCTTGTAGAGGGCATTCAGAGCAGAATTTCAATATTTGCAGATGACACTAAACTCTGCAGGGTAATCAATACAGAGGAGGACAATTTTACAGTGGGGCAAAAAAGTATTTAGTCAGTCAGCAATCGTGCAAGTTCCACCACTTAAAAAGATGAGAGGCGTCTGTAATTTACATCATAGGTAGACCTCAACTATGGGAGACAAACTGAGAAAAAAAAATCCAGAAAATCACATTGTCTGTTTTTTTAACATTTTATTTGCATATTATGGTGGAAAATAAGTATTTGGTCAGAAACAAACAATCAAGATTTCTGGCTCTCACAGACCTGTAACTTCTTCTTTAAGAGTCTCCTCTTTCCCCCACTCATTACCTGTAGTAATGGCACCTGTTTAAACTTGTTATCAGTATAAAAAGACACCTGTGCACACCCTCAAACAGTCTGACTCCAAACTCCACTATGGTGAAGACCAAAGAGCTGTCAAAGGACACCAGAAACAAAATTGTAGCCCTGCACCAGGCTGGGAAGACTGAATCTGCAATAGCCAACCAGCTTGGAGTGAAGAAATCAACAGTGGGAGCAATAATTAGAAAATGGAAGACATACAAGACCACTGATAATCTCCCTCGATCTGGGGCTCCACGCAAAATCCCACCCCGTGGGGTCAGAATGATCACAAGAACGGTGAGCAAAAATCCCAGAACCACGCGGGGGGACCTAGTGAATGAACTGCAGAGAGCTGGGACCAATGTATCAAGGCCTACCATAAGTAACACACTACGCCACCATGGACTCAGATCCTGCAGTGCCAGACGTGTCCCACTGCTTAAGCAAGTACATGTCCGGGCCCGTCTGAAGTTTGCTAGAGAGCATTTGGATGATCCAGAGGAGTTTTGGGAGAAAGTCCTATGGTCTGAGGAAACCAAACTGGAACTGTTTGGTAGAAACACAACTTGTCGTGTTTGGAGGAAAAAGAATACTGAGTTGCATCCATCAAACACCATACCTACTGTAAAGCATGGTGGTGGAAACATCATGCTTTGGGGCTGTTTCTCTGCAAAGGGGCCAGGACGACTGATCCGGGTACATGAAAGAATGAATGGGGCCATGTATCGTGAGATTTTGAGTGCAAACCTCCTTCCATCAGCAAGGGCATTGAAGATGAAACGTGGCTGGGTCTTTCAACATGACAATGATCCAAAGCACACCGCCAGGGCAACGAAGGAGTGGCTTCGTAAGAAGCATTTCAAGGTCCTGGAGTGGCCTAGCCAGTCTCCAGATGTCAACCCTATAGAAAACCTTTGGAGGGAGTTGAAAGTCCGTGTTGCCAAGCGAAAAGCCAAAAACATCACTGCTCTAGAGGAGATCTGCATGGAGGAATGGGCCAACATACCAACAACAGTGTGTGGCAACCTTGTGAAGACTTACAGAAAACGTTTGACCTCTGTCATTGCCAACAAAGGATATATTACAAAGTATTGAGATGAAATTTTGTTTCTGACCAAATACTTATTTTCCACCATAATATGCAAATAAAATGTTAAAAAAACAGACAATGTGATTTTCTGGATTTTTTTTTCTCAGTTTGTCTCCCATAGTTGAGGTCTACCTATGATGTAAATTACAGACGCCTCTCATCTTTTTAAGTGGTGGAACTTGCACTATTGCTGACTGACTAAATACTTTTTTGCCCCACTGTATATTACAGGATGATTTATGTAAACTAGAAGCTTGGGCTGATAAATGGCAAATGAGATTTAATGGGGATAAATGTAAGGTCATGCACTTGGGTAGAAGTAATAAGATGTATAACTATGCACTTAATTCTAAAACTCTGGGCAAAACCATCAATGAAAAAGACCTGGGTGTATGGGTGGATGACAAACTCATATTTAGTGGCCAGTGTCAGGCAGCTGCTACAAAGGCAAATAAAATAATGGGATGCACTAAAAGAGGCATAGATGCTCATGAGGAGAACATCATTTTACCTCTATACAAGTCACTAGTTCGACCACACTTAGAATACTGTGCACAGTTCTGGTCTCCAGTGTATAAGAAAGACATAGCTGAACTAGAGCGGGTGCAGAGAAGAGCGACCAAGGTTATTAGAGGACTGGGGGGTCTGCAATACCAAGATAGGTTATTACACTTGGGGCTATTTAGTTTGGAAAAATGAAGACTAAGGGGTGATCTTATTTTAATGTATAAATATATGAGGGGACAGAACAAAGACCATTCTGATGATCTTTTTAATCATAGACCTGAAACAGGGACAAGGGGCATCCTCTACGTCTGGAGGAAAGAAGGTTTAGGCATAATAAAAGACGCGGGTTCTTTACTGTTAGAGCAGTGAGACTATGGAAGTCTCTGCCGTATGATGTTGTAATGAGTGATTCATTACTTAAATTTAAGAGGGGATTGGATACCTTTCTTGAAAAGTGTAATGTTACAGGGTATACGAGTATATACTAGATTCCTTGATAGGGCGTTGATCCAGGGAATTAGTCTGATTGCCGTATGTGGAGTCGGGAAGGATTTTTTTTTCCCCAAAGTGAAGCTTACTATTTGCCACATGGGTTTTTTGCCTTCCTCTGGATCAACATGTTAGGGCATGTTAGGTTAGGCTATGGGTTGAACTAGATGGACTTAAAGTCTTCCTTCAACCTTAATAACTATGTTACTATGTTACATAGAGCCCTGTTTTTTATTACATACTGTCCTCTCTTGTTAGCTTTATAATGCAATGATGGCTGATAGAGCATGGGAAAGCTTTTCTAATGGAGGAGCTGATGAACTGGTCGTCTGGTCACTGACTCCTCCATCAGCAGTCATTTTATATCTAAATAGAGAGGGGACTATGTAATAAAAGAGGGGGCTGTGCATAACAAAATTAACAAGAATACACCATGTAAGAGACAGTACTGTACATAACAGCAGAGGAAGCTATATAATAAGGGACGGCACCATATAGAACTACAGAGGATGGTATGTAATAAGGGACGATGTTATACATAATAAAAGAGGAAACTATGTAACTAAGGTGTTATACAGAATAAGTGAGTACCCTATGTACTAAGGGACTGTACTATATATAATAAGTGAGTACACTATATACTAAAGGACTGTGTTATGCTTAATAGGATTGTATACTCTATACCAGTGTTTCCCAAACTCCAGTCCTCATGGAACCCAAGGGTCATGTTTTCAGGATTTCCATAGTGTTGCACAGGTGAGACAATTCCTGATGCCTTGATGATACTTCCACTACTTGAGCAATACTAAGGAAATCCTGAAAACAAGACCCGTGGGGTCCGTGAGGATTAGAGTTTGGGAAACACTGCTCTATACGTTATAAGTCCCCTTTCCTCCCATCCCAATCCCCAACACCCCTCATTGTCCTCCTTCCCCCTCATCCCGTTATTGTCCTCTACCCCACTCCATCATTGCCCTCCTCACCACCTCCATCACTGCCTTCTCCACCACCATCATTGCCTTCTCCCCACCACCCCATATCATTGCCCATTCCACCACCTCCATCATTTCTTCCTCCCCACCACCCCATCATTGCATTCTCCCCCACCACCCCATCATTGCCCATTCCACCACCCCCATCATTTCCTCCTACCCCACCACCATCATTGCATTCTCCCCCACCACCCCCATAATTGCCCATTCCACAACCTCCATCATTGCTTTCTCCCCTATCACTCCATCATTGCCCTTTTCATCATCTCTGTCATAGCCTTCTCCTCCACTACCCCATTATTGCCTCCTTCCCCACCACTCCCATCATTTTCTTGTCCACTACCACAATCATTGCCATCTCCCCACCTCCATCATTTCCTCCTTCCCCACATCCCCATCATTGCCCTTTCCACCACATTCATCATTTCCTCCTCTCCCATCATCCCCATCATTTACCTTTCCACCACCATTGTCCTTTGCACCACCTCCATCATTTTCTCTCCCCTCCACCATCATCATTGTCCTTTCCACCACCACCATCCTTGCCCATTCCACCACCTCCATCATTTCCTCCCCCCTCCACCCTCCATTATTGCCCCTTCCACCACCTCCATCATTTCCTCCTCACCCACCACCACCACTGCATTCTCCTCCACCACCATCATTGCCCATTCCACCGCCTCCATCATTGCCTTCTCCGTCCCCCCACGCCCATCATTGCCCATTCCACCACCTCCATCATTTCCTCCTCCCCATCATCTCCATCCTTGCCCATTCCACCACTTCCATCATTTCCTTCCCCCACACTCCCAATCATTGCCTTCTCTCCATCAGCCCCATCATTGCCCTCCACTCCCCCAACACACAGACACACACAACACCATTTACCTCTCTGTACATTCCCCCGCAGCGCTACACACACACACACACACAAGATACAACACACAATACAACAAACTCACTCACTCACCGCTCTGCCGCAGCATCTCCGTCGCCTTCCTCTCTCTGGCACAACCTCCACTGAATGATGACGTCATCCCGCAGCGCTGCTGTGTCCCGGCTGTGCCCCCATGGATACGCCTCTGGCAGGGCTCACCCTCCGAGTCCTCACGCGATCCCTGCATCTCTCTCTGTTGTCTAGGCGCTGGCATCTTCTTCCTGTGTGAGCGGTCACGTGGTACCGCTCATTAAGGTAATGAATATGTGCTCCACACCTATGGGAGTGGAGACGCATCCATATTCATCACCTTAATGAGCAGTACCATGTGACCGCTGAGCACAGAAGGAGCTGCCGGCGCTGAGGCCATCGGAGTTGCAGGCACTGCTGGAGGAGGGTGAGTATAATGTCTTCAAGAAGGAGGGGTGGTGGGCGGGTGGCCGACTCCAAACTTTAATGAAAAAAAATCTTGCTCAGGTGCCGCCCCCCAGCATCCTGGTGCCCTAGGCACATGCCCTCAAGTGCCTAGTGGCATATATGGCCCTGCACCTTTCTCCATACTTTTGGGGAGTTGCCCACATGTCTTTTGGCAAACACAAAACAAGCCTTACAATTTTTTGTGTAAGTAAAAGCTTTTCTCTGCCCACTCTTCCATAAAGGAGTGTACTATTATGTATTGCAGTATTTTTTTAGAATTGTAATATTTGCACATTATTACCATTATCATCATCATCGTCACTCACCACTATCATCATGACCACCATTATCAACATTACGACCACCAACATCATCATCGCCATCATCATTATCACTATTAGCAGCAGCAGCAGCAGCACTATTATCATCATCAGCACTATTATCATCATCACTATTATTAACATGATCATCATCACTATTATCATCATCAGTAGCAGCAGCACCTAGGACTTATTGTGGTTGTATGAACAGATTCTCCAGTCTCTGCTTGGGACCTCTGCAGCTCCTTTAGGGTTACCTTTGGTATTTGTGCTGCCTCTCTGATTAAAGCCCTCTTTGTCGGGGCTGAGAGTTTTGGTGGGCGGCCCTCTCTTGGCAGGTTTGTTGTGGTACCATGTTCTTTCCATTTGATGATAGTGGATTTGATGATGCTCAGCGGGATCATCAGTGATTAGGTTTTTTTTTTTTAACCCCTTTACCCCCAAGTGTGGTTTGCACGTCAATGACCAGGCCAATTTTTACAATTCTGACCACTGTCCCTTTATGAGGTTATAACTCCGAAATGCTTCAACGGATCCTGGTGATTCTGACATTGTTTTCTCGTGACATATTGTACTTCATGATAGTGGTAAAATTTCTTTGATAGTACCTGCGTTTATTTGTGAAAAAAATGGAAATTTGGCGAAAATTTTGAAAATTTCGCAATTTTCAAACTTTGAATTTTTATGCAATTAAATCACAGAGATATGTCACACAAAATACTTAATAAGTAACATTTCCCACATGTCTCCTTTACATCAGCATAATTTTGGAACCAATTTTTTTTTTTGTTAGGGAGTTATAAGGGTTAAAAGTTGACCAGCAATTTCTCATTTTTACAACACCATTTTTTTTTAGGGACCACGTCTCATTTGAAGTCATTTTGAGGGGTCTATATGATAGAAAATGCCCAAGTGTGACACCATTCTAAAAACTGCACCCCTCAAGGTGCTCAAAACCACATTCAAGAAGTTTATTAACCCTTCAGGTGTTTAATAGGAATTTTTGGAATGTTTAAATAAAAATGAACATTTAACTTTTTTACACAAAAAATTTACTTCAGCTCCAATTTGTTTTATTTTACCAAGGGTAACAGGAGAAAATGGACCCCAAAAGTTGTTGTCCAATTTGTCCTGAGTACGCTGATACCCCATATGTGGCAGTAAACCACTGTTTGGGTGCATGGGAGAGCTCGGAAGGGAAGGAGCGCCGTTTGACTCTTCAATGCAAAATTGACAGGAATTGAGATGGGACGCCATGTTGCATTTGGAGAGCCCCTGATGTGCCTAAACATTGAAACCCCCCACAAGTGACACCATTTTGGAAAGTAGACCCCCTAAGGAACTTATCTGGATGTGTGGTGAGCACTTTGACCCACCAAGTGCTTCACAGAAGTTTATAATGCAGAACCGTAAAAATAAAAAATCATATTTTTTCACAAAAATTATATTTTTGCCCCCAATTTTTTCTTTTTCCAAGGGTAAGAGAAGAAATTGGACCTCAAAAGTTGTTGTCCAATTTGTCCTGAGTACACTGATACCCCATATGTGGCAGTAAACCACTGTTTGGGCGCATGGGAGAGCTCGGAAGGGAAGGAGCGCCGTTTGACTTTTCAATGCAAAATTGACAGAAATTGAGATGGGACGCCATGTTGCGTTTGGAGAGCCACTGATGTGCCTAAACATTGAAACCCCCCACAAGTGACACCATTTTGGAAAGTAGACCCCCTAAGGAACTTATCTAGAGGTGTGGTGAGCACTTTGACCCACCAAGTGCTTCACAGAAGTTTATAATGCAGAACCGTAAAAATAAAAAATCATATTTTTTCACAAAAATTATATTTTTGCCCCCAATTTTTTATTTTTCCAAGGGTAAGAGAAAAAATTGGACCTCAAAAGTTGTTGTCCCATTTGTTCTGAGTACGCTGATACCCCATATGTGGCAGTAAACCACTGTTTGGGCGCATGGGAGAGCTCGGAAGGGAAGGAGCGCCGTTTGACTTTTCAATGCAAAATTGACCGGAATTGAGATGGGACGCCATGTTGCGTTTGGAGAGCCACTGATGTGCCTAAACATTGAAACCCCCCACAAGTGTCACCATTTTGGAAAGTAGACCCCCTAAGGAACTTATCTGGATGTGTGGTGAGCACTTTGACCCACCAAGGGCTTCACAGAAGTTTATAATGCAGAGCCATAAAAATAAAACAAAATTTTTTTCCCACAAAAATTATTTTTTAGCCCCCAGTTTTGTATTTTCCCTAGGGTAACAGGAGAAATTGGACGCCAAAAGTTGTTGTCCAATTTGTCCTGAGTACGCTGATACCCCATATGTGGGGGGGAACCACCGTTTGGGCGCATGGGAGGGCTCGGAAGGGAAGGAGCGCCATTTGGAATGCAGACTTAGATGGAATGGTCTGCAGGCGTCACATTGCGTTTGCAGAGCCCCTAATGTACCTAAACAGTAGAAACCCCCCACAAGTGACACTATTTTGGAAAGTAGACCCCCTAAGGAACTCATCTTGATGTGTTGTGAGAGCTTTGAACCCCCAAGTATTTCACTACAGTTTATAACGCAGAGCCGTGCAAATAAAAAATATTTTTTTTTCCACAAAAATTATATTTTAGCCCCCAGTTTTGTATTTTTCCAAGGTTAGCAGGAGAAATTGGACCCTAAATGTTGTTGTCCAATTTGTCCTGAGTACGCTGATACCCGATATGTGGGGAAGAGCCACCGTTTGGGCGCATGGGAGGGCTCGGAAGGGAAGGAGCATCATTTGGAATGCAGACTTAGATGGATTGGTCTGCAGGCGTCACATTGCGTTTGCAGAGCCCCTAATGTACCTAAACAGTAGAAACCCCCCACAAGTGACCCCATATTGGAAACTAGACCCCTCAATGAACTTATCTAGATGTGTTGTGAGAACTTTGAACCCCCAAGTGTTTCACTACAGTTTATAACGCAGAGCCGTGAAAATAAAAAATCTTTTTGTTTTCCCACAAAAATTATTTTTTAGCCCCCGTTTTGTATTTTCCCAAGGGTAACAGGAGAAATTGGTCCACAAAAGTTGTTGTCCAATTTGTCCTGAGTGCGCTGATACCCCATATGTGAGGGTAAACCCCTGTTTGGGCACACAGGAGAGCTCGGAAGGGAAGGAGCACTGTTTTACTTTTTCAACGCAGAATTGGCTGGAATTGAGATCGGACGCCATGTCGTGTTTGGAGAGCCCCTGATGTGCCGAAACAGTGGAAACCCCCCAATTATAACTGAAACCCTAATCTAAACACACCCCTAACCCTAATTCCAACGGTAACCCTAACCACACCCCTAACCCTGACACACCCCTAACCCTAATCCCAACCCTATTCCCAACTGTAAATGTAATCTAAACCCTAACCCTAACTTTAGCCCCAACCCTAACTGTAGCCCCAACCCTAACCCTAGCCCTAACCCTAACCCTAGCCCTAACCCTAGCCCTAACCCTAGCCCTAACCCTAGCCCTAACCCTAACCCTAGCCCTAACCCTAGCCCTAGCCCTAGCCCTAACCCTAACCCTAGCCCTAACCCTAACCCTAACCCTAACCCTAGCCCTAACCCTAGCCCTAGCCCTAACCCTAGCCCTAACCCTAGCCCTAGCCCTAACCCTAGCCCTAATGGGAAAATGGAAATAAATACATTTTTTTTATTTTTCCCTAACTAAGGGGGTGATGAAGGGGGGTTTGATTTACTTTTATAGCGAGTTTTTTAGCGGATTTTTATGATTGGCAGCCGTCACACACTGAAAGACGCTTTTTATTGCAAAAAATATTTTTTGCAATACCACATTTTGAGAGCTATAATTTTTCCATATTTTGGTCCACAGAGTCATGTAAGGTCTTGTTTTTTGCGGGACGAGTTGACGTTTTTACGATTACGAGTACGATTACAGCGACACCTCATTTATATCATTTTTTTATGGTTTGGCGCTTTTATACGATAAAAACTATTTTACAGAAAAAATAATTATTTTTGCATCGCTTTATTCTCAGGACTATAACTTTTTTATTTTTTTGCTGATGATGCTGTATGGCGGATCGTTTTTTGCAGGACAATACGACGCTTTCAGCGGTACCATGGTTATTTATATCTGTCCTTTTGATCGCGTGTTATTCCACTTTTTGTTCGGCGGTATGATAATAAAGCGTTGTTTTTTGCCTCGTTTTTTTTTTTTTTTTCTTACGGTGTTTACTGAAGGGGTTAACTAGTGGGACAGTTTTATAGGTCGGGTCGTTACGGACGCGGCGATACTAAATATGTGTACTTTTATTGGGTTTTTTTTTTATTTAGATGAAGAAATGTATTTATGCGAATAATATTTTTTTTTTTTTTCTTCATTATTTTGGAATATTTTTTTTTATTTTTTTTACACATTTGGAAATTTTTTTTTTAACTTTTTTACTTTGTCCCAGGGGGGGACATCACAGATCAGTGATCTGACAGTTTGCACAGCACTCTGTCAGATCACTAATCTGACATGCAGCGCTGCAGCCTTCACAGTGCCTGCTCTGAGCAGGCTCTGTGAAGCCACCTCCCTCCCTGCAGGACCCGGATCCGCGGCCATCTTGGATCCGGGGCTGGAGGGAGCAGGGAGGGAGGTGAGACCCTCGCAGCAACGCGATCACATCGCGTTGCTCCGGGGGTCTCAGGGAAGCCCGCAGGGAGCCCCCTCCCTGCGCGGTGCTTCCCTGCACCGCCGGCACATCGCGATCATCTTTGATCGCGGTGTGCCAGGGGTTAATGTGCCGGGGGCGGTCCGTGACCGCTCCTGGCACATAGTGCCGGATGTCAGCTGCGATAAGCAGCTGACACCCGGCCGCGATCGGCCGCGCTCCCCCCGTGAGCGCGGCCGATCGGCTATGACGTACTATCCCATCCAGGGTCAGATAAGCCCAGGGCACCTCGATGGGATAGTACGTCTAAGGTCACAGAGGGGTTAATAACCCAACACTGACTTGAACTTCTCAACAACTTTGCCCTTGACTTGTTTGGGGATCTCCTTGATCTTCATGGTGTTGTTTTGTTAGTGGTTCCTCTTCCTAAAGGTACCGTCACACTTAGGCTTCTTTCACACTAGCGTCGGAATCTCCCCGTCGCAATGCGTCGGGGAGAGATTCCGACGCTAGCGTTTAACGCTTTGCACAATGGGTGCAGCGGATGCATTTTTCCGGCGCATCCGCTGCCCCATTGTAAGGTGCGGGGAGGTGGGGGCGGAGTTCCGGCCGCGCATGCGCAGTCGGAAAAAGCGGTCCGTCGGGAGAAAAAAACGTTACATGTAGGGTTTTTTTTTCCCGACGGTCCGCCAAAGCACGACGCATCCGTCGCAAGATGGATGCAAAGTGCAAATCCGTCGCAAATGCGTCGCCAATAGAAGTCTATGGGGAAAAAACGCATCCTGCAAGCACTTTTGCAGGATGCGTTTTTTCTGCAAAACGACGCATTGTGACGGATTTACAAAAAACGCTAGTGTGAAAGTACCCTAAGCGACGCTGCAGCGATACCGACAATGATCTGGATCGCTGCAGCGTCGCTGTTTGGTCGCTGGAGAGCTGTCACACAGACAGCTCTCCAGCGACCAACGATGCCGGTAACCAGGGTAAACATCGGGTTACTAAGCGCAGGGCCGCGCTTAGTAACCCGATGTTTACCCTGGTTACCATCGTAAAAGTAAAAAAAACAACCACTACATACTTACCTTCCGCTGTCTGTCCCCGACGCTCTGCTTCTCTGCTCTGGCTGTGAGCACAGCGGCCGGAAAGCAGAGCGGTGACGTCACTGCTCTGCTTTCCGGCTGCCCGGCGCTCACAGCCAGAGCAAAGAAGCAGAGCGCCGGGGACAGACAGCGGTAGGTAAGTATGTAGCGTTTGGTTTTTTTACTTTAACTATGGTAACCAGGGTAAACATTGGGTTACTAAGCGCGGCCCTGCGCTTAGTAACCCGATGTTTACCCTGGTTACCAGCAAAGACATCGCTGAATCGGCGTCACACACGCCGATTCAGCGATGTCAGAGGGACGTCCAGCGACGAAACAAAGTTCTGGACTTTCTGCCCCGACCAGCGATATCACAGCAGGGGCCTGATCGCTGCTGCCTGTCACACTGAACGATATCGCTATCCAGGACGCTGCAATGTCACGGATCGCTAGTGATATCATCCAGTGTGACGTTACCTTTAATGGTGTTGTAGCCTCTGTGACCTTTCAGAAAAGCTGTTTCAATACTGACAGACGTGTGACAATTAGATTGCACACAGGTGGACTTCCTTCACTAAGCATGGGACTTATGAAGGGAATTGCTTGCACCAGGAAATTTTAGAGACGTCATTGCAAAAGAGGTGAATACATATGCACATGCCAATTTTTTGTTATTTGATGCCATAAATTTAATTTATGCCTATATTTTCCTCCCTTCACCAACTTAGACTATTTAGTGCTGATGCATCACACACAAATCGGATTCCAAAACTATTTAAACAAAGGTTGTAATGTAACAAAAATGTGAAAAGCCTAGGGGGTGAATACTTTCGCAAGCAACTGTAATAGTAACAAAGAGTGGTTTAGTAACCTTTATCAGACTATGCAGCATCTTATAGCGAGAACTCTGCATGTTACATATCATTGTCTTTTTCAATTATCCAATTAACGAAGAGATCGGCATCATTACCCTTTCTGCAACCAGAATGCAGACATTCAAAAATGGCTATTGGATTTTTTGCCTGTATATTCCAAACACTTCATCTGTATCCACTGATAGTATCAATGTGATGTGGATAGCTATATAGGGTCTAATCCCTCAATACGAGTATACAGAGGATTTCTTTATTCAAGAAATCTCATTAATGTGCTTTTCATTGCAAATTGGGACAATGTCTGCAAAATCCATTCATTTTCTGCAACAAAATCAAATAAAAATTTTGAATATTTGTTTACTTTTAACCCATCAAATGTTATTGTTTCCCCCCAAAAAAAAACACAACAGAGTTGTATGGCACCACAATTTTCCTCCATAAAAAGAATATTCCAGTTTATTAAGACCACATACCACGGCTCATTTCTGAATTAGTTTCAATACCTTTCTGTTTCACAAGTCATCTTTAAATATCTGGGAACATTTGTATTAACGTCCCTTTTTTCAAACCTTGGCTAAATAATATATAGGCATAGTCATTTCCTTTGCTATTCATATTGCTTTAAAACACAAGAAACCTAGATTTTCCTGCTATATATTTAGCTTCCTAATTTCCCATTTTGATTATGTCTGACATATTGGTGAGAAATTCAGTCCGGATTTGATTGAATTTTTGAAGTTGGCAGGAGTCAGATTTCTGTAGGTAGACATCCATATCCTATAACATCATTCACCCTGATCACAAAACCGAAGGGACAAATTAAAACATATCAGCCTGAATGAAAATGTATTTATGATAATGTATTTGAAGGTATGAAAAGTTATTAAGAATCATGGTAAGAGGATATTGGTATCATTGTAGCATAAGCCATGAAAGAACATGTACTAAAAATACGCAGGGTCTTGGTTATTCACCTGGTTACGCAGTGACATCTAGTGGAGACTTTGTGAAGTAAATAGTAACTGTAACAATGTTGGAACATTTCTAAAGGCCATTTCTGCCTATAGACAGCATAGAGAATAAATCATTTATTTCATGCTGATTGCTCAGTTCATTGTTAACATTTGTGATTGAGGATAATGTCACATTTGCATGTAGCTGAAAATGGGGCCCTGGAGTTCGTTACTGGTGGGCCATTCGCACCCCAGTCCGACACTGAATACTTGTGGGTAAGTTACAAAGTATTTGTGAAGAGCATTGCCAGATTTGATCTGTTACCATTTGTTGTGTCACTGGGTTTAGTAATTGTATCACCATAGACTGTGCTCAATTTTACTATTCAAAGCCATTTTATTGCATCGCTGAGATTTTCAGTATAGGGAATCTTTCACCAGGTTTTTGAAGCCTCATCTGAGAAAATGATGTAGGGGCAGAGACACTGATTCCAGTAATGTGTTACTTATTCAGCTGCATGTTGTATTTTTGATAATATCACTGTTTCATCTGATGCAGATCTATTAGATCTCTCAATGCTGAATCGGTATAATACCACGCACATCACTGATTGGTCGCTTTCTGTGAACACTGTGCATAGGCAGAAAGCTGCCAATCAGTGGGGGGGGGCGAGGTTATACAGAACTCATGAGTATTCTTGATTGTCTGACAGCAGGTTAACTAGTCCTCTAGTGATAGTAATCCTGCTAATGAAACAGTGATTTTATCAAAACTACAGCACACAGTCCAGTAAGTGACACATCGCTGGAATTAGGGTCTACGTCTCTACATTATGCTTTCTCAAATTAAGTGGCAAAAAACCTACTGAAAGATTACCTTTAAGGTCACCT
The DNA here is from genome assembly GCF_032444005.1 of Ranitomeya imitator. Taxonomy (NCBI): domain Eukaryota; kingdom Metazoa; phylum Chordata; class Amphibia; order Anura; family Dendrobatidae; genus Ranitomeya; species Ranitomeya imitator. The sequence continues at coordinate 783,440,490 of NC_091283.1, forward strand.
GCTAGACCAATGACTAATATACAGTACATATTCTCATGACATTTCTATCACAGGTTTACCGCAACAGAGAGGAGCCAGAAGACCACTGTGTCTGATTTCTCATACCCCTGCACTGATTAGAAGCACTTTACCATCATATTAAACAGTGCAGGTTTCTGAGAGCAGTGCAGAGGTTAATCTGTTCACTTGAGAGCTCCTGGAGCTTTCCTTTTCTTAGCTGTTCAGTGTTTGCCTCTTCCCTCTGCTATATGTACTTGCCTCTGGCAATCAAGGATTGCCAGTGTTAGTTTCATACTACCTGGTTCTGGAGTTGGAGGTGTTGGTTGTTTTAGAAAGCGTTTGGAGTGTTGCTCAGAAGACTTTTGCTTGGTGATTTGTCTGTGTGCACATATTTATCCTCTCCTATTTGGTTTTTCCTTCCTTTACTTCCCGGTCTTCCAATCTGTTGTTTGTAATTGCATATTTGAATGAATGGCATTTTCTTTTATTCCTATACATCTTCTAGTAAACCTTCACATGATCAATAAGGAGCAATTTCATAATCGATATTAATTTTATTTAAGTAGGATATGCTAGAAGGCAATGTAGCATCCTGATAGTGAAGTCTCTGATATTTTGACCATGAATTTGTGTCCTGTTAATCCAATTTTTGGACTAAGTTGTTTGGATGCGGCTGAGAATAAAGCACATTGAACAGATTTTAATTAGCACAAAGCTTCCTAATCTTTGTGTTTTCATATCATACCTTTTTCAAGATCTTTGCATTTTACATGCAGAAGCTCACAAGCTAGTAATCTATTGTGAACTAACCGGGACTTCAGACTAAATGCAAATGTAGATCAGCAAATAATTGGGAGCAAGAATTCTTCTGAACACTCATTTGCCAAATATCAGCTAGTATAAACATGTAGGCAACCACCTGGCAAACAAAACACTTGGTTGTCAGCTGGTTGGATCATTCGTGTAGGCAATAAAATCATTGTTATCAAGCAGCACTCATTCTGTGTAAACAGGGAAAATGCTACTGATGATGATATTATTTGTGCAATAATTGTTCCATGCCTGTAGAAATTTGTCAGGCTGTTTAAGGCTGGTTTCACATTTGTGTTTTTTTTTTTTTTGCGTTTTTGCTGTAAAAAATGCAAAAAAAGCTTGCGTTTTTTTTCCTATATTTAACATTAAAAACGCATGCGTTTTGACGCATTTTTGCAACGCATGCGTTTTTTCTCTGTATGCGTTGTGTTGCAGAAATGCAACATGTAGTAATTTTTGCGGCTTTTTTTGCAAAAAACCCTATTGATGTCTATGTAAACGCATGCGTTTTTAAGCACATGCGTTTGCGTTAAAAACGCATGTGTTTTTATAAAAAAAAAACAGAAAACACACTGATATGCCACCCCCCACCATAAAGGTGATAAAGGGATCCTAACCCTAACCTTAAAGGGATCCTAACCCTAACCCTAAAGGGATCCTTACCCTATCCCTAACCCTATCCCTAACCCTACCCCTAACCCTAACCCTAAAGGGATCCTAACCCTAACCCTAACCCTACCCCTAACCCTAAAGGGATCCTAACACTACCCCTACCCCTAACCCTAATCCCTTTAGGATTAGGGTTAGGATCCCTTTAGGCTTAGGGTTAGGGGTAGGGTTAGGGTTAGGATCCCTTTAGGGTTAGGGTTAGGGTTATGATCCCTACCCCTAACCCTAACTATTTCTGTTTATAGTGGGTTTTTTTACTTTATTTTGATGATTGGCAGCTGTCACACATTTCTCAGCATGCGTTTAAAAAAACGCAAACGCATGAAAAAACGCATGTAAACGCGTCAAAACACCGCGTTTTTTTCACCACATGCAAAAATGCATGCGTCAAAAAAACGCAGTGTTTGCACGCGTTTACATGCGTTTTTTCACCATGCGTTTTTTTTTTAAAACACATGCGTTTTAAAACGCAAGTGTGAAACCAGCCTAAGCAGGTCACTAAACGCCTGACGAATGGCTTGCATATTGTTCATCCGCATTCATTTAACAGCTCAGCTACAGCCTTTAACGTATGTTTCTCTAGTGAGGTTTTTCTATGCAATTTTGAAACCAAAGAGAAGATAGCACAAAAAAAAATTGTCTTAGCTTTTCCTTACACCTGTTTTCCATTTTTCATGAATTCCTGGTTTTGCGATCAAAAAGTGCATAAAAAAACCTGAACATGAAGACCTACCGAATGCAAACAACAGCTTAGCTACTGTTACTTGAGCATCAATTAAAGAGGTTCTCAAATAATGCGTTACAATGGACTTCATTACATTATTCAAACTCTAGTCTAAAGGTACCTTCACACATAACGATATCGTTAACGATATCGTTGCTTTTTGTGACGTAGCAAGGAAATCGTTCTGTGTGACAGCGACCAACGATCAGGCCCCTGCTGGGAGATCGTTGGTCGCTGAGGAAAGTCCAGAACTTTATTTCGTCGCTGGACTCCCTGCAGACATCGCTGGATCGGCGTGTGTGACACCGATCCAGTGATGTCTTCACTGGTAACCAGGGTAAACATCGGGTTACTAAGCGCAGGGCCGCGCTTAGTAACCCGATGTTTACCCTGGTTACCAGCGTAAAAATAAAAAAACAAACACTACATACTTACCTACCGCTGTCTGTTCCCGGCGCTCTGCTTCTCTGCACTCTCTCCTCTCCTTGTTTTTTTTTACTTTTACGCTGGTAACCAGGGTAAACATCGGGTTACTAAGCGCGGCCCTGCGCTTAGTAACCCGATGTTTACCCTGGTTACCCGGGGACTTCGGGATCGTTGATCACTGGAGAGCTGTCTGTGTGACAGCTCTCCAGCGACCAAACAGCGACGCTGCAGCGATCGACATCACTGTTGGTATCGCTGCAGCGTCGCTGAGTGTGAAGGTACCTTTATAGTCTAGTCTGTCCTAGTGATGATTCAAGATGGGTTGCAGTCTGAAGAAACACAGCTCGAGTAGTGTGTCTCCACTGACAGAACAACAAGATCGTAAACATCACAATGAGCTGGCAGAGCAGGGCTGTGACATGAGAAGAAATACATGTTTCCCTTCACTGACTGACTGCACATAGATGCCTGAGGCTGGTGAAAAAAATTCCTTTGAGCTCAGTTAGCAAAAGATTTATTTTTTTCTCATGTCACAGCCCTGCTCCTGCAGCTCGCTGTGGTGTTCACAATATTGCTCTTCGGTCTGAAGCAGTGTTTCTTCAGACTGCATCCCATACTGACCCATGACTAGGTTGCAGTTTGAATTATGTGACAGGGCCTATTTTATTACATTCTTGAAGAATGCCTTTAAAGTATAGATATTATAGTTATAATTTATCTATCGTACACATTGTACAATTCACACAGTAGTGGTAGATACAGTGCTTTTACCAGCAAAAAGAGACAACATTACTGCATTCAAGTGAGCCCTGTCAGCCTGTGCGCCTGTAGCAGCTGCTCCATCGGTAGCTACACCCATGTGACGGGAACAACGTACAATGTGTCCAACATAGCTCAGATTGTTATAACTGCCTGCTTCTCTCAATGCTGGAAAAACTAGGTTTATACAGGTTTTCAGCTTCTCCATATGTACAAGAATGTTTTCATCAAACAGCTGCTAACAGAGATGCTAGAGATTACATAAAATTCAGGGTTAGAACGCATTGAAAAGTTGCTTACTCTTTGCAATACAGAGCGATAAGGCTGACGTCTGAAATCATGTTGAGCACATAAATTGCATAATGCAGTACTGAAGGTCTATACTTATCAAGCCCATAGGGTATAACCATCTTACGAAAGAAATTACACTCTCAACATTTAAAGAGTTAAAAATAATTTGGAGTAAAGTCATAAAAAGCCAATATGCGCTGTTTACTATGTAAGCATAAAACTATGAATTTATTGCAATTTAAAAAATATATAAAATGATATTAAAACAACTACCATCACTGTAGGCTCCATAATTGTGCAATATAAGTAAACAATAAAATAAAGTTATAGCCCATAGAAGCAATTTAATGTAGCAGTTTACATTTCAGTTCATAGAAAAGCAACAGTACCAGTATCAATGGCCTCGAGGAAGACTCATAATATATATATACAGCACCTTGTATTAATAGGACATACGGTTCTTAGCTGAATTTGAATCAAATTTAGCAAACAACTCTAAGAATAAAGTATATTTAGATCCAAAGTGCATTGATGAAGATGCTGCCATAATACTTGTGGGAGCAGGGTGGATCAGTGGTTAGCACCGTAACTTTGCAGCGCTGAGATTTTGAGTTCAAGTCTCCCTATGGACAACATCTGCAAGGAGTTTGAATGTTATTTTCTCCCTGTGTTTGTGTGGGTTTCCTCTAAAGACATACTGATAGGGAATTTAGATTGTGGGCTCCAATGGGGATTGTGATGATGATTTCTGTATGGCACTTTATAAGTGAGTAAAATAAATGCCGACTCTCCATGTAAAAGAAAATGTCACTCTTTGATTTCAAATGCGGTTCGCCAGTTAACTTATACTGTAATTTCCATCAAATCTAGCTCATCATGCTGCCACTTTAAGGGCTTATTCATCTAGGAAAATGTAGCATAGGAGACAAAGGGTTGCAAAGCTATATGGCCTCCAGACTTACACAAAAACCTGCGGCACTATTCTCAAGGAGAAGAGGTGCAGAAGGGCCAGAATTAGAAATAGTCCCGGATCATGTGACCGTGCTGAAACCAGGCTTCAATATAAAAGGTCAGTGCGCCAAAAGGGGAGGAGATTTGGCATCAAGAGAGGTGGCGGACGCTTCCACTGTAGATCCAGCAGCCAAGATAGCAGGCCGCAGCCGTGGGTATCAGGTAAGACCGGACAAAGACGACAATGGTCAAGGACCGAAGATCAGAACTACGGCGGTCAAGGTCCAGACTGTGCTTGTCGACAGTCAAACACCAAAGACCCGCATTATGCCAGTCAAGGGTCCCGACCTAGACAACGCCAATCAACAGTCGAGGACCATCCTCCACCAATATGGACCAAGGAGACACTCGGTGGTTATGCACCAAAGAGGTCCTGGGAATACCTGGCCAGAGCTGACACTAAAGTTTCCTGTTGTATACTAATCCATATACCTCTGTTATATAGTTGCTTGTCAAATACACTGTAAATACTGTCATTATCCCTGTTTCTAGTTCATATTGTTAATACAATAATTCAATTTTTTGCTTCCATCTGATGCCTCCGTTGTTGCATTTAGTCACCTGCTTACATTTACACACATTTGCTTCTCCATGTGATTCAGTTAGAAAATCAGACAGCATACAGACCCATGTAAGTCATTGTTTTTTATTCTCAGATGTGCACTCACTACATTTCCTATTCTGGCTTGTTTTTGCAGATTGGAGTCGGCCACTCAGGTCCATGGGAGTAAGAGAAGATACCAGAATACATGCAGAAGCCATCTATGTGCTATCCAGTTTTCACCAGAAGCGATATCGGACAGGTATTTGTGAATTTGGAAAGAAAATCCTCTGTGTACATGCTCTATAGGAGCATAGCTTTAAAGAGAATCTGTCGGCAGGATTTCATGACCCAAACTATTTATATGCACGTGTATCTCTATTAAACACAAGTCCAGCAATACTTCTACATGTCCAGCCCATTCCTCTATTACTGAGAAATCAGCTTTTGAATTGATGTGTAAATGAAGAGCCATAAGTAGATCTGAAGCCTACGTCACTCAAGCTCTTCTCCCTGCCCAGCACCACCTCCTTCTGCTTGACTGGAAGCTCCTTTGCCTGAAGTCATACAGCATAGAGTCTGATACTCAAGCAGGTGGGTGGGCAATAGAGTTGGAATGACAAAGGCTTCTGATCTACCAAACCATTTGCATATCAATTCAAACACTTATTTCTCAGTAATGAAAAAATTGACTGAACACATAAAGTTAGTGTTGGACTGACCGGGCTTTAAAAGAACTGTGTGTGCATATAAACAGTTTGGGGTGTAAAATCCTGCTGACAGATTCCTTTCAATTGTAGGCAACCTCAATACAAATAATGTAGGGTCAATCAAACACTTAAAGGTAATTTGTCATTGGAAAATGAGCTGTTATTTAAATCAAGTTTTTATGCTTATTTTTTTTAAATTATTTTATCTACTTTATAATTGTCTAAGGGTCACTTCTGTCTTTCTGTCTGTCCTTCTGTCTGTCCTTCTGTCACGGATATTCATTGGTCGCGGCCTCTGTCTGTCATGGAATCCAAGTCTCTGATTGTTCGTGGCAAAACGCCCACGACCATTGCCACGACCAATCAGCGACTTCCACAATCCGGCGGCAATATGGCCGCTCTTTCCTCCCCGCAGTCAGTGCCCGCTCCATACTCCCCTCCAGTCATCTAGTCAGCCCTCACACAGGGTTAATGCCAGCGTTACCGGAGCGCGGTGTAACGCACCACCGGTTACGCAGCTATTAACCCTGTGTGACCAACTTTTTACTATTGATTATGTGTATGCAGTATCAATAGTAAAAAGATCTAATGTTACAAATAATAATAATAAAAAGAAAACGTTATTCTCACCCTCTGACGTAGGGTCCTGTCCTCGGCAGTGCAAGCCGCAGGTTCCGGTGCTAAGGATGCTATGCGAGAAGGACCTGCCATGACGTCACGGTCATGTGACCGCAACATCATCACAGGTCCTGCGCTCATAGCAACCCTGGGACCGAAAGCTGCTGCGTGCACCGCACACAGGAGACAGGACTACAAGGGGCCCTCGGATGGCGAGTATATGTTTATTTTTTATTTTTTAACCTGTTACATACGTGGCTGGGCAATATACTAAGTAGCTGAGCAATATACTACGTGACTGGTCAATATACTACGTGACTGGGCAATATACTACGTGGCTGGGCAATATACTGTGTGGCTGGGCAATATACTACGTCGCTGGGCAATATACTACGTCGCTTGGCAACATACTACGTGTCTGGGCAATATACTACGTGGCTGGGCAATATACTATGTCCCTGGGCAATGTACTATGTAGCTGGGCAATATTCCATGTGGCTGGGCAATATACTATGTCGCTGGGCAAAATACTACATAACTGGGCAATATACTACGTCACTGGGCAATATACTACGTGGCTGGGCAATATACTACGTAGCTGGGCTATATACTACATAGCTGGGCAATATACTATGTGGCTGGACAACATACTACGCCCCTGGGCAATATACTACGCAGCTGGGCAATATACTACATAGCTGGGCAATATACTATGTGGCTGGGCAACATACTATGTGGCTGGGCAATATACTATGTGGGCTGTGCAATATACTACGTGGACATGCATATTCTAGAATACCCGATGCATTAGAATCGGGCCACCATCTAGTATTTATATATTTACCATATATACTCGAGGATAAGCGAACCAGAGTATAAGCCGAGGCACCTAATTTTGCCACAGAAAACTGGGTAAGCTTATTGACTCGAGTATAAGCCGGGTATGCATTGTCCCTTCATCCCTGTCCTGCTATGCGTGGCTTCCCCTGTCGCTGTCCTGCTATGCATGGCTCCCCCATCCTGTCCTGTTATGCGTGGCTTCCCCCTTCCTGCCCTGGTATGCATGGCTCACCCAGTCCTGTCCTGGTATGCGTGGCTCCCCCCCACTCCCATCTTTGTATGCATAGCCCCCCGGTCCCATCATATGAATGGCTTCCCCGGTCCCGTCGTTGTATACATAGCTCCATAATGAGAAGTATGAAGAAAAAGAAATAGTGGCACTCACCAAGTGATGCGTTTAAAAGTCATTTTATTCTCCCACTTAGTGGGGTGAGGACATACCTCTAGGATGGCGGGTGTACACGAAGGTGCAAGGAGCAAACTGGATGACAATCGTTTCGTGCCAACTGCTCTTCAACGGGTCATCTGCAGAGAATACAACAAAGACACATTTCACTTCTCATATTCCAGCCCCATCACCATCTATATCCCAACCTGCACAAACTCCTCATCCTGCTGATACCCCAGTACTGAGCCGCTGCTGCCATATGTGTCCCTATTACTGCCCCTGATACCCCAATACTGAGCCGCTGCTGCCGTATGTGTCCCCATTACTGCCCCTGATACCCCAATACTGAGCCGCTGCTGCCGTATGTGTCCCTATTACTGCACCTGATACCCCAATACTGAGCCGCTGCTGCCGTATGTGTCCCTATTACTGCACCTGATACCCCAATACTGAGCCGCTGCTGCCGTATGTGTCCCTATTACTGCACCTGATACCCCAATACTGAGCCTCTGCTGCCGTATGTGTCCCTATTACTGCACCTGATACCCCAATACTGAGCCGCTGCTGCCGTATGTGTCCCTATTACTGCACCTGATACCCCAATACTGAGCCGCTGCTGCCGTATGTGTCCCTATTACTGCACCTGATACCCCAATACTGAGCTGCTGCTGCCGTATGTGTCCCTATTACTGCACCTGATACCCCAATACTGAGCCGCTGCTGCCGTATGTGTCCCTATTACTGCACCTGATACCCCAACACTGAGCTGCTGCTGCCGTATGTGTCCCTATTACTGCACCTGATACCCCAATACTGAGCCGCTGCTGCTGTATGTGTCCCCATTACTGCCCCTGATACCCCAATACTGAGCCGCTGCTGCCGTATGTGTCCCTATTACTGCACCTGATACCCCAATACTGAGCCGCTGCTGCCGTATGTGTCCCTATTACTGCACCTGATACCCCAATACTGAGCTGCTGCTGCCGTATGTGTCCCTATTACTGCACCTGATACCCCAACACTGAGCTGCTGCTGCCGTATGTGTCCCTATTACTGCACCTGATACCCCAATACTGAGCCGCTGCTGCTGTATGTGTCCCCATTACTGCCCCTGATACCCCAATACTGAGCCGCTGCTGCCGTATGTGTCCCTATTACTGCACCTGATACCCCAATACTGAGCCGCTGCTGCCGTATGTGTCCCTATTACTGCACCTGATACCCCAATACTGAGCTGCTGCTGCCGTATGTGTCCCTATTACTGCACCTGATACCCCAATACTGAGCCACTGCTGCCATATGTGTCCCTATTACTGCCCCTGATACCCCAATACTGAGCCGCTGCTGCCGTATGTGTCCCTATTACTGCACCTGATACCCCAATACTGAGCCGCTGCTGCCATATGTGTCCCTATTACTCCACCTGATACCCCAACACTGAGCCGCTGCTGCTGTATGTGTCCCTATTACTGCACCTGATACCCCAATACTGAGCCACTGCTGCCGTATGTGTTCCTATTACTGCACCTGATACCCCAATACTGAGCCGCTGCTGCCATATGTGTCCCTATTACTCCAACAGATACCCCAATACTGAGCCGCTGCTGCCGTATGTGTCCCTATTACTGCACCTGATACCCCAATACTGAGCCGCTGCTGCTGTATGTGTCCCTATTACTGCACCTGATACCCCAATACTGAGCCACTGCTGCCGTATGTGTCCCTATTACTGCCCCTGATACCCCAATACTGAGCCGATGCTGCCGTATGTGTCCCTATTACTGCACCTGATACCCCAATACTGAGCCGCTGCTGCCGTATGTGTCCCTATTACTGCACCTGATACCCCAATACTGAGCCGCTGCTGCCGTATGTGTCCCTATAACTGCACCTGATACCCCAATACTGAGCCGCTGCTGCCGTATGTGTCCCTATTACTGCCCCTGATACCCCAATACTGAGCCGCTGCTGCCGTATGTGTCCCTATAAGGCTACGTTCAGACTAGCGTTGTGCTAGTGTGCGTCGGGTTAGCGTCGGGCGACGCAGCGGCGACGCACGCGTCATGTGCCCCTATGTTTAACATGGGGGACGCATGCATTTTTGTTTGTTGCGTTTGGCGACGCATGCGTCTTTTTTGCCGCAAGCGTCGGACCAAGAAAACGCAACAAGTTGCATTTTTCTTGCGTCCGATTTTCGGTAAAAAACGACGCACGCGTCGCAAAGCGCAGCGTTTTTGCGTGCGTCGTGCGTTGCGTCGCCGACGCAGCGGCGCACAACGCTAGTCTGAACGTAGCCTTACTGCACCTGATACCCCAATACTGAGCCGCTGCTGCCGTATGTGTCCCTATAACTACACCTGATACCCCAATACTGAGCTGCTGCTGCCATATGTGTCCCTATTACTGCACCCGATACCCCAAAACTGGGTGGTAACGTCACCGCGCCCACTGTCAGTGGCGGCGGCGTCAGATGCTGACAGGGGGGTGATGGGATAAGGAGCTAATGCCGATACAGCTGACCTTGCGGTGACGGGTGGGGGGCCCACTGCTGGCACTGGGTTCCCCACCTGCTGAGGGGCCTGATAGCGGTCGGGCAGCAGAGCAGGGAGACCGATTCTCCCTGCTCTGCCTCATACAGTTTCAGTAGCGTAGCTCTGGGTGGGCACCCTTTGAGCTCTGGGCCCGGGGCGCTCGCACCCTCTGCCCCCCCCCGGTAGCTACGCTACTGAATGCGCGCTATAAGAAAAATGAATATTCATTTCTCTTTAGCAGCTGCACAGTTACAGCCGCAGCTGCCGGCTCCTGCCGCTGCTCCCCCTCCCCTGCCAGCTTTCTGGACAATGACTCATGTATAAGCCGAGGGGGGCGTTTTCGCAGTAGATGGACTGGTCAAAGGTCTATTTGGAGTGGGAAGGAAGATGTGAGCTGTGACATTACCTATTTTAAATAATGATCCTGTGTTATCTTTTATTGTAATCCTGTCTGTGATGATTATGAAACTGCTGAAAAGTCAGCTGTGCAGAAGAGGAAACAAGTCTAATATATTTCCATCTATGAATATCTAATGTGGGAAATTGGTAATTTTGTGTATCATATTCCCTTTCAATCTTTCCCTTCCCTTTGCCTTTATCTTTTTTCTTCTCCACATTAAACTTGATGGCCATATATCTTTGTTCAAGAAAAATTAGATCTAATACTCTGCTATATAAAACACATTTCATACGATACATTGGTGCACTCCACAGACTAAACGAACATTTACTTACTATCGTCACCTACATGCATTACAGAGCAATGAGCGCTGGATGAGAAATTGTTCCAGTTCAGCTTGTTACACATTACACAGGTTCTGCCTCCTGTGTAATCCGGTCACAATGCCGTGAGCAATCTTCTCAGTCAGCGCAGAGGATTAAATCTACCATTAAGTGGTCAATGAGGTGATAGCTTCCAAGCCATTTCTGCTGCTATTACTCATAAGGGTCCTTACGAACTACTGAAATATTTTACTGACTTGAAGTAGACATGCGACACAGATACTATGACGCTGTAAATTGTAAGAATAAACTGGCAGCCCTGTTATATAAGTAAAACTCATGGCAATTGCAGTTATTAGATACAATCTAGTAATGATGATTTTCTGTACATATATTGATGCCTACACACCATTTCTTTGCATCCCTATCGGCAGGCATCATATATTTTAAGGTCTTTGCCCCCCAAGCACATTAAGCTTATGTTGGCCGCACCTCCCGTTATCGATGGGTCCAGCCAACACTAATGTGCGCTAGCCAACACTAATGAACGCTAGCCAACACTAATGTGCGCTAGCCAACTGATTGCGTAGATGTCAGTTGGGCATGTCCAATTTCGAACCAATCGCATTGTTCCCCCTGTCACCAGAAGAGACATCAGACCCCACTTTTATCATAGGGAACACAGGAGCGCTCAACCGAATACACGCTCCCGTCTATGGAGATAACAGTTGGCCAACCATTGCCCAAAACATCGTTCGGCTGATGGCCATCCAATGTGTAGGGGGCCTTAAATGTATTACCAAATTCCTGCCAGTATTAAAGGGGCCAGTCACAATAATTAGGCTTTATTAAAGAGTAGATTAAAAGGCGTTTGTCTAAAAATATTTACAGATATTGATCCAACGCATGCACAGAACTGCCCAGAAATATCTGCTTATAAGAACTACTGTCCCTGACAATAAAATGTTTGTTATTGGCTGCAAAGATATGGAGGTTTTCACAGACTGTTACATGGCATCTCAAACTTTTTCTACCTCACCAGACAGACCACATGCATGGGTCTCACCATCTATAGTGGAAGTTTTTACTGAATTCAAAATATTTCTTAATTTTTTCATTTCTGTCTCCTAAATCCAGTATGATATGTCAAAAAGTACAAAATGCTCTAGATCATGAAAGGGTCCAGCATGGAGATCTCCATGACACTCATACTAACTGTATAAATGAATATTATGGTACCTTATTAATCCCACGCTAGTTGTTTCCTCTGAAGTAAATACGCACTGTATATGCAGGGCAGCAATCTACCTATTAGACCAGATTCACACATCCATGTTTTGTGGGTCGTACTTGGATCACGATGCACGGACCACCTGTGGATCTCCTGACCCGAACTCATCAGCCTTATTTATGCGAGTGAGGCAGTCAAGTTCAGGCAAGGGACCTGTAGCCCCCCATGCATCGTGGTCTGAATTAAATGGGAATCCCACCTTATCGGCAGATATATACAAATATTTGGTGTACCAGAAGTAGGATCGCAAGCCTACTAAAAAAAAAATTCTGGTCACCTTGACTCAAATTCATGGATGGCCTAAAATCTTTGCAGACATTTGACATGCCCCCTAAAGACCTCCATACAGTATTATCGAGACCACATAGTGCTCCATACAGTATAATGGCCCCACAAGGTGCTCCATACAGTATAATGGCTCCAAAAGGTGCTCCATACAGTATAATGGGCCCCACATGGTGCTCCATACAGTATAATGGGCTCCATATTCTGCTCCATACAGTAAAAAGGGCCCCATATAATGCTCCATACAGTATAATGGGCCCCATATATTGCTACACACAGAATAATGGGCCCCATATTCTGCTACATACAGTATAATGGAGTAGAGAGCCTACAGAGAATTGGAGCAATGTGCTCCAAAATTAAATACCAAGAGAGTAACCATCATATTAATGATAACATTTAAAGACTTTATTTGTTAATTATAAAAACAACATTAATAGTCACTGGTAAAGACACGGGAGAATGGCACCATAGCTTACAGTAAATATAACAATTTAAAGAACACTGGGTTTTATCGTCATATATAAAGAAAAACCTGATACAAATAATATCAAATCCTACTCATAAGAAAGGATATACTGGTTTATACACCGGACAGTACTATTATATGGCCACAAGATGGCATGCAAGTACAGAACAGTACTCTCATAGCACTTGTCCAGATGTAAAGTGAAAAAAAAGAGGGCAGATATATGAATGTAGAAGACAGGGCAAGATCCGTAGTCCCTTAACATAGATAAAATGCAAAATACTGCTTACCCAAGTAGGAAGGAAAATGGTGTGTGTTTGTCCGTCGCCCCAACGCACGTTTCACGTTTTTGGCTTCCTCGGGGGGCTGTGTTAGCATACAGTATAATTGGGCCCCAAATATTGCTTCATACACAATAATGGCCCCATATAATGCTTCCATACACTATAATTGGGCCCATATATTGCTCAGTTCATAACAAAAATAAAATAATCAAATACTCACCTCTCCCCATTCCCTGCTGCCAGTGCTCCAATGTCCGCTGCTCCGGTCTCCACAGCGTCTTCTGACTCTCTGTGATGTCTCAGTGCAGATGTCGCACAGTAGTAATGTCAGCGCGACCTCTGCACTGAGACGTCACAGAGAGTCAGAAGACGCTAAGCAGACCGGAGCAGCGCACATTGGAGCACTGGCAGCAGGGAACGGGGAGAGGTGAGTATTTGAAACAGTTTAAAGGGCAAGGCAGAGGGTGCCAGCACTGGCATATAGCCCCCAGACTACCTGTAGTGCACAGAGTCCTGGCACTGGCAGCAGGTAGGTCAGCATGTCTGACGTCTACGGACCCACATGCAGGCGTGCCACGGCTCCATTATGGCAGCACAGCTGCCTGCCACCCTCCAGTCTCACGCATGACCCTTCTTCCGGGACAGGTCCGGTTTGTATTGCTCATGGCAGTCTTTTTAGCTCATATGCAGTACAAACATCGGGCGTGGGGGGAAATTCACAGTCGGTGTTTTTTTTTCTGCAGGACGCTATGGACGGCAGAGAAAAGCACCAGGTTTTTACAGACTGTCCGTAAATTTACGGACGGTTATCAACTATGTCCTAGAGATGAATCATCCATTGTGGACCTCCCTCATTATCAATTTATATATCTGAAATTATCTGGTCTGAGTACACGGTGTTGTTATGGAGAGACTATATGGCATATGAAGATATACTGAAATCAAACTTATATGGACGCTTTGCTGAATATATATATATATTAGATTCATGTAGCTTTAAGGTTTTCTGATTCACTGTCACAAGACTAAATTCTGTTGATCACTCTGTACCAGGATGTACCAGGATACACCCAGTATCCAGATGGACTTTAAGAAAGGCTGTGTAAATCCCCTACCCTTATCTAGAGTAAAGTATCTGCACGAAGGTGAATCGATCGCCAATAAACCAAAGATAAGTAGAATGCGTGCCTAGACAGATGTCAGCTTGACCCAAAGGCGCCATTAGGGCGATAATGGTACAGGAATAGATTAAAAGTAATAATCATTAGAATAATGATTATATAAGTAATAAAGATAATAATATAACATGTAAAGATCAAAAGAGTTTTCTGATAAGTGTTAAGTTGGAACAACCCAATGATGTAATGTGCTTTACTCCTATAAAAGGAGGCAATCTGCAAACCATTAAACCAGGCTAGAACCATTTGAGACACGATCCACTGTGTCCTGTGATTCTTTCCTCCGGCCGTAATACTTCCCATCCAATTTGACCACAGACAATTAAGATGGGTCACACCCTAGTGTGACAGAATTCACAGCTGGCGCCCAACGTGGGGCTCAGGACGATACCCAGACGACCACAGCCGCACCACGTCTCCCCCAGGACGGACGTCATCGGTGGGAAGAGTCTGCAGCTCTGAACAAGGTAAGAAAATATATCATCTTACCTGACCCCTGTATACGTCCTCTCCTGGGTTGAGATAGTTGGCTGTCGTCCCTGGACAATAGACCACATTTGAAAGTCCTGAGTCTACGAACCTGGTCTGATATATATTCCCTTAATTGTCTGTATCTGTGTGTATTGTCCAGTCCGACTGAGGGTGTGTCTAGTGTCTACTCATAAGCCATCCCACACTACACATGGGCTGTTAGATCAGCTAAGTGCGGAGGGGGGAATGGTTATAGAACCAACACGCAATCGCCCTGGTTCCGGCCTTAGACGGTCGAAGAGCTATACTCATACAGGTGCCCACGTCCGGCCATTCGCCCCATAGTTCAAAACAGGGGTCTGGTGACGTGGCTGACACGGCATACACATATATGTGACAATTGATTCAAAGGATTGTGGCATTGCTATACCCCTCCGCAGTAAGATCAACTGTACTAACCAAAGTTAATCATTAACTAAATTACTGCCCATTGCAGCTGAAGTACCAAAGTTCAGCCCGAAACGTAAAAGCCAGAATTTGCCAACCTCCATTCAAAGTGTCATAAAACATCTATCAAAAAGTCCTCAAAAGGCCAACAATAAAAATGAAAGTTTGCCCGTAACACAACAAAATATAAAAAGGTATGCGTCTCAGAAAACATTTTAGTCGTAGAAATTAATAAAACTATAAAAATGTGATATGATTAAACTGGCAGACAGAACATGTCATTTTCGATCCACACTAAATGCCGTAAAGAAGAAAGCCAAACAAAAAAGGCGAAATTTTGGTTTTCTGTTGATCCCAAAAAAAGATTTGTTTTATCTGTTTTTCAGGACATTATTTGGAAAATGACAGTAAATAATACCAATAAACATAAAACTTTTGCTGCAAAAAACACAAACCTCATAACGCTATGTAGAAGATAGGTCTGAGGATGAAGGTATGAAAGAAGCAAAAATGTAAGAAAGAAGTTGCATTGGTCCTGAAGAGATTAATGAAAGGAGCAGCAGAAGTCGGCGAGGCGCTCCTGACACTTGCTATGTGCCACACAGTGATTTTCATCAGCTCATCAGCGCAGGCTACATCAACACTTTCCCCTTGTGCCATGCTGGCAGCACCATGATTAGCATTTAGCTTTCTGTACATCTGATTGTGTCTGACTCTTGAAGATTAATGAGAGGAACCTCCCGGTGCTTCTGCTTGTACATGAGGGGATGGGGATTAGGTCCAGAATAAAGAATACTTGTGCCTTTAACTCTTTAGTGCCTGCTGGTGAATATCTGCCACGTTTCCACTGTGTTTGCTGAGATGTGAAATTACACACTCACATTAAGGTCACACGTTCAGTATTTGGTCAGTATTTTACATCAGTATTTCTAAGCCAAAACCAGGAGTGGAACAATCAGAAGAAAAGTATAATAGAAACGCGTCACCACTTCTGTAATTTTCACCCACGGCTGATCTTGGCTTAAAAACACTGATGTAAAATACTGACCAAATACTGAACGTGTGAACGTGGCCTAATTAGCATTGCCCATCAAGAACCTCGAATACGGCCAAACTCTTTCAGTGTGTCACAAACGTTGACGACTCTTACATGTATCGCCGCCTTCATTTGTTGACGTATCAACATTTAACCCCCTGCCAATTTTTTTTTTTTCGTGCTCGGATAACTGCTGTTAGAAGCATGAGCCTGCTGAAAAACATAGCCGTGCAGAGTGTGGAGCGGGCTCAGCCCCTGAGGGGTTAAACAGCTATCATAGTACTACACCTTGGAATAGTAACTAATACCCGTTCCCCATGTGATACTATTATGAGAAATAATTAAGACTTTTTTCCATTTTATTTATGGTCACTCAGCACCATCGGGGCATCATGGTGGCTCAGTGGTTAGCACTGTAGCTTTGCACCACTAGGGGTCTGGGTTCACCTCCTACCAAGGATAGCATCTGCAAGGAGTTTGTTCTGGATCGGTTTCCTCCCACATTCCAAAGACTGGTAGGGAATATAGACTGTGAGCCTCAATGGGGACAGTGATGACGAGGTCTGTAAAGCGCTGCAGAATATGGTGGTGCCATAAGTGAATAAAAAATTACAAACTTGTTCATGACCTGCAAAAGTTGGGTCCATCTGAGATATCTTCCTCAGTAATAAGCTTTTATTTGACTTTTTATGTCTTTTTTAGGTTCCCAAATTTACATTACAAATATAGTGGTGATCCAAAGGTAGATCAACTAATAGGCCCAGTAGGCATCTGCCTACAGGCAACTCTGGGAGAAGGGCGTAATATATGAGCACTGTGAAAACTGCTGGGTCATGTGTCATTTATGTGCGCATAGTGGAGTTGTGGTGATTAGAGGCTCAGTGTGGGCATCACAGGAAGGGCCAAGGAAATGGCTGCAGACAAATGTTCTAAACAATGAGCCTCTTGTAAGAGCAGACAACTATAATGGGAACTTGTGCTGAAAACGGTATCTGATCAGCAGGTTACAGATCAGGCCGAGCAGATCAGATTGATGTATATTTTTGTGGGATAATTTTGAGTAAAACTTGTATTATATTCATTGAAATCCCTGGTGTGGATAGGAGTCCAGTGGGAGGTACTATTCAGTGATTGAGATTTATATGACAGTGCATGCACAGATAACTTTCCCGTACTGAGTAGGACCGCCCATTGGACTCATATCCATACTAGGGCATTTAATGAATAAAATGCAAGTTATACTGAATCTTTTGGAAAAAACCTGTATATCTTTCCAGCCATTTTACGGGCAGAGACTTAAGTCTCAAGCAATCCGTACCCACAGGCTCCTGAGATGTAATTCAGGTACTAATGTGACAACCTGAACAATATGCTCAAAGTCCGGAAAGGCCACAGTATAATATTTTACTCTACTGAATGCTGTGCGGAACAGTAGCGTAGCTAACGGGGGGACAGAGGATGCGGGCGCCCCAGGCCCGGTGGTCTGAGGGGGCCCACTCGGAGCTACGCTACTGTAAATGCGCACCAATAGTTGCATTCGATCTCCCTGCTCTGCCGCCCGGCCGCTATGAGGCCCCTGAGCAGGTGGGGGGGGGCCCGGTGCCAGCAGTGGGCCCCCCGCCGTCATTGAAAGATCAGCTGTACCGGCATTTAGCCTATACAGC
This sequence comes from Ranitomeya imitator, assembly GCF_032444005.1. Lineage (NCBI taxonomy): Eukaryota > Metazoa > Chordata > Amphibia > Anura > Dendrobatidae > Ranitomeya > Ranitomeya imitator. Next base: position 783,458,659 of record NC_091283.1, read on the forward strand.
TGATTGCAATGATGGGAGAAGGAGCGTTATGCTCCTTCTCCCATCATCCCCCTGTCAGTGTCGGCGTCTGATGTCCCCGACACTGACAGCGGGTGCAATGACGTCACTGCCCGGCGCCCGCTGTCAGGACATCAGCGGGAGCAGTGCAGGAACCAGGAAGAAGAGAGGTGAGTTGTTTTCTTTGTTTTTTAATGTGTGCTGCTGCCTTATTACAGGGTCTGACTGTGGGGGCTGCCTCATTACAGGGTCTGACTATGGGGGTGCTGCCTCATTACAGGGTCTGACTATAGGGGTGCTACCTCATTACAGGGTCTGACTATGGGGGTGCTGCCTCATTACAGGGTCTGACTATGGGGGTGCTGCCTTATTACAGGGTCTGACTATGGGGGTGCTGCCTTATTACAGGGTCTGACTATGGGGGTGCTGCCTCATTACAGGGTCTGACTATGGGGGCTGCCTTATTACAGGGTCTGACTATGGGGGCTGCCTTATTACAGGGTCTGACTATGGGGGCTGCCTTATTACAGGGTCTGACTGTGGGGGCTGCCTCATTACAGGGTCTTACTATGGGGGTGCTGCCTCATTACAGGGTCTGACTAGGGGGGTGCTGCCTTATTAAAGGGTCTGACTATGGGGGCTGCCTTATTACAGGGTCTGACTATAGGGGTGCTGCCTTATTAAAGGGTCTGACTATGGGGGCTGCCTGACTGTGGGGGTGCTGCCTTATTACAGGGTCTGACTGTGGGGGCTGCCTCATTACAGGGTCTAACTATGGGGGCTGCCTCATTACAGGGTTTGACTATGGGGGTGCTGCCTCATTACAAGGTCTGACTATGGGGGTGCTGCCTTATTAAAGGGTCTGACTTGACTATGGGTGTGCTGCCTTATTACAGGGTCTGACTGTGTGGGCTACCTTATTACAGGGTCTGACTATGGGGGTGCTGCCTTATTACAGGGTCTGACTATAGGGGTGCTACCTCATTACAGGGTCTGACTATGGGGGCTGCCTTATTACAGGGTCTGACTATGGGGGGCTGCCTTATTAAAGGGTCTGACTATGGGGGCTGCCTTATTAAAGGGTCTGACTATGGGGGTGCTGCCTCATTACAGGGTCTGACTATGGGGGCTGCCTTATTACAGGGTCTGACTGTGGGGGCTGCCTCATTACAGGGTCTTACTATGGGGCTGCTGCCTCATTACAGGGTCTGACTGTGGGGGCTGCCTCATTACAGGGTCTTACTATGGGGGTGCTGCCTCATTACAGGGTCTGACTAGGGGGGTGCTGCCTTATTAAAGGGTCTGACTATGGGGGCTGCCTTATTACAGGGTCTGACTATAGGGGTGCTGCCTTATTAAAGGGTCTGACTATGGGGGCTGCCTCATTACAGGGTCTTACTATGGGGGTGCTGCCTTTATTACAGGGTCTGACTGTGGGGGTGCTGCCTTATTACAGGGTCTGACTGTGGGGGCTGCCTCATTACAGGGTCTAACTATGGGGGCTGCCTCATTACAGGGTTTGACTATGGGGGTGCTGCCTCATTACAGGGTTTGACTATGGGGGTGCTGCCTCATTACAGGGTTTGACTATGGGGGTGCTGCCTCATTACAGGGTCTGACTATGGGGGTGCTGCCTTATTAAAGGGTCTGACTTGACTATGGGTGCTGCCTTATTACAGAGTCTGACTATGGGTGTGCTGCCTTATTACAGGGTCTGACTGTGTGGGCTGCCTTATTACAGGGTCTGACTATGGGGGTGCTGCCTTATTACAGGGTCTGACTATAGGGGTGCTACCTCATTACAGGGTCTTATTATGGGGGCTGCCTTATTACAGGGTCTGACTATGGGGGGCTGCCTTATTAAAGGGTCTGACTATGGGGGCTGCCTTATTAAAGGGTCTGACTATGGGGGTGCTGCCTCATTACAGGGTCTGACTATGGGGGCTGCCTTATTACAGGGTCTGACTGTGGGGGCTGCCTCATTACAGGGTCTTACTATGGGGATGCTGCCTTATTAAAGGGTCTGACTATGGGGGCTGCCTTATTACAGGGTCTGACTATAGGGGTGCTGCCTTATTAAAGGGTCTGACTATGGGGGCTGCCTCATTACAGGGTCTTACTATGGGGGTGCTGCCTTTATTACAGGGTCTGACTGTGGGGGTGCTGCCTTATTACAGGGTCTGACTGTGGGGGCTGCCTCATTACAGGGTCTAACTATGGGGGCTGCCTCATTACAGGGTTTGACTATGGGGGTGCTGCCTCATTACAGGGTTTGACTATGGGGGTGCTGCCTCATTACAGGGTCTGACTATGGGGGTGCTGCCTTATTAAAGGGTCTGACTTGACTATGGGTGCTGCCTTATTACAGAGTCTGACTATGGGTGTGCTGCCTTATTACAGGGTCTGACTGTGTGGGCTGCCTTATTACAGGGTCTGACTATGGGGGTGCTGCCTTATTACAGGGTCTGACTATAGGGGTGCTGCCTTATTACAGGGTCTGACTGTGGGGGCTGCCTCATTACAGGGTCTGACTATGGGGGCTGCCTTATTACAGGGTCTGACTATGGGGGTGCTGCCTTATTAAAGGGTCTGACTATGGGGGCTGCCTTATTACAGGGTCTGACTATGGGGGTGCTGCCTTATTACAGATCTGCCACCTTATTACAGAATCTGCCTATGGGGGTGCTGCCTTATTACAGTGTCTGCCTATGGGGGCTGCCGTATTTTATAGAGTCTGCCTATGGGGCGTGCATTATACTATATTGTGGACTATTTGGTGCATTATGCTACTGTATATGGAGGCTATCTAGGGGGCCATCACACAGTATGGAGATTACAGTGTGGGGGGTCCTTATACATTGTTGCAGCCATCAAACAGTTTGGGGGCTACTAAGCGGTCAGTATACTGTGTGGGTGCATTGTACTGTGTATAAGAGAGCATCATGCTGTGTATAGGGGAGCTGTACAGGGGGAGACTCGGGACTTTATTAAATGTAAAGTGGGCACTTATTGTTATAGGGGAATTCAGGTTAATGTAGCTATCAAAGGGGCACATAGGGCATTATTACTTTCTAGGGGCAAAATATGGGCACTGTTTTCTAGGGCACTTGCACCTGGCATTACTATATTGTAGAGAGTTGCTTTAGAATTTAGAGGGTTCAGAGAACCACACAGCAGGTGCAGTAATAGGGACACATATGGCAGCAGCGGCTCAGTATTGGGGTATCAGGTGTAGTAATAGGGACACATATGGCAGCAGCGGCTCAGTATTGGGGTATCAGGGGCAGTAATAGGGACATACGGCAGCAGTGGCTCAGTATTGGGGTATCAGGTGCAGTAATAGGGACACATACGGCAGCAGCGGCTCAGTATTGGGGTATCAGGGGCAGTAATAGGGACACATATGGCAGCAGCGGCTCAGTATTGGGGTATCAGGTGCAGTAATAGGGCCACATACGGCAGCAGCGGCTCAGTATTGGGGTATCAGGGGCAGTAATAGGGACACATACGGCAGCAGCGGCTCAGTATTGGGGTATCAGGGGCAGTAATAGGGACACACAGCAGCGGTTCAGTATTGGGGTATCAGGGGCAGTAATAGGGACACATACAGCAGCGGCTCAGTATTGGGGTATCAGGGGCAGTAATAGGGTCACATACGGCAGCAGCGGCTCAGTATTGGGGTATCAGCAGGATGAGGAGTTTGTGCAGGTTGGGAATAGATGATGATGGGGCTGGAATATGAGAAGTGAAATGTGTCTTTGTTGTATTCTCTGCAGACGAGTTGTAGCTGGAAGAAGTTGTCATGTCGGTCTGGGCCAGATGGAAAAGACGGGAAAAGTGAACGATTCCATCAGAAAGGACGTCAGCTGTAAGACATTCTCTGTAACTGTGCAGTGATCTCTTATATGTTCTGTAGGGCTGGTATATACCACTGACCATATGGCGGTAATATCCATGTTGGTCTTTATATAGAGATTATCTTCAGTAACAGCACGGTCATCTGCTGAGGTTCTCCTCCACTATTAGGGCGCGCCACCAAATTGTAATCAAGGTTACCTGGTTAGGGGCCCACTCAGAAGTTTCGACCCCCTGAACCAAAGCCCTAGCTACGCCTCTGGTGCGGAAGCATCACAGCAAATCATCTAAACTTGATAACAGACTACTTGGAGCGCATAAACCACATACAATTAGTTGTAAAAAATATAAATCTTTAAACAAAAACAGACCATATACAGGTCCTTCTCAAAAAATTAGCATATAGTGTTAAATTTCATTATTTACCATAATGTAATGATTACAATTAAACTTTCATATATTATAGATTCATTATCCACCAACTGAAATTTGTCAGGTCTTTTATTGTTTTAATACTGATGATTTTGGCATACAACTCCTGATAACCCAAAAAACCTGTCTCAATAAATTAGCATATCAAGAAAAGGTTCTCTAAACGACCTATTACCCTAATCTTCTGAATCAACTAATTAACTCTAAACACATGCAAAAGATACCTGAGGCTTTTATAAACTCCCTGCCTGGTTCATTACTCAAAACCCCCATCATGGGTAAGACTAGCGACCTGACAGATGTCAAGAAGGCCATCATTGACACCCTCAAGCAAGAGGGTAAGACCCAGAAAGAAGTTTCTCAACAAATAGGCTGTTCCCAGAGTGCTGTATCAAGGCACCTCAATGGTAAGTCTGTTGGAAGGAAACAATGTGGCAGAAAACGCTGTACAACGAGAAGAGGAGACCGGACCCTGAGGAAGATTGTGGAGAAGGACCGATTCCAGACCTTGGGGAACCTGAGGAAGCAGTGGACTGAGTCTGGTGTGGAAACATCCAGAGCCACCGTGCACAGGCGTGTGCAGGAAATGGGCTACAGGTGCCGCATTCCCCAGGTAAAGCCACTTTTGAACCATAAACAGCGGCAGAGGCGCCTGACCTGGGCTACAGAGAAGCAGCACTGGACTGTTGCTAAGTGGTCCCAAGTACTTTTTTCTGATGAAAGCAAATTTTGCATGTCATTCGGAAATCAAGGTGCCAGAGTCTGGAGGAAGACTGGGGAGAAGGAAATGCCAAAATGCCTGAAGTCCAGTGTCAAGTACCCACAGTCAGTGATGGTGTGGGGTGCCATGTCAGCTGCTGGTGTTGGTCCACTGTGTTTCATCAAGGGCAGGGTCAATGCAGCTAGCTATCAGGAGATTTTGGAGCACTTCATGCTTCCATCGGCTGAAATGCTTTATGGAGATGAAGATTTCATTTTTCAGCACGACCTGGCACCTGCTCACAGTGCCAAAACCACTGGTAAATGGTTTACTGACCATGGTATTACTGTGCTCAATTGGCCTGCCAACTCTCCTGACCTGAACCCCATAGAGAATCTGTGGGATATTGTGAAGAGAAAGTTGAGAGACGCAAGACCCAACACTCTGGATGAGCTTAAGGCCGCTATTGAAGCATCCTGGGCCTCCATAACATCTCAGCAGTGTCACAGGCTGATTGCCTCCATGCCACGCCGCATTGAAGCAGTCATTTCTGCCAAAGGATTCCCGACCAAGTATTGAGTGCATAACTGAACATTATTATTTGATGGTTTTTTTGTTTGTTATTAAAAAACACTTTTATTTGATTGGATGGGTGAAATATGCTAATTTATTGAGACAGGTTTTTTGGGTTATCAGGAGTTGTATGCTAAAATCATCAGTATTAAAACAATAAAAGACCTGACAAATTTCAGTTGGTGGATAATGAATCTATAATATATGAAAGTTTTATTGTAATCATTACATTATGGTAAATAATGAAATTTAACACTATATGCTAATTTTTTGAGAAGGACCTGTACATATCTATCACAAAGTTATGTCACTACAGAGAAGTTTGAATCCGATGAAGGGTGCACCAATACGAGTGTCACCCCACACACACAATTACATAGGCATATAGAACCAGAGTATTAACCAATATATCAATACAAAGTGACAGTGCATAAATTATTATACCACAATATTACCAGAAATGACAGATTCATAGTCACTACTAGTAGAGTACTTAATATATCATAATTCAATGAGGTCAGTGACCAATTGGATTTGAATAAGTACCAGTGGTAGTGAAGCAAACCATAATCATTGTAGGGTCTTACCCATGCTGTGAGTGTGAGCATGACACGCGCCCCTGAGCATCATCCAAATCATCCAAACTTGCCTGGGCTTTTAAAGAATACAACCCCTGGCAAAAATTATGGAATCACCGACCATGGAGGATGTTCATTCAGTTGTTTAATTTTGTAGATAAAAAAGCAGATCACAGACATGGCACAAAACTAAAGTCATTTCAAATGTCAACTTTCTGGCTTTAAGAAACACTAAAAGAATCAAGAACAAAAAATGTGGTAGTCAGTAATGGTTACTTTTTTTAACCAAGCATAGGGGAAAAAATGTGGAGTCACTCAATTCTGAGGGAAAATTATGGAATCATGAAAAACAAACAAACAAAAAAAAAACACTCCAACACATCACCAGTATTTTGTTGCACCACCTCTGGCTTTTATAACAGCTTGCAGTCTCTGAGGCATGGACTTAGTGTCACACAGGACTCTTCATCAATCTGGCTCCAACTTTCTCTGATTGCTGTTGCCAGATCAGCTTTGCAGGTTGGAGCCTTGTCATGGACTATTTTCTTCAACTTCCACCAAAGATTTTCAACTGGATTGAGATCCGGACTATTTGCAGGCCATGGCCTTGACCTTATCTGTCTTTTTTCAAGGAATGTTTGTACAGTTTTTGCTCTATGGCAGGATGCATTATCATCTTGAAAAATCATATCATCCCCAAACATCATTTCAATTGATGGGATAAGAAAAGTGTCCAATATATCAACATAAACTTGCGCATTTATTGAAGATGTAAAGACAGCCATCTCCCCAGTGCCTTTACCTGACATGCAGCCCCATATCATCAATGACTGTGGAAATTTGCATGTTCTCTTCAGGCAGACATCTTTATAAATCTCATTGGAACGGCACCAAACAAAAGTTCCAGCATCATCACCTTGTCCAATGCAGATTCGCAATTCGTCACTGAATATGACTTTCATCCAGCCATCCACAGTCCACGATTGCTTTTCCTTAGCCCATTGTAACCCTGTTTTTTTCTGTTTAGGTGTTAATGATGGCTTTTGTTTAGCTTTTCTGTATGTAAATCCCATTTCCTTTAGGCGGTTTCTTACATTTCGGTCACAGATGTTGACTCCAGTTTCCGCTCATTTGCTCATTTGTTTTGTTGTGCATTTCCTGTTTTGGAGACATATTGCTTTAAGTTTCCGATCTTGATGCTTTGATGTCTTCCTTGGTCTACCAGTATGTTTGCATTTAACAACCTTCCCATGTTGTTTGTATTTGGTCCAGATTTTAGATACAGGTGACTGTGAACATCCAACATCTTTTGGAACATTGCGTGATGATTTACCCTCTTTTAAGAGTTTGATAATCCTCTCCTTTGTTTCAATTGACATCTCTGGTGTTGGAGCCATGATTCATGTCAGTCCACTTGGTGCAACAGCTCTCCAAGGTGTGATCACTCCTTTTTAGATGCAGACTAACGAGCAGATCTAATTTGATGCAGGTGTTATTTATGGGTATGAAAATTTACAAGGTGATTCCATAATTTTTTCCTCAGAATTGAGTGACTCCATAATTTTTACCCTATGCTTGGTTAAAAAAAGTAACCATTACTGACTACCACATTTTTTGTTCTTGATTTCTTTTAGTGTTTCTTCAAGCCATAAAGTTGCCATTTGAAATGACTTTAGTTTTGTGCCATGTCTGTGATCTGCTTTTTTTCTACAAAATGAAACAATTGAATGAACATCCTCCAAGGCCAGTGATTCCATAATTTTTGCCAAGGGTTGTAGAAACCCTTATTTAATAATCTTGCTGAAACAAGTGTAACGATAGATGAACGCACAGGATGGTCTGATCAATGGACGGCTTGATGGTAATTGGAATCTAAAAGGGTTTTTCCATCTTGCACATCTATAGCATATCCTGTTAATAGGCCAAAAGCGTATATCAGCTATGGGTCCCACTGCTGGGACTCAAAAATGGGACCCTGTCATGTGTCCTGTCAGTTGCAGGGAGGCTGCACTTGTCCCTCTCCATTCATTTATGTGGAAATTCTAAAAATTAACGATTAAACTTGCTCCACAATGAGAGTTCCAAAAATTGTTGACACGAATTGAGAAATCTGAGCATGTGCGACCACCTCTCCAAAGGCAGTAACAAAGCCATGCTCTGACGATACAGGTATCAGAGGTGGAATCTATATCTAATACATATTCAGGGCATATCCTTTGATTTAACATTAAAGGGAGTCTTAAGATAGGTCATCAATATCGATTACATGTATGCCTCCTAGTGGTGGAGCTCATGGTCCCTTTGCTGGGGACTTACAAGCTGAGCCGAAACAGTGGGCTGCAAGAAGATTTGAGGACATCTCACTGGAACTGGACCTTGGAACACAGACATCTACTTACAGGTTGGGATCGGGGCAGCTCTGAAGCAACAAGGCTGGGTTTGACTGAACAGGCTGTGAAGGATCTTGGTAGATGGGAGTCTGACAGATTTAACATGTATGTTAGACCTTAGTTGATTTTATTCTGATCTTTCCCTTAGATCCTGGACAAAGGTGTGTTTGGATCATTGACCACTCTTTGATACATTGGGCTGAAAAAAAAAGCTGTGGTACGGAGTTAACTTTGGTTTTGACCTGGGATCTGTTTTATTATATTGGTTGGGGTATAGAGGTTTGAAGTTATGTGATCTAGTTAACCAGATTCTGCATGCTAGATTGATTTTTCCAGATCCGCACCTGATGATTATTCACTTATTATTATTATAGCACTTACCGCCATACACTTTTGGAAGGCTTCCTTCCAGGGCTGTTCAGAAATGATTTCGTTCATTTATCCGAGGTCAGTCTGGACATTTTTATCGTGGGCCTTCAGAACACAATTGAGGCTGCAGAGTTTGGGGGGGGAGCTAGTAGTTCCAACCTTCAAGGCGTGTGGGAGGTAACAGTTAGCCATCCGGCTGTGTGATCTTTATTATTTAGAATGGAATTGGTTGACCGACTTGAGTCAAGTTCGGACTGAGTCGTTAAGGTTTTCTGTTTTTGTTTTTTTTTTAAGTTATATTTAACTGTTGGAATTTTATCCTTAATAAAGCAATGTGGCCTTATTTATCCAACCGGTTGTTGAGTAATTTATTCATATATGGTATTAATTGGTTTCTATTTGACATTTAAGTTTTATTAATTTAGCAGTCTTTATATTCCTATGAAGCTGTACAGAAATACATTTATTAGTTTACATACGCTTGCATTACATTTTCCCGTTCTGAACTCCATTCCTTAATATAAAGCGCCTAATCACCACTTAAACACAGCTTATTTAATATTTTCAATTAAAGCCATTTCAGTCCTGGAAGGCACAGATACATTTTCACATTTCATACCGTTCTTTACATTGTGGGACGTGTATAACATACTGACTGCAGAATATGTTTGGCACTTGAACAGGCTTTTTAGCAATTGCCGTTGATGTCTTCAGTCACCTCCAGCTGTGAACCATGGCAGCCTCGAAATCTGCACTGCGGTTGAAGGCCATTTGGAATAATCTCAAGTACTACAGTAAGTTTGATCATGACTCAGTAATATGTTCACTGCAGAGGGAAGCCTCGTCGGGTTGCAGTTAACCTTAGAATTGAAAGTTAAGACTAGTGTGTGATGCTATTTCTTTCAAAAGGCTCCACTTGAAAAAAAATAAAATAAAGATATGGAACATAAATATTGTGATGAAAAGGTCTGATTGCAAATATAGGAAAGATAAACAATTTTAAATATAAAATTGATCTTCTTGTCCCTGTAATAAATTCATATACTACAGTTATTTTCCCCTTCAGCCTTTTGCAGCCATTCTTAGCCATGTTATGGATTACAACCTAAACAGAGCCAGATCTTCCCCTGCGCCTCTAAACTACATTTCACAAGAGGCAGAGCTACATTTGTCCCACAGTCCACACTGCCACCCTCAAGTCCCTGCCCACTCCACCTACAAAGCATCATCCTGAGACTCCTATACAGCCTCAAGATGGATAAATGGCTGCCCGCAGTTTCTCATTCGTCGGGTGCAGTCACATGGCCGTAAAACAGACGATCGCATGAGTGCACAGACTGGTCGTTGGCTCTACTTACCAAAGTGTGACTGCTGCACAGAAATACATACTATCATGCTCGGGTCAAAAGAGCAGTCAGACAGTCCGAGAATTGCAATAGTCGTTCCAGATATACGGCCATCTGACTGTGGCCTTTGAGGGAGTCTCATGACAGAATGACTGTTCAAATCAAGTACAGTCAAATGGCGCATCCTTGTCGTGGTCAGACATTTGAGTGCACCTTCCCACTATCTCCACTCTTTTTTGGTTTTATAGAGCCAGAAAATGGCAGCGACAGATGGATAATAGGTAGGTGGAAAAATGCACTTGAAGTAGTCCAAAACACAAGTTTGTTTTCGTTTTAAATCCCTTTTTAATGACATAATGAAATCTGTTTTCTAATATACCTTAATTAAAAAATCCCTATCCATCCCTAACTACACTTTATCACTTCCTTTTAGAAGGGATTCTCTAATGAGTCAACGCATGCTGGAGTACTCAAATGAAGCATCAGGGGGCAAAGGCTTCGGTCACTGCCACAGCCTCTGCCCACTCCATGTAATAAAAAGTCAATTACCTTAATATCAGGGGCTAGTCCCTGCTCTATTGAGCATGTGTCAGATGTCAATTCGGACGCATGTTGACAGCTCATTACTTGTGATCAGAGCCAGCTCAACTGTAGCTGGAAGTGAGGAGCTGGACACTACATGACCGCTCACGAACAGAGTAGAATATTAAACATCTTCTAGGCTTTACAACGTGTCAACCTGTAGGCCTGGAAAATCCTTTCAATCCCTTACCAACATATTACACGTTTCCTTATTTGATGAAAGCTTATAGCACTGCCAGGAGACATATTTGCCTCTAACAGCAGTGCATGGAGCAGAGCTACTACCACTGGTGATAACCTCAAACACCCTACCCATAAGAGTACAGGGTTAAACATCTAACAGGACCCCACATAATGGTTATGTAAGTCTGCATTTAATGGTATTATAACGAATGTGCATGAAACTCAATTAGGCAATGTACTGCAATGGATACAGTTAGGTCCATATATATTTGGACAGAGACAACATTTTTCTAATTTTGGTTATAGACATTACCACAATTAATTTTAAACAAAACAATTCAGATGCAGTTGGAGCTCAGACTTTCAGCTTTCATTTGAGGGTATCCACATTAAAATTGGATGAAGGGTTTAGGAGTTTCAGCTCCTTAACATGTGCCACCCTGTTTTTAAAGGGACCAAAGGTAATTGGACAATAGACTCCAAGGCTATTTCATGGACTGGTGTGGGCAATCCCTTCGTTATGTCATTCTCAATTAAGCAAATAAAAGGTCTGGAGTTGATTTGAGATGTGGTGCTTTCATTTAGAAGGTTTTGCTGTGAAGTAAACATGCAGTCAAATGAGCTCTCCATGCAGGTGAAACAAGCCATCCTTAAGCTGCGAAAACAGAAAAAAACCCACGCGAGAAATTGATACAATATTAGGAGTGGCAAAATCTACAGTTTGGTACATCCTGAGAAAGAAAGAAAGCACTGGTGAACTAATCAATGCAAAAAGACCTGGGCGCCCACGGAAGACAACAGTGGTGGATGATCGCAGAATAATCTCCATGGTGAAGAGAAACCCCTTCACAACAGCCAACCAAGTGACCAACACTCTCCAGGAGGTCGGCGTATCAATATCCAAATCTACCATAAAGAGAAGACTGCATGGAAGTAAATACAGAGGGTTCACTGCACGGTGCAAGCAACTCATAAGCATCAAGAAGAAAAAGGCTAGACTGGACTTTGCTATAAAACATCTAAAAATGCCAGCACAGTTCTGGATGAACATTCTTTGGACAGATGAAACCAACACCAACCTCTATTAGAATGATGGAAAAAGAAAAGTATGGCGAAGGCGTGGTACAGCTCATGATCCAAAGCATACCACATCATCGGTAGAACACGGTGGAGGCAGTGTGATGGCTTGGGCATGCAAGGCAGCCAGTGGCACTGGGTCACTAGTGTTTATTGATGTGACACAGGACAGAAGCAGCCGAATGAATTCTGAGGTATTCAGAGACATACTGTGTGCTCAGATCCAGCCAAATGCAGCCAAACTGATTGGTCGTCGTTTCATACTACAGATGGACAATGACCCAAAACATAAAGCCAAACCCAGGAGTTTATTAAAGCAAAGAAGTGGAATATTCTTGAATGGCCAAGTCAGTCACCTGATCTCAACCCAATTCAGCATGCATTTCACTTGTTAAAGACTAAACTTCAGACAGAAAGGCCCACAAACAAACAGCAACTGAAAACCACCACAGTGAAGGCCTGGCAGAGCATCAAAAAGGAGGAAACACAGCGTCTGGTGATGTCCATGAGTTCAAGACTTCAAGCAGTCATTGCCAACAAAGGGTTTTCAGCCAAGTACTAAAAATGAACATTTTATTTAAAATTATTGAATCTGTCCAATTACTTTTGGTCCCTTTAACCCCTTCAAGTCGCGGCCCTTTTTCATTTTTGCGTGTTTGTTTTTCACTTCCCTCCTTCCCAGAGCCATAACTTTTTAATTTTTCCGTCAATATGGCCATGTGAGGGCTTATTTTTTGCGGGACAAGTTGTACTTTTGAACGACACCATTGGTTTTACCATGTCTTTTACTAGAAAACGGGAAAAAAATTCCAAGTGCGGTGAAATTGCAAAAAAAGTGCAATCCCACACTTGTTTTTTGTTTGGCTTTTTTGCTAGGTTCACTAAATGCTAAAACTGACCTGCCATTATGATTCTCTAGGTCATTACGAGTTCATAGACACCTAACATGACTAGGTTATTTTTTATCTAAGTGGTGAAAAAAAATTCCAAACTTTGCTAAAAAAATAAAAAAATAAAAAAAAGGGCCATTTTCCGATACCCGTAGCGTCTCCATTTTTCGTGATCTGGGGTCGGGTGAGGGCTTATTTTTTGCGTGCCGAGCTGATGTTTTTAGTGATACCATTTTTGCGCAGATACGTTCTTTTGATCGCACATTATTGCATTTTAATGCAATGTCGCGGCGACCAAAAAAACGTAATTCTGGCGTTTCGGATTTTTTTCTCGCTACGCCATTTAGCGATCAGGTTAATGCTTTTTTTTAATTGATAGATCGGGTGATTCTGAACACGGCGATACCAAATACGTGTAGGTTTGTTTTTTTTTTTATTGTTTTATTTAGGATGGGGCGAAAGGGGGGTGATTTAAACTTTTATATTTTTTATATTTTTTTCATATTTTTAAAAACATTTTTTTTTTACTTGTGCCATGCTTCAATAGCCTCCATGGGAGGCTAGAAGCTGGCATAGCCTGATCGGCTCTGCTACATAGCAGCGATCATCAGATCGCTGCTATGTAGCAGAAATGCAGGTGTGCTGTGAGCGCCGACCACAGGAGGGCGCTCACAGCAGACCTGCATCAGTAACCATAGAGGTCTCAAGGACCTCTATGGTTACCTTCCTGATGCATCGCCGACCCCCGATCATGTGACGGGGGTCGGCGATGACGTCATATCCGGCCGCCCGGCCGGATGCGGTAGTTAAATGCCGCTGTCTGTGTTTGACAGCGGCATTTAACAGGTTAATAGCGGCGGGTGAATAGCGATTTCACCCGCCGCTATTGCGCGCACATGTCAGCTGTACAAAATAGCTGACATGTCGCGACTTTGATGTGAGCTCACCGCCGGAGCCCACATCAAAGGGGGATTCACGGCATGCGCAGTAGATGTACGGCGCATGTCGTGAAGGGGTTAAAAACAGGGTGGCACATGTTAAGGAGCTGAAACTCCTAAAACCTTCATCCAATTTTAATGTGGATACCCTCAAATGAAAGCTGAAAGTCTGAACTTCAACTGCATCTGAATTGTTTTGTTTAAAATTCATTGTGGTAATGTCTATAACCAAAATTAGAAAAATGTTGTCTCTGTCAAAATATATATGGACCTAACTGTATATGGCTATACTATTTATGTATTGTCTACAGCTCTAGGTGGCCTTTTCAGGCCCCCATTGAACTACTCATATCAAACTTTTAGTCAAATGTATTATTCTTTGTGAATCTTATATTGAGAGATATTTTGCAGCTCCATCTTTAGTTCTTTGAGTTGCCCTAGACCAGTGTTCCCCAACTCCGGTCCTCAAGAGCCACCAACAGGTCATGTTTTGAGGATTTCCTTAGTATTGCACGGGTGATAATTGCATCACCTGGACAAGCAAGCATTCAATCACCTGTGCAATACTAAGGAAATCCTCAAAACGTGACCTGTTGGTGGCTCTTGAGGACCGGATTTGGGGAACACTGCCCTAGACCAAAAAGGTATAAATGGGGAAGATAAACCAAAGTCCCATGGCTTCTAGAATCAGCTATACGGCAATAACACTCAAATCTACCTCCGACTCACATTACCTTTGCTGTCCTGCATTCCAGAGTGTCTATCAGCTAAATCTGCCTTCTCATCACGCTTTCCAAAACTCCCCCCCCAAAAAAAAACCCCACACGAACTTCTTATTCAACCCTCATACCAGACCAATCCATGACACTCGCCCCTGTATCACTATACCACTGCCACCTGGATGTCACCCTCATCTCAGCTCTGTCCTTTAAACCGCACTTCCAAGCCCATAGCATCTCAAATTCCAGAATCTGCCCTTTTTTTCAAACCCAAAACAAAATGTTAGTGCATGACCTTATCTCCCACCTCGACTACTGCCATATCCTCCTTTGTGACCCCAATTTAGCACTGTTGCAGCTCTCCAGCCTACTCTTAACTAAGCTACCAAAATAATCAAGCTCTACCATACCCATTTCTCTGTCAATCCCTTCCTTTGGTTTCCAATTGCTCAGCGAATACAGTCTAAATATACAAACAAAGACTTAAAAAGCCATCCATAATTTGTCTTCCCCCAAAACCTCAAAACAAATCTCTTGACACCTTGACACACACAAAACGCTAAACAAAAAATAGTTATCGTACTTCCCGATATTTCTCTGAGCCCATGAAGGCATCACAGAGAGGGGATCCGCCCATAAAGGACAGGAAACCTACAGATAAAAAGGTGGTACCTCTCTCCCGCATCAGTTGTTTAAAGAGCATGAAAGGAATGCTACGTTAATAATAATAAAATATTCAACATTACTAAAGTTTCAGTAGAGACCGCGTGATTATTTCTTAAGTACTAGCGTAATTTTAAACTAGTGTGCACACCCATTCGTGAAGGGAGGGAATGTAGTCATGGGCTCAGAGAAATAGTTATCGGTAAGTATCTATATTTTTCTCTGTCCCCCATGACGGCACCACGGAGAGAATTGCAGAGACTGTACATTTAGGGAGAGACCACCGCTTCCAGAACCCTTTTCCCAAAGGTATGGTCCGAAGAAGAAACTAGGTCCAACTGATAGTGCTTAAAGAATGTAGAGGGGGAAGACCAAGTAGCGGCTCTACATATCTGATCAATTGAAGCACCAGCACTTTCCGCCCAGGAGGCTGACACTGCTCTCGTTGAGTGAGCTTTAACTTCCCCGGGGGCTGACACCCCACTCGATGGTTATGACAGGTTGATGGCATCTCTAATCCATCTTGCTAATGTGCTTTTGGAGGCTTTCTTCCCTTTCCGAGGACCCTGGAAACACAAAGAGATATATCCTCCCTAGTGGTCTCAAGGTAGTGAATCAAGTATCTTCTAACATCTAACGTGTGTAAGGCTTTTTCCCCCTCATTTTTGAGGTTCGGGCAAAAGGAGGGAAGGGAAATTTCCTGAGATCTGTGGAAACGAGAGGCTACTTTTGGTAGGTAAGCGGGGTCTGTCTTGAGAACAACCCTATCATCCAAGATCTGCGTAAGAGGCGGGTTTGCTGATAAAGCTTGAATGTCACTGATCCTGCGAGCTGAAGTAAGAGCTACCAAAAGGGAGGGTATGAGGGATAGAATCCACCAAGGGTTCAAAGGGAGATTTAGTTAGGGCTGTGAGGACTAAGTTTAAATCCCATTGCAGGGCTTTCCTTTCCTCAAGAGTAGGGGTCTAGACCTTTCTGCCGCTTTAATGAACCTAGAAACCCAATGATTTCTTGCTAGGTTGTAGCTAAATAAAGCTCCCAAGGCCACAACCTGGACTTTGAGGGTATGTGTGTCTAGACATTTTTCCAACCCCTTTTGTAGGAACTCTAATATGGCTTGAAGCGGAACTCCCTCAGTTACTTTAGAGCCTGAGGATGAAAGGAATTTTTCCACACTTTACCGTATTGTTTGGTGGTTGTTTGTTTTCTGCTTTGTAGAAGGGCTGATACCAGGCCTGCTGAAAACCCTTTATCCCTTAGTAGCCCCTTTTCAAATTCCAGGCTTTCATGTGTAACCTTGCTACCTGCGGGTGCGCTACTAGTGCCTGGGAGAGATCAGAACACCTGACCACCACAGGATAAGAAATCACCAGAAAGTCTTACAGCTCAGGAATCAATAATATGCCTTTATTAAATATAGTGGCAATTTATACATATGATATAAAATATGTGTTTTTTAGCAATAAAAACAAAAAACGCAGGGACAATATTGTATGGTACCCAGAAAAAATAAATATAATATATATAACTCCCCAAAGAGAATGATGGATAACGCCTTTACTCACTGTGTCGGAAAATAAAAATTATATATATATATATATATATATATATATATATATATATATATATATATATATATATATATATATATATATATATATATATTATATATAAAACAATAAATAAAACTAAAAAAATATAATAAACCAAAATACAGTGGGGCAAAAAAGTATTTAGTCAGTCAGCAATAGTGCAAGTTCCACCACTTAAAAAGATGAGAGGCGTCTGTAATTTACATCATAGGTAGACCTCAACTATGGGAGACAAACTGAGAAAAAAAAATCCAGAAAATCACATTGTCTGTTTTTTTAACATTTTATTTGCATATTATGGTGGAAAATAAGTATTTGGTCAGAAACAAACAATCAAGATTTCAGGCTCTCACAGACCTGTAACTTCTTCTTTAAGAGTCTCCTCTTTCCTCCACTCATTACCTGTAGTAATGGCACCTGTTTAAACTTGTTATCAGTATAAAAAGACACCTGTGCACACCCTCAAACAGTCTGACTCCAAACTCCACTATGGTGAAGACCAAAGAGCTGTCAAAGGACACCAGAAACAAAATTGTAGCCCTGCACCAGGCTGGGAAGACTGAATCTGCAATAGCCAACCAGCTTGGAGTGAAAAAAATCAACAGTGGGAGCAATAATTAGAAAATGGAAGACATACAAGACCACTGATAATCTCCCTCGATCTGGGGCTCCACGCAAAATCCCACCCCGTGGGGTCAGAATGATCACAAGAACGGTGAGCAAAAATCCCAGAATCACGCGGGGGGACCTAGTGAATGAACTGCAGAGAGCTGGGACCAATGTAACAAGGCCTACCATAAGTAACACACTACGCCACCATGGACTCAGATCCTGCAGTGCCAGACGTGTCCCACTGCTTAAGCCAGTACATGTCGGGCCCGTCTGAAGTTTGCTAGAGAGCATTTGGATGATCCAGAGGAGTTTTGGGAGAATGTCCTATGGTCTGATGAAACCAAACTGGAACTGTTTGGTAGAAACACAACTTGTCGTGTTTGGAGGAAAAAGAATACTGAGTTGCATCCATCAAACACCATACCTACTGTAAAGCATGGTGGTGGAAACATCATGCTTTGGGGCTGTTTCTCTGCAAAGGGGCCAGGACGACTGATCCGGGTACATGAAAGAATGAATGGGGCCATGTATCGTGAGATTTTGAGTGCAAACCTCCTTCCATCAGCAAGGGCATTGAAGATGAAACGTGGCTGGGTCTTTCAACATGACAATGATCCAAAGCACACCGCCAGGGCAACGAAGGAGTGGCTTCGTAAGAAGCATTTCAAGGTTCTGGAGTGGCCTAGCCAGTCTCCAGATCTCAACCCTATAGAAAACCTTTGGAGGGAGTTGAAAGTCCGTGTTGCCAAGCAAAAAGCCAAAAACATCACTGCTCTAGAGGAGATCTGCATGGAGGAATGGGCCAACATACCAACAACAGTGTGTGGCAACCTTGTGAAGACTTAGAGAAAACGTTTGACCTCTGTCATTGCCAACAAAGGATATATTGCAAAGTATTGAGATGAAATTTTGTTTCTGACCAAATACTTATTTTCCACCATAATATGCAAATAAAATGTTAAAAAAACAGACAATGTGATTTTCTGGATTTTTTTTTCCTCAGTTTGTCTACCATAGTTGAGGTCTACCTATGATGTAAATTACAGATGCCTCTCACCTTTTTAAGTGGTGGAATTTGTACTATTGCTGACTGACTAAATACTTTTTTGCCCCACTGTATATATATATATAATAATAAATTATATATAACCCATATATAAAATTTGTATTAAGTTATATTTAGACACTAGACTAGTGAATAAAAGTAAAGACTTTATCTAAAGCAGAGTGACCAAAAATATGTGCACACTAAAACTCTTTATAAAAGTGAAAAACAGTGCATAGCCCTATAAGGGGACACAAATAAAGTGACCATTAAAAACAATGGTGCTAACACAGCGAGGTACTCTAAATAGGAGAGTTATAGCAGCTTACTGCATTCAAAGTGCCTAGGTGCAAATGACCGTAGAAGCAATAGTGCTAACACAGCGAGGTACATACTCTGAATAGAGGGGTTATAGCAGCACACTGCATAAAAGGTGCCCAGGTGCATCAGCCTATTACGGGTAAATAACCATATGAACAGATAATTTCAGCAGATTAGCTTGGTGTAACTACCTGGGAGGAGAAACTGGGTCCTGGACCTGCGTGCGCCCGACGCGCGTTTCGGATACCTTTCCTTCGTCAGGGGCCATTCTAGTATGGC
Organism: Ranitomeya imitator; assembly: GCF_032444005.1. Classification (NCBI taxonomy): domain Eukaryota; kingdom Metazoa; phylum Chordata; class Amphibia; order Anura; family Dendrobatidae; genus Ranitomeya; species Ranitomeya imitator. The sequence continues at coordinate 783,477,800 of NC_091283.1, forward strand.
AGAGGTTGGTACCCCAGCTTTGAAGTGGGCTCCGACGCTGAGCCCGCATCAAAGCCGGGACATGTCAGCTGTTTTGAACAGTCAGTGCCCGGCGCCGGCTCCATACTCCCCGCAGTCACCGCTCACACAGGGTTAAGGCCAGCGGTAACGGACTGCGTTATGCCACGGGTAACGTACTCCGTTACCGCTGCTATTAACCCTGTGTGACCAAGTTTTTACTATTGATGCTGCCTATGCAGCGTCAATAGTAAAAGGATCTAATATTAAAAATAATTAAAAAAAATAAAAAAAATTATATACTCACCTTCCGCCAACTTTCCCGCTACTCGCGACACTCCGGTAATCGCTCCATGCAAGCAGCAGGTTCTGGTGGCAAGGATGGTATGCGACAAGGACCTGCCATGACGTCACGGTCATGTGACCGCGATGTCATCACGGGTCCTGCGCTACCAACCCTGGGACCGGAAGCTGCCGAGTGCACCGCACACAGGCGACATGACTACAAGGGCTCCCTCGGAAGGCGAGTATATGTTTATTTTTTTAACCTGTGACATACTTGACTGGCCAATATACTACGTGGCTGGGCAATATACTACGTGGCTCTGTGCTGTATACATCACTGGGCAATATACGTCGCTGTGCAATATACTACGTGACTGTGCTGTATACTACGTCACTGGGCAATATACTACGTGGACATGCATACTCTAGAATACCCGATGCGTTAGAATCGGGCCACCATCTAGTTTACTATATAATTGTCTAAGGGTCACTTCCGTTTGTCTGTCACGGATATTCATTGGTCACGGCTAGGGTTGAGCGAAACGGGTCGTTCATTTTCAAAAGTCGCCGACTTTTGGCAAAGTCGGGTTTCATGAAACCCGATCCGACCCCTGTGCGGGGTCGGCCATGCGGTACGCGACTTTCGCGCCAAAGTCGCGTTTCAATGACGCGAAAAGCGCCATTTCTCAGCCAATGAAGGTAAACGCAGAGTGTGGGCAGCGTGATGACATAGGTCCTGGTCCCCACCATCTTAGAGAAGGGCATTGCAGTGATTGGCTTGCTGTCTGCGGCGTCACAGGGGCTATAAAGGGGCGTTCCCGCCGACCGCCATGTTACTGCTGCTGATCTGAGCTTAGGGAGAGGTTGCTGCGGCTTCGTCAGAAGCAGGGATAGCGTTAGGCAGGGTCCATTAACCACCAAACCGCTTGTGCTGTAGCGATTTCCACTGCCCAACACCACCTTCGGTGTGCAGGGACAGTGGAAGCTACATTTTTTTTTTTTTTCACCTCAGCGCTGTAGCTCATTGGGCTGCCCTAGAAGGCTCCCTGATAGCTGCATTGCTGTGTGTACGCCGCTGTGCAAACCAACTGCTTTTTTCAAAGCACAAATCCTCTTGTTCCTTCCTTTCTGCACAGCTATCTTTTTTGTTTGTCCACACTTTTTATTTAATTTGTGCATCAGTCCACTCCTTATTGCTGCCTGCCATACCTGGCTGAGATTACTGCAGGGAGATAGTAATTGAAGGACACTCCCTGTTTTTTTTTTTTTGTGGGAGATTAAGATTGACATTTCTGCTAGAGTGCCATCCCTGTGTGTGCCATCTCTCACTCAGTGGGCCATAGAAAGCCTATTTATTTTTTTGCTTGATTTGGGTTATAAAATCTACCTGAAAAAATCACTACATCAATCAGTGGGAGAAAAATATTGGCCTCAGGGCTTGTGTGCCACTCTTGACTCCTGTGTGTGCCATCTCTCAGTCAGTGGGCCATAGAAAGCCTATTTATTTTTTTGCTTGATTTTGGTTCTAAAATCTACCTGAAAAAATCACTACATCAATCAGTGGGAGAAAAATATTGGCCTCAGGGCTTGTGTGCCACTCCTGACTCCTGTGTGCATCATCACTCACTCAGTGGGCCATAGAAAGCCCATTTTTTTTTTTTTTTTGCTTTATTTGGGTTCTAAATTCTACCTGAAAAAATCAATAAATCAATCAGTGGGAGATTAATATTGGCCTTTGGGCTTGTGTGCCAGTCCTAAGCGTGCCATCTCTCTCTCTCAGATAGTGGGCCATAGAAAGCCTATTTATTATTTTTTTTATTGGGTTTATAAATTTTCCCTGGAAAAAAAAAAAAAAAGTGGGAGATTAATATTGGCCTCTGGGCTTGTGTGCCAGTCCTGAGCGTGCCATCTCTCTCACAAATAGTGGGCCATAGAAAGCCTATTTATTTTTTTGCTTGATTTGGGTTATAAAATCTACCTGAAAAAATCACTACATCAATCAGTGGGAGAAAAATATTGGCCTCAGGGCTTGTGTGCCACTCCTGACTCCTGTGTGCATCATCACTCACTCAGTGGGCCATAGAGAGCCCTTTTTTTTTTTTTTTTGCTTTATTTGGGTTCTAAATTCTACCTGAAAAAATCAATAAATCAATCAGTGGGAGATTAATATTGGCCTTGTGTGCCAGTCCTAAGCGTGCCATCTCTCTCTCTCAGATAGTGGGCCATAGAAAGCCTATTTATTATTTTTTTATTGGGTTTATAAATTTTCCCTGGAACAAAAAAAAAAAAAGTGGGAGATTAATATTGGCCTCTGGGCTTGTGTGCCAGTCCTGAGCGTGCCATCTCTCTCACAAATAGTGGGCCATAGAAAGCCTATTTATTTTTTTGCTTGATTTGGGTTATAAAATCTACCTGAAAAAATCACTACATCAATCAGTGGGAGAAAAATATTGGCCTCAGGGCTTGTGTGCCACTCCTGACTCCTGTGTGCATCATCACTCACTCAGTGGGCCATAGAAAGCCCTATTTTTTTTTTTTTTTTGCTTTATTTGGGTTCTAAATTCTACCTGAAAAAATCAATAAATCAATCAGTGGGAGATTAATATTGGCCTTTGGGCTTGTGTGCCAGTCCTAAGCGTGCCATCTCTCTCTCTCAGATAGTGGGCCATAGAAAGCCTATTTATTATTTTTTTTATTGGGTTTATAAATTTTCCCTGGAAAAAAAAAAAAAAAAGTGGGAGATTAATATTGGCCTCTGGGCTTGTGTGCCAGTCCTGAGCGTGCCATCTCTCTCACAAATAGTGGGCCATAGAAAGCCTATTTATTTATTTTTTTTGGTTTTATAAATTCTCCCTGAAAAAAAAAAGGGAGATTAATATTGGCCTTTGGGCTTGTGTGCCAGTCCTAAGCGTGCCATCTCTCTCTCTCTCTCAGATAGTGGGCCATAGAAAGCCTATTTATTATTTTTTTTATTGGGTTTATAAATTTTCCCTGGAACAAAAAAAAAAAGTGGGAGATAAATATTGGCCTCTGGGCTTGTGTGCCACTCCTGACCCCTGTGTGCGTCATCTCTCACTCAGTGGGCCATAGAAAGCCTATTTTTTGTTTTATTTGTTTTCTAAATTCTCCCTGAAAAAATCATTTTATTTTATTTGGTTTCTAAATTCTTCCTGAAAAAATCATTTTATTCTATTATTTTTTTTTCCTAAAGTCTCCCTGAAAAAAAAAAAAAAAAGAAAAAAAAAACAGTGGGAGATTAATATTGCCCTTTCTGCTTGTGTGCCAGTCTTGACTCCTGGGTGTGCCATCTCTCTCTCTCTCTCCAATTGTGGGCCATAGAAAGCCTATTATTTTTTTAGCTTGATTTGGGTTCCAAAATCTACCTGAAAAAATCACTACATCAATCAGTGGGAGATAAATATTGGCCTTTGGGCTTGTGTGCCACTCCTGACTCCTGTGTGCGTCATCTCTCACTCAGTGGGCCATAGAAAGCCTTTTTTTGTTTTATTTGTTTTCTAAATTCTCCCTGAAAAAATCATTTTATTTTATTTGGTTTCTAAATTCTTCCTGAAAAAATCATTTTATTCTATTATTTTTTTTTCCTAAAGTCTCCCTGAAAAAAAAAAAAAATCAAATCAGTGGGAGATTAATATTTACATTTGTGCTTCAGTGACAGTCCTGCGTGTGTGGCATCTCTCTCATTTGTTGTCACCAACAACAGAGTGTGTAACATTGTGCCTGATTTTCGTTGTGGTCTCACTCACCTGTAAAGGGGTAGCTAAATCATACTGAAGTTATAGCTCACCGTGTAATTTGTGTGACAGCAACAAATAACGTTAGTTTGTTTACGTTTTTAAAACAATGAGGAAGTCTGGTGGAAGAGGTCGTGGCCGGGGGCGTTCATTGTCAGCTGGTAATGAGGGTAGTGGTAGTGGTGGAGCATCAGCTGGTCGTGGGAAAAAAAATATTGCACCTAAGTCTGGAGCTGTGGAGCCAGGTACGTCGTCTGGCTACACAAGGCCTCGAACGCTCCCTTTTCTGGGAGTAGGAAAACCGCTTTTAAAGCCGGAGCAGCAAGAGCAAGTTTTGGCTTATCTTGCTGACTCAGCCTCTAGCTCTTTTGCCTCCTCTCGTGAAACTGGTAAATGTCAAAGCAGCGCGTCGTTAGTGGATGTTCACGGTCAGGGACAAGTCGCTTCCTTGTCCTCTTCAGCAAAAGCAACAACAGAGAAGAATGCAGCAGGCGACACAACGGGTTACTCCATGGAGCTCTTTACACATACCGTCCCTGGCTTAGAAAGTGAAGCAGTTAACAGTCCATGCCCATTGCAAGTTGAATCTGACATGGAGTGCACTGATGCACAGCCACAGCCAGACTACTATGCTGGTCCTTTGACTCAGACCACAACATTGCCCTCGCAGGGTGCTGATCAAGAATCAGACCCTGATGAGACTATGTTGCCCCATCACGAACGCTATACCACCGACCGACACGGTGACACAGACGAAGTTGCACACGAGCTACAAGAAGAGGTAATAGATGACCCAGTTCTTGACCCCGATTGGCAGCCATTGGGGGAACAGGGTGCAGGCGGCAGCAGTTCTGAAGCGGAGGAGGAGGGGCCGCAGCAGGCATCAACATCGCAACAGGTTCCATCTGCCGGGCCCGTATCTTGCCCAAAACGCGTGGCAAAGCCAAAACCTGTTGGAGGACAGCGTGGCCATCCGGTTAAAGCTCAGTCTGCAATGCCTGAAAAGGTATCCGATGCTAGAAAGAGTGCAGTCTTGCATTTTTTTTAAACAACATCCAATTGATCAGCGCAAAGTCATCTGTCAAAAATGTTCAACTACCTTAAGCAGAGGACAGAATCTGAAAAGTATCAATACAGGTTGCATGCATAGACATTTAACCACCATGCATTTGCAAGCCTGGACTAACTACCAAACGTCCCTTAAGGTTGTAGCACCCTCGGCCAATGAAGCTAGTCAGCAACGCAACATCCCTTCCGGCAGTGTAGGGCCACCATTTTCCGCACCACCTGCAGTATCTGTGCAGGTTTCTTTGCCAGGCCAAAGCAGTCAGGGTCAGGGAATCACCAGTTTTGTAGTAGGAAACACTGCATCTAGGGCACCGGCGGCAACAATACCATCTCCCACCGTCTCTCAGTCTACCATGTCCACCGGCACCCCCGCTAGTTCCACGATCTCCAGCTCTCCAGTCCAGCTCACCCTACATGAGACTATGGTTAGAAAAAGGAAGTACTTAGCCTCGCATCCGCGTACACAGGGTTTGAACGCCCACATAGCTAGACTAATCTCGTTAGAAATGATGCCCTACCGGTTAGTTGAAAGCGAAGCTTTCAAAGCCCTGATGGACTACGCTGTACCACGCTACGAGCTACCCAGGCGACACTTTTTTTCCAGAAAAGCCATCCCAGCCCTCCACCAGCATGTTAAAGAGCGCATCGTCCATGCACTCAGGCAATCTGTGAGCACAAAGGTGCACCTGACAACAGATGCATGGACCAGTAGGCATGGCCAGGGACGTTACGTGTCCATCACGGCACACTGGGTAAATGTGGTGGATGCAGGGTCCACAGGGGACAGCAAGTTTGGGACAGTTCTGCCTAGCCCACGGTCTAGGAAACAGTTGGCTGTAGCCATTCGCACCCCCTCCTCCTCGTCCTCCTGCAGAAGCGAGAGCTCGTCCACAGACCGCAGTCGCACAACCACTCCATCCGCAGCTGCCACTGTTGCACACCAGGTCTCCCATTATGGGGCAGCTACTGGCAAACGTCAGCAGGCTGTATTGGCTATGAAGTGTTTGGGCGACAACAGACACACCGCGGAAGTTCTGTCCGAGTTCTTGCAGAAAGAAACGCAGTCGTGGCTGGGCACTGTAGATCTTGAGGCAGGCAAGGTAGTGAGTGATAACGGAAGGAATTTCATGGCTGCCATCTCCCTTTCCCAACTGAAACACATTCCTTGCCTGGCTCACACCTTAAACCTGGTGGTGCAGTGCTTCCTGAAAAGTTATCCGGGGTTATCCGACCTGCTCCTCAAAGTGCGTGGACTTTGCTCACATATCCGCCGTTCGCCCGTACACTCCAGCCGTATGCAGACCTATCAGCGTTCTTTGAACCTTCCCCAGCATCGCCTAATCATAGACGTTGCAACAAGGTGGAACTCAACACTGCACATGCTTCAGAGACTGTGCGAACAGAGGCGGGCTGTTATGTTTTTGTGGGAGGATGCACATACACGGGCAGGCAGTAGGATGGCAGACATGGAGTTGTCAGGTGTGCAGTGGTCGAAGATTCAAGACATGTGTCAAGTCCTTCAGTGTTTTGAGGAATGCACACGGCTGGTTAGTGCAGACAACGCCATAATAAGCATGAGCATCCCCCTAATGCGTCTGCTGATGCAAAGTTTGACGCACATAAAGGATCAGGCGTTTGCAGCTGAGGAAGAGGAAAGCCTTGATGACAGTCAGCCATTGTCTGGCCAGGGCAGTGTACAGGACGAGTTAGCGGGCGAAGGGGAGGAGGAGGACGAGGAGGATGATGGGGATGATTATATTTTTAATGAGGAAGCTTTTCCGGGGCCACTGGAAATTGGTGGCGCGGCAAGGCCGGGTTCTGGTTTTTGGAGGGACACAAGTGACGTGGATTTGCCTGAAACTGCCCCTCAACCAACCACAACCGCAGATTTGAGAACTGGAACTTTGGCCCACATGGCGGATTATGCCTTACGTATCCTCAAAAGGGACACACGCATAACTAAAATGATGAACGATGACGATTACTGGTTGGCCTGCCTCCTTGATCCTCGCTATAAAGGCAAATTGCAAAATATAATGCCACATGAGAACTTGGAACTAATATTAGCAACCAAACAATCAACTCTTGTTGACCGTTTGCTTCTGGCATTCCCTGCACACAGCGCCCGTGATCGTTCTCACACGAGCTGCAGGGGCCAGCAGACCAGAGGAGTTAGAGGGGCAGAAATCAGAAGTGGCATTGGCCAGAGGGGTTTTCTGACCAGGTTGTGGAGTGATTTTGCTATGACCGCAGACAGGACAGGTACTGCAGCATCAATTCAAAGTGACAGGAGACAACATTTGTCCAGTATGGTTACAAACTATTTTTCATCCCTTATCGATGTTCTCCCTCAACCGTCATTCCCATTTGATTACTGGGCATCAAAATTAGACACCTGGCCAGAATTGGCAGAATATGCATTGCAGGAGCTTGCTTGCCCGGCAGCTAGTGTCCTATCAGAAAGAGTATTCAGTGCTGCAGGTTCAATACTAACAGAAAAAAGGACTCGTCTGGCTACCCAAAATGTAGATGATCTAACCTTCATTAAAATGAACCACAACTGGATTTCGAAATCTTTTGCCCCACCTTGCCCGGCCGACACCTAGCTTTCCTATGAAAAGGTCTTGCCTGTGGACTATTCTGAATGCCTTTTCCAATCTCGTAATTTTCTGCACCTGATTGTCCAGCATACGACATGTTTACACCTCACTAAATGGCCAAACTCCCCACACGGGGCCGTGGTATCGACACTTGGCGACAGCACCCGTGAGAGTGCAGTTTGTCTGAAGAGGTGGGTGTGCCCGCTTTTGGTCGACGGCACTGCCACTGGGTCCCTCCTAGTACAATAAAGTGTCTCTGGCGGTGGTGGTGCGCACCCAACGTCAGACACACCGTTGTAATATGAGGGGCCCTGGGCCTGTACCGCCGGCCACAAGACAGTTCCCCCCCCCCCCCAGCTCAAACAGTGCTCTACCACTTGCAAAATTATCTCACAGCTCCACCAATGTTTAGTCTATGCGCTGACATCCTTCAATGCCTGCCACTGACAATACCATTGTATTGACATTTTTGCTATGTTAGGCCTTCGAAGCCTGTCTGCGGTCACTCCTTCCACTATGCCTCCACTGACCACACCACTGCTGCCCGTGTACCCCTGGAACCAATTTAAAATTGCCTACAGCCAGCCCAATTTTTTTATTTTAGGCCTTCGATGCTTGTCTGCGGTCCATTCTTTCTACTACTACTACACTGACCAGGCCACTGCTGCCCGTGTACCCCTGGAACCAATATAAAATTGCCTACAGCCAGCCCAATTTTTTTACTTTAGGCCTTCGATGCCTGTCTGCGGTCCATTCTTTCTACTACTACTACACTGACCAGGCCACTGCTGCCCGTGTACCCCTGGAACCAATATAAAATTGCCTACAGCCAGCCCAATTTTTTTACTTTAGGCCTTCGATGCCTGTCTGCGGTCACTCCTTACAATATGCCTCCACTGACCACACCACTGCTGCCCGTGTACCCCTGGAACCAATTTAAAATTGCCTACAGCCAGCCCAATTTTTTTATTTTAGGCCTTCGATGCCTGTCTGCGGTCCATTCTTTCTACTACTACTACACTGACCAGGCCACTGCTGCCGGTGTACCCCTGGAACCAATTTAAAATTGCCTACAGCCATGTGTTATTATTTTAGGCCTTCGATGCCTGTCTGCGGTCACTCCTTCCACTAGGCCTCCACTGACCACACCACTGCTGCCCGTGTACCCCTGGAACCAACATCAGAAAATATAAAAATAAGTATTTTGCTTATAAAAAAGAAAATACTGGAGAGATATCAAATGCAGACATTTTAACATTAAAAACAAACACATACAACAAAAATCTGGTACAGTACTAAAAATGGCCACCAGCTACAATAACTTTCTCCTGCAAGTAGTTTTTTTCAATTTAAAACACAGATATGGCATCCACCGAGTGTTGTCCTGTCGCGTCTTCTTTATATTATTGCCAAGAAGATGCAAAACAATGAAAATAATAAAATCATTATTTACCAAAAAAATAGAGTAAGTCAAAACCACATTGCAAATAAACATTCATTACAAATAAAGAAGCAGGGCACGTCCGAGGGTGAGTATATACCTAATAAGAATATAATCACCCTCGGACGCGCCCTGCTTCTTTCCGACAGCCTTCCTTCCTAAGATTCAGCCCTTCCGTGGTGTAGAGAGAGGGTTTGTTACACTCCAAGGTGTTCCCCAGGTTGCCTTTCCTGAGCTTCGATCTTCATGCTCTCGTTTAGTAGTTGTCGGAAAGTAGGCTGCATTAGGCCTACAAATTGGGTATGGGGTGGAGAGAGATGGTGTGTTACACTCCAAGGTGTTCCCCAGGTTTCCTTGCCATTGCTTCGGTCTTCCGACTCTCGTTTAGTAGTTGTAGAAAACTACACTGCATTAGGCCTAAAAAATGGGTATGGGGTGTAGAGAGATGGTGTTTTCCACTCCAAGGTGTTCCCCAGGTTTCCTCGCCAATGCTTCGATCTTCATGCTCTCGTTTAGTAGTTGTTGGAAACTACGCTGCATTAGGCCTACAAATTGGGTATGGGGTGTAGAGAGATGGTGTGTTCCACTCCAAGGTGTTCTCCAGGTTGCCTTTCCTGAGCTTCGATCTTCCGGCTCTCGTTTAGTAGTTCTTGGAAACTACACTGCATTAGGCCTACAAATTGGGTATGGGGTGTAGAGAGATGGTGTGTTCCACTCCAAGGTGTTCTCCAGGTTGCCTTTCCTGAGCTTCGATCTTCCGGCTCTCGTTTAGTAGTTCTTGGAAACTACACTGCATTAGGCCTACAAATTGGGTATGGGGTGTAGAGAGATGGTGTGTTCCACTCCAAGGTGTTCTCCAGGTTGCCTTTCCTGAGCTTCGATCTTCCGGATCTCGTTTAGTAGTTGTTGGAAACTACGCTGCATTAGGCCTACAAATTGGGTATAGGGTGTAGAGAGATGGTGTGTTCCACTCCAAGGTGTTCCCCAGGTTTCCTCACCAATGCTTCGATCTTCATGCTCTCGTTTAGTAGTTGTTGGAAACTACGCTGCATTAGGCCTACAAATTGGCTATGGGGTGTAGAGAGATGGTGTGTTCCACTCCAAGGTGCCTTTCCTGAGCTTCGATCTTCCGGCTCTCGTTTAGTAGTTCTTGGAAACTACACTGCATTAGGCCTACAAATTGGGTATGGGGTGTAGAGAGATGGTGTGTTCCACTCCAAGGTGTTCTCCAGGTTGCCTTTCCTGAGCTTCGATCTTCCGGCTCTCGTTTAGTAGTTGTTGGAAACTACGCTGCATTAGGCCTACAAATTGGGTATAGGGTGTAGAGAGATGGTGTGTTCCACTCCAAGGTGTTCCCCAGGTTTCCTCGCCAATGCTTCGATCTTCATGCTCTCGTTTAGTAGTTGTTGGAAACTACGCTGCATTAAGCCTACAAATTGGGTATGGGGTGTAGAGAGATGGTGTGTTCCACTCCAAGGTGTTCTCCAGGTTGCCTTTCCTGAGCTTCGATCTTCCGGCTCTCGTTTAGTAGTTCTTGGAAACTACACTGCATTAGGCCTACAAATTGGGTACGGGGTGTAGAGAGATGGTGTTTTCCACTCCAAGGTGTTCTCCAGGTTGCCTTTCCTGAGCTTCGATCTTCCGGCTCTCGTTTAGTAGTTCTTGGAAACTACACTGCATTAGGCCTACAAATTGGGTATGGGGTGTAGAGAGATGGTGTGTTCCACTCCAAGGTGTTCTCCAGGTTGCCTTTCCTGAACTTCTATCTTCAGGCTCTCATTAAATTGTGGTTAAACGGAACAACTGCATTTGGCGTACTAGTTGGTTTGGGGCCTACTATCGGTATCTGCCACTCCTTGCTGTTCTCCTGGTTTCCTGTCCTGAAATTCCGTTTTCAGGCGCTCGTTAAGTAGTTGTTAATGTTAGACTGCATTTGGCCTACTAGTTGGGTTGGGGCCTACTATCGGTGTCTGCCACTCCTTGCTGTTCTCCTCCACTGAACAAAGCTGTGCCGCCTGTTTACTACGGTTGCCAATTTTGAACTGCATTTCGACTACTTACTGATTTGGGCCTACTCTCTGTGTCAGCCTCTCATTCCAGTTGTCCTCCACTGCAATGCCCCCTGGTTGTTCCTGTGTTACCAATTTTGAACTGCATTTAGCCAACTTTATTCTTTGGGCCTATATCTGTGTTTCCTCCTCATCCTGCCCATTGCCCAGCCAGTGATAGATGAGTCTGCTGGTACATTGACCCATAACGCAACATTCCCCGTGCACGCTACACAACAACATTGTGACCCTGCTGAAAGTCAGGTTGCTCTTCCCGCATACCATACCACCTTACACGGGGACAAAGAGGAAGGTGCAGATGAAAGTGCAGGTTCCTTCATCAGGTGGGGGGAGGAATACTAGTTGGCGACGTCACTGGCACACGGCCTCTCATAGTACGCAAAAGTGTTGCTGCCGGTGGGAGGCGCCCCCGCCGTGCAAACACACCGCTGTACTTTGAGGGGCCCTGTGCCAGTGCCAATGCCAACGAGTGGGCCCCCCCTGCTTGCTCAGGTTCACAGCACTTGCAAAGTTGAAATACTTACCTCTCCCTGCTCCACTGCCGTGACGTGGTCCAGATTTCCTGGGCCCACTAATTACTTGAACCAGCCCTACCCACCACAACTTTAGCCAAATGACCCCCAATTTCAAATGCCTTCCAATTATTATAAGGTAAATTACGCTTGACAAGCTTCATTAAGAAGAATGGATGGTTTTGACATTAAAATGGGCACTCTAGGTGTTTTCCTGGCCCCCACTCACTGCCGACTATGCTGCCCCATTGACTTGCATTGGGTTTCGTGTTTCAGTCGATCCCGACTTTACGTCATAATCGGCCGATTTCACTCGACCCGACTTTTGAGATAGTCGGGTTTCGCGAAACCCGGCTCGACTCTAAAAAGGTCAAGGTCGTTCAACTCTAGTCATGGCCTCTGTCTGTCATAGAAATCCAAGTCGCTGATGGCTGTTTTGCCACGACCAATCAACGACCGGCACAGTCTGGCGGAAAAATGGCCGCTCCTTACTCCCTGAAGTCAGTGCCCGCTCCATACTCCCCTCCAGTCAGCGCTCACACAGGGTTAATGCCAGCGTTAATGGACCGCGGTGTAACGCACTCCATTAACGTAGCTATTAACCCTGTGTGACCAACTTTTTACTATTGATGATGCGTATGCGGCATCAATAGTAAAAAGATCTAATGTTACAGATAATAATAATTAAAAAAAAGGTTATTCTCACCCTCCGCCGTCGCATCCTCTCCTCGGCAGTGCAAGCGGCAGGCTCCGGGGCCAAGGATGGTATGCGAGAAGGACCTTCCATGACGTCACGGTTATGTGACCGCGACGTCATCACAGGTCTTGCGCTCATCCAACCCTGGGACCGGAAGCTGCTGCCTGCACCGCACACAGGCGACAGCACTACAACGGCTCCCTCGGAAGGGGAGTATATGTTTATTTTTTATTTTAACTCTTTTTTAACCTGTTACATACGTGTCTGGCCAATATACTACGTGACTGGCCAATATACTACGCAGCTGGGCAATGTACTACGTGGACATGCAATATATTTTATATATATATATATATATATATATATATATATATATATATATATATATATATATATATATATATATATATATATAATTATCCCCCTTTCGCCCCATTCAAAATAAAATAAAAATAAATAAATAAATGAATGAATAAAAACCTACACATATTTGGTATCGCCGCATTCAGAACTGCCCAATCCATCAATAAAAAAAATATAGGATTAACCGATCACTATACAGCGTAGCGAGAAAAAAAAAAAAGAGAACGCCAGAATTACTTTTTTTGGTTGCCGCGACATTGCATTAAAATGCAACAACGGGCGATCAAAAGAATGTATCTGCACCAAAATGGTATCATTGAAAACGTCAGCTCAGCACGCAAAAAATAAGCCCTCACCTGACCCCAGATCACGAAAAATGGAGACGCTACGGGTATTGGAAAATTGCGCATTTTTTTTTTTTTTAAGCAAAGTTTGGAATTTTTTTATTACTTAGATAAAACGTAACCTAGACATGTTTAGTGTCTGAACTCATAATGACCTGGAGAATCAAAATCGGAGGTCAGTTTTAGCATTTAGTGTACCTAGCAAAAAAGCCAAACAAAAAATAAGTGGGATTGCACTTTTTTTTGCAATTTCACCGCACTTGGAATTTGGCAGTTTTGTAGTACACGACATGCTAAAACCAATGAGGTCGTTCAAAAGTAAAACTTGTCCCGCAAAAATGAAACCCTCACATGGCCATATTGACGGGGAAAAAAAAAAAAAAAAAAAGTTATGGCTCTGGAAAGGAGGGGAGCGAAAAGCAAGAAGGCAAAAATGGAAAAGGGCAGGGTCTTGAAGGGGTTAAGCTCTTTAAGTTTATAATCGTCCTGTAGAACCGATCTGTTTTTTCCCTGAGGAAGAGCGGGGAGTAAAACCTTTTCCCTCTTTCTTCGGGGGGTGGAGGGGGAGGGGGGGGGGGGTTTGAGTACCTCCATAAGAACTCCCTTCCCCAGAAGTCCCATAACCTCCTGTTCCAGAGCTAGTTGTTCCTCTACTGAGCATCTCCAAGATGTTATCAGGAAGGATGGTTGGGGGGGGCGGAATTTGAACCTCAGTCTCAATTTTATTATGTCCAGGATCCAGGCACTGTTGGTTATCTTTTCCCAGGCTGAGAGAAAGAGGGACAACCTTCCCCCCATCTGGGGCAAGAGTTCATTGGGAGGTTTTTTTTTAGTATCGGTGGGGCTTTTGTTGAACATGAACCCCTTATTCTTTTTGTCCTCCCATCAGTTTTGTGTTCTTGGTGGCTTTCTACGGATGAATCTCTTACTCCGAAAGGGCCGCTTGTAGGATGGGTATGAGAGGATGGGGAAGGACTTTTTCTTATCCCCTGCCTTGTCTAAGATGTCATCTAAAGTGGAACCGAATAGGAACTCTCCCTCAGGGAATGTTGCATAGCTTCGATTTTGCCTGATGATCTCCAGGCCAACATTGAAGCCAAAGAGCTTGTCTAGCCGCGTTGGAGAAGACTGCTGATCTGGCAGCAAGTCTGATAGAGTCTGCAGATGCATCTGCCAGGAAAGCGGCCGCCCCTCATTACTGGTAAAGTGTTTACCATAATGTCCCGAGATGTTTTCCCTTTAAGCTGAGATTCTAACTCATCCAGCCAGATCATTAGGGAACGGGATGTACAGGCGGCTACTGCTGGTTTTAGTCCTCCCCTGGCTGCTTCCCAAGAACCTTTCAGGAAAGCTTCAGCTTTTTGGTCCATGGGGTCTTTTAAGACTCCCATATCCTAAAATGGAAGGGCAAACTTTTTAGACGCTTTAGCGATGGCTAAGTCCAATTTGAGTGATTTTCCCCAAAAAGGAGCATGCTGGGTCCTCAAAGGGGCACTTCATTTTGGGTGTAAGTAAGGCCTTCCTTATGGGTTTTTTCCATTCTTTGTTGTTAAACAAGGCCTGTATTTTTTCATTAAGCGGGAAAGCTCTCTTTTGTTCAAGCCCTCCAAACAGAATATCTTGAATTGATTTTTTGGGGTGGGGGGGTCAGCCAATCCCATGGGGTTTCTAACTGCTTTAACGAGGCTGTCTCCTCTAGAGGAAAGCAACTGCAACCCCCCTGTGGAAGATGACGATGAATTAGAGGAATCTGAACCTTTTCCTTCGCTATTTGTGTCACTAGAATCGGGTTCAGGGGACCTGTGTCTAATCTTAACTTTTTTACCTTCCTGAAGGGACCTAAAGGTGTCCTCTACTTGGGTTTTAAATTGGTGATCTAAGCTCTGTTGCGAACTCATGAAGCACTTCACAGAGTATGCAGTTCATGTATAGAACAGACAGTCTTTTTTCCCACGTGGAGAGCAGATCTTTACAAAGCGCACAGATCCTGTGTTTGGTTTTCCCTGAACTTTTTCTCCCCTAAAGAAGAGAAACAGAAAAAATAGGGCTCTATTACCCACAAACTTTCACGAAGATCACTCACCACCTGGTGGACCAATCAATACCGGTTGGGGGATGATCCGTATCTGCTGTAGGATTCTCCCTTACGCCAGAGGCTACACTGGAACCTTTGCTGTATTGAGATCCTGAGCGTCTTTTCCCAGTGGTGCCATGTTGCTGGTGAGAAGAAGCTTGTTTCCCCTTTGCCTGTGGTCGCCGTTTTTGCTGCTGCTGCTGCTGGGGTGGTGACCTGGCTTGTGGGGATCTTGATTCTGGCAGGTCTAGGTCAATCATGCCTGCTGGGGAACGCTGATCGTGCTCCATTTAGAAGCATCCGGTCAGAGTACTGTTCCCCTTAAATAGTATATGACTTGTTTATCCAGTCCTGACCCCTGCCAGCGAGCCATTATGCCCCGCGGTTACCCAGTCATGCATTGCGCCTGAACGCGTCGTTGTACCCGCGCATGCACACTAACCAGTCCCAGAGGTGATTTGAGGCGGTCCGCCTCCAGTAAAGGATCGCGTGCTTCCTTGTTCCCAGAGCCCCGGTGGCAGCAGATTCCATTCTGGGGAAGCACTTACCTGCGGCTGCTTCCCCCCAGTCCCACCCGGAGGGACCCCTCGCAGAGGTGTACTGCCGGCGACGCCATGGAGGGTTTTTTGGGAGCGGCGGTCTCGTTCCTGCCGCCACTCCTCGCACACCCTAGAGGCCCACTGACCCCAGCGGTGGCGCTTCGGGTAACCACACCAGCTGAGGCAGGGAACCCAAGCTGCCTGGATGGGTCTGACTGGCCCCAGTATTCCCACGAAGATTCCAAGGTAGGCTTGCTGCAGGTTCCCCATCAAGGACAGGAAACCAAACTGATGAGGGAGAGAGGTATCGCCTTTTTATCTGTAGGTTTTCTGTCCTTCTGTCGGAGGGCGGATCCCCTCTCTCTCCGTGATGCCGTCATGGGTTTCTCAACGCAGTGATCCAGAACACTGCCCCCATCCCTTATGGGAAATATGCAAATGCATGTAGAAAAGCAGCGGAGACACCATCACGTGTTTCTCAACGCAAGCAATTGGATCACTACGTTGAGAAACACGTGATGGTGTCTCCGCGGTGTTGGATGTTTTGATCTCCCCGAGGTCATTCATCCTTATGTTTAAAAAAGAGGAGCTGCCAGCAGCAGATCTTGATGCCTTGTGCTCCCAGTGCATTCAGCGTGGTAGAATATTGCACAGATGACCATTAATAGTCAACATGCTAAGGTGTGCAAGTGTATTTCTGCACATGGTACTCACATTCAATATATCTAAAGGTTTTTCAGCACTTTTCTTCATCTCTTGCATATCATTAACAGGTCTCAGTCCTGTAATTTCCATAATGTTTCCTTCTTGGTGTTAAAGAGTATAAAATTGTGGTATAAAAACCAGCCACTTTACCACAATTTGGGAAAATTACAGCAAAAACGTGCAACGATATAGGGTATGATTACATGATACAAATAATTGGGCGGGTAATTAGTCAAGCAAACAAAAAACAAGCAAATTATTGTAGAACAGATTTTAATAGCAATTCAGGTATGTCAAATATACAATTATATTTAGCTAAATACCACTTACATTACAAAAAAGTGGATTAGACCGTTTTGAAAAATAAATGTCCACTAAGATCACAGGTAAAATATTGTTTGTTTATCTACATGTAGTGACCAAGATTACCAAAAAATTAAAACATCCATGTTGTAATTACATCAAAATAACGCTTATACCACTTCTCGCACATTAGTTTATCAAGTACAATAGATTTTTAGTACTGGAGTTATGAATAGTTTTAAGACAAACTTTTCTATTTAGTTTCCAGATCTTTCATACAACTTGCAGTACGTATCCCAGAGATTAAAGTGTCGGCGTGCATACAAGGTCATCATTCAATGCATACATACAATGCACTTCCACATTGCAGCTTCATTGATAAGTGGTCAGTTTTGAGATTTCATTTGGTACAAAAACTTAAGAATAAACGTTAGGATATTGTCACACTGCAGTATTAGCTGGCCATGATGTGGTTATACAAGGAGCAATATAAGGAGTAATAAAGAGGTTTTTCCCCAATGCAAATGGTTGAAAACATTTTTCCAGTATTCCCGTCGATATACTGTCTAATCCTTTAGGCATTACATAAACACATACCTATTACAAACGTGGCCTTAAGCAATCCTCAAAACAGAATTTTATTTCTAGAAGAATTATTTCTTAAAAGTTCTTTATTAGCAATGAGGGAACATGCTAGGATAATGTCTTATCCGACTATGCTCGGGTGTTATCCGACCATCTCGGTTCGTGCTCGTATATTATGTTCGAGTCCCTGCAGCTGCATGATTTGCGACAGACAGCCTCGGCACTCAAAAGATAAATTTATTACCAAATACCAAAATGAGGCACAGGTAGCTCGCCATCGAACGGTAGTTTCCACACCACGCAGGCATGACTTGATTAAATTCCATGACCAGAGACCCCTCTCCGCTCAGATTCGGCTTGAAAAAGTCATCTTCTTGCCGAAACGTTGCAGCAGGAGTACATCTGTTTTACGCCTGGGTCATTCTTTCCCTCTTTTTTTTTTTTTTTTTTTCATATGGTGGTGGTTTGCCTTATATTTCATATGAGTATTTGGTAATAAATTTATCTTTTGAGTGCCGAAGTTTTTTGTTTCTTTACTTTTTGGAATTTTCTTCAGAGCAACACGATTCACTAACAGTGAGCACACCTTATATTCCACATGTTAGGACAGCCTCAAAACATGCGATTTGCGACTGTTAGACAGCCTCAACACATGCGGGGCTAGCCTAACAAACAGGTAATCCCCACGTGTTCAGGCTGTGCTACCGTCCAGCCAAGAGAGCCAGAACTGAAAGTGGCCAGCAGCTTGGTGGCCTACTGACACTAATGGAGAGGTAAGGGGGCGATCAGTCATTCACATGCAACTGCCAGCGCTTCATAAAATACAAGAAAACCACCAGCAGAACCCCCAACATTACTTGAATCCAAAATTCAGGGGGAAGAAATACAGACAGCATACAAGTAAAAAGTTACCAGGGATCCTAGAATTAGAATGGCTACCAATTTTGTCATTCTGTTCTGACCCCACCATCAATGATTATCCTGGGAAATTGAATTTCTGTATCAGAAAGATGGAACTAGTACTAAACTTCTATGACAAAACAAATCTGCACAGTATTGTAGAGCAAATTCGGATTGAAGAGTGGAAGAAAAAAAAAAAGTGATGTCCACTGCAATATTTTAGGACTGTCAAAGCACAGAAAATGTCTCTAGGGAAACAAGAGCCACAACCAAAGAGGATCTATAAAGTTCATGCAATTATTTCAGACCACAGTTGCGAACATTGACTTTTGCTAACAATTTAAGTGTCTATATTGCCAAACTCTCAGATATTGCTATGGACACGTAATATTTTTCTTCAGAAGACTCATTTCAGAACCAAAAATTTCCCTGCCCTCACAGAAAAAAAAAAATAAAAAAAAAAAAAAAATCAGGGACATGTTAAAGTAAAAATCCTACACCCAAAGAACAGAATTGATTAAAAAAAAATCCTATATAAAATTAGTTTTGGAGGCTTAGTGTAAGTTCAGAATGGCTGGTGGAACATGGGTAATGGATAGAGTTCAATATAAACTGAATTTAGGGAAGTTTGCAGGCACTAAGATTGGGAAATGTCTGGTGTATAGAAACTAGTATATATGTTAATTTATATTACAACGTTGCAACCATTAAGCATGTATTGCCGTCATCAGCAACAGGAAAACTAATAAATCAGTGGATCAATCCACTTCCAGCCATTTTAAAATTCTTGTCCCATCCCTTCATGTGGGGGAAAGGGGAGCAGCCAGCCAAAAATAAAAGGATTCCATATGATGGGGCTCAGAGGAGCCACAATCCTATAAAGTGCCCCTGTAAAAACTAGAGTTCTTAAGAAGAACACTCAAATATAGTTTGGGGTTGTTTTTTTTTCTCTCCAGTATTTTACATCAGGCCTTTAACCAAGTTTTTTTTTTTTTAGCTTTATTGCTTACATAAAATGGATTTCTCATGAGAATATAAGTTTAGTTAGAGAAGGTAAACTAGAGAGGGCTTGGTTTTTTTTTTTGTGGTCTAAGTGGACATTTTAACTTGCGTACCGTGCTGTACCTAGTACAGGGACAGAGGAACTCGAACTACACCAGCACAGTCCCGTACCACCTCCCTAAGCTTTGCCCTAGGTATAGAGCGTCCAATAAATAGTTCAAACTTTCCTTTAAAAGATAAAGTCAATGATTTTTCAATGATCATTATAGATATCTTAATTAACACAATTGAGCCTGCCCCCGTGATCGCTTCTCCGCAAAGATCCAGAATGATCTATACCACGGTACAAGAAGCCTTCCATCGTTTCCAAGAAACAGCAGGTACCACTTTAAATACATTACTAATCCTTTAAATCACAGCAGCAAAAATTAATGTAGAAATAAGTAACGAGATGAAAGCACTAATGTATGGCAAACCATAATCAAAGAGAACCGGTCATCCGATTCGTACTGGTCAAACAGTATGATGCATCAAAACAGTCGCGGCCCGGGTCCGGCGCCTCCCATCTTCATGCGATGACGTCCTCGGCCTTGCTTCCTGTCGCAGCTCCTGCGCAGACGTACTTTATCTGCCCTGTTGAGGACGTCTTCGCATAAAGATTGGAGGCTCCAGATCCGGACCGCGACGCCCATCGGAGTGGGTCGCAGCGGACTGCCCCCCACCCCCGGGTGAGTATAATCTAACTTTTTTTTTCTTATTCTTCAGGTTACATCAGGGGCTTATCTACAGCATTACAGAATGCTGTCGATAAGCCCCTAAGGGCGGTGGCCGAAGCTTATATACCAAAAAGTAGGTGACAGTTTCCCTTTTAAAGTGCAATAATGCAAAAAGTAGAAGAGAAAAAAAAAATAAAAAAGTGTTCACAATAAGACATCGTAAGTAAATGCATCTAAAAAAAAAAAAAACAATCAGAATAGGAAATTTGGGAGTCACATTTGCCTTCCAATTTTATGCTGCTGCCAAGGTGCACATCAAAAAGGAAACCAGCAGGCAAAAATCAGATCTAAGATTTGCAAAGGCAAAAAAAAAAAAAAGATAGATCTCACAGAGCAATTGTAGAATTTCATGGTGCAGCAATAAAAAGTTAGGGTTCATTTCCTTTGAGAGGTAGAAATCTTCTCTTGTAACCAAGCAGCATATGATCAGTCTAGTAATAGGAATGACACTGCTCACAATGGTAATTCAATTTTCGGTTTGAATATTTTATGGACACTGAAGAAATCTTTCGTTTTCATTTCAGATATTCAGAGAACAAGACTAAATGGAATATGGGAGAACATAAAGCTTCCTGGGCATTACGCTGATGCAGGTGAAGAGGCCAGCGTCCCATTATGTAGGTTTCAGGAACTAATTAGTGGAAGAAACCAATGAATAGTGAGATACACTACATCAACTCAAGAGCAATGCCTTCTTCCATTTCTACTTTCATACACCGAGGCTACTACTCCATGACCTACAAGTTTCCCTTCACCAGCTCTCCGAATCTTACCACATTTACGCCCCTCTAATTAGTATCCGCTCGGCCACACATCATCAACACGCTATGATGCCTTCACGAAGGATGATTTACTAGTCAAAGCCTAGTCACCTTCTTTTTCTTTGAAGCCATTAGATGTATTTCTAAACTACAGTAGTTCCCAAGGGCACTCAGGCCAAATTAGCAAGATGATTGTTACTTCCCGTAGCATCAAATAATTTACTACAGTTGCGTATGTAAAAAAAAAATATATATATATATATATATATATATATATATATATATATATATATATATATATATATATACATATATACATATATACATATACATACACACACATATACTCTAGTATAAACCAAGATTTTCAGCCCATTTTTCTGGGCTGATAGTCCCCCTCTCAGCTTATACTTGAGTCATACCCAGGGGTTGGCAGAGGAGGGGGAGCGGAGACTGTCTAATAATACTCACCTACTCCTGGCGCGGTCGCTGCAGGTCCCTGCTTCCCCGATGTCGCAGCTTCTTCCTGTAGTGGGCGGTCACATGGTACCGCTCATTACAGTAATGAATATGCGGCTCCACCTCCCATAGGGGTGGAGCCACATATTCATTACTGTAACGAGCGGTAACGGTGACCGCTCAATACAGGAAGCTGCAGCACCGGGAGGCAGGGACTGCACAGCGCCAGGAGCAAGTGAGTATAATGGGGAGGGTAGCGCAGCGCTGTGCGATATTCACCTGCTCCTTGTTCTGGCGCCGCTCCGTCTTCAGTGTCTTCTGAAGTGACGCTCAGGTCAGAGGGCGCGATGACGTGGTTAGTGCACACCCTCTGCCTGAATGTCTGTGCAGAAGAAGCTGAAGATGGAGCTGCGCCGGAACGAAGTCAGGTGAATATTGAAAGTGTCGGGGGCCTGAGCGACAGAGAGGCAAGTAGGTGATTCTTTTCTTTTTTTTTATCGCAGCAACAGCAAATGGGGCAAGTGTCTGTATGGAGCATCTTATGGGGCCCATCATAAACTTTATGGAGCATCTTATGCGGCCATAATCAACGTTTGTGTAGCACTATATGGCGCAAATATCTTTATGGAGCATCTTATTGGGCCATAATTAACGTTTGTGGAGCATTATATGGGGTAAGTGTCTGCATGGAGCATCTTATGGGGCCATAATCTAGGTTTGTGCAGCATTATATGGGGCATATTTTAATATGGAGCATCTTATGGGGCCATCATAAACTTTAGGGGCTCCTGATTCAATATGGATATTCAAAAAAACACTTAACCTACTGATGTCTCAATTAATTTTACTTTTAGTGGTATCTATTTTTACTTTTGACATTTACCGGTAGCTGCTGCATTTTCCACCCTAGGCTTATACTCGAGTCATTAAGTTTTCCCAGTTTTTTGTGGCAAAATTAGAGGGGGAGGTCAGTCGGCTTATACGCGAGTATATACGGTATATATCTCCATATCATCTACCATAGGCATTTCCAGTTTTAATCTTTGTAAACCATTAAATTGGGGTTAAACATACATGGATAAATGGCTCAGTATCAGGAAGGATGCATTGTAGCTATTCTATTTTTTCATAAAGGTAGAATATTTTCCTCCAAGACGAGTAGAACACCCTAGTGATTTCTGTAGGAAGGCACGGTTTACTTTACATCGAGACTTCCCATATACAATATACGGTCTTGGAAGAATGGTCCCAATTTTAGCTAGAACCTGGCCAAAATTGCATAAGTTTCCACCAGAGCACCAACACCTCCTCTTCCAATCATCATCATCCACCAAGCACTTTGAGAAGAACATTATCCAGTTTGCTCACCCTCCATAATTTCGCTAATGTCTACATATCATTCCAATTTTCCTGAGTAAATATTATAACACAAAAGGTATACCCCTCCCACCGAGATGAGAAAAACAAACAAAAGAATGAAGAATCACGATAAAAAGGGGAAAGAAAAAAAAAGTTACCACAATTACAAGTGCAAATATTCTTGAAGGTAAGTTCTTGATTATCTGGTCATTGGTTCCCAATAAGAATCACATAAAATCTATTCATTTAAAATACTCTGCAAGACAGAGATTAAATTTTTCAATCCATACATATACCCAAGGTCTTGGCCGTCACTAGGAAAGACATGAGCAAAGTCAATCATCCTCACGTCGACTTGTGCGCTATCCCTCGGGTCTGCAGAAACCTGGCAAAGTACACTTTCCAGTTTAGTGAGAAGGTTTCCATTTAGATGCTCCTGTGGAACAGGATTTTGATTTTTCGGGGTTGTGTCTTCTCCTTCCAGAAAGGCTTCGCTGTGCAGCCTTTTAGGACACGTCTTTTTGTGCGCGGCATAGATTTTACAGCGTTTCTTTTCGGCCAGTTCCTCGTTTTTCCCATTCTCCATAGAGCTCATTATGCTGATGTTATTGTTGCACTCCGTCACCTCGTCCTCTGTGAGCAGCTCCGTGGTACAGACTTTATTCTCGTGGACTCTTCCATCAACTGCCGACTGTGGGCAAGAACCGTCATACACAAAGAGCAGGGAGCTTGCATAAAAGTGGAGCGTGTCCTGGTCCTCGAACCATTGCAGAATGTGCTGCACCTTATGGAGGCAGGCGGACACCGCGTCTTTTCTCAGATAACAGCCATTGTGGAAGAATTTGGATAGACCTGCATATAAAAAAAATAAATAATCTGTAAGACTACGTAATCATTCTCATGCCCAACCAGGCTAGGTCATCATTAAAGATTGGGGGTTAGCGACATCTGGCAACCCCTGCCAATCAGCCAACTTTATGCCAGCAGGATATGATCAGCTGCACAGTTCCATCAACTGTATAGTGGTCACGGCACATCTGCCTCTTGACGTCAATGGACAGAAGCAGATGTGCAGTACCACGCCGCGGCCACTATGCAGTTGACAGAGCTGTGCACATCTGTCCGCCGCCGGCATTGGGAACAGCTTATTGGCTGAGGTGTTGCTCCCCCAATCAGATATTGAAGGCCTAGTCTAAAGACAGGCCATAACCACAAAAAAAAAAAAACCAGATAAACCCAATTTAGTGGCCTATATCTTGCACCAGTTCATTTCTGCAGCAACTAGACATGAGTGAATATGCTCGGCTCCCTCCTTATTCGGCAAGCTATAGCGGGAACACGGATAATCAGGTGTCCGGCACAGCAGCTGCATGATAGTCACAACACACAGGCACTCCATGCATGTAGAAAAAATTGGAGTCAGGCTCAACAGGACTGGATTTTCCTTTTCAAAAGAAATTATAGTGCACACAAAAGAAATATGTACATGGTCGACGTTTCGACTGAACCAAGAAATCAATATTAAAAAGCAGCAGGTATTTTTACCATAAGATCTGCGATCAGCATAGGGTAGATGGGAAGATGCAAAGATCACACCATAGTATTTAATTCAGTATGCTTCCATAATAAACTAATTAAAGGGAACCTGTCACCCCCAAAATCGAAGGTGAGCTAAGCCCACCAGCATCGGGGTCTTATCTAAAACATTCTGGAATGCTGTAGATAAGCCCCCGATGTATCCTGAAAGATGAGAAAAAGGTTAATTATACTCAGGGGCGGTCCTGGAAAGGTTCTGGTCAGATGGGTGTCGCAGTCCGGTCCGGGGCCTCCCATCTACTTACGATGACGTCTTGTCTTCACGCTGCGGCTCCTGCGCAGGTGTACTTTGTCTGTCCTGTTGAGGGTAGAGCAAAGTAGAGGCCCCGGACCAGACCGCGACGCCCATTGGACCAGAACCGGATCGGACCGCCCGCCCAGGTGAATATAATCTAACCTTTTTCTCATCTTTTGGGATACATCGGGGGCTTATATACAGAATGCTGTAGATAAGACCCTGATGCTGGTGGGCTTAGCTCACCTTCGATTTTGGGGGTGACAGGTTCCCTTTAATGCTAGGACTTTAATGAGAGCCGAGTTGAAGTACCTAACAACAGCCACTGCACGGCGCTGTGGAGTTCTTGCTCCATACAGTTTTCTGCAGCCTCTCTACCAGCTGATGGTGGGGGTGCTGGGTGTCAGACCACCACCGATTGATATTGCTGAACTATGCTAAGGATAGGTGACCAGTATCTCAGTTCTGGACAATCCTTTTAAGTGTAGAAGCTGGAGACACAGCTAGCAGATAGAATGGTAATCGAGTGCTTTGGCAGTAGCCGCAGACACTTGCAGCTGGTCATTCTGGCTGAAGCGGAATAATGAGGATCAAAGTGCTGCAGAAATCACAAAAGTTGTTCTTTCATGGAGAGCAATACTGAATAGTTCCTCAGGCGTATAAAGGCCTAGCAAGGAGTAATGATACGTGGGTAAATTCCTGGGCGCCTCTTGGAGATGCCTGATGGATGGAAATAAAGAGTCTGCACAATGTCGGCTTACAGGTCCATTCAATGTGGCTTTCACATCTGAGCTGTCCACTGTGAGCTCACACAATCTGCACGTTACTCACCCTGTTTTATTGTGTCCTTTGTCAGTCTCCGGCCATAATGCTGGTTTTGAGTCTCAAAGCTGTCAGAATCCATGTGATAAATCTATTATAAGTATTACAGAACAAGGACAGAAAAAAAAAAAATCCAGGTTAGGACATCAGCACTCAACCGCCATGTGAAAGGCAGAGACAAACATTATACTCTCCAAACTAACAAGGGCACAATTTGTTCTGGGAACATAGGAAGACCATTCGGAATATTATTAAAAAAAGATGGACCTGGTGTTTGAGCCAATGCAAAAAATAAAATATTCTATGTAATTTTAATAAAAAAAAGAAAATGCAGACTAGCTGTATGGGACACAATAGACATGTGTGGGGCAACACTGCCATCTAGTGTACAAATCTATAAAATACTTATGTTCTGGATACCAAAGTATAAAAGCTGGAAAACAAAAACAGGGAGATTGATTCTGGAAGTTATTTAATAACATTTTGTTTTAATTCCATTAGCCATCATGTAGATGTCACCAGGCAGTAAAACGTAGAGACAGACCCCGATTCTAGTGATGATACACTTACTGGGCTGCTTGCTGTAGCTTTCATAAACTCCTGTTAATAAGTGATTTGATCACCGCTACCGCCGATTGGCAGCTTTCTTACACTGTGCATAGGCAGAAAACCGCTAGTCAGTCAGTGGTGTGGGCAAATTATACAAAAGTTCTAAAGAGAACTGATTAGATAAGAACATTGTTTTATCGGATTCGTACCAAAACTGCAACAAGCAACCCAGTAAGTGACACATCACTGAAATCATGGTCTTTGCCACGCAGAGGAGGCAGCAAAAAAAATAGAATTATTCTTACCGTTAATTCGGTTTCTAGTAACCCACCACGACAGCACACCTGGAGGATGTTACCCCTTTCCTAATAGGGACAGGAAATGACAAGAGGTTAAATAACCCCTCCCTCATCCTCCCCTCAGTGTTATTATAAAGGACCACAGGAGAATGAATGCTTCAAATTATATTTATTCTTTTCAGAACGTATATTAAGCAAAGGGAGGGATTACTCCTGCTGTCGTGGTGGGTTACTAGAAACCGAATTAACGGTAAGAATAATTCTATTTTCTCTAGTAACCCCCCACGACAGCACACCTGGAGCAGTACCCAAGAGTAATTTTTAGGGAGGGACTACAGCACTAAGGACTTTTTCTCCGAAGGCTGTCTTCTTTTGACATCAGGTCAAGCCTGTAATGTTTGGAGAACGTATGGACCGAGGACCACGTAGCCGCTCTGCATATTTGCTCGATGGAAGCACTGGCTTTCTCGGCCCAGGAGACAGCTGTTGCTCTAGTAGAATGGGCTGTGAGCTTTTCTGGTGGTGGAAGGCCTTGAATTTGATAAGCCTCCAGGATTGCTCTTTTGATCCAATTTGCAATTGTGGATCTGGAAGTCTTCTTCCCTTTATTCTGGCCGAGAAGATGAATAAACAGATTTTGATCCTTTCTAATCTTCTCTGATGCATGAAGATAATAGAGTACCATTCTTCGAACATCCAAAGTATGGAAATGTTCCTCTTCCTCATTCTTTGGTTCTTGATAGAATGATGGAAGAATTATCTCCTGCGATTTGTGGAAATCGGAGACGACCTTTGGGAGAAAAGGATGGGTCTAATCGTAGGATAAGCCTGTCCTGAAGAATCTTCATGTAGAGCTCATTGATTGACAGGGCTTGTAGTTCACCCACTCTTCTGGCTGTTGTTATAGCTACCAGGAAGGTGGTTTTCCAAGCAAGTTTATCCATGGTTATGGAAGATAAGGGTTCAAATGGTGGCAGTGTAAGTCCTTTCAGGACTATATTCAGGTCCCAGGATGGAACTATATTTATGGGTCTTGGAGATATGCGGGATGCCGCCGTCATGAATCTTCTTACCCATCTATGGTTGGCTAAAGACTGGTCAAAATAAGAGCTCAAGGCTGCCACTTGTACCTTGAGGGTGCTGGGTCTGAGACCCTTCTCCAGCCCATCTTGTAGAAAATCCAGGATCTTGGCTAGGTTTGGTTTATCTGGGTTAGGTTGCTCAGGAGCACCCCACGTGATGAACGTCTTCCAGATCTTTTGGTAAATAGAATTAGTAACCGTTTTGCGACTTTTTTGTAATGTTTCAATTACCCTCTTTGATAGTCCTCTAGTTCTCAGAATTGAGAATTCAGAAGCCAAGCATTTAGGTGTAGCCTCTCTGGATCTGGATGCAGTATTGGCCCCTGGTAGAGAAGGTCTTTGACCGGTGGAAGTGCTATTGGCCCATCTATCTTTAGACTGATGAGGGCCCCAAACCAACCTCTTTTGGGCCAAAGTGGAGCCACTAGGATCACCTTGAGTTTTTCTGCCCTTATTTTCTGCAGGACTTTTGGTAGGACCGGCAATGGCGGGAAAGCGTATGCTAGCGAGAATGTCCATGGCTGGACCAATGCGTCCACAGCTAACCCCGGATTCATCGGATCTAGCGAGAAGAACTGGTCTACCTTTGCGTTCTGACTGTTCGCGAACAAGTCCACTTCTGGCTGTCCCCATCTTTTGACTAGTATCTGAAAGACTTCTGGGTTTAGGCTCCATTCTCCTGGATGGACCTCTGTTCTGCTCAGGAAGTCGGCTTGTACGTTTATCTCCCCTTTTAGGTGTAGGGCGGATATGGAGAGAACATGTTCTTCGGCCCACGAAAATATTCTTGCGGATATTCTTTTTAGATCTTCGTGTCTTGTACTTCCCTGGTGGCGAAGGTGGGCAACTGTTGTCATGTTGTCTGAGTATATTTTTAAATGGGAATTTTGTACAAGAGTTACCGCCGCTTTGAGAACTTCTTCTACTGCTTTTAGCTCTTTGAAATTCGAGGATTGTTGTGCTATTTCGGCTGACCAGAATCCCTGGAATATGTGTTGGTCTACCGTAGCTCCCCAACCTTTTCCACTGGCATCTACTGTTATGGTCACTGCTGGTACCTGCAACCAGGGAACTCCTCTCATTAAGTTCTCTTTTTGTAGCCACCATGTTAATGAGGACTTTACATGCGGTGGTATCCGGATCTTTTTGTCTAGAGAACCTGGGGATCCGTCCCAGCTTGACAGAATATGTGTCTGAAGTATCCTGGTGTGGGCTTGAGCCCATGCCACCATCTGGATGCAAGATGTCATGGTACCTAGAACCGACATGGCCCATCTTAGAGATACTCTCTTCTTGTCCCGCAATGTTCTTATCCTTGATGTAAGCAGGGACCGTTTTTGTTCGGGCAAGAAAGAGGTTTGTCTGTGGGAGTCTAATAAGACCCCTAAAAAGATCTTCGTTGTGGACGGAACCATATCCGATTTTTTGGGGTTTATCACCCAACCCAGGGATGACAGTACCTGGACTGTTTGAAGATGTTCCTGTAGAATTGGAACTGTGGGAGCCACTACCAAGAGGTCGTCGAGGTATGGGATTATGCATATCCGTCGACTTCTGATGTACGCCATCACCTCGGACATGACCTTTGTAAAGATCCTTGGAGCTGATGATAGTCCGAATGGGAGGACATTGAACTGGAAGTGGTCTATAACTTCTCCTCTGGTGAAGCTTAGAAATTTCCGATAGGTTGGATGGACTGGGACATGATAATATGCGTCCTGTAAGTCGATGGTTGCCATGACGAAGTCTTGCCCTATTAAGGGTACTGTCGATCTGACGGACTCCATTCTGAATCTTCTGTAGGTTACATATTGATTCAGCGGTTTCAGATTGATTATCATCCGATGGGTTCCGTTTGGTTTCCTTATCAGAAATAGGCTGGAATAATGGCCCTTGTTTCTTTCGTCTTTTGGGACTGTGGAGATCACATTGTTGATTAAGAGATCTTCTATCCCAGTTATCAGGGTGGACTGTAGCTTCGGTGTTGATAACGTTGTAGTTTTCATTCTTTTTTGGGGGTATGATGTAAACTCTATTTTCATCCCCTCTTTGACCAATCTTAAGGTCCACTGATCCACACCGATCTCTTGCCAGACTGGGAGGAAGTTCGAAATCCGACCCCCCACTATGACGGCATCATTGCTTTCTCTGGTTTTGGGGTTGTGAAAGAAAAAGATTCCTGTCTTTCCCTCCTTTCGGATAGCTCCAGCGACCTGTTTTACCCTTTCCTCTGTATTGAGGAGTATGCTCCTGCTGAGCGTGGAAGGGTCTTTTCCTAGGGTTTCTAGGTTCTGGTAAGGTCTTTTTCTTGTCTGAAGCCTTCTCCAAAAGGTCATCCAAGGCTGGTCCAAACATATACTTCCCTTTAAAAGGAATAGAACACAGCCTCATCTTGGAAGTCATATCCCCAGACCAGCATCTTAGCCAGAGTGCACGCCTTACCGAGTTTGACAGTGCGGATGATCTCGCCGTCACTCTCACGGATTCTGCGGAAGCATCTGCTAAAAAGCCTGTTGCTTTCTGGAAGATAGGCAAGGAGGCTAGAATATCTTCTCTCGGGGTACCTGAGGACAAGTGCTCCTCTAGCTGCCCCAGCCAGCGATGCATCGATCTAGCCACGCAGGTGGATACTGAATTGATGTTCAGTAAAGACGCTGACGTTTCCCACGACTTCCTTAGTAGTCCGTCCATTTTACGTTCCAGAGGGTCTCTCAGTTGGGAGGCATCCTCGAATGGTAGCGTGGTCTTTTTGGCTACTCTGGCAATCTGGACGTCCACTTTTGGAACTTCAGACCAGCATGACGCTGTCTCAGCATCCACAGGAAATCGGTCTTTGATTTCTGCTGGAGTAGTCAGCTTCTTTTCTGGGGATTCCCACTCGTCCAGAACTAAATCCCGGATGTTTTGGTGAATAGGAAACACCTGACGCTTCCTAGAACGAAGTCCTCCAAACATCTCTTCTTGCACTGACTGGGCCGTCTTCTGTTCCTCAACCTCCATAGTTTTCCTTACAGCCGTAAGGAGTTCTTCTATATCAGATGAAGAGAAGTAGTATCTCTCTTGCTGGACAGTTTCAGAGTCCAGGGATAACTCACCCTCCTCTGGGGGTTCGTCCGACGTCTCTCCTTGAGAGTCCTCCTGCTCTTCCTCCTGTGGATTAAGTTTCCTTTTCTTAGCCTCAGGAGGGGCACTAGGAGATGGTGTAGGCTGGGAAAGAGTGGCCAGAGATGTTTTAATCTCCTGCTGGATTAAGGTTTTAATCTTCTATCAGGGATGGCTGTTCCTCTCTGATTATTTTGTCTGTGCATTCTTTGCACAATGATTTCTTGTATGAAGAGGACAGCTTCTTCATACAAACTGCGCATTTGCGGGTAGTTTTTGTTTTACTTCCTGATGTGGGTTCCTTGTCCCCCTAAAAAAGAAGGGGAGAAGGAATCATAAGACTACAACCCACATCAGGGATTGGACACCCTGGGCCAGATTACTTACTGGGGCCGGGATGGTGCTGGGATCTGCAAGAGCAGAGCGCGAGGCAGACGTCTCCATGATTTCACCACACTGTGGTCTTACCTGAGACGTCTTCTTGTCCGGGGCTCTTAAATAGGCGACCGGACACAGCACCTGTCCTCCTGTGAGAGGACCTCCTCCTCCAATGTCCGGATGTGGGGGGAGAAACCGCCGATATCCACGCTAACTGTCATGCGTTCCAGCGTGGAACGCAAAAGGAGCCTCCTGAGTACTGAAGCCGGCCGGCGTCTGACGTCACTTCCTGCCGCCGGCTTCAGACCGGAAGCCCTCATCGCGCGCACAGCGCTGGAGGAGGAGAGGGGCTGGAGAGCTCAGGGAGGCCTCCAGCCGAAGAATGCCGCCCAGACCTTGCCTTATCGGTGCGAACTGGTGGCGGAAGTCCCGAGTCCGGAGAGACGGGAGCAGCGCTCGGGGAAGAGAGGTAAGTCTGCTCCCCAGCTGCCCGGCATAGAATCTCTATTCCCCCCGGTGACCGCTGCCGGCACAGCACACCTGGGATGACCTCTTCATCCCTAGTAGGGACAGGAAAAAACACTGAGGGGAGGATGAGGGAGGGGTTATTTAACCTCTTGTCATTTCCTGTCCCTATTAGGAAAGGGGTAACATCCTCCAGGTGTGCTGTCGTGGGGGGTTACTAGAGAAAATAAATAAATCTGGTGACGGATTCTCTTCAAGTCAATTTCCAACAGACCCTGCATTTTGGATCCAGTGGCAAATGGCAGCACGCAAGGTCTTGGATCCAAAACATTGTACGGGTGAAATTTACCGTATCTTGGGGAGGCTCATGTCTCGCAAGATAAATAGACATGGTGCAGCCTGGAGAGATGCGCCACATGTCTGTCTCCGCAGGCGAACCATGGACGCATAGTTGGAATAGGTTTCCTTGAAATCCCAATCCACTATGCTGTAACATCTGGATGCTGCGGACTGGAAGCGGCAGACGTACGCAGCGTCCAACCCGCAGCGTTTACTGATCATGTGCACATACCCTTAGGCTACGTTTCCAGAAGTCCTTGTCACGCCAGTTGGCTTATTTCAGCATTTAATAAGGGCACCGTGTGGCACTACAGCCTCATTTTTGTCTATGTAATCTGAAAGCAGCACAATGTAGGGGCTTAAAGCCTGATTCCAGTGATGTGTCACTTGCACTACAGTTGCCAAAGACAGAAATGTCCAACTCTATAATTGTTAAGCGCTACTCCTAATTATTATTACCCTCCCTCCAAGATGTGGCTACTAAACTTCTAACTATGTATACCATCACATCGCAAATTTTGGCCCCAGATTCATTAATACTGGTGCTTCGTTCTCCAAGCGTTAAATGAGGAGGGTATAGGAATAAGATGCGCCAAAGTCGCTATGAGGCGCACACCACTTAATGAATTCACGGTATCTTACCAGCAGCGTGCGCCTCAGGGACTGGAGTTAAATTTCTGGTCTACTGTCAGTTGACGCACAAGTCTTGGGAGCTGCGTTTCTCCACATTGAAGCCCGTTCCTGACCAGGGCCATTTTTTTTTTTCTTTTATTATATAATATTCATGGGAAACTTCTTTAAAAGAAACTGCAATTTTAATAGCCTGCTCGTCAAAAATTAGATAAGCAGGACCCTGGCGGTACCGACACATCTTCGACCATGTCTAGAATGCCACCTACTGGTGGCTTGATGACAGCTATTCCTTTAAAAAGGGAATCTGTCTACAGGTTTCAACCATTTAAATCCAAAAGCAGCATAATATAGGGCTCAAGAGCCGGATTCCAGGGATGTGTCACTTATTAGGATGTGTGTTGTAGTTTCAATACAAATCAGTGTTTAAAGGGAACCAGTCACTCCCAAAATCGAGGGTGAGCTAAGCCCACCGGCATCAGGGGCTTATCTGCAGCATTCTGTAATGAAGAATTTCCATTGAAATAAATCAGGAAACACATTTCAAGCAAAGTTCTGAGTCAGTCACGTCCAAGCTCTTAAACAGATTCACAAGGCGTTCGTTTGATTAAAAGGCTGCGATGGCTCAATGCCGTCGTCATTTATCTAAGCTCGTGCGTCCCCTGCGATCACAGAATACGCCTTCCCCTGTGATCAGACACTTGACAGTCAGATAGAACTTGTTTAATGTGAAGCCTCCTTTCCAATTAAAAAGTCGAGAGTCTCCAGCTACATAGTGCGCACTCGCCAGAAATCTCAAGAAAGCCTGGAAATTCTGTCAGGCATGGGAGTTAAAGGGCTAAGTCGTCTAATCTTCCAATTATTCCAAGCCCGAACGCTTACATTAGGGAAAAAGGCTAAATCATCTGAATACGGGCACAACGAGGCACCAGATCAGCCTCACAAATCATATGACCCCAAAGTTGTATTGGAGTGAAGGAAAGAAGGCTTAAAAAAAAAAAAAAAAAAAAGTGAGATTTTCTTACATTTCTCAGGCTGCTCTGCCAAGATGTACAGATTAGAATATATGCCAAGAAGGCAGACATTAGGAAAATGGCCTGTGAAGCACTCAACGTCGTGTGTCCATCTTTAAAATGGGAGAGACAGAGCATGGAGGGAACGGCTGTATGACGACAGCCGCTTTAATGGCGGTAACACGCCCCCGAAGAAATTACAATAATTTTTATGGATCCCAATTCATTGCAACATTAATATTATAGATCCCTCAGTAATATAGAGCACATATTAGCACAGTCAGTGCATTCCCATCTTCAGGATGAAAGGTAACTTATCGGTTGGACCTCAGCGATCACAATGGAGGTGAGCGAGCTCAACCTACGCTTCATTGTCTATGAGACTTCTGGAAATAGTACTGCACTACATCTGACAGACTCGTAGTCAAGGAGTACGGTTTCCGTATGCTGCCCACAAACACACACGCCATACAGCTCTTCTTACAAAAGAGTAAATACTATCAATTTACTCACACCCACCTCCGATACCAGTGCGGTTACAGCCTCTCTCCCAGGGATCGCATGACTTATGCCACTTTATCCCTGGGTCAATAAGTGCTGGCTCAGACAAGTCGCATACATCAGGAGACCTATTCCTCTGGACGTATGCCGGAGGTAGGTATGGGTGTTCTTACACAAGAGGAAAACAAAAGACTGTCCGAGTAGTGGAAAATCCTTTTAAATGTGGGAACAAAATGTACTGCCAAATGATATTTTGATTGACACTGCTCATTTTACCATATAAATGTAATAAGCAATTGAGGGGTGGAGGACAAAAGAAAAAATTTTAGAATATATATATATATATATATATATATATATATATATATATATATATATATATATATATATATATATATATATATATATATATATATATATATATATATATACACATATATATACATATATACACATATATATACACATATATATACATATATATATATATATAAGCTGAAGAGCCCGGCGTTGCCTGGGCATAGTTAGTATCTGTGGTTAGTTATAGCACCTCACGTCTCTTATTTTCCCATCACGCCTCTCATTTTCCCAATCACATCTTTCATTTTCCCCCTCACATCTCTCATTTTCTCCCTCACTCCTCTCATTCCCCCCTAACACTTGTCATTTCAACCTCACATCTGTCATTTTCTGATCACTCCACTATTTTTCCTCACTCCTCTCATTTTGCACTCACACCTTTTCATTTTCAGCTCATCACCTCAGTATATACATGTTTGTCATCTCCCTTATATATAGTATACATATGCATGTCATCTCCTGTATATAGTATATACCTGTATGTCATCTCCCCTGCATATAGTATATACCTACTGTGTGTCATCTCCCCTATATATAGTATATAATAATAATAATATAATTTTTATTTATATAGCGCCAACATATTCCGCAGCGCTTTACAAATTATAGAGGGGACTTGTACAGACAATAGACATTACAGCATAACAGAAATCACAGTTCAAAATAGATACCAAGAGGAGTGAGGGCCCTGCTCGCAAGCTTACAAACTATGGGGAAAAGGGGAGACACGAGAGGTGGATGGTAACAATTGCTATAGTTATTTGGACCAGCCATAGTGTAAGGCTCAGGTGTTCATGTAAAGCTGCATGAACCAGTTACCTGCCTAAGTATGTAGCAGTACAGACACAGAGGGCTAATACTGCATAAAGTGTATGAGAACATGATGCGAGGAACCTTTTTTTTTTTTTTTTATTATTATAAAATAGGCCACACAGGGATCGTTAGGTTAATGCATTGAGGCGGTAGGCCAGTCTGAACAAATGAGTTTTTAGGGCACGCTTAAAACTGTGGGGATTGGGGATTAATCGTATTAACCTAGTTAGTGCATTCCAAAGAATCGGCGCAGCACGTGTAAAGTCTTGGAGACGGGAGTGGGAGGTTCTGATTATTGAGGATGCCAACCTGAGGTCATTAGCGGAGCGGAGGTCACGGGTAGGGTGGTAGACTGATACCAGGGAGGAGATGTAGGGTGGTGCTGAGCCATGGAGTGCTTTGTGGATGAGGGTAGTAGTTTTGTACTGGATTCTGGAGAGGATGGGTAGCCAGTGTAATGACTGGCACAGGGTAGAGGCATCGGTGTAACGGTTGGTGAGGAATATGATCCTGGCTGCAGCATTCAGGACAGATTGGAGCGGGGAGAGTTTTGCAAGAGGGAGGCCGATTAGTAGAGAGTTACAATAGTCCAGACGAGAATGAATAAGTGAAACAGTCAGAGTTTTTGCAGAGTCGAAAGTAAGAAAAGGGCGAATTCTAGAAATGTTTTTGAGATGCAGGTAAGAAGAGCGAGCCAGTGATCGGATGTAGGGGGTGAATGAAAGGTCAGAATCAAGGATGACCCCAAGGCAGCGGGCATGTTGCTTTGGAGTAATGGTGGAACCGCATACGGAGATGGCAATGTCAGGCAAAGGTAGGTTAGTAGAGGGAGAGAACACGAGGAGTTCAGTTTTTGACAGGTTTAGTTTCAGATAGAGGGAGGACATGATGTTAGAGACAGCGGTAAGACAATCACTGGTGTTTTCTAAAAAGGTCGGTGTGATATCAGGAGAAGAAGTGTATAATTGGGTGTCGTCAGCATAGAGATGGTACTGGAAACCAAATCTACTGATTGTTTGTCCAATAGGGGCAGTATACAACGAGAAGAGTAGGGGGCCTAGGACTGATCCTTGAGGAACCCCAACAGTAAGGGGAAGGTGAGAGGAGGAGGAACCAGCAAAACATACAGTGAAGGATCGGTCAGAGAGATAGGAGGAGAACCAGGAGAGAACGGTGTCCTTGAGGCCGATGGAGCGGAGCATAGTGAAGAGGAGCTGATGATCCACAGTGTCGAATGCTGCAGAGAAATCCAAGAGAATTAGCATGGAGTAGTGACCATTAGATTTAGCTGTTAGTAGGTCATTAGAGACTTTATACCTGAATGTCATCTCCTTCTATATATAGTATATACCTGTATGTCATCTCCTCCTGTATATAGTATATACCTGTGTCATCTCCTTCTATATATAGTATTTACCTGTATGTCATCTCCTCCTGTATATAGTATATACCTGTATGTCATCTTCTATATATAGCATATACCTGTATGTCATCTCCTCCTGTATATAGTATATACCTGTAGGTAATCTGCTCCTGTATATAGTATATACCTGTGTGTCATCTCCTCCTGTATATAGCATATACCTGTATGTCATCTCCTCCTGTATATAGTATGTACCTGTATGTCATCTCCTCCTCTATATAGTATATACCTGTGTGTCATCGCTCCTGTATATAGTATATATCTGTGTGTCATCTCCCCTGTATATAGTATATAACTGTGTGATCTCCTGTATTAGACCTCGTTAACACGTTATTTGCTCAGTATTTTTACCTCAGTATTTGTAAGATAAATTGGCAGCCTGATAAATCCCCAGCCAAAAGGAACCCCTCCCCCTGGCAGTAAATATTAGCTCCCACATACACATAATAGACAGGTCATGTGACTGACAGCTGCTGTATTTCCTATATGGTACATTTGTTGCTCTTGTAGTTTGTCTGCTTATTAATCAGATTTTTATTTTTGAAGGCTAATACCAGACTTGTGTGTGTTTTAGGGCGAGTTTCGTTTGTCAAGTTGTGTGTGTTGAGTTGCGTGTGGCGACATGCATGTAGCGACTTTTGTGAGATGAGTTTTGTGTGGCAACATGCGTGTAGCAACTTTTTGTGTGTCGAGTTGCATGTGACAGGTTAGTGTAGCAAGTTGTGTGCAGCAAGTTTTGCGCATGGCGAGTTTTGCGCGTGGTGAGTTTTATGTCTGGTGCCTTTTGAGTATGTGCAAGTTTTGTGTGAGGCAACTTTTGCATGTGTTGCAAATTTTGTGCATGTGGCAATTTTTCCGCGTGTGCAAGTTTTGCGTGTGGCGAGTTTTCCATGAGGTGAGTTTTGCACTTGTGGCGAGTTTTGCGTGAGCCTAGTTTTTGCATGTGGCGAGTTTTGTGCGTGGTGAGTTTTGAGCGGTGACTTTTGTGTTTCGACTTTTATGTGGCGAGGTTGGTGTATGTGTGGTGAAATGTGTGCTGAGGGTGGTATATGTGTTCAAGCATGTGGTAGTGTGTGGCGCATTTTATGTGTGTGTTCATATCCCCATGTGTGGTGAGTATCTCATGTCGGGGCCCCACCTTAGCAACTGATCGGTATATACTCTTTGGCGCCATCGCTCTCATTCTTTAAGTCCCCCTTGTTCACATCTGGCAGCTGTCAATTTGCCCCCAACACTTTTCCTTTCACTTTTTTCCCCATTATGTAGATAGGGGCAAAATTGTTTGGTGAATTGGAACGCACGGGGTTAAAATTTCGCCTCACAATATAGCCTATGACGCTCTCGGGGTCCAGACATGTGACTGTGCAAAATGTTGTGGCTGTAGCTGCGACGGTGCAGATGCCAATCCCGGACATACATACACACACACATACACACATTCAGCTTTATATATTAGACTAGCTGAAGAGCCCGGCGTTGCCTGGGCATAGTAAATATCTGTGGTTAGTTATAGCACCTCACTTCTCTTATTTTCCCATCATGCCTCTCATTTTCCCAATCACATCTTTCATTTTCTCCCTCACACCTCTCATTTTCTCCCTCACTCCTCTCATTCCCCCCTAACACTTGTCATTTCAACCTCACATCTGTCATTTTCTGATCACTCCACTATTTTCCCTCACTCCTCTCATTTTGCACTCACACAGTATATACCTGTATGTCATCTCCTCCTATATATAGTATATACCTGTATGTAATCTCCTTCTATATATAGTATATACCTGTATGTCATCTCCTCCTGTATATAGTATATACCTGTGTGTCATCTCCCCTGTATATAGTATATATCTGTGTGTCATCTCCTCCTGTATATAGTATATACCTGTATGTCATCTTCTATATATAGCATATACCTGTATGTCATCTCCTCCTGTATATAGTATATACCTGTAGGTCATCTGCTCCTGTATACAGTATATACCTGTGTGTCATCTCCTCCTGTATATATTATATACCTGTATGTCATCTCCTCCTGTATATAGTATGTAACTGTATGTCATCTCCTCTATATAGTATATACCTGTGTGTCATCTCCCCTGTATATAGTATATACCTGTGTGTCATCTCCTTCTGTATTAGACCTCGTTCACACGTTATTTGCTCAGTATTTTTACCTCAGTATTTGTAAGCTAAATTGGCAGCCTGATAAATCCCCAGCCAACAGGAAGCCCTCACCCTGGCAGTATATATTAGCTCACACATACACATAATAGACAGGTCATGTGACTGACAGCTGCCATATTTCCTATATGGTACAGTTGTTGCTCTTGTAGTTTGTCTGCTTATTAATCAGATTTTTATTTCTGAAGGATAATACCAGACTTGTGTGTGTTTTAGGGCGAGTTTCGTTTGTCAAGTTGTGTGTGTTGAGTTGCGTGTGGCGACATGCATGTAGCGACTTTTGTGAGATGAGTTTTGTGTGGCAACATGCGTGTAGCAACTTTTTGTGTGTCGAGTTGCATGTGACAGGTTAGTGTAGCAAGTTTTGTGCATGGCGAGTTTTGCGCGTGGCGAGTTTTATGTGTGGTGCCTTTTGAGTATGTGCAAGTTTTGTGTGAGGCAACTTTTGCATGTGTTGCAACTTTTGTGCATGTGGCAATTATTCCGCGTGTGCAAGTTTTGCGTGTGGCGAGTTTTCCATGAGGTGAGTTTTGGACTTGTGGCGAGTTTTGCGTGAGCCTAGTTTTTGCATGTGGCAAGTTTTGCACGTGGTGAGTTTTGAGCGGTGACTTTTGTGTTTCGACTTTTATGTGGCGAGGTTGGTGTATGTGTGGTGAAATGTGTGCTGAGAGTAATATGTGTTCATGCACGTGGTAGTTTGTGGCGCATTTTGTGTGTGTGTGTTCATATCCCCGTGTGTGATGAGTATCCCATGTCGGGGCCCCACCTTAGCAACTGTACGGTATATACTCTTTGGCGCCATCGCTCTCATTCTTTAAGTCCCCCTTGTTCACATCTGGCAGCTGTCAATTTGCCTCCAACACTTTTCCTTTCACTTTTTCCCTATTATGTATTAGGATAGGGGCAAAATTGTTTGGTGAATTGGAAAGCGCGGGGTTAAAATTTCACCTCACAACATAGCCTATGACGCTCTCGGGGTCCAGACGTGTGACTGCAAAATTTTGTGGCTGTAGCTGCGACGGTGCAGATGCCAATCCCAGACATACATACACACACACACACACACACACACACACATACAGCTTTATATAGTAGATAATGGTGGCCCGATTCTAACGCATCGGGTATTCTAGAATATGCATGTCCACGTAGTATACTGCCCAGCCACGTAGTATACAGCACAGAGCCACGTAGTATACAGCACAGAGCCACGTAGTATATTGGCCAGCCCAGCCACGTATGTAACAGGTTAAAAAATAAACATTTACTCACCCTCCGAAGGCTCCTTGTAGTCCTGGCGCCTGTGTACGGTGCACGCGGCAGCTTGCGGTCCCAAGGTTGGTATGAGCGCAGGACCTGTGATGACGTCGCAGTCACATGACCGTGACGTCATGGAAGGTCCTTCTCGCATAGCATCTTTGGAACCAGAACCTGCCGCTTGCACTGCCGAGGACAACACGAACGGAGGGTGAGAATAACTTTTTTTTTTTTTTTTTTTTTACATTAGATCGTTTTACTATTGATGCTGCATACGCAGCATCAATAGTAAAAAGTTGGTCACACAGGGTTAATAGCTGCGTGATGCTGGCATTAACCCTGTGTGAGGGCTGACTGGATGACTGGAGGGGAGTATGGAGCGGGCACTGACTGCAGGGAGGAAAGAGTGGCCATATTGCCGCCGGACTGTGGCCGTTGCTGATTGGTCGTAAGCGTTTTGCCACGACCAATCAGCGACTTGGATTCCATGACCGGCAATTACATTTCAGTATATAGTTCCAGTAAACAGTCTTTAAAAGGGAGTACTGTCAGGTACAAGGTTCAGCAGTTGTATTGCAGGGAGGCAGATGGGCTCTTCGGCGTCTGTACCGAACACCTACATATCTGTTCAATTGATGCTCCTGCTCTCTCTGCCCAGGAGGTCGCCACCGATCTGGTTGAATGAGCTCTGACTTCCTCTGGAATGGCTTCATTACTTGACGAATACGAGAGGATGATGGCGTCCCTTATCCATCTCGCAAGTGTGGCATGCGATGCTTTATGCCCTTTATTTGGACCCTGAAAACACACAGAGACCTATCCTTCCTATAGTCTCTTGTGTCCACTAGATATTGGACTAAACATCTTTTAACGTCTAGTGTGTGTAGATGTTCCCCTTTCCCATTTCTGGGATTTGAACAGAACGGGTAATGAGATCTCCTGAGATCTATGGAAACGTGATGCCACTTTAGGAAGGTAGGATGGATCGGTTTTAAGGATTACCCTCATCTAGTATGCGTGTCAGAGGTGGGTATGCTGATAGGGCCTGCATGTCACTAATCCTCCGTGCTGACGTTAGTGCCACAAGAAGGGAGATCTTGAGAGATATTTTTAAAGAGGCTTGGGACAGCGACTCAAAAGGTGGTTTGGTTAGTGCGGAGAGCACTAGATTTAGATCCCAGGGAGGTGTAGTATGGTGTACCACTGGTCTACATCTGGTCGAGGCCTTAATGAATCTTTACCCAGCGGTTCCCCGCCAAGTCACAGTTGTAAAGGGCCCCCAGCGCTGCTACCCGGACTTTAAGCGTGCTCGTTGCCAAGCCTTTTTCTAGCCCCTTCTGAAGAAATTCTAGTATGTTTTGAATTGGGATTTCCTCAGATAAACTGGCACCTGATTCTGATAAAAATCTCCGCCAAACCTTCCCATATGCCCTAGCAGTCACTGGTTTTCTACTTAGCAGGAGAGTGGAGACTAGATTTGAAGAGAACCCTCTCTTGATTAGAATCTTCCTTTCAAATTCCAAGCCGTCATATGCAATTTCTTTACTTGCGGGTGATTTACCGGCCCCTGATACAGCAGGTTTGGAATCTCTGGAAGGACCCAAGGGTCTGTTACAGACATTATCCTTAGCCATGGAAACCATGCTCTCTTTGGCCAGAAAGGAGCCATCATGATGACTCTTGCTCCGTCCTCCCTGATCTTTTTCAACACTAAAAGGAATTAGCGCTATTGGGGGAACACATAGGCTAGATGAAAATTCCATGGAATTGAAAAGGCATCTAGGGTTACTGGGTTCCCGCACGGGTCTATTGAACAAAAGGCCTGAGTCTTCAGTTCCAGCAAAGGTAATCAGTTTTTGACAATTATGAGAGACAATTACCTTTCACAACTGGTTCAGGACCCAACAAGAAGGGGGGCACTGCTAGACCTAATATTAACCAACAGGCCAGACCGCATATCAAATATAAGGGTTGGGGGTCACTTGGGAAATAGCGATCACAAAATAATAAGTTTTCAAGTATCCTTTAAAAAGATGTGTAGTAGAGGAGTTACAAGGACACTAAACTTCAGGAGGGCAAATTTCCAACGGATGAGAGAGGATCTTGGTGCAATTAACTGGGACGATATCCTGAGACACAAAAATACACAAAGAAAATGGGAGACGTTTATTAGCATCCTGGATAGGACCTGTGCACAGTATATACCGTATGGGAATAAACATACTAGAAATAGGAGGAAACCAATATGGCTAAATAGAGCTGTAAGGGGCGCAATAAGTGACAAAAAGAAAGCATTTAGAGAATTAAAGGAAGTAGGTAGTGAGGAGGCATTAAATAAATACAGAAAATTAAATAAATTCTGTAAAAAGCAAATCAAGGCAGCAAAGATTGAGACAGAGAGACTCATTGCCAGAGAGAGTAAAAATAATCCTAAAATATTATTAACTACATAAATAGTAAGAAACTAAAAAATGATAGCGTTGGCCCCCTTAAAAATAGTCTGGGTGAGATGGTGGATGAGGATGAGGAAAAAGCCAATATGCTAAATGACTTTTTTTCATCAGTATTTACACAAGAAAATCCCATGGCAGACAAAATGTCTAGTGATAAAAATTCCCAATTAAATATCACCTGCTTAACCCAGCAGGAAGTGCGTCGGCGTCTAAAAAAATCACTAAAATTGACAAATCTCCGGGCCCGGATGGGATACACCCTCGAGTACTGCAGGAATTAAGTACAGTCATTGATAGACCATTATTTTTAATCTTTAAAGACTCCATAATAACAGGGTCTGTGCCACAGGACTGGCGTATAGCAAATGTGGTGCCAATATTCAAAAAGGGAACAAAAACTGAACTCGGAAATTATAGGCCAGTAAGATTAACCTCTACTGTGGGTAAAATCCTGGAGGGCATTCTAAGGGATGCTATACTGGAGTATCTGAAGAGGAATAACCTCATGACCCAGTATCAGCACGGGTTTACTAGGGACCGTTCATGTCAGACTAATTTGATCAGTTTCTATGAAGAGGTAAGTTCCAGATTGGACCAAGGGAACCCAGTGGATGTAGTGTATATGGACTTTTCAAAAGCTTTTGATACGGTGCCACACAAAAGGTTGATACATAAAATGAGAATAATGGGGATAGGGGAAAATATGTGCAAGTGGGTTGAGAGCTGGCTCAGGGATAGGAAACAAAGGGTGGTTATTAATGGAGCACACTCGGACTGGGTAGCGGTTAGCAGTGGGGTACCACAGGGGTCAGTATTGGGCCCTCTTCTTTTTAACATATTTATTAATGACCTTGTAGGGGGCATTCAGAGTAGAATTTCAATATTTGCAGATGACACTAAACTCTGCAGGGTAATCAATACAGAGGAGGACAATTTTATATTACAGGATGATTTAT
Organism: Ranitomeya imitator; assembly: GCF_032444005.1. Taxonomy (NCBI): domain Eukaryota; kingdom Metazoa; phylum Chordata; class Amphibia; order Anura; family Dendrobatidae; genus Ranitomeya; species Ranitomeya imitator. The sequence goes on from NC_091283.1 coordinate 783,520,845, forward strand.
GTAAACTAGAAGCTTGGGCTGATAAATGGCAAATGAGCTTTAATGGGGATAAATGTAAGGTCATGCACTTGGGTAGAAGTAATAAGATGTATAATTATGTGCTTAATTCTAAAACTCTGGGCAAAACCGTCAATGAATAAGACCTGGGTGTATGGGTGGATGACAAACTTAAATTCAGTGGCCAGTGTCAGGCAGCTGCTACAAAGGCAAATAAAATAATGGGATGCATTAAAAGAGGCATAGATGCTCATGAGGAGAATATAATTTTACCTCTATACAAGTCACTAGTTCGACCACACTTAGAATACTGTGCACAGTTCTGGTCTCCGGTGTTTAAGAAAGACATAGCTGAACTGGAGCGGGTGCAGAGAAGAGCGACCAAGGTTATTAGAGGACTGGGGGGGTCTGCAATACCAAGATAGGTTATTACACTTGGGGCTATTTAGTTTGGAAAAACGAAGACTAAGGGGTGATCTTATTTTAATGTATAAATATATGAGGGGACAGTACAAAGACCTTTCTCATGATCTTTTTAATCACAGACCTGAAACAGGGACAAGGGGGCATCCTCTGCGGTTGGAGGAAAAAAGGTTTAAGCATAATAACAGACGCGGATTCTTTACTGTAAGAGCAGTGAGACTATGGAACTCTCTGCCGTATGATGTTGTAATGAGTGATTCATTACTTAAATTTAAGAGGGGACTGGATACCTTTCTGGAAAAGTATAATGTTACAGGGTATATACACTAGATTCCTTGATAGGGCGTTGATCCAGGGAACTAGTCTGATTGCCGTATGTGGAGTCGGGAAGGAATTTTTTTCCCCAATGTGGAGCTTACTCTTTGCACATGGGGTTTTTTTGCCTTCCTCTGGATCAACATGTTAGGGCATGTTAGGTTAGGCTATGGGTTGAACTAGATGGACATATAGTCTTCCTTCAACCTTAATAACTATGTAACTATGTAACTATGGTTGTTCGCAAATAAATCTATTTCTGTGAGACCCCACAATTGTACTATGTGGTTGAAGACTGCCTGATTGAATTCCCACTCTCCCTGGTTGAGTTGTGTTCGGCTTAGAAAATCTGCAATTTGATTTTCCGACCCCTTGATGTGAAGAGCTGACAGTGACGACAGATTGGCCTCTGCTAATAATAGAATGGATTTTGTCACTTCCATCAGTGTACGAGATCTCGTGCCCCCTGGTGATTTAAGTAGGCTACCACCACCCTGTTGTCCAAGAATACCCTCACGTGATGGGAATGGAGGGAGTGTAGGAAGTGGATGAGTGCATATTTTACTGCTAGGAGTACTTTCATGTTACAGGAACCCAGCTTTTCTTCCTCCGACCATGGCCCTTGAGCAACCTGGTTGTCTACATGAGCCCCCCAACCCCAAGGACTCGCGTCGGTAGTTAGGGTTATAGATGTTTGCCCATACCCATGGAACACCCCTGCTTAGATTGTGTGGGTCCACCCACCAAGCTAGGGAATGTATTGTTTGCAAGGAGATTTTTAAGTGCTTTTCTAAATCCCCTTTTAACATAGAAGCAGATTCTAAGATCTCCCACTGGAGGTCTCTGGTGTGACTCTGGGCCCATTGGACCGCTGGAAGACAGGCTGTCATCGATCCCAGTATGGACATCGCTTTTTTGTAGAGTTGATACTAGAGACTCTCCGAGTTGTTCTACCAGTTGGAGCATGTTTGAAACTTTCCCCCTGGAAGGCGGCATTCTTACCGGTTTGAGTCTATTATTAACCCCAAGTATCGTTGTACTTGGGTTGGAATTATTCTGGACTTTGCTAGGTTCAACATCCAACCTAGGTTTGTCAAGGATGTCATTACTTTGTTCAATTGTGGAGTGCAGTGGAGGGGAGTTTTGCCAACTACCAGGAGGTCATCCAAATATGGAACTATTAGGTTTTGCTCTTACACTATGTTCCAAATTATTATGCAGATTACATTTTTCTCGGATTTTCCTAAATGGTAGGTGCAAATGACAGTCAGTCTAATAAAAGTCATCACCCATTAGAGTATACATTGAATTTTATTGAAGAAACCTCCCAATGATATCAGTATAATCTCCAAAATGAATAAAAACTCAAAATGCACTGTTCCAAATTATTAGACAGTAGAATTTCTAAACATTTGATATGTTTTAAAGAACTGAAAATGGTCATTTGTGGAATTTGCAGCATTAGGAGGTCACATTCACTGAACAAAAAAAGCTATTTGACTCCAAAACATCCTAACAGGCCAAGTTACATGTTAACATAGGAACCCTTCTTTGATATCATCTTCACAATTCATGCAAAGACGTACAAGAAGAAACTCTCCAAAAACTCAAGAATGCAAGAAGTCCGAATAGCCTCCCAGAGCTGCCGTTTTGATGTGAACTGCCTCCCACCCTCATAGATCTTGTGCTGGATTATACTCCAAAGGTTTTCTATAGGGTTGAGGTCAGGGAAGATGGTGGCCACACCATGAGTTCATCTCCTTTTATGCCCATTTGAGCCAATGACTCAGAGGGGATTCTTTGCAGCATGAGATGGTGCATTGTCATGCATGAAGATGATTTTGCTCCTGAAGGCACGTTTCTGCTTTTAGACCATGGAAGAAAGTTGTCAGAAACGCTATTTACTTTACAGAGGTCATTTTCACATCTTCAGGAACCTTAAAGGGCCCCACCAGCTGTTTCCCCATGATTCCGGCCCAAAACAGGATTTCTCCACCTCCTTTCTGACGTCGCAGCCTTGTTGCGACATGGTGGCCAGCCACCAACCATCCACTACTCCATCCATCTGGACCATCCAGGATTGCTTGACACTCATCAGTAGGGTTGAGCGAAACGGATCGGTCATTTTCATAAGTCGCCGACTTTTGGCAAAGTCGGGTTTCATGAAACCTGACCCGATCCCTGTGTGGGATCGGCCATGCGGTACGCAACCTTCGCGCCAAACTCGCGTTTCATATGACGTGTTCAGCGTCATTTATCAGCCAATGAAGGAGGACGCAGAGTGTGGGCAGCGTGATGACATAGTTCTCGGTCCCCACCATCTTAGAGAAGGGCATTACAGTGATTGGCTTGCTTTCTGCAGCGTCACAGGGGCTATAAATGGGCGTGCAAGCCGACCGCCATCTTACTGCTGCTGATCTGATCATAGGGAGAGGTTGCTGCCACTTCGTCAGAAGCAGGGATAGCGTTAGGCAGGGAATATAAACCCCCAAGCCGCTTGTGCTGTAGCGATTTCCACTGTCCAACACCACCTTTTCCTTGCAGGGACAGTGGAGGCTAGATTTCAGTGCATCAGCTCTGTAGCTTATAAGGCTGCCTTATAAGGCTCCCTGATAGCTGCATTGCTGTGTGTACGCCGCTGTGCAAACCAACTGCTTTTTTCAAAGCACAAATCCTGTTGCTCCTTCCTTTCTGCACAGCTATCTTGTTTGTCCACACTTATTGCTGCCTGCCATACTTTTCTGAGATTACTGTAGGGAGATAGTAATTGTAGTACTATATATATATATATATATATATATATATATATATATATATACATACATATACATATACATATACATATACATATACATATACATATACATATACATATACATATATATATATATATATATATATATATATATATATACACATACATACATACATACATAATCTTCAAGCCACTTTCTGCCCCTGAAACTGTGTAGTGTGAAACAGTGGGCCTGTATTTTTCTGCACTGTCCCACACCTAAAAAGGGAGATTTATTTTGCCAATCAGTGCATCTGTGCCAGTCCAGTCTGTTGTATCTGTCAGTCATTTTCTGCCACAGAAACAATACTGTAAAACAGTGGGCCAGATTTATTCACTAGTCTTCCATATAAAAACAAAAAGGGGAGATTTTTTATTTCCAGTGTGTGCATCTGCGTCAGCCCTGTTAGTGGCATATCTGTCAGCCACTGAAACTGTGTACTGTAATACAGTGGGCCTGATTTTCCCTGCAGTCTCACACACCTATAAAGGGAGATTTAAAGTCACAACAATTTTGCGTCCACCTTGTAACTGGTGTTACAGTACCAAATACCGTTTGTTAGTTTGGTTACATATTTCCAAGAATGAGGAAGTCTGGTGGAAGAGGTCGTGGCCGTGGGCGGTCATTGCCAGCTGGTAATGATGGTAGTGGAGCATCAGGTGTTCATGGGAAAAGCAATATAGCACCTAAGTCTCGAGTTGTTCAGCCACCGTCATCGTATGGCTACACAAGGCCTCGAACGCTCCCTTTTCTGGGAGTAGGAAAACCGCTTTTAAAGCCGGAGCAGCAGGAACAAGTTTTGGCTTTCCTTGCTGACTCTGCCTCTACCTCTTTTGCCTCCTCTTCGGAAAGTGCAAAATGTAAAAGCAGCGCGTCGTCAGTGGATGTTCCCGGTCAGGGACAAGTCGCTTCCTTGCGTTCTTCACCCAGAACAACAGAGAAGGATGCGTCAGGCGACACAACGGGTTACTCCATGGAGCTCTTTACACATACCGTTCCTGGGTTAGAAAGGGAAATTGTTAACAGGCCATGCCCATTACAAGATGAATCGGACATGGAGTGCACAGATGCACAGCCAGCGCCAGATTACTATGCTGTTCCTTTGACTCAGACCAGAACATTGCCCTTGCAGTGTACTGATCCAGAATCTGACCCAGATGAGACTATGGAGCCCCGTCACGAACGCTATAGCACCGGCTTACACGGTGACACAGAGGAAGGTGCACAGGACATAGAAGAGGAGGTCATAGATGACCCAGTTGTTGACCCAGATTGGCAGCCATTGGGGGAACAGGGTGCAGCCGGCAGTAGCTCTGAAGCGGAGGAGCCGCAGCAGGCATCAACATCGCAACAGGTTGCATCTGGCAGGCCTGTATCTGGCCAAAAACGTGTGGCAAAACCAAAACCAGTTGTACGACAGCGTGGCCATCCGGTTAAAGTAGCTCAGTGTGCAATGTCTGAAGGTATCAGATAGTAGGAAGAGTGCAGTCTGGCATTTTTTTAACCAAGATCCAGATGATCAGTGCAGAGTCATCTGTAAGAAATGCTCAAGGACCTTCAGCAGAGGTCAGAATGTTAAAAATCTAAATACAAGTAGCATGCGTAGACATTTAACCACCATGCATTTGCAAGCCTGGACTAACTACCAAACGTCCCTTAACGTTGTTGCACCCTCTCACAATGAAGCTAGTCAGCAACGCTACATCCCTTCCCTCACTGTAAGCCCACCATTTACCACACCACCTGCAGCAAATGTGGAGGTTTCGTCGCAAGGCCAAAGCAATCAGGGAATCACCAGGTTCTTGGTAGGAAACACTGTATGTAGGCCAACAGCAAGAATACCAACACCAACCCTCTCTCAGTCTGCCATGTCCACCGGCACCCCCGCTAGTTCCACCATATGCAGCTCTCCAGTCCAGCTCACCCTACAAGAGAGACTCTCGTTAGGAAAAGGAAGTACTCATCCTCTCATCCGCGTACACAGGGTTTGAACGCCCACATTGATAGACTAATCTCGTTAGAGATGATGCCCTACCGGTTAGTTGAAAGCGAAGCTTTCAAAGCCCTGATGGACTACGCTGTACCACGCTACGAGCTACCCAGTCGACACCTCTTTTCGAGAAAAGCCATCCCAGCCCTCCACCAGCATGTAAAAGACCGCATTGTCCATGCACTCATGCAATCTGTGAGTAGAAAGGTGCACCTGACAACAGATGCATGGACCAGTAGGCATGGCCAGGGGCGTTACGTGTCCATCACGGCACACTGGGTTAATGTGGTGGATGCAGGGTCCACAGGGGACAGCAATATTGGGACAGTTTTACCTAGCCCATGGTCTAGGAAACAGTTGGCTGTAGGCGTTCGCCGCCCCCACCCCCCTCCTCCTCCTCCAGCAGAAGCGAGAGCTCGTCCACAGACTGCAGTCGCACGACCACTCCATCCGCAGCTGCCACTGTTGCACACAAGGTGTCCCATTATGGGACAGCTAGTGGCAAGCGTCAGCAGGCTGTATTGGCAATGAAGTGTTTGGGTGACAGACACCGCAGAAGTTCTGTCCGAGTTCTTGCAGCAAGAAACTCAGTCATGGCTGGGCAGTGTACATCTTGAGGCAGGCAAGGTAGTGAGTGATAACGGAAGGAATTTTACGGCTGCCATAGCCCTTTCACAACTGAAACACATTCCTTGCCTGGCTCACACCTTAAACCTGGTGGTGCAGTGCTTCCTGAAAAGTTATCCGGGGTTACCCGACCTGCTCCTGAAGGTGCGCAGACTTTGCTCGCACATGCGCCGTTCGCCCGTACACTCCAGCCGTATGCAGAACCATCAGCGATCTTTGAACCTTCCCCAGCATCGCCTAATAATCGACGTTGAAACAAGGTGGAACTCCACACTGCACATGCTTCAGAGACTGTGCGAACAGAGGCGTGCTGTTATGTATTTGTGTGTAGGATACACATACACGGGCAGGCAGTTGGATGGCAGACATGGAGTGGTCAGGTGTGCAGTAGTCGAAGCTACAAGACCTCTGTCAAGTCCTTCAGTGTTTTGAGGAATGCACACGGCTGGTTAATGCAGACAACGCCATAATAAGCATGAGCATCCCCCTAATGCGTCTGCTGATGCAAAGTTTGACGCATATAAAGGAGCAGGCATCTGCAGCCGAGGACGAGGGAAGCCATGATGACAGTCAGCCATTGTCTGGTCAGGGAAGTCTACTGGACGAGGTGGCGGGCGAAGAGGAGGATGACAAGGAGGATGATGGCGATGAGTATTTTTTTGGATGAGGAAGCTTCTCAGGGGGCAATAGAAACTGGTGGCGTTGCAAGGCCAGGTTCAGGGTTTTTGAGGGAGGCAAGTGACGTGGATTTGCCCGAAAGTGCTCCTCAACCCAGCACAAGCAGTAAATTGACAACTGGAACATTGGCCCACATGGCGGATTATGCCTTGCGTATCCAAAAAAGGGACACACGCATTATAAAAATGATGACCGATGACAATTACTGGTTGGCCTGCATCCTGGATCTACGCTATAAGGGGAAACTGCAAAACATCATGCCACATGAGAACCTTGAACAAATATTGGCAACCAAACAAGCAACTCTTGTAGACCATTTGGTTAAGGCATTCCCAGCACACAGCGGCGGTGATGGTTCTCACATGAGCTGCAGGGGGCAACAGGGCAGAGGTGTTAGAGGTGCACAAATCAGAAGTGGCGTTGGACAGAGGGGTTTTCTGACCAAGTTGTGGAGTGATTTCGCAATGACCGCAGACAGGACAAGTACTGCAGAATCAATTCAAAGTGACAGGATACAACATTTGTCCAGTATGGTTACTAACTATTTTTTCTCCCCTATCGATGTTCTCCCTCACCCGTCATTCCCATTTGATTACTGGGCATCCAAAATAGACATCTGGCCTGAATTGTCCGAATATGCATTGCAGGAGCTTGCTTGCCCAGCAGCTAGTGTGCTATCAGAAAGAGTATTCAGTGCTGCTGGTTCAATATTGACCGAAAAAAGGACTCGTCTGGCTACCCAAAATGTTGATGATCCAACCTTCGTTAAAATGAACCACTCATGGATTTCGAATTATTTTGCCCCACCTTTCCTTTAAAAAGGTCTTTCTTTTGGACTGGTCTTACTGAGTGTTCCAATTTCTCCATTTGCAGCTGCTTTATGTCCAGCATACGACATGTTTACACCTCCCTAAATGGGCTAACTCCCCCCCACGTGGCCGTGGTCTCGCCACTTGGCGAAAGCACCCGTGAGAGTGCAGTTTGTCTGAAGAGGTGGGTGTGCCTACTTTTGGTCGAAGGCATTGGCACCGGGTCCCTCATAGTACAATGAAGTGTCTCTGGTGGTGGTGGCGCGCACCCAACGTCAGACACACCGTTGTAACATGAGGGGCCTTGGGCCAGTACCGCCGGGCACGAGAGAGTGCCCCCTGTTGTGAATTCTGTTGTCGGGCTCCCTCCTGTGATCATGAATGGTACTTCGGCTGGTTCTGTCCATGGACTTCCTCTGGTGGGTGTTTCTGAGTTTCCTTCCACAGGTGACGAGGTTAATTCGTTAGCTGATTGCTCTATTTAACTCCACTTAGATCTTTGCTCCATGCCACCTGTCAATGTTCCAGTATTGGTCTAGTTCACTCCTGGATCGTTCTTGTGACCTGTCTTCCCAGCAGAAGCTAAGTTCCTGCTTGTATTTCTTTGGTTTGCTATTTTTCTGTCCAGCTTGCTATTTTTATTGTTGTCTTGCTTGCTGGAAGCTCTGGGACGCAGAGGGAACGCCTCCGCACCGTGAGTCGGTGCGGAGGGTCTTTTTGCGCCCTCTGCGTGGTCTTTTTGTAGGTTTTTGTGCTGACCGCAAAGCAACCTTTCCTATCCTCAGTCTGTTCAGTAAGTCGGGCCTCACTTTGCTAAATCTATTTCATCTCTGTGTTTGTATTTTCATCTTTACTCACAGTCATTATATGTGTGGGGGGCTGCCTTTTCCTTTGGGGAATTTCTCTGAGGCAAGGTAGGCTTTATTTTTCCCTATCTTCAGGGCTAGCTAGTTCCTTAGGCTGTGCCGAGTTGCATAAGGAGCGTTAGGAGCAATCCACGGCTATTTCTAGTGTGTGTGATAGGATTAGGGATTGCGGTCAGCAGAGTTCCCACGTCCCAGAGCTCGTCCTTTATTATCAGTAACTATCAGGTCATTCCGTGTGCTCTTAACCACCAGGTCCATTATTGTCCTGACCACCAGGTCATAACAGTACAGGTGGCCCAAAGTACTAATGCATCTCAATAGAGGGATAAGAGAAGTTCTGAGACCATTTTTTTTTCTTTGCAGTGTGTTTTGGCTCTCTTTTCCCCTTTACCTCTGGGTGGTTCAGGACACAGGTGTAAACATGGACATTCAAGGTCTGTCCTCTTGGATGGATAATCTCACTACAAGGGTACAAAACATTCAAGATTTTGTGGTTCAGAATCCGATGTCAGAGCCTAGGATTCCAATTCCTGATTTGTTTTTTGGTGATAGATCTAAGTTCTTGAATTTCAAAAATAATTGTAAATAGTTTCTTGCCTTGAAACCTCGCTCCTCAGGTGACCCTGTTCAACAAGTGAAGATCATTATTTCTTTGTTACGTGGTGACCCTCAAGACTGGGCATTTTCCCTTGCGCCAGGAGATCCGGCATTGCGTGATGTTGATGCGTTTTTCCTGGCGCTTGGATTGCTTTATGACGAACCTAATTCAGTGTATCAGGCAGAGAAAATCTTGCTGGCTCTGTGTCAGGGTCAGGATGAAGCGGAGATATATTGTCAGAAGTTTAGAAAGTGGTCTGTGCTCACTCAGTGGAATGAATGTGCCCTGGCAGCAATCTTCAGGAAGGGTCTCTCTGAAGCCCTTAAGGATTTCATGGTGGGATTTCCCATGCCTGCTGGTCTGAATGAGTCTATGTCTTTGGCCATTCAGATCGATCGACGCTTGCGGGAGCGTAAAGCTGTGCACCATTTGGCGGTACTATCTGAGCATGGGCCTGAGCCTATGCAATGTGATAGGACTTTGACCAAAGCTGAACGGCAAGAACACAGACGTCGGAATGGGCTATATTTTTACTGTGGTGATTCCACTCATGCTATCTCAGATTGTCCTAAGCGCACTAAGCGGTTCGCTAGGTCTGCCACCATTGGTACGGTACAGTGTAAATTTCTATTGTCCGTTACTCTGATTTGCTCTGTCATCCTATTCTGTTATGGCATTTGTGGATTCAGGCGCTGCCCTGAATTTGATGGACTTGGAGTATGCTAGGCGCTGTGGTTTTTTCTTGGAGCCCTTGCAGTATCCTATTCCATTGAGAGGAATTGATGCTACGCCTTTGGCCAAGAATAAGCCTCAGTACTGGACCCAATTGACCATGTGCATGGCTCCTGCACATCAGGAGGATATCCGCTTTCTGGTGTTGCATAATCTGCATGATGTGGTAGTTTTGGGGTTGCCATGGCTACAGGTTCATAATCCAGTATTGGACTGGAAATCTATGTCTGTGTCCAGCTGGGGTTGCCAGGGGGTACATGGTGATGTTCCATTTTTGTATATTTCGTCTTCCACTCCTTCTGAAGTTCCAGAGTTTTTGTCGGATTATCGGGATGTATTTGATGAGCCCAAAGCTAGTGCCCTACCTCCTCATAGGGATTGCGATTGTGCAATTAATTTGATTCCTGGTAGTAAGTTTCCTAAGGGCCGATTGTCCAATTTATCTGTGCCAGAACACGCCGCTAGGCGGAGTTATATAAAGGAATCCTCGGAGAAAGGCCATATTCGCCCGTCGTCATCACCGTTAGGAGCAGGGTTCTTTTTTGTGGCCAAGAAGGATGGTTCTTTGAGACCTTGTATTGATTACCGCCTTCTTAATAAAATTACAGTCAAATTTCAGTATCCTTTGCCGTTGCTGTCTGATTTGTTTGCTCGTATTAAAGGGGCTAGTTAGTTCACCAAGATAGATCTTCGAGGGGCGTATAATCTTGTGCGTATTAAACAAGGCGATGAATGGAAAACAGCATTTAATACGCCCGAGGGCCATTTTGAGTACCTGGTTATGCCATTCGGGCTTTCCAATGCTCCATCAGTATTTCAGTCCTTTATGCATGACATCTTCCGAGAGTACCTGGATAAATTCCTGATTGTGTATTTGGATGATATTTTGGTCTTTTCGGATGATTGGGAGTCTCATGTGAAGCAGGTCAGAATGGTATTCCAGGTCCTTCATGCGAATTCCTTGTTTGTGAAGGGGTCAGTGTCTCTTTGGAGTTCAGAAGGTTTCATTTTTGGGGTTCATTTTTTCCCCTTCTACTATCGAGATGGACCCTGTTAAAGTCCAGGCCATTTACGATTGGACTCAGCCGACATCTGTGAAGAGCCTGCAAAAGTTCCTGGGCTTTGCTAATTTTTATCGGCGCTTCATCGCTACTAATTTTTCTAGTGTTGCTAAACCGTTGACTGATTTGACCAAGAAGGGTGCTGATGTGGTCAATTGGTCTTCTGCGGCTGTAGAGGCTTTTCAGGAGTTGAAGCGTCGTTTTTCTTCTGCCCCTGTGTTGTGCCAGCCAGATGTTTCGCTCCTGTTTCAGGTTGAGGTTGATGCTTCTGAGATTGGAGCAGGGGCTGTTTTGTCGCAAAGAAGTTCTGATGGCTCGGTGATGAAGCCATGTGCTTTCTTTTCTAGAAAGTTTTCGCCCGCTGAGCGTAATTATGATGTTGGTAATCGAGAGTTGTTGGCCATGAAGTGGGTATTCGAGGAGTGGCGTCATTGGCTTGAAGGAGCCAAGCATCACGTGGTGGTCTTGACAGATCACAAGAATTTGACTTATCTTGAGTCTGCCAAACGGTTGAATCCGAGACAGGCTCAATGGTCGTTATTTTTCTCCCGTTTTGATTTTGTGGTTTCGTACCTTCCGGGCTCAAAGAATGTGAAGGCTGATGCCCTGTCAAGGAGTTTTTTGCCTGACTCTCCGGGTGTTCCTGAGCTGGCGGGTATTCTCAAAGAGGGGGTTATTTTGTCTGCCATCTCCCCTGATTTGCGGCGGGTGCTGCAAAAATTTCAGGCTGACCTGACCGTTGCCCAGCGGAGAAACTGTTTGTCCCTGATAGATGGACTAGTAGAGTTATCTCTGAGATTCATTGTTCAGTGTTGGCTGGGCATCCTGGAATCTTTGGTACCAGAGATTTGGTGGCTAGATCCTTCTGGTGGCCTTCTTTGTCACGGGATGTGCGTTCTTTTGTGCAGTCCTGTGGGACTTGTGCTCGGGCTAAGCCCTGCTGTTCTCGTGCCAGTGGGTTGCTTTTGCCCTTGCCGGTCCCGAAGAGGCCTTGGACACATATCTCTATGGATTTTATTTCGGATCTCCCTGTCTCTCAAAAGATGTCGGTCATTTGGGTGGTTTGTGATCGCTTTTCTAAGATGGTCCATTTGGTACCTTTGTCTAAATTGCCTTCCTCCTCTGATTTGGTGCCATTATTTTTCCAGCATGTGGTTCGTTTACATGGCATTCCGGAGAACATCATTTCTGACAGAGGTTCCCAGTTTGTTTCGAGGTTTTGGCGATCCTTTTGTGCTAGGATGGGCATTGATTTGTCTTTTTCCTCGGCTTTCCATCCTCAGACAAATGGCCAAACCGAACGAACTAATCAAACTTTGGAAACATATCTGAGATGCTTTGTTTCTGCTGATCAGGATGATTGGGTGTCCTTTTTGCCGTTGGCTGAGTTCGCCCTTAATAATCGGGCCAGCTCGGCTACTTTGGTTTCGCCGTTTTTCTGCAATTCTGGTTTCCATCCTCGTTTCTCTTCAGGGCAGGTTGAGCCTTCGGACTGTCCTGGTATGGATACTGTGGTGGATAGGTTGCAGCAGATTTGGACTCATGTGGTGGACAATTTGACATTGTCCCAGGAGAAGGCTCAACGTTTCGCTAACCGCCGGCGCTGTGTGGGTCCCCGACTTCGTGTTGGGGATTTGGTTTGGTTGTCGTCTCGTTATGTTCCTATGAAGTTTTCCTCTCCTAGTTTTAAGCCTCGTTTCATTGGTCCGTATAAGATTTCTGAGGTTATCAATCCTGTGTCATTTCGTTTGGCCCTTCCTGCTTCTTTTGCCATCCATAATGTGTTCCATAGGTCGTTATTGCGGAGATACGTGGGGCCTGTGGTTCCATCCGTTGATCCTCCTGCCCCGGTGTTGGTTGAGGTGGAGTTGGAGTATGTGGTGGAGAAGATTTTGGATTCTCGTATTTCGAGACGGAAACTCCAGTACCTGGTCAAGTGGAAGGGTTATGGTCAGGAAGATAATTCCTGGGTTTTTGCCTCTGATGTTCATGCTGCCGATCTGGTTCGTGCCTTTCATTTGGCTCAACCTGGTCGGCCTGGGGGCTCTGGTGAGGGTTCGGTGACCCCTCCTCAAGGGGGGGGGGGGTACTGTTGTGAATTCTGTTGTCGGGCTCCCTCCTGTGGTCATGAATGGTACTTCGGCTGGTTCTGTCCATGGACTTCCTCTGGTGGGTGTTTCTGAGTTTCCTTCCACAGGTGACGAGGTTAATTCGTTAGCTGGCTGCTCTATTTAACTCCACTTAGATCTTTGTTCCATGCCACCTGTCAATGTTCCAGTATTGGTCTAGTTCACTCCTGGATCGTTCTTGTGACCTGTCTTCCCAGCAGAAGCTAAGTTCCTGCTTGTTTTTCTTTGGTTTGCTATTTTTCTGTCCAGCTTGCTATTTTTATTGTTGTCTTGCTTGCTGGAAGCTCTGGGACGCAGAGGGAGCGCCTCCGCACCGTTAGTCGGTGCGGAAGGTCTTTTTGCGCCCTCTGCGTGGTCTTTTTGTAGGTTTTTGTGCTGACCGCAAAGCAACCTTTCCTATCCTCAGTCTGTTCAGTAAGTCGGGCCTCACTTTGCTAAATCTATTTCATCTCTGTGTTTGTATTTTCATCTTTACTCACAGTCATTATATGTGTGGGGGGCTGCCTTTTCCTTTGGGGAATTTCTCTGAGGCAAGGTAAGCTTTATTTTTCTATCTTCAGGGCTAGCTAGTTTCTTAGGCTGTGCCGAGTTGCATAGGGAGCGTTAGGAGCAATCCACGGCTATTTCTAGTGTGTGTGATAGGATTAGGGATTGCGGTCAGCAGAGTTCCCACGTCCCAGAGCTCGTCCTTTATTATCAGTAACTATCAGGTCATTCCGTGTGCTCTTAACCACCAGGTCCATTATTGTCCTGACCACCAGGTCATAACAGCCCCCCAGCTCAAACTGTGCTCTACCACTTGCAAAATTATCTGTCACTGCTCCACCGCTGTTTAGTCTATGCGGTGAAATCCTTCAATGCCTGGCACTGACAATACCAATTTGTTGACATGTATGATGCTAGTTAAAATAGTCAGTGGCCCTGTCCTACATTTACACCAGTAAATACTTTGTGTCAAATAATGTCTGAAAGTCAGCAGAGGAGCCCACCCCTGTACCTAAGTACGCCACCCTTTTTTTGGGGGGGTTTGTTGCGAGACATTAACATCTATGTATTATTTTGGAGTACTAACTGTGTCAGACACTCCTTCCAATAGTCCTCCGCTGACCACACCAATGCTGCCTGTGTACCCATGTAACCTTTTTTAAACCTGCATCGAGCCAACTTTGTGGTGTAAGGCCTACTAGCAGTGTGTCTGTGCCACTCAATACAGCTGTCCTCTTAAAAAAAATGACCTGCAATTGTCAGGTTTTCAGCCTATCAGAATTTTAATACTGCAGTGGGGCTCCAAGTTTGGTTGGGGCCTACTAACAGTGTCTGCCGCTCCAAGGTGTTCTCCTGGTTGCCTTTCCTGAGCTTCTATCTTCAGGCTATTGTTAAATAGAACAAATGCAGTGGGGCTACTAGTTTGGTTGGGGCCTACTTACGGTGTCAGCCGCTCCTTACTGTTCTCCTGGTTTCCTGTCCTGAACTTTGATCTTCAGGCTCTCGTTAAGTAGTTGTTAATATTACACTGCATTTGGCCTACTAGTTGGGTTGGGGCCTACTAACGGTGTCAGCCGCTCCTTGCTGTTCTCCTCCACTGAACAAAGCAGTGCCACCTGTTTACTACTGTTACCAATTTTGAACTGCATTTAGACTACTTACTGATTTGGGCCTACTCACTGTGTCAGCCTCTCATTACAGTTGTCCTCCAATGAACAAAGCAATGCCGCCTGGTTAGTCCTGTTACCAATTTTGAACTGCTTTTAGCCTACTTTTGTATTTGGGCCTATATCTGTTTTTCCTCCTCATCCTGCCCATTGCAGCCAGTGCTAGATGACTCTGCTGGTACATTGACCCAGACTGCTACATTCCCCTTGCACGCTACACAGCCAGATTCTGACCCTGCTGAAAGTGAGGTTCCCCTTCCCGCATACTACACCACCTTACATGGGGACAAAGAGCAAGGTGCAGATGAAAGTGCAGGTTCCTTCATCAGGGGGGGGTGAGAAATACTCGTTGGTGACGTCACTGGCACAGGTCCCCTCAAAGTACGCAAAAAAGTGTCGCTGCCGGTGGGAGGCGCCCCCACCGTGCAAACACACTGCCGTACTTTGAGGGGCCCTGTGCCAGTGCGAACGAGTGGGCCCCCCCCTGCTTGCTCAGGATCACAGCACTTGCAAAGTTGAAATACTTACCTCTCCCTGCTCCACTGCCGTGACGTGGTCCACATTTCCTGGGCCCACTAAATACTTGAACCAGCCCTACCCCCCACAACTTTAGCCAAATGACCCCCAATGTCCAATGCCTAACTATTATTATAAAGGTAAATTAAGATTGACAAGCTTCAGTACCAAGAATGGATGTTTTTGCCATTAAAATGGGCACTGTAGGCGTTTTCCTGGCCTCCACTCACTGCCGACTATGCTTCCCCATTGACTTGCATTGGGTTTCGGTCGACCCCCGACTTTTCGCGATAATCGGCCGATTTCACTCGACTCGACTTTTGAGCTAGTCGGGTTTCGCGAAACCCGACCCTAAAAAACTAAAAGTCGCTCAACCCTACTCATCAGTAAACAAGACTGTTTGAAAATTAGTTATCCTGTATGTCTGGGCCCACTGCAACTGTTTCTGCTCATGAACACTGTTTAGGGGGGCCAAATAGTAGGTTTATGCACCACAGCAAGCCTTTGAAGGATCATACACCTTGAGGTTTGAGGGACTCCAGAGGCACCAGCAGCTTCAAATAACTGTTTGCTGCTTTGTAATGGTATTTTGG